>NC_080433.1:24594894-25194894 GCF_028018845.1 Melospiza georgiana | reverse complement strand
ATAGTACCAAGTGGCTCCTGCAATCTGCCATCCAGAAGCGGGGCAGCTTAATTTTGTTTGCCAGGGAAACGGGCCGAAGTTTGTGTCTGGAGGCCTACGGCTGGGAGTGACCGGCTGGCTCCTGAAATGCTACGTTAGGCAGGATGGTGACCAGACCCATAGTGGCACCAGTGCCAAGTTGGGCTGGTTTGATTGTACCAAGTGGCTCCTGCACTCTGCCATCAAAAAGCTAGCAGGCGAGTTTTGTTTTCCAGGGAAAAGCGCCGTTGTTTGTGATTGGGGGCCTGTGGCTGGGAGTGGCCGGCTGGCTCCTTAGAATCCACGATACGCAGGATGGTTCCCAGACCAGAGGTGGCACCAGTGCCAAGTCGGGCTGGTTTGATGATGCCAAGTTGCTCCTGCAATCTGCCATCCAGAAGCGGGGTAGCTTACTTTTGTGTGCCAGGGAAACGGGCCGAGGTTTGTGGCTTGGGGCCTATGGCTGGGAGTGACCGGCTGGCTCCTGAAAAGCTACGATAGGCAGGATGGTGACCAGACCCATGGTGCACCAGTGCCAAGTTGGGCTGGTTTGATAGTACCAAGTGGCTCCTGCAATCTGCAATCAAAAAGTTGGCAGGCCAGTTTTGTTTTCCAGGGAAAAGCACCGTTGTTTGTGTCTGGGGGCCTGTGGCTGGGAGTGACCAGCTGGCTACTTAGAATCCACGATACGCAGGATGGTTCCCAGACCCAAGTTGGCACCAGTGCCAAGTTGGGCTGGTTTGATACTACCAAGTGGCTCCTGCAATCTGCCATCCAGAAGCGGGGCAGCTTACTTTTGTTTGCCAGAGAAAAAGGCTGTTGTTTGTGTTTGGGGGCCTGTAGCTTGCAGTGGCGGGCTGGCTCCTGAAAATCCATGATACGCAGCATGCTTCCCAGACCCAAGGTGGCACCAGTGCCAAGTAGGGCTGGTTTGATAGTACCAAGTGGCTCCTGCAATCTGCCATCCAGAAGAGGGGCAGTTGAGTTTTGTTTGCCAGAGAAAAGGGCCGTGGTTTGTGTTTGGGGGCATGTGGCTGAGAGAGGCCGGCTGTCTCCTTAAAATCCACGATAGGCAAGATGGTTCCCAGATCCAAGGTGGCACCAGTGCCACGTCTGGCTGGGTTGATAGTACTAAATAACTCCTGCAATCTGCCATCCAGAAGCGGGGCAGCTTACTTTTGTTTGCCAGGGAAACGGGCCGAGGTTTTTGTCTGGGGGCCTATGGCTGGGAGTGACCGGCTGGCTCCTGAAAAGCTACGATAGGCAGGATGGTGACCAGACCCATGGTGGCACCAGTGCCAAGTTGGGCTGGTTTGATAGTACCAAGTGGCTCCTGCAATCTGCCATCAAAAAGTTGGCAGGCGAGTTTTGTTTTCCAGGGAAAAGCGCCGTTGTTTGTGTTTGGGGGCCTGTGGCTGGGAGTGGCCGCCTGGCGCCTTAGAATCTACTTTACGCAGCATGGTTCCCAGAGCCAAGGTGGCACCAGTGCCAAGTTGGGCTGGTTTGATAGTACCAAGTGGCTCCTGCAATCTGCCATCAAAAAGTTGGCAGGCCAGTTTTGTTTTCCAGGGAAAAGCGCCGTTGTTTTTGTTTGGGGGCCTGTGGCTGGGAGTGGCCAACTGGCTCCTAAGAATCCACGATACGCAGGATGGTTTCCAGACCAGAGGTGGCACCAGTGCCAAGTCGGGCTGGTTTGATGGTGCAAAGTGGCTCCTGCAATCTGCCATCCAGAAGCGGGGTAGCTTACTTTTGTTTGCCAGGGAAACGGGCAGAGCTTTGTGTCTGGGGCCTATGGCTGGGAGTGACCGGCTGGCTCCTTAAAAGCTACGATAGGCAGGATGGTTACCAGACCCATGGAGGCACCAGTGCCAAGTTGGGCTGGTTTGATAGTACCAAGTGGCTCCTGCAATCTGCCATCCAAAAGCAGGGCAGCTGAGTTTTGTTTGCCAAAGAAAAGGGCTGTTGTTTGTGTTTGGGTCCTGTGGCTGGGAGTGGCCGACTGGCTCCTTAAATTCCATGATACGCAGGATGGTTCCCAGACCCAAGGTGGCACCAGTGCCAAGTTGGGCTGGTTTGACAGTGTCAAGCGCCTCCTGCAATCTCCCATCCACAAGTGGGGCAGCTGAGATTTTTTTGCCTGTGAATCGGGCCGTTGTTTTTGATTGGGGTCTGTGGCCGAGAGTGGTCGGCTGGCTCCTGACAATCCACAATACGCAGGATGGTTCCCAGACCCAAGGTGGCACCAGTGCCAAGTTGGGCTGGTTTGATTGTACCAAGTGCGTCCTGCAATCTGCCATCCAGAAGCGGGGCAGCTGAGTTTTGTTTGCCAGAGAAAAGGGCCGTGGTTTATGTTTGGGGGCCTATGGCTCAGAGTGGCCGGCTGGCCCCTGAAAATCCACGATATGCAGAATGGTTCCCAGACCCAAGGTGGCACCAGAGCCAAGTCGGGCTGGTTTGATGGTGCGAAGTGCCTCCTGCAATCTGCCATCCCGACGCGGGGCAGCTGATTTTTGTTTGCCAGAGAACAAGTCCGTGGTTCATTTTTGGGGGCATATGGCTGGGAGTGGCCGGCTGGCTCCTTAAAAAGCTCGATACGCAGGATGGTTCCCAGACCAGAGGTGGCACCAGTGCCAAGTCGGGCTGCTTTTGTAGTACCAAGTGCGTCCTGCAATTTGCCTTCCAGAAGAGGGGCAGTTGAGTTTTGTTTGCCAGAGAAAAGGGCCGTGGTTTGTGTTTGAGGGCATATGGCTGAGAGTGGCCGGCTGACACCTGAAAATCCACAATAGGCAGGATGGTTCCCAGAGCCAAGGTTGCACCAGTGCCAAGGGCTGGTTTGATAGTACTAAATAGCTCCTGCAATCTGCCATCAAAAAGTTGGCAGGCGAGTTTTGTTTTCCAGGGAAAAGCGCCGTTGTTTTTGTTTGGGGGCCTGTGCCTGGGAGTGGCCGGCTGGCTCCTTAGAATCCACGATACGCAGGATGGTTCCCAGACCCAAGGTGGCACCAGTGCCAAGTTGGGCTGGTTTGATGGTGCAAAGTGGCTCCTGTAATCTGCCATCCAGAAGCGGGGTAGCTTACCTTTGTTTGACAGGGAAACGGGCAGAGCTTTGTGTCTGGGGGCCTATGGCTGGGAGTGGCCAGCTGGCTCCTTAAAATGCACGATACGCAGGATGGTGACCGGACCCAAGGTGGCACCAGTGCCAAGTCGGGCTGCTTTTGTAGTACCAAGTGCGTCCTGCCATTTGCCATCCCGAAGAGGGGCAGTTGAGTTTTGTTTACCAGAGTAAAGTGCCGTGGTTTGTTTTTGGGGGCCTATGGCTGAGAGTGGCCGGCTGGCCCCTGAAAATCCACGATAGGCAGGATGGTTCCCAGATCCAAGGTGGCACCAGTGCCAAGTCGGGCTGGTTTGATGGTGCAAAGTGGCTCCTGCAATCTGCCATCCAGACGCGGGGCAGCGGATTTTTGTTTGCTGGAGAAAAGTTCCGTGGTTTGATTTTGGCGGTATATGGCTGGGCGTGGCCGGCTGGCTCCTTAAAAAGCTCGATACGCAGGATGGTTCCCTGACCCAAGGTGGCATCAGTGCCAAGTCGGGCTGTTTTCGTAGTACCAAGTGGCTCCTGCAATTTGCCATCCAGAAGAGGGGCAGTTGAGTTTTGTTTGCCAGAGAAAAGGGCCGTGGTTTGTGTTTGTGGCATATGGCTGAGAGTGGCCGGCTGGCCCCTGAAAATCCACGATAGGCAGGATGGTTCCCAGAGCCAAGGTGGCACCAGTGCCAAGTCGGGCTGGTTTGATAGTAATAAATAGCTCCTGCAATCTGCCATCCAGAAGTGGGGCAGCTTACTTTTGTTTGCCAGGGAAACGGGCAGAGCTTTGTGTCTGGGGGCCTATGGCTGGGAGTGACCGGCTGGCTCCTGAAAAGCTACGATAGGCAGGATGGTGACCAGACCCATGGTGGCACCAGTGCCAAGTTGGGCTGGTTTGATAGTACCAAGTGGCTCCTGCAATCTGCCATCAAAAAGTTGGCAGGCCAGTTTTGTTTTCCAGGGAAAAGTGCCGTTGTTTGCTTTTGGGGGCCTGTGTCTGGGAGTGGACAGCTGTCTCCTTAGAATCCACGATAAGCAGAATGGTTCCCAGACCAGAACTGGCACCAGTGCCAAGTCGGGCTGGTTTGATGGTGCAAAGTGGCTCCTGCAATCTGCCATCCAGAAGCGGGGTAGCTTACTTTTGTTTGCCAGGGAAACGGGCCGAGGTTTGTGTCTGGGGGCCTATGGCTGGGAGTGACCGGCTGGCTCCTGAAAAGCTACGATAGGCTGGATGCTGACCAGACCCATGGTGGCAGCAGTGCCAAGTTGGGCTGGTTTGATAGTACCAAGTGGCTCCTGCAATCTGCCATCAAAAAGTTGTCAGGCGAGTTTTGTTTTCCAGGGAAAAGCGCCGTTGTTTGTGTTTGGGGGCCTGTGGCTGGGAGTGGCCGCCTGGCGCATTAGAATCTACGTTACGCAGCATGGTTCCCAGACCCAAGGCGGCAGCAGTGCCAAGTCGGGCTGGTTTGATAGTACCAAGTGGCTCCTGCAATCTGCCATCAAAATTTTGGCAGGCGAGTTTTGTTTTCCAGAGAAAAGGGCCGTGGGTTGTGTTTGGTGTCATATGGCTGGGAGTGGCCAGCTGGCTCCTTAAAATGCACGATACGCAGGATGGTGACCAGACCCAAGGTGGCACCAGTGCCAAGTCGGGCTGGTTTTGTAGTACCAAGTGCGTCCTGCAATTTGCCATCCCGAAGAGGGGCAGTTGAGTTTTGTTTACCAGAGTAAAGTGCCGTGGTTTGTGTTTGGGGGCCTATGGCTGAGAGTGGCCGGCTGGCCCCTGAAAATCCACGATAGGCAGAATGGTTCCCACATCCAAGGTGGCACCAGTGCCAAGTTGGGCTGGTTTGATGGTGCAAAGTGGCTCCTGCAATCTGCCATCCAGACGCGGGGCAGCGGATTTTTGTTTGCTGGAGAAAAGTTCCGTGGTTTGTTTTTGGCGGTATATGGCTGGGCGTGGCCGGCTGGCTCCTTAAAAAGCTCGATACGCAGGATGGTTCCCTGACCCAAGGTGGCATCAGTGCCAAGTCGGGCTGTTTTCGTAGTACCAAGTGCGTCCTGCAATTTGCCATCCAGAAGAGGGGCAGTTGAGTTTTGTTTGCCAGAGAAAAGGGCCGTGGTTTGTGTTTGGGGGCATATGGCTGAGAGTGGCCGGCTGGCCCCTGAAAATCCACGATAGGCAGAATGGTTCCCAGACCAGAGGTGGCACCAGTGCCAAGTCGGGCTGGTTTGATAGTAATAAATAGCTCCTGCAATCTGCCATCCAGAAGCGGGGCAGCTTACTTTTGTTTGCCAGGGAAACGGGCCGAGCTTTGTGTCTGGGGGCCTATGGCTGGGAGTGACCGGCTGGCTCCTGAAAAGCTACGATAGGCAGGATGGTGACCAGACCCATGGTGGCACCAGTGCCAAGTTGGGCTGGTTTGATAGTACCAAGTGGCTCCTGCAATCTGCCATCAAAAAGTTGGCAGGCCAGTTTTGTTTTCCAGGGAAAAGCGCCGTTGTTTGTGTTTGTGGGCCTGTGGCTGGGAGTGGCCAGCTGGCTCCTTAGAATCCACGATACGCAGGATGGTTCCCAGACCAGAGGTGGCACCAGTGCCCAGTCGGGCTGGTTTGATGGTTCAAAGTGGCTCCTGCAATCTGCCATCCAGAAGCGGGGTAGCTTACTTTTGTTTGCCAGGGAAACGGGCAGAGCTTTGTGTCTGGGGCCTATGGCTGGGAGTGACCGGCTGGCTCCTGAAAAGCTACGATAGGCAGGATTGTTACCGGACCCATGGAGGCACCACTGCCAAGATGGGCTGGTTTGATAGTACCAAGTCGCTCCTGCAATCTGCAATTCAAAAGCAGGGCAACTGTGTTTTGTTTGCCAGAGAAAAGCGCCGTTGTTGGTGTTTGGGGTCTTGTGGCTGGGAGTGGCCGGCTGGCTCCTTAGAATCCACGATACGCAGGATGGTTCCCAGACCAGTGGTGGCACCAGTGCCAAGTTGGGCTGGTTTGATATTACCAAGTGGCTCCTGCAATCTGACATCCAGAAGCGGGGTAGCTTATTTTGTTTGCCAGGGAAATGGGCCGAAATTCTTGTCTGGGGGCCAGTGCCTGGGGCTGGCTGGCTGGCCCCTGAAAAGCTACGATAGGCAGGATGGTGACCAGACCCATGGTGGCACCAGTGCCAAGTTGGGCTGGTTTGATAGTACCAAGTGGCTCCTGCAATCTGCCATCCAGAAGCGGGGCAGCTTAATTTTGTTTGCCAGGGAAACGGGCCGAAGTTTGTGTCTGGAGGCCTACGGCTGGGAGTGACCGGCTGGCTCCTGAAAAGCTACGTTAGGCAGGATGGTGACCAGACCCATAGTGGCACCAGTGCCAAGTTGGGCTGGTTTGATTGTACCAAGTGGCTCCTGCACTCTGCCATCAAAAAGCTAGCAGGCGAGTTTTGTTTTCCAGGGAAAAGCGCCGTTGTTTGTGATTGGGGGCCTGTGGCTGGGAGTGGCCGGCTGGCTCCTTAGAACCCACGATACGCAGAATGGTTCCCAGACCAGAGGTGGCACCAGTGCCAAGTCGGGCTGGTTTGATGATGCCAAGTTGCTCCTGCAATCTGCCATCCAGAAGCGGGGTAGCTTACTTTTGTGTGCCAGGGAAACGGGCCGAGGTTTGTGGCTTGGGGCCCATGGCTGGGAGTGACCGGCTGGCTCCTGAAAAGCTACGATAGGCAGGATGGTGACCAGACCCATGGTGCACCAGTGCCAAGTTGGGCTGGTTTGATAGTACCAAGTGGCTCCTGCAATCTGCAATCAAAAAGTTGGCAGGCCAGTTTTGTTTTCCAGGGAAAAGCACCGTTGTTTGTGTCTGGGGGCCTGTGGCTGGGAGTGACCAGCTGGCTACTTAGAATCCACGATACGCAGGATGGTTCCCAGACCCAAGTTGGCACCAGTGCCAAGTTGGGCTGGTTTGATACTACCAAGTGGCTCCTGCAATCTGCCATCCAGAAGCGGGGCAGCTTACTTTTGTTTGCCAGAGAAAAAGGCTGTTGTTTGTGTTTGGGGGCGTGTAGCTTGCAGTGGCGGGCTGGCTCCTGAAAATCCATGATACGCAGCATGCTTCCCAGACCCAAGGTGGCACCAGTGCCAAGTAGGGCTGGTTTGATAGTACCAAGTGGCTCCTGCAATCTGCCATCCAGAAGAGGGGCAGTTGAGTTTTGTTTGCCAGAGAAAAGGGCCGTGGTTTGTGTTTGGGGGCATGTGGCTGAGAGAGGCCGGCTGGCTCCTTAAAATCCACGATATGCAAGATGGTTCCCAGATCCAAGGTGGCACCAGTGCCACGTCTGGCTGGGTTGATAGTACTAAATAACTCCTGCAATCTGCCATCCAGAAGCGGGGCAGCTTACTTTTGTTTGCCAGGGAAACGGGCCGAGGTTTTTGTCTGGGGGCCTATGGCTGGGAGTGACCGGCTGGCTCCTGAAAAGCTACGATAGGCAGGATGGTGACCAGACCCATGGTGGCACCAGTGCCAAGTTGGGCTGGTTTGATAGTACCAAGTGGCTCCTGCAATCTGCCATCAAAAAGTTGGCAGGCGAGTTTTGTTTTCCAGGGAAAAGCGCCGTTGTTTGTGTTTGGGGGCCTGTGGCTGGGAGTGGCCGCCTGGCGCCTTAGAATCTACTTTACGCAGCATGGTTCCCAGAGCCAAGGTGGCACCAGTGCCAAGTTGGGCTGGTTTGATAGTACCAAGTGGCTCCTGCAATCTGCCATCAAAAAGTTGGCAGGCCAGTTTTGTTTTCCAGGGAAAAGCGCCGTTGTTTTTGTTTGGGGGCCTGTGGCTGGGAGTGGCCAACTGGCTCCTAAGAATCCACGATACGCAGGATGGTTTCCAGACCAGAGGTGGCACCAGTGCCAAGTCGGGCTGGTTTGATGGTGCAAAGTGTCTCCTGCAATCTGCCATCCAGAAGCGGGGTAGCTTACTTTTGTTTGCCAGGGAAACGGGCAGAGCTTTGTGTCTGGGGCCTATGGCTGGGAGTGACCGGCTGGCTCCTGAAAAGCTACGATAGGCAGGATGGTTACCAGACCCATGGAGGCACCAGTGCCAAGTTGGGCTGGTTTGATAGTACCAAGTGGCTCCTGCAATCTGCCATCCAAAAGCAGGGCAGCTGAGTTTTGTTTGCCAAAGAAAAGGGCTGTTGTTTGTGTTTGGGTCCTGTGGCTGGGAGTGGCCGACTGGCTCCTTAAATTCCATGATACGCAGGATGGTTCCCAGACCCAAGGTGGCACCAGTGCCAAGTTGGGCTGGTTTGACAGTGTCAAGCGCCTCCTGCAATCTCCCATCCACAAGTGGGGCAGCTGAGATTTTTTTGCCTGTGAATCGGGCCGTTGTTTTTGATTGGGGTCTGTGGCCGAGAGTGGTCGGCTGGCTCCTGACAATCCACAATACGCAGGATGGTTCCCAGACCCAAGGTGGCACCAGTGCCAAGTTGGGCTGGTTTGATTGTACCAAGTGCGTCCTGCAATCTGCCATCCAGAAGAGGGGCAGCTGAGTTTTGTTTGCCAGAGAAAAGGGCCGTGGTTTATGTTTGGGGGCCTATGGCTGAGAGTGGCTGGCTGGCCCCTGAAAATCCACGATATGCAGAATGGTTCCCAGACCCAAGGTGGCACCAGAGCCAAGTCGGGCTGGTTTGATGGTGCAAAGTGCCTCCTGCAATCTGCCATCCCGACGCGGGGCAGCTGATTTTTGTTTGCCAGAGAACAAGTCCGTGGTTCATTTTTGGGGGCATATGGCTGGGAGTGGCCGGCTGGCTCCTTAAAAAGCTCGATACGCAGGATGGTTCCCAGACCAGAGGTGGCACCAGTGCCAAGTCGGGCTGCTTTTGTAGTACCAAGTGCGTCCTGCAATTTGCCTTCCAGAAGAGGGGCAGTTGAGTTTTGTTTGCCAGAGAAAAGGGCCGTGGTTTGTGTTTGAGGGCATATGGCTGAGAGTGGCCGGCTGACACCTGAAAATCCACAATAGGCAGGATGGTTCCCAGAGCCAAGGTGGCACCAGTGCCAAGGGCTGGTTTGATAGTACTAAATAGCTCCTGCAATCTGCCATCAAAAAGTTGGCAGGCGAGTTTTGTTTTCCAGGGAAAAGCGCCGTTGTTTTTGTTTGGGGGCCTGTGCCTGGGAGTGGCCGGCTGGCTCCTTAGAATCCACGATACGCAGGATGGTTCCCAGAGCCAAGGTGGCACCAGTGCCAAGTTGGGCTGGTTTGATGGTGCAAAGTGGCTCCTGTAATCTGCCATCCAGAAGCGGGGTAGCTTACCTTTGTTTGACAGGGAAACGGGCAGAGCTTTGTGTCTGGGGGCCTATGGCTGGGAGTGGCCAGCTGGCTCCTTAAAATGCACGATACGCAGGATGGTGACCAGACCCAAGGTGGCACCAGTGCCAAGTCGGGCTGCTTTTGTAGTACCAAGTGCGTCCTGCCATTTGCCCTCCAGAAGAGGGGCAGTTGAGTTTTGTTTACCAGAGTAAAGTGCCGTGGTTTGTTTTTGGGGGCCTATGGCTGAGAGTGGCCGGCTGGCCCCTGAAAATCCACGATAGGCAGGATGGTTCCCAGATCCAAGGTGGCACCAGTGCCAAGTCGGGCTGGTTTGATGGTGCAAAGTGGCTCCTGCAATCTGCCATCCAGACGCGGGGCAGCGGATTTTTGTTTGCTGGAGAAAAGTTCCGTGGTTTGATTTTGGCGGTATATGGCTGGGCGTGGCCGGCTGGCTCCTTAAAAAGCTCGATACGCAGGATGGTTCCCTGACCCAAGGTGGCATCAGTGCCAAGTCGGGCTGTTTTCGTAGTACCAAGTGGCTCCTGCAATTTGCCATCCAGAAGAGGGGCAGTTGAGTTTTGTTTGCCAGAGAAAAGGGCCGTGGTTTGTGTTTGTGGCATATGGCTGAGAGTGGCCGGCTGGCCCCTGAAAATCCACGATAGGCAGGATGGTTCCCAGACCAGAGGTGGCACCAGTGCCAAGTCGGGCTGGTTTGATAGTAATAAATAGCTCCTGCAATCTGCCATCCAGAAGTGGAGCAGCTTACTTTTGTTTGCCAGGGAAACGGGCAGAGCTTTGTGTCTGGGGGCCTATGGCTGGGAGTGACCGGCTGGCTCCTGAAAAGCTACGATAGGCAGGATGGTGACCAGACCCATGGTGGCACCAGTGCCAAGTTGGGCTGGTTTGATAGTACCAAGTGGCTCCTGCAATCTGCCATCCAAAAGTTGGCAGGCCAGTTTTGTTTTCCAGGGAAAAGTGCCGTTGTTTGCTTTTGGGGGCCTGTGTCTGGGAGTGGCCAGCTGTCTCCTTAGAATCCACGATAAGCAGAATGGTTCCCAGACCAGAACTGGCACCAGTGCCAAGTCGGGCTGGTTTGATGGTGCAAAGTGGCTCCTGCAATCTGCCATCCAGAAGCGGGGTAGCTTACTTTTGTTTGCCAGGGAAACGGGCCGAGGTTTGTGTCTGGGGGCCTATGGCTGGGAGTGACCGGCTGGCTCCTGAAAAGCTACGATAGGCTGGATGCTGACCAGACCCATGGTGGCAGCAGTGCCAAGTTGGGCTGGTTTGATAGTACCAAGTGGCTCCTGCAATCTGCCATCAAAAAGTTGGCAGGCGAGTTTTGTTTTCCAGGGAAAAGCGCCGTTGTTTGTGTTTGGGGGCCTGTGGCTGGGAGTGGCCGCCTGGCGCATTAGAATCTACGTTACGCAGCATGGTTCCCAGACCCAAGGCGGCAGCAGTGCCAAGTCGGGCTGGTTTGATAGTACCAAGTGGCTCCTGCAATCTGCCATCAAAATTTTGGCAGGCGAGTTTTGTTTTCCAGGGAAAAGCGCCGTTGATTGTGTTTGGGGGCCTGCGGCTGGGAATGGCCGGCTGGCTCCTTAGAATCCACGATACGCAGGATGGTTCCCAGAGCCAAGGTGGCACCAGTGCCAAGTCGGGCTGGTTTGATAGTACGAAGTGGCTCCTGCAATGTGCCATCCAGACGCTGGGCTGCTGAGTTTTGTTTCCCAGAGAAAAGGGCCGTGGGTTGTGTTTGGTGTCATATGGCTGGGAGTGGCCAGCTGGCTCCTTAAAATGCACGATACGCAGGATGGTGACGAGACCCAAGGTGGCACCAGTGCCAAGTCGGGCTGGTTTTGTAGTACCAAGTGCGTCCTGCAATTTGCCATCCCGAAGAGGGGCAGTTGAGTTTTGTTTACCAGAGTAAAGTGCCGTGGTTTGTGTTTGGGGGCCTATGGCTGAGAGTGGCCGGCTGGCCCCTGAAAATCCACGATAGGCAGAATGGTTCCCACATCCAAGGTGGCACCAGTTCCAAGTTGGGCTGGTTTGATGGTGCAAAGTGGCTCCTGCAATCTGCCATCCAGACGCGGGGCAGCGGATTTTTGTTTGCTGGAGAAAAGTTCCGTGGTTTGTTTTTGGCGGTATATGGCTGGGCGTGGCCGGCTGGCTCCTTAAAAAGCTCGATACGCAGGATGGTTCCCTGACCCAAGGTGGCATCAGTGCCAAGTCGGGCTGTTTTCGTAGTACCAAGTGGCTCCTGCAATTTGCCATCCAGAAGAGGGGCAGTTGAGTTTTGTTTGCCAGAGAAAAGGGCCGTGGTTTGTGTTTGGGGGCATATGGCTGAGAGTGGCCGGCTGGCCCCTGAAAATCCACGATAGGCAGGATGGTTCCCAGACCAGAGGTGGCACCAGTGCCAAGTCGGGCTGGTTTGATAGTAATAAATAGCTCCTGCAATCTGCCATCCAGAAGCGGGGCAGCTTACTTTTGTTTGCCAGGGAAACGGGCCGAGGTTTGTGTCTCGCGGCCTATGGCTGGGAGTGACCGGCTGGCTCCTGAAAAGCTACGATAGGAAGGATGGTGACCAGACCCATGGTGGCACCAGTGCCAAGTTGGGCTGGTTTGATAGTACCAAGTGGCTCCTGCAATCTGCCATCAAAAAGTTGTCAGGCCAGTTTTGTTTTCCAGGTAAAAGCGCCGTTGTTTGTGTTTGTGGGCCTGTGGCTGGGAGTGGCCAGCTGGCTCCCTAGAATCCACGATACGCAGGATGGTTCCCAGACCAGAGGTGGCACCAGTGCCCAGTCGGGCTGGTTTGATGGTTCAAAGTGGCTCCTGCAATCTGCCATCCAGAAGCGGGGTAGCTTACTTTTGTTTGCCAGGGAAACGGGCAGAGCTTTGTGTCTGGGGCCTATGGCTGGGAGTGACCGGCTGGCTCCTGAAAAGCTACGATAGGCAGGATTGTTACCGGACCCATGGAGGCACCAGGGCCAAGATGGGCTGGTTTGATAGTACCAAGTTGCTCCTGCAATCTGCAATTCAAAAGCAGGGCAACTGAGTTTTGTTTGCCAGAGAAAAGCGCCGTTGTTGGTGTTTGGGGGCCTGTGGCTGGGAGTGGCCGGCTGGCTCCTTAGAATCCACGATACGCAGGATGGTTCCCAGACCAGAGGTGGCACCAGTGCCAAGTTGGGCTGGTTAGATAGTACCAAGTGGTTCCTGCAATCTGCCATCCAGAAGTGGGGCAGCTTACTTTTGTTTACCATGGAAATGGGCCGAGCTTTGTGTCTGGGCGCCTATGGCTGGGAGTGACCGGCTGACTCCTGAAAAGCTACGATAGGCAGGATGCTGACCAGACCCATGGTGGCACCAGTGCCAAGTTGGCTGGTTTGATAGCACCAAGTGGCTCCTGCAATCTGCCATCAAAAAGTTGGCAGGCGAGATTTGTTTTCCAGGGAAAAGCGCCGTTGTTTGTGTTTGTGGCCTGTGGCTGGGAGTGACCGGCTGGCTCCTTAGAATCCACGATACGCAGGATGGTTCCCAGACCCGAGGTGGCACCAGTGCCAAGTCGGGATAGTTTGATGGTGCAAAGTGGCTCCTGCAATCTGCCATCCAGAAGCGGGGTAGCTTACTTTTGTTTGCCAGGGAAACGGGCCGAGGTTTCTTTCTGGGGGCCTATGGCTGGGAGTGACCGGCTGGCTCCTGAAAAGCTACAGTAGGCAGGATGATTACCAGACCCATGGTAGCAGAAGTGCCAAGTTGGGCTGATTTGATAGTACCAAGTGGCTCCTGCAATCTGCCATCAAAAAGTTGGCAGGCGAGTTTTGTTTTCCAGGGAAAAGCACCGTTGTTTGTGTTTGGGGCCCTGTGGCTGGGAGTGGCCGCCTGTCGTCTTAGAATCCACGTTACGCAGGATGGTTCCCAGATCCAAGGTGGCACCAGTGCCAAGTCGGGCTGGTTTGATAGTACCAAGTGGCTCCTGCAATCTGCCATCCAGAAGCGGGGCAGATTACTTTTGTTTGCCAGGGAAACGGGCCGAGGTATTTGTCTGGGGCCCTATGGCAGGGAGTGACTGGCTGGCTCCAGAAAAGCTACGATAGGCAGGATGTTTACCAGACCCATGGTGGCACCAGTGCCAAGTTGGGCTAATTTGATAGTACCAAGTGGCTCCTGCAATCTGCCATCCAGAAGCGGGGCAGCTTACTTTTGTTTTCCATGGAAACGGGCCGAGGTTTCTGTCTTGGGGTCTATGGCTGGGAGTGACCTCCTGGCTCCTGAAAAGCTATGCTAGGCAGGATGGTGACCAGACCCATGGTGGCACCAGTGCCAAGTTGGGCTGGTTTGATAGTACCAAGTGGCTCCTGCAATCTGCCATCAAAATGTTGGCAGGCGAGTTTTGTTTTCCGGGGAAAAGCGCCGTTGTTTGTGTTTGGGGTCCTGTGGCTCGGAGTGGCCGGGTGGCTGCTTAGAATCCACGATACGCAGGATGGTTCCCAGACCAGTGGTGGCACCAGTGCCAAGTTGGGCTGGTTTGATATTACCAAGTGGCTCCTACAATCTGACATCCAGAAGCGGGGTAGCTTATTTTGTTTGCCAGGGAAATGGGCCGAAATTCTTGTCTGGGGGCCAGTGCCTGGGGCTGGCTGGCTGGCCCCTGAAAAGCTACGATAGGCAGGATGGTGACCAGACCCATGGTGGCACCAGTGCCAAGTTGGGCTGGTTTGATAGTACCAAGTGGCTCCTGCAATCTGCCATCCAGAAGCGGGGCAGCTTAATTTTGTTTGCCAGGGAAACGGGCCGAAGTTTGTGTCTGGAGGCCTACGGCTGGGAGTGACCGGCTGGCTCCTGAAATGCTACGTTAGGCAGGATGGTGACCAGACCCATAGTGGCACCAGTGCCAAGTTGGGCTGGTTTGATTGTACCAAGTGGCTCCTGCACTCTGCCATCAAAAAGCTAGCAGGCGAGTTTTGTTTTCCAGGGAAAAGCGCCGTTGTTTGTGATTGGGGGCCTGTGGCTGGGAGTGGCCGGCTGGCTCCTTAGAACCCACGATACGCAGGATGGTTCCCAGACCAGAGGTGGCACCAGTGCCAAGTCGGGCTGGTTTGATGATGCCAAGTTGCTCCTGCAATCTGCCATCCAGAAGCGGGGTAGCTTACTTTTGTGTGCCAGGGAAACGGGCCGAGGTTTGTGTCTGGGGCCCATGGCTGGGAGTGACCGGCTGGCTCCTGAAAAGCTACGATAGGCAGGATGGTGACCAGACCCATGGTGCACCAGTGCCAAGTTGGGCTGGTTTGATAGTACCAAGTGGCTCCTGCAATCTGCAATCAAAAAGTTGGCAGGCCAGTTTTGTTTTCCAGGGAAAAGCACCGTTGTTTGTGTCTGGGGGCCTGTGGCTGGGAGTGACCAGCTGGCTACTTAGAATCCACGATACGCAGGATGGTTCCCAGACCCAAGTTGGCACCAGTGCCAAGTTGGGCTGGTTTGATACTACCAAGTGGCTCCTGCAATCTGCCATCCAGAAGTGGGGCAGCTTACTTTTGTTTGCCAGAGAAAAAGGCTGTTGTTTGTGTTTGGGGGCCTGTAGCTTGCAGTGGCGGGCTGGCTCCTGAAAATCCATGATACGCAGCATGCTTCCCAGACCCAAGGTGGCACCAGTGCCAAGTAGGGCTGGTTTGATAGTACCAAGTGGCTCCTGCAATCTGCCATCCAGAAGAGGGGCAGTTGAGTTTTGTTTGCCAGAGAAAAGGGCCGTGGTTTGTGTTTGGGGGCATGTGGCTGAGAGAGGCCGGCTGTCTCCTTAAAATCCACGATAGGCAAGATGGTTCCCAGATCCAAGGTGGCACCAGTGCCACGTCTGGCTGGGTTGATAGTACTAAATAACTCCTGCAATCTGCCATCCAGAAGCGGGGCAGCTTACTTTTGTTTGCCAGGGAAACGGGCCGAGGTTTTTGTCTGGGGGCCTATGGCTGGGAGTGACCGGCTGGCTCCTGAAAAGCTACGATAGGCAGGATGGTGACCAGACCCATGGAGGCACCAGTGCCAAGTTGGGCTGGTTTGATAGTACCAAGTGGCTCCTGCAATCTGCCATCAAAAAGTTGGCAGGCAAGTTTTGTTTTCCAGGGAAAAGCGCCGTTGTTTGTGTTTGGGGGCCTGTGGCTGGGAGTGGCCAGCTGGCTCCTTAGAATCCACGATACGCAGCATGGTTCCCAGACCCAAGGTGGCACCAGTGCCAAGTTGGGCTGGTTTGATAGTACCAAGTGGCTCCTGCAATCTGCCATCAAAAAGTTGGCAGGCCAGTTTTGTTTTCCAGGGAAAAGCGCCGTTGTTTTTGTTTGGGGGCCTGTGGCTGGGAGTGGCCAACTGGCTCCTAAGAATCCACGATACGCAGGATGGTTTCCAGACCAGAGGTGGCACCAGTGCCAAGTCGGGCTGGTTTGATGGTGCAAAGTGGCTCCTGCAATCTGCCATCCAGAAGCGGGGTAGCTTACTTTTGTTTGCCAGGGAAACGGGCAGAGCTTTGTGTCTGGGGCCTATGGCTGGGAGTGACCGGCTGGCTCCTTAAAAGCTACGATAGGCAGGATGGTTACCAGACCCATGGAGGCACCAGTGCCAAGTTGGGCTGGTTTGATAGTACCAAGTGGCTCCTGCAATCTGCCATCCAAAAGCAGGGCAGCTGAGTTTTGTTTGCCAAAGAAAAGGGCTGTTGTTTGTGTTTGGGTCCTGTGGCTGGGAGTGGCCGACTGGCTCCTTAAATTCCATGATACGCAGGATGGTTCCCAGACCCAAGGTGGCACCAGTGCCAAGTTGGGCTGGTTTGACAGTGTCAAGCGCCTCCTGCAATCTCCCATCCACAAGTGGGGCAGCTGAGATTTTTTTGCCTGTGAATCGGGCCGTTGTTTTTGATTGGGGTCTGTGGCCGAGAGTGGTCGGCTGGCTCCTGACAATCCACAATACGCAGGATGGTTCCCAGACCCAAGGTGGCACCAGTGCCAAGTTGGGCTGGTTTGATTGTACCAAGTGCGTCCTGCAATCTGCCATCCAGAAGCGGGGCAGCTGAGTTTTGTTTGCCAGAGAAAAGGGCCGTGGTTTATGTTTGGGGGCCTATGGCTGAGAGTGGCCGGCTGGCCCCTGAAAATCCACGATATGCAGAATGGTTCCCAGACCCAAGGTGGCACCAGAGCCAAGTCGGGCTGGTTTGATGGTGCAAAGTGCCTCCTGCAATCTGCCATCCCGACGCGGGGCAGCTGATTTTTGTTTGCCAGAGAACAAGTCCGTGGTTCATTTTTGGGGGCATATGGCTGGGAGTGGCCGGCTGGCTCCTTAAAAAGCTCGATACGCAGGATGGTTCCCAGACCAGAGGTGGCACCAGTGCCAAGTCGGGCTGCTTTTGTAGTACCAAGTGCGTCCTGCAATTTGCCTTCCAGAAGAGGGGCAGTTGAGTTTTGTTTGCCAGAGAAAAGGGCCGTGGTTTGTGTTTGAGGGCATATGGCTGAGAGTGGCCGGCTGACACCTGAAAATCCACAATAGGCAGGATGGTTCCCAGAGCCAAGGTGGCACCAGTGCCAAGGGCTGGTTTGATAGTACTAAATAGCTCCTGCAATCTGCCATCAAAAAGTTGGCAGGCGAGTTTTGTTTTCCAGGGAAAAGCGCCGTTGTTTTTGTTTGGGGGCCTGTGCCTGGGAGTGGCCGGCTGGCTCCTTAGAATCCACGATACGCAGGATGGTTCCCAGACCCAAGGTGGCACCAGTGCCAAGTTGGGCTGGTTTGATGGTGCAAAGTGGCTCCTGTAATCTGCCATCCAGAAGCGGGGTAGCTTACCTTTGTTTGACAGGGAAACGGGCAGAATTTTGTGTCTGGGGGCCTATGGCTGGGAGTGGCCAGCTGGCTCCTTAAAATGCACGATACGCAGGATGGTGACCAGACCCAAGGTGGCACCAGTGCCAAGTCGGGCTGGTTTTGTAGTACCAAGTGCGTCCTGCCATTTGCCATCCAGAAGAGGGGCAGTTGAGTTTTGTTTACCAGAGTAAAGTGCCGTGGTTTGTTTTTGGGGGCCTATGGCTGAGAGTGGCCGGCTGGCCCCTGAAAATCCACGATAGGCAGGATGGTTCCCAGATCCAAGGTGGCACCAGTGCCAAGTCGGGCTGGTTTGATGGTGCAAAGTGGCTCCTGCAATCTGCCATCCAGACGCGGGGCAGCGGATTTTTGTTTGCTGGAGAAAAGTTCCGTGGTTTGATTTTGGCGGTATATGGCTGGGCGTGGCCGGCTGGCTCCTTAAAAAGCTCGATACGCAGGATGGTTCCCTGACCCAAGGTGGCATCAGTGCCAAGTCGGGCTGTTTTCGTAGTACCAAGTGCGTCCTGCAATTTGCCATCCAGAAGAGGGGCAGTTGAGTTTTGTTTGCCAGAGAAAAGGGCCGTGGTTTGTGTTTGTGGCATATGGCTGAGAGTGGCCGGCTGGCCCCTGAAAATCCACGATAGGCAGGATGGTTCCCAGAGCCAAGGTGGCACCAGTGCCAAGTCGGGCTGGTTTGATAGTAATAAATAGCTCCTGCAATCTGCCATCCAGAAGTGGGGCAGCTTACTTTTGTTTGCCAGGGAAACGGGCAGAGCTTTGTGTCTGGGGGCCTATGGCTGGGAGTGACCGGCTGGCTACTGAAAAGCTACGATAGGCAGGATGGTGACCAGACCCATGGTGGCACCAGTGCCAAGTTGGGCTGGTTTGATAGTACCAAGTGGCTCCTGCAATCTGCCATCAAAAAGTTGGCAGGCCAGTTTTGTTTTCCAGGGAAAAGTGCCGTTGTTTGCTTTTGGGGGCCTGTGGCTGGGAGTGGCCAGCTGTCTCCTTAGAATCCACGATAAGCAGAATGGTTCCCAGACCAGAACTGGCACCAGTGCCAAGTCGGGCTGGTTTGATGGTGCAAAGTGCGTCCTGCAATCTGCCATCCAGAAGCGGGTTAGCTTACTTTTGTTTGCCAGGGAAACGGGCCGAGGTTTGTGTCTGGGGGCCTATGGCTGGGAGTGACCGGCTGGCTCCTGAAAAGCTACGATAGGCTGGATGCTGACCAGACCCATGGTGGCAGCAGTGCCAAGTTGGGCTGGTTTGATAGTACCAAGTGGCTCCTGCAATCTGCCATCAAAAAGTTGGCAGGCGAGTTTTGTTTTCCAGGGAAAAGCGCCGTTGTTTGTGTTTGGGGGCCTGTGGCTGGGAGTGGCCGCCTGGCGCATTAGAATCTACGTTACGCAGCATGGTTCCCAGACCCAAGGCGGCAGCAGTGCCAAGTCGGGCTGGTTTGATAGTACCAAGTGGCTCCTGCAATCTGCCATCAAAATTTTGGCAGGCGAGTTTTGTTTTCCAGGGAAAAGCGCCGTTGATTGTGTTTGGGGGCCTGCGGCTGGGAATGGCCGGCTGGCTCCTTAGAATCCACGATACGCAGGATGGTTCCCAGACCCAAGGTGGCACCAGTGCCAAGTCGGGCTGGTTTGATAGTACGAAGTGGCTCCTGCAATGTGCCATCCAGACGCTGGGCTGCTGAGTTTTGTTTCCCAGAGAAAAGGGCCGTGGGTTGTGTTTGGTGTCATATGGCTGGGAGTGGCCAGCTGGCTCCTTAAAATGCACGATACGCAGGATGGTGACCAGACCCAAGGTGGCACCAGTGCCAAGTCGGGCTGGTTTTTTAGTACCAAGTGCGTCCTGCAATTTGCCATCCCGAAGAGGGGCAGTTGAGTTTTGTTTACCAGAGTAAAGTGCCGTGGTTTGTGTTTGGGGGCCTATGGCTGAGAGTGGCCGGCTGGCCCCTGAAAATCCACGATAGGCAGAATGGTTCCCACATCCAAGGTGGCACCAGTGCCAAGTTGGGCTGGTTTGATGGTGCAAAGTGGCTCCTGCAATCTGCCATCCAGACGCGGGGCAGCGGATTTTTGTTTGCTGGAGAAAAGTTCCGTGGTTTGTTTTTGGCGGTATATGGCTGGGCGTGGCCGGCTGGCTCCTTAAAAAGCTCGATACGCAGGATGGTTCCCTGACCCAAGGTGGCATCAGTGCCAAGTCGGGCTGTTTTCGTAGTACCAAGTGCGTCCTGCAATTTGCCATCCAGAAGAGGGGCAGTTGAGTTTTGTTTGCCAGAGAAAAGGGCCGTGGTTTGTGTTTGGGGGCATATGGCTGAGAGTGGCCGGCTGGCCCCTGAAAATCCACGATAGGCAGGATGGTTCCCAGACCAGAGGTGGCACCAGTGCCAAGTCGGGCTGGTTTGATAGTAATAAATAGCTCCTGCAATCTGCCATCCAGACGCGGGGCAGCTTACTTTTGTTTGCCAGGGAAACGGGCCGAGCTTTGTGTCTGGGGGCCTATGGCTGGGAGTGACCGGCTGGCTCCTGAAAAGCTACGATAGGCAGGATGGTGACCAGACCCATGGTGGCACCAGTGCCAAGTTGGGCTGGTTTGATAGTACCAAGTGGCTCCTGCAATCTGCCATCAAAAAGTTGGCAGGCCAGTTTTGTTTTCCAGGGAAAAGCGCCGTTGTTTGTGTTTGTGGGCCTGTGGCTGGGAGTGGCCAGCTGGCTCCTTAGAATCCACGATACGCAGGATGGTTCCCAGACCAGAGGTGGTACCAGTGCCCAGACGGGCTGGTTTGATGGTTCAAAGTGGCTCCTGCAATCTGCCATCCAGAAGCGGGGTAGCTTACTTTTGTTTGCCAGGGAAACAGGCAGAGCTTTGTGTCTGGGGCCTATGGCTGGGAGTGACCGGCTGGCTCCTGAAAAGCTACGATATGCAGGATTGTTACCGGACCCATGGAGGCACCAGTGCCAAGATGGGCTGGTTTGATAGTACCAAGTCGCTCCTGCAATCTGCAATTCAAAAGCAGGGCAACTGTGTTTTGTTTGCCAGAGAAAAGCGCCGTTGTTGGTGTTTGGGGTCCTGTGGCTGGGAGTGGCCGGCTGGCTCCTTAGAATCCACGATACGCAGGATGGTTCCCAGACCAGAGGTGGCACCAGTGCCAAGTCGGGCTGGTTTGATAGTACCAAGTGGCTCCTGCAATCTGCCATCCAGAAGTGGGGCAGCTTACTTTTGTTTACCATGGAAATGGGCCGAGCTTTGTGTCTGGGCGCCTATGGCTGGGAGTGACCGGCGGACTCCTGAAAAGCTACGATAGGCAGGATGCTGACCAGACCCATGGTGGCACCAGTGCCAAGTTGGCTGGTTTGATAGCACCAAGTGGCTCCTGCAATCTGCCATCAAAAAGTTGGCAGGCGAGTTTTGTTTTCCAGGGAAAAGTGCCGTTGTTTGTGTTTGGGGCCCTGGGGCTGGGAGTGGCCGCCTGTCGTCTTAGAATCCACGTTACGCAGGATGGTTCCCAGATCCAAGGTGGCACCAGTGCCAAGTCGGGCTGTTTTGATAGTACCAAGTGGCTCCTGCAATCTGCCATCCAGAAGCGGGGCAGATTACTTTTGTTTGCCAGGGAAACGGGCCGAGGTATTTGTCTGGGGCCCTATGGCAGAGAGTGACTGGCTGGCTCCAGAAAAGCTACGATAGGCAGGATGTTTACCAGACCCATGGTGGCACCAGTGCCAAGTTGGGCTAATTTGATAGTACCGAGTGGCTCCTGCAATCTGCCATCCAGAAGCGGGGCAGCTTACTTTTGTTTTCCATGGAAACGGGCCGAGGTTTCTGTCTGGGGGTCTATGGCTGGGAGTGACCTCCTGGCTCCTGAAAAGCTATGCTAGGCAGGATGGTGACCAGACCCATGGTGGCACCAGTGCCAAGTTGGGCTGGTTTGATAGTACCAAGTGGCTCCTGCAATCTGCCATCAAAATGTTGGCAGGCGAGTTTTGTTTTCCGGGGAAAAGCGCCGTTGTTTGTGTTTGGGGTCCTGTGGCTCGGAGTGGCCGGGTGGCTGCTTAGAATCCACGATACGCAGGATGGTTCCCAGACCAGTGGTGGCACCAGTGCCAAGTTGGGCTGGTTTGATATTACCAAGTGGCTCCTGCAATCTGACATCCAGAAGCGGGGTAGCTTATTTTGTTTGCCAGGGAAATGGGCCGAAATTCTTGTCTGGGTGCCAGTGCCTGGGGCTGGCTGGCTGGCCCCTGAAAAGCTACGATAGGCAGGATGGTGACCAGACCCATGGTGGCACCAGTGCCAAGTTTGGCTGGTTTGATAGTACCAAGTGGCTCCTGCAATCTGCCATCCAGAAGCGGGGCAGCTTAATTTTGTTTGCCAGGGAAACGGGCCGAGGTTTGTGTCTGGAGGCCTATGGCTGGGAGTGACCGGCTGGCTCCTGAAATGCTACGATAGGCAGGATGGTGACCAGACCCATAGTGGCACCAGTGCCAAGTTGGGCTGGTTTGATTGTACCAAGTGGCTCCTGCACTCTGCCATCAAAAAGATAGCAGGCGAGTTTTGTTTTCCAGGGAAAAGCACCGTTGTTTGTGATTGGGGGCCTGTGGCTGGGAGTGGCCAGCTGGCTCCTTAGAACCCACGATACGCAGGATGGTTCCCAGACCCGAGGTGGCACCAGTGCCAAGTCGGAGTGGTTTGATGATGCCAAGTTGCTCCTGCAATCTGCCATCCAGAAGCGGGGTAGCTTACTTTGGTGTGCCAGGGAAACGGGCCGAGGTTTGTGGCTGGGGGCCCATGGCTGGGAGTGACCGGCTGGCTCCTGAAAAGCTACGATAGGCAGGATGGTGACCAGACCCATGGTGGCACCAGTGCCAAGTTGGGCTGGTTTGATAGTACCAAGTGGCTCCTGCAATTTGCCATCAAAAAGTTGGCAGGCGAGTTTTGTTTTCCAGGGAAAAGCGCCGTTGTTTGTGTTTGGGGGCCTGTGGCTGGGAGTGGCCGCCTGGCGCATTAGAATCTACGTTACGCAGCATGGTTCCCAGACCCAAGGCGGCAGCAGTGCCAAGTCGGGCTGGTTTGATAGTACCAAGTGGCTCCTGCAATCTGCCATCAAAATTTTGGCAGGCGAGTTTTGTTTTCCAGGGAAAAGCGCCGTTGATTGTGTTTGGGGGCCTGCGGCTGGGAATGGCCGGCTGGCTCCTTAGAATCCACGATACGCAGGATGGTTCCCAGACCCAAGGTGGCACCAGTGCCAAGTCGGGCTGGTTTGATAGTACGAAGTGGCTCCTGCAATGTGCCATCCAGACGCTGGGCTGCTGAGTTTTGTTTCCCAGAGAAAAGGGCCGTGGGTTGTGTTTGGTGTCATATGGCTGGGAGTGGCCAGCTGGCTCCTTAAAATGCACGATACGCAGGATGGTGACCAGACCCAAGGTGGCACCAGTGCCAAGTCGGGCTGGTTTTTTAGTACCAAGTGCGTCCTGCAATTTGCCATCCCGAAGAGGGGCAGTTGAGTTTTGTTTACCAGAGTAAAGTGCCGTGGTTTGTGTTTGGGGGCCTATGGCTGAGAGTGGCCGGCTGGCCCCTGAAAATCCACGATAGGCAGAATGGTTCCCACATCCAAGGTGGCACCAGTGCCAAGTTGGGCTGGTTTGATGGTGCAAAGTGGCTCCTGCAATCTGCCATCCAGACGCGGGGCAGCGGATTTTTGTTTGCTGGAGAAAAGTTCCGTGGTTTGTTTTTGGCGGTATATGGCTGGGCGTGGCCGGCTGGCTCCTTAAAAAGCTCGATACGCAGGATGGTTCCCTGACCCAAGGTGGCATCAGTGCCAAGTCGGGCTGTTTTCGTAGTACCAAGTGCGTCCTGCAATTTGCCATCCAGAAGAGGGGCAGTTGAGTTTTGTTTGCCAGAGAAAAGGGCCGTGGTTTGTGTTTGGGGGCATATGGCTGAGAGTGGCCGGCTGGCCCCTGAAAATCCACGATAGGCAGGATGGTTCCCAGACCAGAGGTGGCACCAGTGCCAAGTCGGGCTGGTTTGATAGTAATAAATAGCTCCTGCAATCTGCCATCCAGAAGCGGGGCAGCTTACTTTTGTTTGCCAGGGAAACGGGCCGAGCTTTGTGTCTGGGGGCCTATGGCTGGGAGTGACCGGCTGGCTCCTGAAAAGCTACGATAGGCAGGATGGTGACCAGACCCATGGTGGCACCAGTGCCAAGTTGGGCTGGTTTGATAGTACCAAGTGGCTCCTGCAATCTGCCATCAAAAAGTTGGCAGGCCAGTTTTGTTTTCCAGGGAAAAGCGCCGTTGTTTGTGTTTGGGGGCCTGTGGCTGGGAGTGGCCAGCTGGCTCCTTAGAATCCACGATACGCAGGATGGTTCCCAGACCAGAGGTGGCACCAGTGCCCAGTCGGGCTGGTTTGATGGTTCAAAGTGGCTCCTGCAATCTGCCATCCAGAAGCGGGGTAGCTTACTTTTGTTTGCCAGGGAAACAGGCAGAGCTTTGTGTCTGGGGCCTATGGCTGGGAGTGACCGGCTGGCTCCTGAAAAGCTACGATAGGCAGGATTGTTACCGGACCCATGGAGGCACCAGTGCCAAGATGGGCTGGTTTGATAGTACCAAGTCGCTCCTGCAATCTGCAATTCAAAAGCAGGGCAACTGTGTTTTGTTTGCCAGAGAAAAGCGCCGTTGTTGGTGTTTGGGGTCCTGTGGCTGGGAGTGGCCGGCTGGCTCCTTAGAATCCACGATACGCAGGATGGTTCCCAGACCAGAGGTGGCACCAGTGCCAAGTCGGGCTGGTTTGATAGTACCAAGTGGCTCCTGCAATCTGCCATCCAGAAGTGGGGCAGCTTACTTTTGTTTACCATGGAAATGGGCCGAGCTTTGTGTCTGGGCGCCTATGGCTGGGAGTGACCGGCTGACTCCTGAAAAGCTACGATAGGCAGGATGCTGACCAGACCCATGGTGGCACCAGTGCCAAGTTGGCTGGTTTGATAGCACCAAGTGGCTCCTGCAATCTGCCATCAAAAAGTTGGCAGGCGAGTTTTGTTTTCCAGGGAAAAGCGCCGTTGTTTGTGTTTGTGGCCTGTGGCTGGGAGTGACCGGCTGGCTCCTTAGAATCCACGATACGCAGGATGGTTCCCAGACCCGAGGTGGCACCAGTGCCAAGTCGGGATAGTTTGATGGTGCAAAGTGGCTCCTGCAATCTGCCATCCAGAAGCGGGGTAGCTTACTTTTGTTTGCCAGGGAAACGGGCCGAGGTTTCTTTTTGGGGGCCTATGGCTGGGAGTGACCGGCTGGCTCCTGAAAAGCTACAGTAGGCAGGATGATTACCAGACCCATGGTAGCAGAAGTGCCAAGTTGGGCTGATTTGATAGTACCAAGTGGCTCCTGCAATCTGCCATCAAAAAGTTGGCAGGCGAGTTTTGTTTTCCAGGGAAAAGCGCCGTTGTTTGTGTTTGGGGCCCTGGGGCTGGGAGTGGCCGCCTGTCGTCTTAGAATCCACGTTACGCAGGATGGTTCCCAAATCCAAGGTGGCACCAGTGCCAAGTCGGGCTGGTTTGATAGTACCAAGTGGCTCCTGCAATCTGCCATCCAGAAGCGGGGCAGATTACTTTTGTTTGCCAGGGAAACGGGCCGAGGTATTTGTCTGGGGCCCTATGGCAGAGAGTGACTGGCTGGCTCCAGAAAAGCTACGATAGGCAGGATGTTTACCAGACCCATGGTGGCACCAGTGCCAAGTTGGGCTAATTTGATAGTACCAAGTGGCTCCTGCAATCTGCCATCCAGAAGCGGGGCAGCTTACTTTTGTTTTCCATGGAAACGGGCCGAGGTTTCTGTCTGGGGGTCTATGGCTGGGAGTGACCTCCTGGCTCCTGAAAAGCTATGCTAGGCAGGATGGTGACCAGACCCATGGTGGCACCAGTGCCAAGTTGGGCTGGTTTGATAGTACCAAGTGGCTCCTGCAATCTGCCATCAAAATGTTGGCAGGCGAGTTTTGTTTTCCGGGGAAAAGCGCCGTTGTTTGTGTTTGGGGTCCTGTGGCTCGGAGTGGCCGGGTGGCTGCTTAGAATCCACGATACGCAGGATGGTTCCCAGACCAGTGGTGGCACCAGTGCCAAGTTGGGCTGGTTTGATATTACCAAGTGGCTCCTGCAATCTGACATCCAGAAGCGGGGTAGCTTATTTTGTTTGCCAGGGAAATGGGCCGAAATTCTTGTCTGGGTGCCAGTGCCTGGGGCTGGCTGGCTGGCCCCTGAAAAGCTACGATAGGCAGGATGGTGACCAGACCCATGGTGGCACCAGTGCCAAGTTTGGCTGGTTTGATAGTACCAAGTGGCTCCTGCAATCTGCCATCCAGAAGCGGGGCAGCTTAATTTTGTTTGCCAGGGAAACGGGCCGAGGTTTGTGTCTGGAGGCCTATGGCTGGGAGTGACCGGCTGGCTCCTGAAATGCTACGATAGGCAGGATGGTGACCAGACCCATAGTGGCACCAGTGCCAAGTTGGGCTGGTTTGATTGTACCAAGTGGCTCCTGCACTCTGCCATCAAAAAGATAGCAGGCGAGTTTTGTTTTCCAGGGAAAAGCACCGTTGTTTGTGATTGGGGGCCTGTGGCTGGGAGTGGCCAGCTGGCTCCTTAGAACCCACGATACGCAGGATGGTTCCCAGACCCGAGGTGGCACCAGTGCCAAGTCGGAGTGGTTTGATGATGCCAAGTTGCTCCTGCAATCTGCCATCCAGAAGCGGGGTAGCTTACTTTGGTGTGCCAGGGAAACGGGCCGAGGTTTGTGGCTGGGGGCCCATGGCTGGGAGTGACCGGCTGGCTCCTGAAAAGCTACGATAGGCAGGATGGTGACCAGACCCATGGTGGCACCAGTGCCAAGTTGGGCTGGTTTGATAGTACCAAGTGGCTCCTGCAATTTGCCATCAAAAAGTTGGCAGGCGAGTTTTGTTTTCCAGGGAAAAGCACCGTTGTTTGTGTTTGGGGGCCTGTGGCTGGGAGTGGCCAGCTGGCTCCTTAGAATCCACGATACGCAGGATGGTTCCCAGACCCAAGTTGGCACCAGTGCCAAGTCGGGCTGGTTTGATACTACCAAGTGGCTCCTGCAATCTGCCATCCAGAAGCGGGGCAGCTGAGTTTTGTTTGCCAGAGAAAAAGGCTGTTGTTTGTGTTTGGGGGCCTGTAGCTTGCAGTGGCGGGCTGGCTCCTGAAAATCCATGATACGCAGCATGCTTCCCGGACCCAAGGTGGCACCAGTGCCAAGTAGGGCTGGTTTGATAGTACCAAGTGGCTCCTGCAATCTGCCATCCAGAAGAGGGGCAGTTGAGTTTTGTTTGCCAGAGAAAAGGGCCGTGGTTTGTGTTTGGGGGCATATGGCTGAGAGAGGCCGGCTGCCTCCTTAAAATCCACGATAGGAAAGATGGTTCCCAGATCCAAGGTGGCACCAGTGCCACGTCTGGCTGGTTTGATAGTACTAAATAACTCCTGCAATCTGCCATCCAGAATCGGGGCAGCTTACTTTTGTTTGCCAGGGAAAAGGGCCGAGGTTTTTGTCTTGGGGGCCTATGGCTGGGAGTGACCGGCTGGCTCCTGAAAAGCTACGATAGGCAGGATGGTGACCAGACCCAAGTTGGCAGCAGTGCCAAGTTGGGCTGGTTTGATAGTACCAAGTGGCTCCTGCAATCTGCCATCAAAAAGTTGGCAGGCGAGTTTTGTTTTCCAGGGAAAAGCACCGTTGTTTGTGTTTGGGGGCCTGTGGCTGGGAGTGGCCGGCTGGCGCCTTAGAATCTACGTTACGCAGCATGGTTCCCAGAGCCAAGGTGGCACCAGTGCCAAGTCCGGCTGGTTTGATAGTACCAAGTGGCTCCTGCAATTTGCCATCAAAAAGTTGGCAGGCCAGTTTTGTTTTCCAGGGAAAAGCGCCGTTGTTTGTGTTTGGGGGCCTGTGGCTGGGAGTGGCCAGCTGGCTCCTAAGAATCCACGATACGCAGGATGGTTTCCAGACCAGAGGTGGCACCAGTGCCAAGTCGGGCTGGTTTGATGGTGCAAAGTGTCTCCTGCAATCTGCCATCCAGAAGCGGGGTAGCTTACTTTTGTTTGCCAGGGAAACGGGCAGAGCTTTGTGTCTGGGGCCTATGGCTGGGAGTGACCGGCTGGCTCCTGAAAAGCTACGATACGCAGGATGGTGACCAGACACATGGAGGCACCAGTGCCAAGTTGGGCTGGTTTGATAGTACCAAGTGGCTCCTGCAATCTGCCATCCAAAAGCAGGGCAGCTGAGTTTTGTTTGCCAGGGAAAAGGGCTGTGGTATGTGTTTGGGTCCTGTGGCTGGGAGTGGCCGACTGGCTCCTTAAATTCCATGATACGCAGCATGGTTCCCAGAGCCAAGGTGGCACCAGTGCCAAGTTGGGCTGGTTTGACAGTGTCAAGCGCCTCCTGCAATCTCCCATCCACAAGTGGGACAGCCGAGATATTTTTGCCTGTGAATCGGGCCGTTGTTTTTGATTGGGGTCTGTGGCCGAGAGTGGTCGGCTGGCTCCTGACAATCCACAATACGCAGGATGGTTCCCAGACCCAAGGTGGCACCAGTGCCAAGTTGGGCTGGTTTGATTGTACCAAGTGCGTCCTGCAATCTGCCATCCAGAAGCGGGGCAGCTGAGTTTTGTTTGCCAGAGAAAAGGGCCGTGGTTTTTGTTTGGGGGCCTATGGCTGAGAGTGGCCGGCTGGCCCCTGAAAATCCACGATAGGCAGAATGGTTCCCAGACCCAAGGTGGCACCAGAGCCAAGTCGGGCTGGTTTGATGGTGCAAAGTGCCTCCTGCAATCTGCCATCCAGAAGCGGGGTAGCTTACTTTTGTTTGCCAGGGAAACGGGCAGAGCTTTGTGTCTGGGGCCTATGGCTGGGAGTGACCGACTGGCTCCTGAAAAGCTACGATAGGCAGGATGTTTACCAGACCCATGGAGGCACCAGTGCCAAGTTGGGCTGGTTTGATAGTACCAAGTGGCTCCTGCAATCTGCCATCCAAAAGCAGGGCAGCTGAGTTTTGTTTGCCAAAGAAAAGGGCTGTGGTATGTGTTTGGGTCCTGTGGCTGGGAGTGGCCGACTGGCTCCTTAAATTCCATGATACGCAGCATGGTTCCCAGAGCCAAGGTGGCACCAGTGCCAAGTTGGGCTGGTTTGACAGTGTCAAGCGCCTCCTGCAATCTCCCATCCACAAGTGGGACAGCTGAGATTTTTTTGCCTGTGAATCGGGCCGTTGTTTTTGATTGGGGTCTGTGGCCGAGAGTGGTCGGCTGGCTCCTGACAATCCACAATACGCAGGATGGTTCCCAGACCCAAGGTGGCACCAGTGCCAAGTTGGGCTGGTTTGATTGTACCAAGTGCGTCCTGCAATCTGCCATCCAGAAGCGGGGCAGCTGAGTTTTGTTTGCCAGAGAAAAGGGCCGTGGTTTTTGTTTGGGGGCCTATGGCTCAGAGTGGCCGGCTGGCCCCTGAAAATCCACGATAGGCAGAATGGTTCCCAGACCCAAGGTGGCACCAGAGCCAAGTCGGGCTGGTTTGATGGTGCAAAGTGCCTCCTGCAATCTGCCATCCCGACGCGGGGCAGCTGATTTTTGTTTGCCAGAGAAAAAGTCCGTGGTTCATTTTTGGGGGCATATGGCTGGGAGTGGCCCGCTGGCTCCTTAAAAAGCTCGATACGCAGCATGGTTCCCAGGCCAGAGGTGGCACCAGTGCCAAGTTGGGATGTTTTTGTAGTACCAAGTGCGTCCTGCAATTTGCCTTCCAGAAGAGGGGCAGTTGAGTTTTGTTTGCCAGAGAAAAGGGCCGTGGTTTGTGTTTGGGGGCCTATGGCTGAGAGTGGCCGGCTGGCCCCTGAAAATCCACGATAGGCAGGATGGTTCCCAGATCCAAGGTGGAACCAGTGCCAAGTCGGGCTGGTTTTATGTTGCAAAGTGGCTCCTGCAATCTGCCATCAAAAAGTTGGCAGGCGAGTTTTGTTTTCCAGGGAAAAGCGCCGTTGTTTGTGTTTGGGGGCCTGTGGCTGGGAGTGGCCAGCTGGCTCCTTAGAATCCACGATACGCAGGATGGTTCCCAGACCCAAGGTGGCACCAGTGCCAAGTGGGGCTGGTTTTTTAGTACCAAGTGCGTCCTGCAATTTGCCATCCCGAAGAGGGGCAGTTGAGTTTTGTTTACCAGAGTAAAGTGCCGTGGTTTGTGTTTGGGGGCCTATGGCTGAGAGTGGCCGGCTGGCCCCTGAAAATCCACGATAGGCAGAATGGTTCCCACATCCAAGGTGGCACCAGTGCCAAGTCGGGCTGGTTTGATGGTGCAAAGTGGCTCCTGCAATCTGCCATCCAGACGCGGGGCAGCGGATTTTGTTTGCTGGAGAAAAGTTCCGTGGTTTGTTTTTGGCGGTATATGGCTGGGCGTGGCCGGCTGGCTCCTTAAAAAGCTCGATACGCAGGATGGTTCCCTGACCCAAGGTGGCATCAGTGCCAAGTCGGGCTGTTTTCGTAGTACCAAGTGCGTCCTGCAATTTGCCATCCATAAGAGGGGAAGTTGAGTTTTGTTTGCCAGAGAAAAGGGCCGTGGTTTGTGTTTGGGGGCATATGGCTGAGAGTGGCTGGCTGGCCCCTGAAAATCCACGATAGGCAGGATGGTTCCCAGACCAGTGGTGTCACCAGTGCCAAGTTGGGCTGGTTTGACAGTGTCAAGCGCCTCCTGCAATCTCCCATCCACAAGTGGGACAGCTGAGATTTTTTTGCCTGTGAATCGGGCCGTTGTTTTTGATTGGGGTCTGTGGCCGAGAGTGGTCGGCTGGCTCCTGACAATCCACAATACGCAGGATGGTTCCCAGACCCAAGGTGGCACCAGTGCCAAGTTGGGCTGGTTTGATTGTACCAAGTGCGTCCTGCAATCTGCCATCCAGAAGCGGGGCAGCTGAGTTTTGTTTGCCAGAGAAAAGGGCCGTGGTTTTTGTTTGGGGGCCTATGGCTCAGAGTGACCGGCTGGCCCCTGAAAATCCACGATAGGCAGAATGGTTCCCAGACCCAAGGTGGCACCAGAGCCAAGTCGGGCTGGTTTGATGGTGCAAAGTGCCTCCTGCAATCTGCCATCCCGACGCGGGGCAGCTGATTTTTGTTTGCCAGAGAAAAAGTCCGTGGTTCATTTTTGGGGGCATATGGCTGGGAGTGGCCCGCTGGCTCCTTAAAAAGCACGATACGCAGCATGGTTCCCAGGCCAGAGGTGGCACCAGTGCCAAGTTTGGATGTTTTTGTAGTACCAAGTGCGTCCTGCAATTTGCCTTCCAGAAGAGGGGCAGTTGAGTTTTGTTTGCCAGAGAAAAGGGCCGTGGTTTGTGTTTGGGGGCCTATGGCTGAGAGTGGCCGGCTGGCCCCTGAAAATCCACGATAGGCAGGATGGTTCCCAGATCCAAGGTGGAACCAGTGCCAAGTCGGGCTGGTTTTATGTTGCAAAGTGGCTCCTGCAATCTGCCATCAAAAAGTTGGCAGGCGAGTTTTGTTTTCCAGGGAAAAGCGCCGTTGTTTGTGTTTGGGGGCCTGTGGCTGGGAGTGGCCAGCTGGCTCCTTAGAATCCACGATACGCAGGATGGTTCCCAGACCCAAGGTGGCACCAGTGCCAAGTGGGGCTGGTTTTTTAGTACCAAGTGCGTCCTGCAATTTGCCATCCCGAAGAGGGGCAGTTGAGTTTTGTTTACCAGAGTAAAGTGCCGTGGTTTGTGTTTGGGGGCCTATGGCTGAGAGTGGCCGGCTGGCCCCTGAAAATCCACGATAGGCAGAATGGTTCCCACATCCAAGGTGGCACCAGTGCCAAGTTGGGCTGGTTTGATGGTGCAAAGTGGCTCCTGCAATCTGCCATCCAGACGCGGGGCAGCGGATTTTGTTTGCTGGAGAAAAGTTCCGTGGTTTGTTTTTGGCGGTATATGGCTGGGCGTGGCCGGCTGGCTCCTTAAAAAGCTCGATACGCAGGATGGTTCCCTGACCCAAGGTGGCATCAGTGCCAAGTCGGGCTGTTTTCGTAGTACCAAGTGCGTCCTGCAATTTGCCATCCAGAAGAGGGGAAGTTGAGTTTTGTTTGCCAGAGAAAAGGGCCGTGGTTTGTGTTTGGGGGCATATGGCTGAGAGTGGCCGGCTGGCCCCTGAAAATCCACGATAGGCAGGATGGTTCCCAGACCAGTGGTGTCACCAGTGCCAAGTTGGGCTGGTTTGATATTACCAAGTGGCTCCTGCAATATGCCATCCAGAAGCGGGGTAGCTTATATTTGTTTGCCAGGGAAATGGGCCGAAATTCTTGTCTGGGGGCCAGTGCCTGGGGCTGGCTGGCTGGCCCCTGAAAAGCTACGATAGGCAGGATGGTGACCAGACCCATGGTGGCACCAGTGCCAAGTTGGGCTGGTTTGATAGTACCAAGTGGCTCCTGCAATCTGCCATCCAGAAGCGGGGCAGCTTAATTTTGTTTGCCAGGGAAACGGGCCGAGGTTTGTGTCTGGAGGCCTACGGCTGGGAGTGACCGGCTGGCTCCTGAAATGCTACGATAGGCAGGATGGTGACCAGACCCATGGTGGCACCAGTGCCAAGTTGGGCTGGTTTGATTGTACCAAGTGGCTCCTGCACTCTGCCATCAAAAAGTTGGCAGGCGAGTTTTGTTTTCCAGGGAATAGCGCCGTTGTTTGTGATTGGGGGCCTGTGGCTGGGAGTGGCCGTCTGGCTCCTTAGAACCCACGATACGCAGGATGGTTCCCAGACCAGAGGTGGCACCAGTGCCAAGTCGGGCTGGTTTGATGATGCCAAGTTGCTCCTGCAATCTGCCATCCAGAAGCGGGGTAGCTTACTTTTGTGTGCCAGGGAAACGGGCCGAGGTTTGTGGCTGGGGGCCCATGGCTGGGAGTGACTGGCTGGCTCCTGAAAAGCTACGATAGGCAGGATGGTGACCAGACCCATGGTGGCACCAGTGCCAAGTTGGGCTGGTTTGATAGTACCAAGTGGCTCCTGCAATCTGCCATCAAAATGTTGGCAGGCCAGTTTTGTTTTCCAGGGAAAAGCACCGTTGTTTGTGTTTGGGGGCCTGTGGCTGGGAGTGGCCAGCTGGTTAATTAGAATCCACGATACGCAGGATGGTTCCCAGACCCAAGTTGGCACCAGTGCCAAGTCGGGCTGGTTTGATAGCACCAAGTGGCTCCTGCAATCTGCCATCCAGAAGCGGGGCAGCTGAATTTTGTTTGCCAGAGAAAAAGGCTGTTGTTTGTGTTTGGGGGCCTGTAGCTTGCAGTGGCGGGCTGGCTCCTGAAAATCCATGATACGCAGCATGCTTCCCAGACCCAAGGTGGCACCAGTGCCAAGTAGGGCTGGTTTGATAGTACCAAGTGGCTCCTGCAATCTGCCATCCAGAAGAGGGGCAGTTGAGTTTTGTTTGCCAGAGAAAAGGGCCGTGGTTTGTGTTTGGGGGCATATGGCTGAGAGAGGCCGGCTGGCTCCTTAAAATCCACGATAGGCAAGATGGTTCCCAGATCCAAGGTGGCACCAGTGCCACGTCTGGCTGGTTTGATAGTACTAAATAACTCCTGCAATCTGCCATCCAGAAGCGGGGCAGCTTACTTTTGTTTGCCAGGGAAAAGGGCCGAGGTTTTTGTCTGGGGGCCTATGGCTGGGAGTGACCGGCTGGCTCCTGAAAAGCTACGATAGGCAGGATGGTGACCAGACCCATGGTGGCACCAGAGCCAAGTTGGGCTGGTTTGATAGTACCAAGTGGCTCCTGCAATCTGCCATCAAAAAGTTGGCAGGCGAGTTTTGTTTTCCAGGGAAAAGCACCGTTGTTTGTGTTTGGGGGCCTGTGGCTGGGAGTGGCCGCCTCGCGCCTTAGAATCTACGTTACGCAGCATGGTTCCCAGAGCCAAGGTGGCACCAGTGCCAAGTCGGGCTGGTTTGATAGTACCAAGTGGCTCCTGCAATCTGCCATCAAAAAGTTGGCAGGCCAGTTTTGTTTTCCAGGGAAAAGCACCGTTGTTTGTGTTAGGGGGCCTGTGGCTGGGAGTGGCCAGCTGGCTCCTAAGAATCCACGATACGCAGGATGGTTTCCAGACCAGAGGTGGCACCAGTGCCAAGTCGGGCTGGTTTGATAGTAATAAATAGCTCCTGCAATCTGCCATCCAGAAGCGGGGCAGCTTACTTTTGTTTGCCAGGGAAACGGGCCGAGCTTTGTGTCTGGGGGCCTATGGCTGGGAGTGACCGGCTGGCTCCTGAAAAGCTACGATAGGCAGGATGGTGACCAGACCCATGGTGGCACCAGTGCCAAGTTGGGCTGGTTTGATAGTACCAAGTGGCTCCTGCAATCTGCCATCAAAAAGTTGGCAGGCCAGTTTTGTTTTCCAGGGAAAAGCGCCGTTGTTTGTGTTTGGGGGCCTGTGGCTGGGAGTGGCCGGCTGGCGCCTTAGAATCTACGTTACGCAGCATGGTTCCCAGAGCCAAGGTGGCACCATTGCCAAGTCCGGCTGGTTTGATAGTACCAAGTCGCTCCTGCAATCTGCCATCAAAAAGTTGGCAGGCCAGTTTTGTTTTCCAGGGAAAAGCGCCGTTGTTTGTGTTTGGGGGCCTGTGGCTGGGAGTGGCCAGCTGGCTCCTAAGAATCCACGATACGCAGGATGGTTTCCAGACCAGAGGTGGCACCAGTGCCAAGTTGGGCTGGTTTGATGGTGCAAAGTGTCTCCTGCAATCTGCCATCCAGAAGCGGGGTAGCTTACTTTTGTTTGCCAGGGAAACGGGCAGAGTTTTGTGTCTGGGGCCTATGGCTGGGAGTGACCGACTGGCTCCTGAAAAGCTACGATAGGCAGGATGTTTACCAGACCCATGGTGGCACCAGTGCCAAGTTGGGCTGGTTTGACAGTGTCAAGCGCCTCCTGCAATCTCCCATCCACAAGTGGGACAGCTGAGATTTTTTTGTCTGTGAATCGGGCCGTTGTTTTAGATTGGGGTCTGTGGCCGAGAGTGGTCGGCTGGCTCCTGACAATCCACAATACGCAGGATGGTTCCCAGACCCAAGGTGGCACCAGTGCCAAGTTGGGCTGGTTTGATTGTACCAAGTGCGTCCTGCAATCTGCCATCCAGAAGCGGGGCAGCTGAGTTTTGTTTGCCAGAGAAAAGGGCCGTGGTTTTTGTTTGGGGGCCTATGGCTCAGAGTGGCCGGCTGGCCCCTGAAAATCCACGATAGGCAGAATGGTTCCCAGACCCAAGGTGGCACCAGAGCCAAGTCGGGCTGGTTTGATGGTGCAAAGTGCCTCCTGCAATCTGCCATCCCGACGCGGGGCAGCTGATTTTTGTTTGCCAGAGAACAAGTCCGTGGTTCATTTTTGGGGGCATATGGCTGGGAGTGGCCCGCTGGCTCCTTAAAAAGCTCGATACGCAGCATGGTTCCCAGGCCAGAGGTGGCACCAGTGCCAAGTTGGGATGTTTTTGTAGTACCAAGTGCGTCCTGCAATTTGCCTTCCAGAAGAGGGGCAGTTGAGTTTTGTTTGCCAGAGAAAAGGGCCGTGGTTTGTGTTTGGGGGCCTATGGCTGAGAGTGGCCGGCTGGCCCCTGAAAATCCACGATAGGCAGGATGGTTCCCAGACCAGAGGTGGCACCAGTGCCAAGTCGGGCTGGTTTTATGTTGCAAAGTGGCTCCTGCAATCTGCCATCAAAAAGTTGGCAGGCGAGTTTTGTTTTCCAGGGAAAAGCGCCGTTGTTTGTGTTTGGGGGCCCGTGGCTGGGAGTGGCCAGCTGGCTCCTTAGAATCCACGATACGCAGGATGGTTCCCAGACCCAAGGTGGCACCAGTGCCAAGTGGGGCTGGTTTTTTAGTACCAAGTGCGTCCTGCAATTTGCCATCCCGAAGAGGGGCAGTTGAGTTTTGTTTACCAGAGTAAAGTGCCGTGGTTTGTGTTTGGGGGCCTATGGCTGAGAGTGGCCGGCTGGCCCCTGAAAATCCACGATAGGCAGAATGGTTCCCACATCCAAGGTGGCACCAGTGCCAAGTCGGGCTGGTTTGATGGTGCAAAGTGGCTCCTGCAATCTGCCATCCAGACGCGGGGCAGCGGATTTTGTTTGCTGGAGAAAAGTTCCGTGGTTTGTTTTTGGCGGTATATGGCTGGGCGTGGCCGGCTGGCTCCTTAAAAAGCTCGATACGCAGGATGGTTCCCTGACCCAAGGTGGCATCAGTGCCAAGTCGGGCTGTTTTCGTAGTACCAAGTGCGTCCTGCAATTTGCCATCCAGAAGAGGGGCAGTTGAGTTTTGTTTGCCAGAGAAAAGGGCCGTGGTTTGTGTTTGGGGGCATATGGCTGAGAGTGGCCGGCTGGCCCCTGAAAATCCACGATAGGCAGGATGGTTCCCAGACCAGAGGTGGCACCAGTGCCAAGTCGGGCTGGTTTGATAGTAATAAATAGCTCCTGCAATCTGCCATCCAGAAGCGGGGCAGCTTACTTTTTTTTGCCAGGGAAACGGGCCGAGATTTGTGTCTGGGGGCCTATGGCTGGGAGTGACCGGCTGGCTCCTGAAAAGCTACGATAGGCAGGATGGTGACCAGACCCATGGTGGCACCAGTGCCAAGTTGGGCTGGTTTGATAGTACCAAGTGGCTCCTGCAATCTGCCATCAAAAATTTGGCAGGCCACTTTTGTTTTCCAGGGAAAAGCGCCGTTGATTTTGTTTGTGGGCCTGTGGCTGGGAGTGGCCAGCTGGCTCCTTAGAATCCACAAAACGCAGGATGGTTCCCAGACCAGAGGTGGCACCAGTGCCAAGTCGGGCTGGTTTGATAGTAATAAATAGCTCCTGCAATCTGCCATCCAGAAGCGGGGCAGCTTACTTTTTTTTGCCAGGGAAACGGGCCGAGATTTGTGTCTGGGGGCCTATGGCTGGGAGTGACCGGCTGGCTCCTGAAAAGCTACGATAGGCAGGATGGTGACCAGACCCATGGTGGCACCAGTGCCAAGTTGGGCTGGTTTGATTGTACCAAGTGGCTCCTGCACTCTGCCATCAAAAAGTTGGCAGGCGAGTTTTGTTTTCCAGGGAATAGCGCCGTTGTTTGTGATTGGGGGCCTGTGGCTGGGAGTGGCCGTCTGGCTCCTTAGAACCCACGATACGCAGGATGGTTCCCAGACCAGAGGTGGCACCAGTGCCAAGTCGGGCTGGTTTGATGATGCCAAGTTGCTCCTGCAATCTGCCATCCAGAAGCGGGGTAGCTTACTTTTGTGTGCCAGGGAAACGGGCCGAGGTTTGTGGCTGGGGGCCCATGGCTGGGAGTGACTGGCTGGCTCCTGAAAAGCTACGATAGGCAGGATGGTGACCAGACCCATGGTGCCACCAGTGCCAAGTTGGGCTGGTTTGATAGTACCAAGTGGCTCCTGCAATCTGCCATCAAAATGTTGGCAGGCCAGTTTTGTTTTCCAGGGAAAAGCACCGTTGTTTGTGTTTGGGGGCCTGTGGCTGGGAGTGGCCAGCTGGCTAATTAGAATCCACGATACGCAGGATGGTTCCCAGACCCAAGGTGGCACCAGTGCCAAGTCGGGCTGGTTTGATACTACCAAGTGGCTCCTGCAATCTGCCATCCAGAAGCGGGGCAGCTGAATTTTGTTTGCCAGAGAAAAAGGCTGTTGTTTGTGTTTGGGGGCCTGTAGCTTGCAGTGGCGGGCTGGCTCCTGAAAATCCATGATACGCAGCATGCTTCCCAGACCCAAGGTGGCACCAGTGCCAAGTCAGGCTGGTTTGATAGTACCAAGTGGCTCCTGCAATCTGCCATCCAGAAGAGGGGCAGTTGAGTTTTGTTTGCCAGAGAAAAGGGCCGTGGTTTGTGTTTGGGGGCATATGGCTGAGAGAGGCCGGCTGGCTCCTTAAAATCCACGATAGGCAAGATGGTTCCCAGATCCAAGGTGGCACCAGTGCCACGTCTGGCTGGTTTGATAGTACTAAATAACTCCTGCAATCTGCCATCCAGAAGAGGGGCAGCTTACTTTTGTTTGCCAGGGAAAAGGGCCGAGGTTTTTGTCTGGGGGCCTATGGCTGGGAGTGACCGGCTGGCTCCTGAAAAGCTACGATAGGCAGGATGGTGACCAGACCCATGGTGGCACCAGAGCCAAGTTGGGCTGGTTTGATAGTACCAAGTGGCTCCTGCAATCTGCCATCAAAAAGTTGGCAGGCGAGTTTTGTTTTCCAGGGAAAAGCACCGTTGTTTGTGTTTGGGGGCCTGTGGCTGGGAGTGGCCGCCTCGCGCCTTAGAATCTACGTTACGCAGCATGGTTCCCAGAGCCAAGGTGGCACCAGTGCCAAGTCGGGCTGGTTTGATAGCACCAAGTGGCTCCTGCAATCTGCCATCAAAAAGTTGGCAGGCCAGTTTTGTTTTCCAGGGAAAAGCACCGTTGTTTGTGTTTGGGGGCCTGTGGCTGGGAGTGGCCAGCTGGCTCCTAAGAATCCACGATACGCAGGATGGTTTCCAGACCAGGGTGGCACCAGTGCCAAGTCGGGCTGATTTGATACTACCAAGTGGCTCCTGCAATCTGCCATCCAGAAGCGGGGCAGCTTACTTTTGTTTGCCAGGGAAACGGGCCGAGGTTTGTGTCTGGGGCCTATGGCTGGGAGTGACCGGCTGGCTCCTGAAAAGCTACGATAGGCAGGATGGTGACCAGGCCCATGGTGACACCAGTGCCAAGTTGGGCTGGTTTGATAGTACCAAGTGGCTCCTGCAATCTGCCATCCAGAAGTGGGGCAGCTGAGTTTTGTTTGCCAGAGAAAAGGGCCGTGGTTTTTGTTTGGCGGCCTATGGCTCAGAGTGGCCGGCTGGCCCCTGAAAATCCACGATAGGCAGAATGGTTCCCAGACCCACGGTGGCACCAGTGCAAGTTGGGCTGTTTTTGTAGTACCAAGTGCGTCCTGAAATTTGCCTTCCAGAAGAGGGGCAGTTGAGTTTTGTTTGCCAGAGAAAAGGGCCGTGGTTTGTGTTTGAGGGCATATGGCTGAGAGTGGCCGGCTGACCCCACAAAATCCACAATAGGCAGGATGGTTCCCAGAGCCAAGGTGGCACCAGTGCCAAGTCGGGCTGGTTTGATAGTACTAAATAGCTCCTGCAATCTGCCATCCAGAAGCGGGGTAGCTTAATTTTGTTTGTCAGGGAAACGGGCAGAGCTTTGTGTCAGGGGTCCTGTGGCTGGGAGTGGCCGGCTGGCTCCTTAGAATCCACGATACGCAGGATGGTTCCCAGACCAGTGGTGGCACCAGTGCCAGGTTGGGCTGGTTTGATAGTACCAAGAGGTTCCTGCAATCTGCCATCCAGAAGCGGGGCAGCTTACTTTTGTTTGCCAGGGAAACGGGCCGAGGTTTTTTTCTGGGGGCCTATGGCTGGGAGTGACCGGCTGGCTCCTGAAAAGCTACAGTAGGCAGGATGATTACCAGACCCATGGTAGCAGCAGTGCCAAGTTGGGCTGATTTGATAGTACCAAGTGGCTCCTGCAATCTGCCATCAAAATGTTGGCAGGCGAGTTTTGTTTTCCAGGGAAAAGCGCCTTTGTTTTTGTTTGGGGCCCTGTGGCTGGGAGTGGCCGCCTGTCGTCTTAGAATCCACGTTACGCAGGATGGTTCCCAGACCAGAGGTGGCACCATTGCCAAGTCGGGCTGGTTTGATAGTACCAAGTGGCTCCTGCAATCTGCCATCCAGAAGCGGGGCAGCTTACTTTGGTTTGCCAGGGAAACGGGCCGAGGTATTTGTCTGGGGCCCTATGGCAGGGAGTGACTGGCTGGCTCCTGAAAAGCTACGATAGGCAGGATGTTTACCAGACCCATGGTGGCACCAGTGCCAAGTTGGGCTAATTTGATAGTACCAAGTGGCTCCTGCAATGTGCCATCCAGAAGCGGGGCAGCTTACATTTGTTTTCCATGGAAACGGGCCGAGGTTTCTGTCTGGGGGTCTATGGCTGGGAGTGACCTCCTGGCTCCTGAAAAGCTATGCTATGCAGGATGGTGACCAGACCCATAGTGCACCAGTGCCAAGTTGGGCTGGTTTGATAGTACCAAGTGGCTCCTGCAATCTGCCATCAAAATGTTGGCAGGCGAGTTTTGTTTTCCGGGGAAAAGCGCCGTTGTTTGTGTTTGGGGGCCTGTGGCTCGGAGTGGCCGGGTGGCTGCTTAGAATCCACGATACGCAGGATGGTTCCCAGACCAGTGGTGTCACCAGTGCCAAGTTGGGCTGGTTTGATATTACCAAGTGGCTCCTGCAATATGCCATCCAGAAGCGGGGTAGCTTACTTTTGTTTGCCAGGGAAATGGGCCGAAATTCTTGTCTGGGGGCCAGTGCCTGGGGCTGGCTGGCTGGCCCCTGAAAAGCTACGATAGGCAGGATGGTGACCAGACCCATGGTGGCACCAGTGCCAAGTTGGGCTGGTTTGATAGTAACAAGTGGCTCCTGCAATCTGCCATCCAGAAGCGGGGCAGCTTAATTTTGTTTGCCAGGGAAACGGGCCGAGGTTTGTGTCTGGAGGCCTACGGCTGGGAGTGACCGGCTGGCTCCTGAAATGCTACGATAGGCAGGATGGTGACCAGACCCATAGTGGCACCAGTGCCAAGTTGGGCTGGTTTGATTGTACGAAGTGGCTCCTGCACTCTGCCATCAAAAAGCTAGCAGGCGAGTTTTGTTTTCCAGGGAAAAGCGCCGTTGTTTGTGATTGGGGGCCTGTGGCTGGGAGTGGCCGGCTGGCTCCTTAGAACCCACGATACGCAGGATGGTTCCCAGACCAGAGGTGGCACCAGTGCCAAGTCGGGCTGGTTTGATGATGTCAAGTTGCTCCTGCAATCTGCCATCCAGAAGCGGGGTAGCTTACTTTTGTGTGCCAGGGAAACGGGCCGAGGTTTGTGGCTGGGGGCCCATGGCTGGGAGTGACTGGCTGGCTCCTGAAAAGCTACGATAGGCAGGATGGTGACCAGACCCATGGTGGCACCAGTGCCAAGTTGGGCTAATTTGATAGTACCAAGTGGCTCCTGCACTCTGCCATCAAAAAGCTAGCAGGCGAGTTTTGTTTTCCAGGGAAAAGCGCCTTTGTTTGTGTTTGGGGCCCTGTGGCTGGGAGTGGCCGCCTGTCGTCTTAGAATCCACGTTACGCAGGATGGTTCCCAGACCAGAGGTGGCACCATTGCCAAGTCGGGCTGGTTTGATAGTACCAAGTGGCTCCTGCAATCTGCCATCCAGAAGCGGGGCAGCTTACTTTGGTTTGCCAGGGAAACGGGCCGAGGTATTTGTCTGGGGCCCTATGGCAGGGAGTGACTGGCTGGCTCCTGAAAAGCTACGATAGGCAGGATGTTTACCAGACCCATGGTGGCACCAGTGCCAAGTTGGGCTAATTTGATAGTACCAAGTGGCTCCTGCAATGTGCCATCCAGAAGCGGGGCAGCTTACATTTGTTTTCCATGGAAACGGGCCGAGGTTTCTGTCTGGGGGTCTATGGCTGGGAGTGACCTCCTGGCTCCTGAAAAGCTATGCTAGGCAGGATGGTGACCAGACCCATAGTGCACCAGTGCCAAGTTGGGCTGGTTTGATAGTACCAAGTGGCTCCTGCAATCTGCCATCAAAATGTTGGCAGGCGAGTTTTGTTTTCCGGGGAAAAGCGCCGTTGTTTGTGTTTGGGGGCCTGTGGCTCGGAGTGGCCGGGTGGCTGCTTAGAATCCACGATACGCAGGATGGTTCCCAGACCAGTGGTGTCACCAGTGCCAAGTTGGGCTGGTTTGATATTACCAAGTGGCTCCTGCAATATGCCATCCAGAAGCGGGGTAGCTTACTTTTGTTTGCCAGGGAAATGGGCCGAAATTCTTGTCTGGGGGCCAGTGCCTGGGGCTGGCTGGCTGGCCCCTGAAAAGCTACGATAGGCAGGATGGTGACCAGACCCATGGTGGCACCAGTGCCAAGTTGGGCTGGTTTGATAGTACCAAGTGGCTCCTGCAATCTGCCATCCAGAAGCGGGGCAGCTTAATTTTGTTTGCCAGGGAAACGGGCCGAGGTTTGTGTCTGGAGGCCTACGGCTGGGAGTGACCGGCTGGCTCCTGAAATGCTACGATAGGCAGGATGGTGACCAGACCCATAGTGGCACCAGTGCCAAGTTGGGCTGGTTTGATTGTACGAAGTGGCTCCTGCACTCTGCCATCAAAAAGCTAGCAGGCGAGTTTTGTTTTCCAGGGAAAAGCGCCGTTGTTTGTGATTGGGGGCCTGTGGCTGGGAGTGGCCGGCTGGCTCCTTAGAACCCACGATACGCAGGATGGTTCCCAGACCAGAGGTGGCACCAGTGCCAAGTCGGGCTGGTTTGATGATGCCAAGTTGCTCCTGCAATCTGCCATCCAGAAGCGGGGTAGCTTACTTTTGTGTGCCAGGGAAACGGGCCGAGGTTTGTGGCTGGGGGCCCATGGCTGGGAGTGACTGGCTGGCTCCTGAAAAGCTACGATAGGCAGGATGGTGACCAGACCCATGGTGGCACCAGTGCCAAGTTGGGCTGGTTTGATAGTACCAAGTGGCTCCTGCAATCTGCCATCAAAAAGTTGGCAGGTCAGTTTTGTTTTCCAGGGAAAAGCACCGTTGTTTGTGTTTGGGGGCCTGTGGCTGGGAGTGGCCAGCTGGCTAATTAGAATCCACGATACGCAGGATGGTTCCCAGACCCAAGTTGGCACCAGTGCCAAGTCGGGCTGGTTTGATACTACCAAGTGGCTCCTGCAATCTGCCATCCAGAAGCGGGGCAGCTGAATTTTGTTTGCCAGAGAAAAAGGCTGTTGTTTGTGTTTGGGGGCCTGTAGCTTGCAGTGGCGGGCTGGCTCCTGAAAATCCATGATACGCAGCATGCTTCCCAGACCCACGGTGGCACCAGTGCCAAGTAGGGCTGGTTTGATAGTACCAAGTGGCTCCTGCAATCTGCCATCCAGAAGAGGGGCAGTTGAGTTTTGTTTGCCAGAGAAAAGGGCCGTGGTTTGTGTTTGGGGGCATATGGCTGAGAGAGGCCGGCTGGCTCCTTAAAATCCACGATAGGCAAGATGGTTCCCAGATCCAAGGTGGCACCAGTGCCACGTCTGGCTGGTTTGATAGTACTAAATAACTCCTGCAATCTGCCATCCAGAAGCGGGGCAGCTGACTTTTGTTTGCCAGGGAAAAGGGCCGAGGTTTTTGTCTGGGGGCCAATGGCTGGGAGTGACCGGCTGGCTCCTGAAAAGCTACGATAGGCAGGATGGTGACCAGACCCATGGTGGCACCAGAGCCAAGTTGGGCTGGTTTGATAGTACCAAGTGGCTCCTGCAATCTGCCATCAAAAAGTTGGCAGGCGAGTTTTGTTTTCCAGGGAAAAGCACCGTTGTTTGTGTTTGGGGGCCTGTGGCTGGGAGTGGCCGCCTCGGGCCTTAGAATCTACGTTATGCAGCATGGTTCCCAGAGCCAAGGTGGCACCAGTGCCAAGTCGGGCTGGTTTGATAGTACCAAGTGGCTCCTGCAATCTGCCATCAAAAAGTTGGCAGGCCAGTTTTGTTTTCCAGGGAAAAGCGCCGTTGTTTGTGTTTGGGGGCCTGTGGCTGGGAGTGGCCAGCTGGCTCCTAAGAATCCACGATACGCAGGATGGTTTCCAGACCAGAGGTGGCACCAGTGCCAAGTCGGGCTGGTTTGATAGTAATAAATAGCACCTGCAATCTGCCATCCAGAAGCGGGGCAGCTTACTTTTGTTTGCCAGTGAAACGGGCCGAGCTTTGTGTCTGGGGGCCTATGGCTGGGAGTGACCGGCTGGCTCCTGAAAAGCTACGATAGGCAGGATGGTGACCAGACCCATGGTGGCACCAGTACCAAGTTGGGCTGGTTTGATAGTACCAAGTGGCTCCTGCAATCTGCCATCATAAGGTTGGCAGGCCAGTTTTGTTTTCCAGGGAAAAGCGCCGTGGTTTGTGTTTGGGGGCCTGTGGCTGGGAGTGGCCAGCTGGCTCCTTAGAATCCACAAAACGCAGGATGGTTCCCAGACCAGAGGTGGCACCAGTGCCAAGTCGGGCTGGTTTGATGGTTCAAAGTGGCTCCTGCAATCTGCCATCCAGAAGCGGGGTAGCTTACTTTTGTTTGCCAGGGAAACGGGCCGAGTTTTGTGTCTGGGGGCCAATGGCTGGGAGTGACCGGCTGGCTCCTGAAAAGATACGATAGGCAGGATGGTTCCCAGACCCATGGTGGCACCAGTGCCAAGTCGGCTGGTTTGATAGTACCAAGTGGCTCCTGCAATCTGCCATCCAGAAGAGGGGTAGCTTAATTTTGTTTTCCAGGGAAAAGCGCCGTTGTTTGTGATTCGGGTCCTGTGGCTGGGAGTGGCCGGCTGGCTCCTTAGAACCCACGATAGGCAGGATGGTTCCCAGACCAGAGGTGGCACCAGTGCCAAGTCGGGCTGGTTTGATGATGCCAAGTTGCTCCTGCAATCTGCCATCCAGAAGTGGGGTAGCTTACTTTTGTGTGCCAGGGAAACGGGCCGAGGTTTGTGGCTGGGGGCCCATGGCTGGGAGTGACCGGCTGGCTCCTGAAAAGCTACGATAGGCAGGATGGTGACCAGACCCATGGTGGCACCAGTGCCAGGTTGGGCTGGTTTGATAGTACCAAGTGGCTCCTGCAATCTGCCATCAAAAAGTTGGCAGGCCAGTTTTGTTTTCCAGGGAAAAGCACCATTGTTTGTGTTTGGGGGCCTGTGGCTGGGAGTGGCCAGCTGGCTAATTAGAATCCACGATACGCAGGATGGTTCCCAGACCCAAGTTGGCACCAGTGCCAAGTCGGGCTGGTTTGATACTACCAAGTGGCTCCTGCAATCTGCCATCCAGAAGCGGGGCAGCTGAATTTTGTTTGCCAGAGAAAAAGGCTGTTGTTTGTGTTTGGGGGCCTGTAGCTTGCAGTGGCGGGCTGGCTCCTGAAAATCCATGATACGCAGCATGGTTCCCAGACCAGAGGTGGCACCAGTGCCAAGTCAGGCTGGTTTGATACTACCAAGTGGCTCCTGCAATCTGCCATCCAGAAGCGGGGCAGCTGAATTTTGTTTGCCAGAGAAAAAGGCTGTTGTTTTTGTTTGGGGGCCTGTGCCTGGGAGTGGCCGGCTGGCTCCTTAGAATCCAGGATACGCAGGATGGTTCCCAGACTCAAGGTGGCACCAGTGCCAAGTTGGGCTGGTTTGATGGTGCAAAGTGGCTCCTGCAATCTGCCATCCAGAAGCGGGGTATATTACTTTTGTTTGCCAGGGAAACAGGCAGAATTTTGTGTCTGGGGGCCTATGGCTGGGAGTGGCCAGCTGGCTCCTTAAAATCCACCATACGCCGGATGGTGACCTAACCCAAGGTGGCACCAATGCCAAGTCCGGCTGCTTTTGTAGTACCAAGTGCGTCCTGGAATTTGCCATCCAGAAGAGGGGCAGTTGAGTTTTGTTTGCCAGAGGAAAGGGCCGTGGTTTTTGTTTGGGGGTACATGGCTGAGAGTGGCCGGCTGGCCCCTGAAATTCCACGATAGGCAGGATGGTTCGGAGATCCAAGGTGGAACCAGTGCCGAGTTGGGCTGGTTTTATGTTGCAAAGTGTCTCCTTCAATCTGCCATCAAAATGTTGGCAGGCGAGTTTTGTTTTCCAGGGAAAAGCGCCGTTGTTTGTGTTTGGGGGCCTGTGGCTGGGAGTGGCCAGCTGGCTCCTTAGAATCCACGATACGCAGGATGGTTCCCAGACCAGAGGTGGCACCAGTGCCAAGTCGGGCCAGTTTGATGGTGCAAAGTGGCTCCGGCAATTTGCCATCCAGAAGCGGGGCAGCTTACTTTTGTTTGCCAGGGAAACGGTCCGAGGTTTTTGTCTGGGGGCCTATGGCTGGGAGTGACCGGCTGGCTCCTGAAAAGTTACGATAGGCAGGATGGTTACCAGACCCATGGTGGCACCAGTGCCAAGTTGGGTTGTTTTTGTAGTACCAAGTGGCTCCTGCAATTTGCCCTCCAGAAGAGGGGCAGTTGAGTTTTGTTTGCCAGAGAAAAGGGCCGTGGTTTTTGCTTGAGGGCTTATGGCTGAGAGTGGCCGGCTGGCTCCTAAAAATCCACATTACGCCGCATGGTTCCCAGACCCAAGGTGGCACCAGTGCCAAGTCGGGCTGGTTTGATGGTGCAAAGTGTCTCCTGCAATCTGCCATCCAGAAGCGGGGTAGCCGATTTTTGTTTGCAAGAGAAAAAGTCTTTGGCTTTTATTGGGCGCCTGTGACTGGGAGTGGCCGGCTGGCTCATTAGAATCCACGATACGCAGCATGGTTCCCAGAGCCAAGGTGGCACCAGTGCCAAGTTGGGCTGGTTTTGTAGTAGCACGTGGCTCCTGCAATTTGCCATCCAGAAGAGGGGCAGTTGAGTTTTGTTGGCCCGAGGAAAGGGCCGTGGTTTTTGTTTGGGGGTACATGGCTGAGAGTGGCCGGCTGGCCCCTGAAAATCCACGATAGGCAGGATGGTTCCGAGATCCAAGGTGGGACCAGTGCCAAGTCGGGCTGGTTTTATGTTACAAAGTGGCTCCTGCAATCTGCCATCAAAATTTGGCAGGCGAGTTTTGTTTTCCAGGGAAAAGCGCCGTTGTTTGTGTTTGGGGACCTGTGGCTGGGAGTGGCCGGCTGGCTCCTTAGAATCCACGATACGCAGGATGGTTCCCAGACCCAAGGTGGCAGCAGTGCCAAGTTGGGCTGGTTTGATGGTGCAAAGTGGCTCCTCTAATCTGCCATCCAGAAGCGGGGTAGCTTACTTTTGTTTGCCAGGGAAACGGGCAGAGCTTTGTGTCTGGGGGCCTATGGCTTGGAGTGGCCAACTGGCTCCTTAAAATGCACGACACGCAGGATGGTTCCCAGACCAGAGGTGGCACCAGTGCCAAGTTGGGTTGTTTTTGTAGTATCAAGTGCGTCCTGCAATTTGCCTTCCAGAAGAGGGGCAGTTGAGTTTTGTTTGCCAGAGAAAAGGGCCGTGGTTTGTGTTTGAGGGCATATGGCTGAGAGTGGCCGGCTGACACCACAAAATCCACAATAGGCAGGATGGTTCCCAGAGCCAAGGTGGCACCAGTGCCAAGTCGGGCTGGTTTGATAGTACTAAATAGCTCCTGCAATCTGCCATCCAGAAGCGGGGTAGCTTAATTTTGTTTGTCAGGGAAACGGGCAGAGCTTTGTGTCTGGGGTCCTGTGGGTGGGAGTGGCCGGCTGGCTCCTTAGAATCCACGATACACAGGATGGTTCCCAGACCAGTGGTGGCACCAGTGCCAAGTTGGGCTGGTTTGATAGTACCAAGTGGCTCCTGCAATCTGCCATCAAAAAGTTGGCAGGCGAGTTTTGTTTACCAGAGTAAAGTGCCGTGGTTTGTTTTTGGGGGCCTATGGCTGAGAGTGGCCGACTGGCCCCTGAAAATCCACAATGGGCAGGATGGTTCCCAGATCCAAGGTGGCACCAGTGCCAAGTCGGGCTGGTTTGATGGTGCAAAGTGTCTCCTGCAATCTGCAATCCAGACGCGGGGCAGCGGATTTTTGTTTGCTGGAGAAAAGTTCCGTGGTTTGTTTTTGGCGGTATATGGATGGGAGTGGCCGGCTGTCTCCTTAAAAAGCTCGATACGCAGGATGGTTCCCTGACCCAATGTGGCATCAGTGCCAAGTCGGGCTGTTTTCGTAGTACCAAGTGCGTCCTGCAATTTGCCGTCCAGAAGAGGGGCAGTTGAGTTTTGTTTGCCAGAGAAAAGGGCCGTGATTTGTGTTTGGGGGCATATGGCAGAGAGTGGCCGGCTGGCCCCTGAAAATCCACGATAGGCAGGATGGTTCCCAGACCAGAGGTGGCACCAGTACCAAGTCGGGCTGATTTGATAGTACCAAGTGGTTCCTGCAATCTGCCATCCAGAAGCGGGGCAGCTTACTTTTGTTTGCCAGGGATACGGGCCGAGGTTTTTTTCTGGGGGCCTATGGCTGGGAGTGACCGGCTGGCTCCTGAAAAGCTACAGTAGGCAGAATGATTACCAGACCCATGGTAGCAGCAGTGCCAAGTTGGGCTGATTTGATAGTACCAAGTGGCTCCTGCAATCTGCCATCAAAAAGTTGGCAGGCGAGTTTTGTTTTCCGGGGAAAAGCGCCGTTGTTTGTGTTTGGGGTCCTGTGGCTCGGAGTGGCCGGGAGGCTGCTTAGAATCCACGATACGCAGGATGGTTCCCAGACCAGTGGTGGCACCAGTGCCAAGTTGGGCTGGTTTGATAGTACCAAGTGGCTCCTGCAATCTGCCATCCAGAAGCGGGGTAGCTTACTTTTGTTTGCCAGGGAAATGGGCCGAAATTCTTGTCTGGGGGCCAGTGCCTGGGGCTGGCTGGCTGGCTCCTGAAAAGCTACGATAGGCAGGATGGTTTCCAGACCCATGGTGGCACCAGTGCCAAGTTGGGCTGGTTTGATAGTACCAAGTGGCTCCTGCAATCTGCCATCCAGAAGCGGGGCAGCTTCATTTTGTTTGCCAGGGAAACGGGCCGAGGTTTGTGTCTGGAGGCCTACGGCTGGGAATGACCGGCTGGCTCCTGAAATGCTACGATAGGCAGGATGGTGACCAGACCCATAGTGGCACCAGTGCCAAGTTGGGCTGGTTTGATTGTACCAAGTGGCTCCTGCACTCTGCCATCAAAAAGCTAGCAGGCGAGTTTTGTTTTCCAGGGAAAAGCGCCGTTGTTTGTGATTGGGGGCCTGTGGCTGGGAGTGGCTGGCTGGCTCCTTAGAATCCACGATACGCAGGATGGTTCCCAGACCAGAAGTGGCACAAGTGCCAAGTCGGGCTGGTTTGATGATGCCAAGTTGCTCCTGCAATCTGCCATCCAGAAGCGGGGTACCTTACTTTTGTGTGCCAGGGAAACGGGCCGAGGTTTGTGGCTGGGGGCCCATGGCTGGGAGTGACCGGCTGGCTCCTGAAAAGCTACGATAGGCAGGATGGTGACCAGACCCATGGTTGCACCAGTGCCAAGTTGGGCTGGTTTGATAGTACCAAGTGGCTCCTGCAATCTGCCATCAAAAAGTTGGCAGGCCAGTTTTGTTTTCCAGGGAAAAGCACCGTTGTTTGTGTTTGGGGACCTGTGGCTGGGAGTGGCCAGCTGGCTACTTAGAATCCACGATACGCTGGATGGTTCCCAGACCCAAGTTGGCACCAGTGCCAAGTCGGGCTGGTTTGATACTACCAAGTGGCTCCTGCAATCTGCCATCCAGAAGCGGGGCAGCTGAATTTTGTTTGCCAGAGAAAAAGGCTGTTGTTTGCGTTTGGGGGCCTGTAGCTTGCAGTGGCGGGCTGACTCCTGAAAATCCATGATACGCAGCATGGTTCCCAGACCCAAGGTGGCACCAGTGCCAAGTAGGGCTGGTTTGATAGTACCAAGTGGCTCCTGCAATCTGCCATCCAGAAGAGGGGCAGTTGAGTTTTGTTTGCCAGAGAAAAGGGCCGTGGTTTGTGTTTGGGGGCATATGGCTGAGAGAGGCCGGCTGGCTCCTTAAAATCCACGATAGGCAGGATGGTTCCCAGACCAGAGGTGGCACCAGTGCCACGTCTGGCTGGTTTGATAGTACTAAATAACTCCTGCAATCTGCCATCCAGAAGCGGGGCAGCTTACTTTTGTTTGCCAGGGAAACGGGCCGAGGTTTTTGTCTGGGGGCCTATGGCTGGGAGTGACCGGCTGGCTCCTGAAAAGCTACGATAGGCAGGATGGTGACCAGACCGATGGTGGCACCAGAGCCAAGTTGGGCTGGTTTGATAGTACCAAGTGGCTCCTGCAATCTGCCATCAAAAACTTGGCAGGCGAGTTTTGTTTTCCAGGGAAAAGCGCCGTTGTTTGTGTTTGGGGGCCTGTGGCTGGGAGTGGCCGCCTGGCGCCTTAGAATCTACGTTACGCAGCATGGTTCCCCGATCCAAGGTGGCACCAGTGCCAAGTCGGGCTGGTTTGATAGTACCAAGTGGCTCCTGCAATCTGCCATCAAAAAGTTGGCAGGCCAGTTTTGTTTTCCAGGGAAAAGCGCCGTTGTTTGTGTTTGGGGGCCTGTGGCTGGGAGTGGCCAGCTGGCTCCTAAGAATCCACGATACGCAGGATGGTTTCCAGACCAGAGGTGGCACCAGTGCCAAGTCGGGCTGGATTGATAGTGCAAAGTGTCTCCTGCAATCTGCCATCCAGAAGCGGGTTAACTTACTTTTGTTTGCCAGGGAAACGGGCAGAGCTTTGTGTCTGGGGCCTATGGCTGGGACTGACCGGCTGGCTCCTGAAAAGCTACGATACGCAGGATGGTGACCAGACCCATGGAGGCACCAGTGCCAAGTTGGGCTGGTTTGATAGTACCAAGTGGCTCCTGCAATCTGCCATCCAAAAGCAGGGCAGCTGAGTTTTGTTTGCCAAAGAAAAGGGCTGTGGTATGTGTTTGGGTCCTGTGGCTGGGAGTGGCCGGCTGGCTCCTTAAATTCCATGATACGCAGCATCGTTCCCAGACCCAAGGCGGCACCAGTGCCAAGTTGGGCTGGTTTGACAGTGTCAAGCGCCTCCTGCAATCTCCCATCCACAAGTGGGGCAGCTGAGATTTTTTTGCCTGTGAATCGGGCCGTTGTTTTTGATTGGGGTCAGTGGCCGAGAGTGGTCGGCTGGCTCCTGACAATCCACAATACGCAGGATGGTTCCCAGAGCCAAGGTGGCACCAGTGCCAAGTCGGGCTGGTTTGATAGTACTAAATAGCTCCTGCAATCTGCCATCCAGAAGCGGGGTAGCTTAATATTGTTTGTCAGGGAAACGGGCAGAGCTTTGTGTCTGGGGTCCTGTGGCTGGGAGTGGCCGGCTGGCTCCTTAGAATCCACGATACGCAGGATGGTTCCCAGACCGGAGGTGGCACCAGTACCAAGTCGGGCTGGTTTGATAGTACCAAGTGGCTCCTGCAATCTGCCATCCAGAAGCGGGGCAGCTTACTTTTGCTTGCCAGGGAAACGGGCCGAGGTATTTGTCTGGGGCCCTATGGCAGGGAGTGACTGGCTGGCTCCTGAAAAGCTACGATAGGCAGGATGTTTACCAGACCCATGGTGGCACCAGTGCCAAGTTGGGCTAATTTGATAGTACCAAGTGGCTCCTGCAATCTGCCATCCAGAAGCGGGGCAGCCTACTTTTGTTTTCCATGGAAACGGGCCGAGGTTTCTGTCTGGGGGTCTATGGCTGGGAGTGACCTCCTGGCTCCTGAAAAGCTATGCTAGGCAGGATGGTGACCAGACCCATGGTGGCACCAGTGCCAAGTTGGGCTGGTTTGATAGTACCAAGTGGCTCCTGCAATCTGCCATCAAAATGTTGGCAGGCGAGTTTTGTTTTCCGGGGAAAAGCGCCGTTGTTTGTGTTTGGGGTCCTGTGGCTCGGAGTGGCCGGGAGGCTGCTTAGAATCCACGATACGCAGGATGGTTCCCAGATCAGTGGTGGCACCAGTGCCAAGTTGGGCTGGTTTGATAGTACCAAGTGGCTCCTGCAATCTGCCATCCAGAAGCGGGGTAGCTTACTTTTGTTTGCCAGGGAAATGGGCCGAAATTCTTGTCTGGGGGCCAGTGCCTGGGGCTGGCTGGCTGGCCCCTGAAAAGCTACGATAGGCAGGATGGTTTCCAGACCCATGGTGGCACCAGTGCCAAGTTGGGCTGGTTTGATAGTACCAAGTGGCTCCTGCAATCTGCCATCCAGAAGCGGGGCAGCTTCATTTTGTTTGCCAGGGAAACGGGCCGAGGTTTGTGTCTGGAGGCCTAGGGCTGGGAATGACCGGCTGGCTCCTGAAATGCTACGATAGGCAGGATGTTTACCAGACCCATAGTGGCACCAGTGCCAAGTTGGGCTGGTTTGATTGTACCAAGTGGCTCCTGCCCTCTGCCATCAAAAAGCTAGCAGGCGAGTTTTGTTTTCCAGGGAAAAGCGCCGTTGTTTGTGATTGGGGGCCTGTGGCTGGGAGTGGCTGGCTGGCTCCTTAGAATCCACGATACGCAGGATGGTTCCCAGACCAGAGGTGGCACCAGTGCCAAGTCGGGCTGGTTTGATGATGCCAAGTTGCTCCTGCAATCTGCCATCCAGAAGCGGGGTAGCTTACTTTTGTGTGCCAGGGAAACGGGCCGAGGTTTGTGGCTGGGGGCCCATGGCTGGGAGTGACCGGCTGGCTCCTGAAAAGCTACGATAGGCAGGATGGTGACCAGACCCATGGTGGCACCAGTGCCAAGTTGGGCTGGTTTGATAGTACCAAGTGGCTCCTGCAATCTGCCATCAAAAAGTTTGCAGGCCAGTTTTGTTTTCCAGGGAAAAGCGCCGTTGTTTTTGTTTGGGGGCCTGTTGCTGGGAGTGGCCGGCTGGCTCCTTAGAATCCACGATACGCAGGATGGTTCCCAGACCAGAGGTGGCACCAGTGCCAAGTCGGGCTGGTTTGATGGTGCAAAGTGTCTCCTGCAATCTGCCATCCAGAAGCGTGATAGCTTACTTTTGTTTGCCAGGGAAACGGGCCGAGCTTTGTGTCTGGCGCCCATGGCTGGGAGTGACCGGCTGGCTCCTGAAAAGCTACGATAGGCAGGATGGTTACCAGACCCACGGAGGCACCAGTGCCAAGTTGGGCTGGTTTGATAGTACCAAGTGGCTCCTGCAATCTGCCATCCAGAAGAGGGGCAGTTGAGTTTTGTTTGCCAGAGAAAAGGGCCGTGGTTTTTGTTTGGGGGCCTATGGCTCAGAGTGGCCGGCTGGCCCCTGAAAATCCACGATAGGCAGAATGGTTCCCAGACCCAAGGTGGCACCAGTGCCAAGTCGGGCTGGTTTGATGGTGCAAAATGGCTCCTGCAATCTGCCATCCCAACGCGGGGCAGCTGATTTTTGTTTGCCAGAGAACAAGTCCGTGGTTCGTTTTTGGGGGCATATGGCTGGGAGGGGCCGGCTGGCTCCTTAAAATGCTCGATAGGCAGGATGGTTCCCAGACCCAAGGTGGCATCAGTGCCAAGTCGGGCTGTTTTCGTAGTACCAAGTGCGTCCTGCAATTTGCCATCCAGAAGAGGGGCAGTTGAGTTTTGTTTGCCAGAGAAAAGGGCCGTGGTTTGTGTTTGGGGGCATATGGCTGAGAGTGGCCGGCTGACGCCAAAAAATCCACAATAGGCAGGATGGTTCCCAGACCCAAGGTGGCACCAGTGCCAAGTCGGGCTGGTTTGATAGTACTAAATAGCTCCTGCAATCTGCCATCCAGAAGCGGGGTAGCTTACTTTTGTTTTCTAGGGAAACGGGCAGAATTTTGTGTCTGGGGGCCTATGGCTGGGAGTGGCCAGCTGGCTCCTTAAAATGTACGATACGCCGGATGGTGACCAGACCCAAGGTGGCACCATTGCCAAGTCGGGCTGCTTTTGTAGTACCAAGTGCGTCCTGCAATTTGCCATCCAGAAGAGGGGCAGTTGAGTTTTGTTTACCAGAGTAAAGTGCCGTGGTTTGTTTTTGGGGGCCTATGGCTGAGAGTGGCCAGCTGGCCCCTGAAAATCCACGATAGGCAGGATGGTTCCCAGATCCAAGGTGGCACCAGTGCCAACTCGGGCTGGTTTGATGGTGCAAAGTGGCTCCTGCAATCTGCCATCCAGACGCGGGGCAGCGCATTTTTGTTTGCTGGAGAAAAGTTCCGTGGTTTGTTTTTGGCGGTATACGGCTGGGCGTGGCCGGCTGGCTCCTTAAAAAGCTCGATACGCAGGATGGTTCCCTGACCCAAGGTGGCATCAGTGCCAAGTCGGGCTGTTTTCGTAGTACCAAGTGCGTCCTGCAATTTGCCATCCAGAAGAGGGGCAGTTGAGTTTTGTTTGCCAGAGAAAAGGGCCGTGGTTTGTGTTTGGGGGCATATGGCTGAGAGTGGCCGGCTGGCCCCTGAAAATCCACGATAGGCAGGATGGTTCCCAGACCAGAGGTGGCACCAGTGCCAAGTCGGGCTGGTTTGATAGTAATAAATAGCTCCTGCAATCTGCCATCCAGAAGCGGGGCAGCTTACTTTTTTTTGCCAGGGAAACGGGCCGAGCTTTGTGTCTGGGGGCCTATGGCTGGGAGTGACCGGCTGGCTCCTGAAAAGCTACGATAGGCAGGATGGTGACCAGACCCATGGTGGCACCAGTGCCAAGTTGGGCTGGTTTGATAGTACCAAGTGGCTCCTGCAATCTGCCATCAAAAATTTGGCAGGCCAGTTTTGTTTTCCAGGGAAAAGCGCCGTTGTTTTTGTTTGTGGGCCTGTGGCTGGGAGTGGCCAGCTGGCTCCTAAGAATCCACAAAACGCAGGATGGTTCCCAGACCAGAGGTGGCACCAGTGCCAAGTCGGGCTGGTTTGATGGTTCAAAGTGGCTCCTGCAATCTGCCATCCAGAAGCGGGCTAGCTTACTTTTGTTTCCCAGGGAAACGGGCAGAGCTTTGTGTCTGGGGCCTATGGCTGGGAGTGACCTCCTGGCTCCTGAAAAGCTATGCTAGGCAGGATGGTGACCAGACCCATGGTGGCACCAGTGCCAAGTTGGGCTGGTTTGATAGTACCAAGTGGCTCCTGCAATCTGCCATCAAAATGTTGGCAGGCGAGTTTTGTTTTCCGGGGAAAAGCGCCGTTGTTTGTGTTTGGGGTCCTGTGGCTCGGAGTGGCCGGGAGGCTGCTTAGAATCCACGATACGCAGGTTGGTTCCCAGACCAGTGGTGGCACCAGTGCCAAGTTGGGCTGGTTTGATAGTACCAAGTGGCTCCTGCAATCTGCCATCCAGAAGCGGGCTAGCTTACATTTGTTTGCCAGGGAAATGGGCCGAAATTCTTGTCTGGGGGCCAGTGCCTGGGGCTGGCTGGCTGGCCCCTGAAAAGCTACGATAGGCAGGATGGTTTCCAGACCCATGGTGGCACCAGTGCCAAGTGTGGCTGGTTTGATAGTACCAAGTGGCTCCTGCAATCTGCCATCCAGAAGCGGGGCAGCTTAATTTTGTTTGCCAGGGAAACAGGCCGAGGTTTGTGTCTGGAGGCCTACGGCTGGGAATGACCGGCTGGCTCCTGAAATGCTACGATAGGCAGGATGGTGACCAGACCCATAGTGGCACCAGTGCCAAGTTGGGCTGGTTTGATAGTACCAAGTGGCTCCTGCAATCTGCCATCAAAAAGCTAGCAGGCGAGTTTTGTTTTCCAGGGAAAAGCGCCGTTGTTTGTGATTGGGGGCCTGTGGCTGGGAGTGGCTGGCTGGCTCCTTAGAATCCACGATACGCAGGATGGTTCCCAGACCAGAGGTGGCACCAGTGCCAAGTCAGGCTGGTTTGATGATGCCAAGTTACTCCTGCAATCTGCCATCCAGAAGCGGGGTACCTTACTTTTGTGTGCCAGGGAAACGGGCCGAGGTTTGTGGCTGGGGGCCCATGGCTGGGAGTGACCGGCTGGCTCCTGAAAAGCTACGATAGGCAGAATGGTGACCAGACCCATGGAGGCACCAGTGCCAAGTTGGGCTGGTTTGATAGTACCAAGTGGCTCCTGCAATCTGCCATCAAAAAGTTGGCAGGCCAGTTTTGTTTTCCAGGGAAAAGCACCGTTGTTTGTGTTTGGGGGCCTGTGGCTGGGAGTGGCCAGCTGGCTACTTAGAATCCACGATACGCAGGATGGTTCCCAGACCCAAGTTGGCACCAGTGCCAAGTCGGGCTGGTTTGATACTACCAAGTGGCTCCTGCAATCTGCCATCCAGAAGCGGGGCAGCTGAATTTTGTTTGCCAGAGAAAAAGGCTGTTGTTTGCGTTTGGGGGCCTGTAGCTTGCAGTGGCGGGCTGACTCCTGAAAATCCATGATACGCAGCATGCTTCCCAGACCCAAGGTGGCACCAGTGCCAAGTAGGGCTGGTTTGATAGTACCAAGTGGCTCCTGCAATCTGCCATCCAGAAGAGGGGCAGTTGAGTTTTGTTTGCCAGAGAAAAGGGCCGTGGTTTGTGTTTGGGGGCATATGGCTGAGAGAGGCCTGCTGGCTCCTTAAAATCCACGATAGGCAAGATGGTTCCCAGATCCAAGGTGGCACCAGTGCCACGTCTGGCTGGTTTGATAGTACTAAATAACTCCTGCAATCTGCCATCCAGAAGTGGGGCAGCTTACTTTTGTTTGCCAGGGAAACGGGCCGAGGTTTTTGTCTGGGGGCCTATGGCTGGGAGTGCCCGGCTGGCTCCTGAAAAGCCTGAAAAGATAGGCAGGATGGTGACCAGACCGATGGTGGCACCAGAGCCAAGTTGGGCTGGTTTGATAGTACCAAGTGGCTCCTGCAATCTGCCATCAAAAAGTTGGCAGGCGAGTTTTGTTTTCCAGGGAAAAGCGCCGTTGTTTGTGTTTGGGGGCCTGTGGCTGGGAGTGGCCGCCTGGCGCCTTAGAATCTACGTTACGCAGCATGGTTCCCAGAGCCAAGGTGGCACCAGTGCCAAGTCGGGCTGGTTTGATAGTACCAAGTGGCTCCTGCAATCTGCCATCAAAAAGTTGGCAGGCCAGTTTTGTTTTCCAGGGAAAAGCGCCGTTGTTTGTGTTTGGGGGCCTGTGGCTGGGAGTGGCCAGCTGGCTCCTAAGAATCCACGATACGCAGAATGGTTTCCAGACCAGAGGTGGCACCAGTGCCAAGTCGGGCTGGTTTGATGGTGCAAAGTGTCTCCTGCAATCTGCCATCCAGAAGCGGGTTAACTTACTTTTGTTTGCCAGGGAAACGGGCAGAGCTTTGTGTCTGGGGCCTATGGCTGGGACTGACCGGCTGGCTCCTGAAAAGCTACGATACGCAGGATGGTGACCAGACCCATGGAGGCACCAGTGCCAAGTTGGGCTGGTTTGATAGTACCAAGTGGCTCCTGCAATCTGCCATCCAAAAGCAGGGCAGCTGAGTTTTGTTTGCCAAAGAAAAGGGCTGTGGTATGTGTTTGGGTCCTGTGGCTGGGAGTGGCCGGCTGGCTCCTTAAATTCCATGATACGCAGCATCGTTCCCAGACCCAAGGTGGCACCAGTGCCAAGTTGGGCTGGTTTGACAGTGTCAAGCGCCTCCTGCAATCTCCCATCCACAAGTGGGGCAGCTGAGATTTTTTTGCCTGTGAATCGGGCCGTTGTTTTTGATTGGGGTCTGTGGCCGAGAGTGGTCGGCTGGCTCCTGACAATCCACAATACGCAGGATGGTTCCCAGAGCCAAGGTGGCACCAGTGCCAAGTTGGGCTGGTTTGATTTTACCAAGTGCGTCCTGCAATCTGCCATTCAGAAGCGGGGCAGCTGAGTTTTGTTTGCCAGAGTAAAGGGCCGTGGTTTTTGTTTGGGGGCCTATGGCTCAGAGTGGCCAGCTGGCCCCTGAAAATCCACGATAGGCAGAATGGTTCCCAGACCCAAGGTGGCACCAGAGCCAAGTCAGGCTGGTTTGATGGTGCAAAGTGGCTCCTGCAATCTGCCATCCCGACGTGGGGCAGCTGGTTTTTGTTTGCCAGAGAACAAGTCCGTGGTTCATTTTTGGGGGCATATGGCTGGGAGTGGCCGGCTGGCTCCTTAAAAAGCTCGATACGCAGGATGGTTCCCAGGCCAGAGGTGGCACCAGTGCCAAGTTCGGCTGTTTTTGTAGTACCAAGTGCGTCCTGCCATTTGCCTTCCAGAAGAGGGGCAGTTGAGTTTTGTTTACCAGTGTAAAGGGCCGTGGTTTCTGTTTGGGGGCCTATGGCTGAGAGGGGCCGGCTGACACCTGAAAATCCACAATAGGCAGGATGGTTCCCAGATCCAAGGTGGCACCAGTGCCAAGTCGGGCTGGTTTGATGGTGCAAAGTGGCTCCTGCAATCTGCCATCCAGACGCGGGGCAGCGCATTTTTGTTTGCTGGAGAAAAGTTCCGTGGTTTGTTTTTGGCGGTATATGGCTGGGCGTGGCCGGCTGGCACCTTAAAAAGCTCGATACGCAGGATGGTTCCCTGACCCAAGGTGGCATCAGTGCCAAGTCGGGCTGTTTTCGTAGTACCAAGTGCGTCCTGCAATTTGCCATCCAGAAGAGGGGCAGTTGAGTTTTGTTTGCCAGAGAAAAGGGCCGTGGTTTGTGTTTGGGGGCATATGGCTGAGAGTGGCCGGCTGGCCCCTGAAAATCCACGATAGGCAGGATGGTTCCCAGACGAGAGGTGGCACCACTGCCAAGTCGGGCTGGTTTGATAGTAATAAATAGCTCCTGCAATCTGCCATCCAGAAGCGGGGCAGCTTAATTTTGTTTGCCAGGGAAACGGGCCGAGCTTTGTGTCTGGGGGCCTATGGCTGGGAGTGACCGGCTGGCTCCTGAAAAGCTACGATAGGCAGGACGGTGACCAGACCCATGGTGGCACCAGTGCCAAGTTGGGCTGGTTTGATAGTACCAAGTGGCTCCTGCACTCTGCCATCCAAAAGCAGGGCAGCTGAGTTTTGTTTGCCAAAGAAAAGGGCTGTGGTATGTGTTTGGGTCCTGTGGCTGGGAGTGGCCGGCTGGCTCCTTAAATTCCATGATACGCAGCATCGTTCCCAGACCCAAGGTGGCACCAGTGCCAAGTTGGGCTGGTTTGACAGTGTCAAGCGCCTCCTGCAATCTCCCATCCACAAGTGGGGCAGCTGAGATTTTTTTGCCTGTGAATCGGGCCGTTGTTTTTGATTGGGGTCTGTGGCCGAGAGTGGTCGGCTGGCTCCTGACAATCCACAATACGCAGGATGGTTCCCAGAGCCAAGGTGGCACCAGTGCCAAGTTGGGCTGGTTTGATTGTACCAAGTGCGTCCTGCAATCTGCCATCCAGAAGCGGGGCAGCTGAGTTTTGTTTGCCAGAGTAAAGGGCCGTGGTTTTTGTTTGGGGGCCTATGGCTCAGAGTGGCCGGCTGGCCCCTGAAAATCCACGATAGGCAGAATGGTTCCCAGACCCAAGGTGGCACCAGAGCCAAGTCGGGCTGGTTTGATGGTGCAAAGTGGCTCCTGCAATCTGCCATCCCGACGCGGGGCAGCTGATTTTTGTTTGCCAGAGAACAAGTCCGTGGTTCATTTTTGGGGGCATATGGCTGGGAGTGGCCGGCTGGCTCCTTAAAAAGCTCGATACGCATGATGGTTCCCAGGCCAGAGGTGGCACCAGTGCCAAGTTGGGCTGTTTTTGTAGTACCAAGTGCGTCCTGCAATTTGCCTTCCAGAAGAGGGGCAGTTGAGTTTTGTTTGCCAGAGAAAAGGGCCGTGGTTTGTGTTTGAGGGCATATGGCTGAGAGTGGCCGGCTGACACCTGAAAATCCACAATAGGCAGGATGGTTCCCAGAGCCAAGGTGGCACCAGTGCCAAGTCGGGCTGGTTTGATAGTACTAAATAGCTCCTGCAATCTGCCATCAAAAAGTTGGCAGGCGAGTTTTCTTTTCCAGGGAAAAGCGCCGTTGTTTTTGTTTGGGGGCCTGTGCCTGGGAGTGTCCGGCTGGCTCCTTAGAATCCACGATACGCAGGATGGTTCCCAGACCCAAGGTGGCACCAGTGCCAAGTCGGGCTGTTTTGATGGTGCAAAGTGGCTCCTGCAATCTGCCATCCAGAAGCGGGGTAGATTACTTTTGTTTGCCAGGGAAACGGCAGAGCTTTTTTGTCTGGGGGCCTATGGCTGGGAGTGGCCAGCTGGCTCCTTAAAATGCACCATACGCAGGATGGTGACCAGACACAAGGTGGCACCAGTGCCAAGTCGGGCTGCTTTTGTAGTACCAATTGCGTCCTGCAATTTGCCATCCAGAAGAGGGGCAGTTGAGTTTTGTTTACCAGAGTAAAGTGCCGTGGTTTGTTTTTGGGGGCCTATGGCTGAGAGTGGCCGGCTGGCCCCTGAAAATCCACGATAGGCAGGATGGTTACCAGATCCAAGGTGGCACCAGTGCCAAGTCGGGCTGGTTTGATGGTGCAAAGTGGCTCCTGCAATCTGCCATCCAGACGCGGGGCAGCGCATTTTTGTTTGCTGGAGAAAAGTTCCGTGGTTTGTTTTTGGCGGTATATGGCTGGGCGTGGCCGGCTGGCTCCTTAAAAAGCTCGATACGCAGGATGGTTCCCTGACCCAAGGTGGCATCAGTGCCAAGTCGGGCTGTTTTCGTAGTACCAACTGCGTCCTGCAATTTGCCATCCAGAAGAGGGGCAGTTGAGTTTTGTTTGCCAGAGAAAAGGGCAGTGGTTTCTGTTTGGGGGCATATGGCTGAGAGTGGACGGCTGGCTCCTGAAAATCCACGATAGGCAGGATGGTTCCCAGACCAGAGGTGGCACCAGTGCCAAGTCGGGCTGGTTTGATAGTAATAAATAGCTCCTGCAATCTGCCATCCAGAAGCGGGGTAGATTACTTTTGTTTGCCAGGGAAACGGGCCGAGGTTTTTTTCTGGGGGCCTATGGCTGGGAGTGACCGGCTGGCTCCTGAAAAGCTACAGTAGGCAGGATGATTGCCACACCCATGGTAGCAGCACTGCCAAGTTGGGCTGATTTGATAGTACCAAGTGGCTCCTGCAATCTGCCATCAAAAAGTTGGCAGGCGAGTTTTGTTTTCCAGGGAAAAGCGCCGTTGTTTGTGTTTGGGGCCCTGTGGCTGGGAGTGGCCGCCTGTCGTCTTAGAATCCACGTTACGCAGGATGGTTCCCAAATCCAAGGTGGCACCAGTGCCAAGTCGGGCTGGTTTGATAGTACCAAGTGGCTCCTGCAATCTGCCATCCAGAAGCGGGGCAGCTTACTTTTGTTTGCCAGGGAAACGGGCCGAGGTATTTGTCTGGGGCCCTATGGCAGGGAGTGACTGGCTGGCTCCTGAAAAGCTACGATAGGCAGGATGTTTACCAGACCCATGGTGGCACCAGTGCCAAGTTGGGCTAATTTGATAGTACCAAGTGGCTCCTGCAATCTGCCATCCAGAAGCGGGGCAGCTTACTTTTGTTTTCCATGGAAACGGGCCGAGGTTTCTGTCTGGGGGTCTATGGCTGGGAGTGACCTCCTGGCTCCTGGAAAGCTATGCTAGGCAGGATGGTGACCAGACCCATGGTGGCACCAGTGCCAAGTTGGGCTGGTTTGATAGTACCAAGTGGCTCCTGCCCTCTGCCATCAAAAAGCTAGCAGGCGAGTTTTGTTTTCCGGGGAAAAGCGCCGTTGTTTGTGTTTGGGGGCCTGTGGCTCGGAGTGGCCGGGTGGCTGCTTAGAATCCACGATACGCAGGATGGCTCCCAGGCCAGAGGTGGCACCAGTGTCAAGTTGGGCTGGTTTGATAGTACCAAGTGTCTCCTGCAATCAGCCATCCAGAAGCGGGGCAGCTTAATTTTGTTTGCCAGGGAAACGGGCCGTTGTTTGTGTCTGGGGGCCTACGGCTGGGAGTGACTGACTGGCTCCTGAAATGCTATGATAGGAGGGATGGTTCCCAGACCAGTGGTGGCACCAGTGCCAAGTTGGGCTGGTTTGATAGTACCAAGTGGCTCCTGCAATCTGCCATCAAAAAGTTGGCAGGCGAGTTTTGTTTTCCAGGGAAAAGCGCCGTTGTTTGTGTTTGGGGGCCTATGGCTGAGAGGGGCCGGCTGACACCTGAAAATCCACAATAGGCAGGATGGTTACCAGATCCAAGGTGGCACCAGTGCCAAGTCGGGCTGGTTTGATGGTGCAAAGTGGCTCCTGCAATCTGCCATCCAGACGCGGCGCAGTGCATTTTTGTTTGCTGGAGAAAAGTTCCGTGGTTTGTTTTTGGCGGTATATGGCTGGGCGTGGCCGGCTGGCACCTTAAAAAGCTCGATACGCAGGATGGTTCCCTGACCCAAGGTGGCATCAGTGCCAAGTCGGGCTGTTTTCGTAGTACCAAGTGCGTCCTGCAATTTGCCGTCCAGAAGAGGGGCAGTTGAGTTTTGTTTGCCAGAGAAAAGGGCCGTGGTTTGTGTTTGGGGGCATATGGCTGAGAGTGGCCGGCTGGCCCCTGAAAATCCACGATAGGCAGGATGGTTCCCAGACCAGAGGTGGCACCACTGCCAAGTCGGGCTGGTTTGATAGTAATAAATAGCTCCTGCAATCTGCCATCCAGAAGCAGGGCAGCTTAATTTTGTTTGCCAGGGAAACGGGCCGAGCTTTGTGTCTGGGGGCCTATGGCTGGGAGTGACCGGCTGGCTCCTGAAAAGCTACGATAGGCAGGACGGTGACCAGACCCATGGTGGCACCAGTGCCAAGTTGGGCTGGTTTGATAGTACCAAGTGGCTCCTGCACTCTGCCATCCAAAAGCAGGGCAGCTGAGTTTTGTTTGCCAAAGAAAAGGGCTGTGGTATGTGTTTGGGTCCTGTGGCTGGGAGTGGCCGGCTGGCTCCTTAAATTCCATGATACACAGCATCGTTCCCAGACCCAAGGTGGCACCAGTGCCAAGTTGGGCTGGTTTGACAGTGTCAAGCGCCTCCTGCAATCTCCCATCCACAAGTGGGGCAGCTGAGATTTTTTTGCCTGTCAATCGGGCCGTTGTTTTTGATTGGGGTCTGTGGCCGAGAGTGGTCGGCTGGCTCCTGACAATCCACAATACGCAGGATGGTTCCCAGAGCCAAGGTGGCACCAGTGCCAAGTTGGGCTGGTTTGATTGTACCAAGTGCGTCCTGCAATCTGCCATCCAGAAGCGGGGCAGCTGAGTTTTGTTTGCCAGAGTAAAGGGCCGTGGTTTTTGTTTGGGGGCCTATGGCTCAGAGTGGCCGGCTGGCCCCTGAAAATCCACGATAGGCAGAATGGTTCCCAGACCCAAGGTGGCACCAGAGCCAAGTCGGGCTGGTTTGATGGTGCAAAGTGGCTCCTGCAATCTGCCATCCCGACGCGGGGCAGCTGATTTTTGTTTGCCAGAGAACAAGTCCGTGGTTCATTTTTGGGGGCATATGGCTGGGAGTGGCCGGCTGGCTCCTTAAAAAGCTCGATACGCATGATGGTTCCCAGGCCAGAGGTGGCACCAGTGCCAAGTTGGGCTGTTTTTGTAGTACCAAGTGCGTCCTGCAATTTGCCTTCCAGAAGAGGGGCAGTTGAGTTTTGTTTGCCAGAGAAAAGGGCCGTGGTTTGTGTTTGAGGGCATATGGCTGAGAGGGGCCGGCTGACACCTGAAAATCCACAATAGGCAGGATGGTTCCCAGAGCCAAGGTGGCACCAGTGCCAAGTCGGGCTGGTTTGATAGTACTAAATAGCTCCTGCAATCTGGCATCAAAAAGTTGGCAGGCGAGTTTTCTTTTCCAGGGAAAAGCGCCGTTGTTTTTGTTTGGGGGCCTGTGCCTGGGAGTGTCCGGCTGGCTCCTTAGAATCCACGATACGCAGGATGGTTCCCAGACCCAAGGTGGCACCAGTGCCAAGTCGGGCTGGTTTGATGGTGCAAAGTGGCTCCTGCAATCTGCCATCCAGAAGCGGGGTAGATTACTTTTGTTTGCCAGGGAAACGGGCAGAGCTTTGTGTCTGGGGGCCTATGGCTGGGAGTGGCCAGCTGGCTCCTTAAAATGCACCATACGCAGGATGGTGACCAGACACAAGGTGGCACCAGTGCCAAGTCGGGCTGCTTTTGTAGTACCAATTGCGTCCTGCAATTTGCCATCCAGAAGAGGGGCAGTTGAGTTTTGTTTACCAGAGTAAAGTGCCGTGGTTTGTTTTTGGGGGCCTATGGCTGAGAGTGGCCGGCTGGCCCCTGAAAATCCACGATAGGCAGGATGGTTCCCAGATCCAAGGTGGCACCAGTGCCAACTCGGGCTGGTTTGATGGTGCAAAGTGGCTCCTGCAATCTGCCACCCAGACGCGGGGCAGCGGATTTTTGTTTGCTGGAGAAAAGTTCCGTGGTTTGTTTTTGGCGGTATATGGCTGGGCGTGGCCGGCTGGCTCCTTAAAAAGCTCGATACGCAGGATGGTTCCCTGACCCAAGGTGGCATCAGTGCCAAGTCGGGCTGTTTTCGTAGTACCAACTGCGTCCTGCAATTTGCCATCCAGAAGAGGGGCAGTTGAGTTTTGTTTGCCAGAGAAAAGGGCAGTGGTTTCTGTTTGGGGGCATATGGCTGAGAGTGGACGGCTGGCTCCTGAAAATCCACGATAGGCAGGATGGTTCCCAGACCAGAGGTGGCACCAGTGCCAAGTCGGGCTGGTTTGATAGTAATAAATAGCTCCTGCAATCTGCCATCCAGAAGCGGGGTAGATTACTTTTGTTTGCCAGGGAAACGGGCCGAGGTTTTTTTCTGGGGGCCTATGGCTGGGAGTGACCGGCTAGGTCCTGAAAAGCTACAGTAGGCAGGATGATTACCAGACCCATGGTAGCAGCAGTGCCAAGTTGGGCTGATTTGATAGTACCAAGTGGCTCCTGCAATCTGCCATCAAAAAGTTGGCAGGCGAGTTTTGTTTTCCAGGGAAAAGCGCCGTTGTTTGTGTTTGGGGCCCTGTGGCTGGGAGTGGCCGCCTGTTGTCTTAGAATCCACGTTACGCAGCATGGTTCCCAAATCCAAGGTGGCACCAGTGCCAAGTCGGGCTGGTTTGATAGTACCAAGTGGCTCCTGCAATCTGCCATCCAGAAGCGGGGCAGCTTACTTTTGTTTGCCAGGGAAACGGGCCGAGGTATTTGTCTGGGGCCCTATGGCAGGGAGTGACTGGCTGGCTCCTGAAAAGCTGCGATAGGCAGGATGTTTACCAGACCCATGGTGGCACCAGTGCCAAGTTGGGCTAATTTGATAGTACCAAGTGGCTCCTGCAATCTGCCATCCAGAAGCGGGGCAGCTTACTTTTGTTTTCCATGGAAACGGGCCGAGGTTTCTGTCTGGGGGTCTATGGCTGGGAGTGACCTCCTGGCTCCTGAAAAGCTATGCTAGGCAGGATGGTGATCAGACCCATGGTGGCACCAGTGCCAAGTTGGGCTGGTTTGATAGTACCAAGTGGCTCCTGCAATCTGCCATCAAAATGTTGGCAGGCGAGTTTTGTTTTCCGGGGAAAAGCGCCGTTGTTTGTGTTTGGGGGCCTGTGGCTCGGAGTGGCCGGGTGGCTGCTTAGAATCCACGATACGCAGGATGGCTCCCAGGCCAGAGGAGGCACCAGTGTCAAGTTGGGCTGGTTTGATAGTACCAAGTGTCTCCTGCAATCAGCCATCCAGAAGCGGGGCAGCTTAATTTTGTTTGCCAGGGAAACGGGCCGTTGTTTGTGTCTGGGGGCCTACGGCTGGGAGTGACCGACTGGCTCCTGAAATGCTACGATAGGAGGGATGGTTCCCAGACCAGTGGTGGCACCAGTGCCAAGTTGGGCTGGTTTGATAGTACCAAGTGGCTCCTGCAATCTGCCATCAAAAAGTTGGCAGGCGAGTTTTGTTTTCCAGGGAAAAGCGCCGTTGTTTGTGATTGGGGGCCTGTGGCTTGGAGTGGCCGGCTGGCTCCTTAGAATCCACGATACGCAGGATGGTTCCCAGACCAGAGGTGGCACCAGTGCCAAGTCGGGCTGGTTTGATGATGCCAATTTGCTCCTGCAATCTGCCATCCAGAAGCGGGGTATCTTACTTTTGTGTGCCAGGGAAACGGGCCGAGGATTTTGGCTGGGGGCCCATGGCTGGGAGTGACCGGCTGGCTCCTGAAAAGCTACGATAGGCAGGATGGTGACCAGACCCATGGTGGCACCAGTGCCAAGTTGGGCTGGTTTGATAGTACCAAGTGGCTCCTGCAATCTGCCATCAAAAAGTTGGCAGGCCAGTTTTGTTTTCCAGGGAAAAGCACCATTGATTTTGTTTGGGGGCCTGTGGCTGGGAGTGGCCAGCTGGCTACTTAGAGTCCACGATACGCAGGATGGTTCCCAGACCCAAGGTGGCACCAGTGCCAAGTCGGGCTGGTTTGATAGTACCAAGTGGCTCCTGCAATCTGCCATCCAGAAGCGGGGCAGCTGAATTTTGTTTGCCAGAGAAAAAGGCTGTTGTTTGTGTTTGGGGGCCTGTAGCTTGCAGTGGCGGGCTGGCTCCTGAAAATCCATGATACGCAGCATGCTTCCCAGACCCAAGGTGGCACCAGTGCCAGGTAGGGCTGGTTTGATAATACCAAGTGGCTCCTGCAATCTGCCATCCAGAAGAGGGGCAGTTGAGTTTTGTTTGCCAGAGAAAAGGGCCATGGTTTGTGTTTGGGGGCATATGGCTGAGAGAGGCCGGCTGGCTCCTTAAAATCCACGATAGGCAAGATGGTTCCCAGATCCAAGGTGGCACCAGTGCCACGTCTGGCTGGTTTGATAGTACTAAATAACTCCTGCAATCTGCCATCCAGAAGCGGGGCAGCTTACTTTTGTTTGCCAGGGAAACGGGCCGAGGTTTTTGTCTGGGGGCCTATGGCTGGGAGTGACCGGCTGGCTCCTGAAAAGCTACGATAGGCAGGATGGTGACCAGACCCATGGTGGCACCAGAGCCAAGTTGGGCTGGTTTGATAGTACCAAGTGGCTCCTGCAATCTGCCATCAAAAAGTTGGCAGGCGAGTTTTGTTTTCCAGGGAAAAGCGCCGTTGTTTGTGTTTGGGGGCCTGTGGCTGGGAGTGGCCGCCTGGCGCCTTAGAATTTTCGTTACGCAGCATGGTTCCCAGAGCCAAGGTGGCACCAGTGCCAAGTCGGGCTGGTTTGATAGTACCAAGTGGCTCCTGCAATTTGCCATCAAAAAGTTGGCAGGCCAGTTTTGTTTTCCAGGGAAAAGCGCCGTTGTTTGTGTTTCGGGGCCTGTGGCTGGGAGTGGCCAGCTGGCTCCTAAGAATCCACGATACGCAGGATGGTTTCCAGACCAGAGGTGGCACCAGTGCCAAGTCGGGCTGGTTTGATGGTGCAAAGTGTCTCCTGCAATCTGCCATCCAGAAGCGGGGTAGCTTACTTTTGTTTGCCAGGGAAACGGGCCGAGCTTTGTGTCTGGGGCCTATGGCTGGGACTGACCGGCTGGCTCCTGAAAAGCTACGATACGCAGGATGGTGACCAGACCCATGGAGGCACCAGTGCCAAGTTGGGCTGGTTTGATAGTACCAAGTGGCTCCTGCAATCTGCCATCCAAAAGCAGGGCAGCTGAGTTTTGTTTGCCAAAGAAAAGGGCTGTGGTATGTGTTTGGGTCCTGTGGCTGGGAGTGGCCGGCTGGCTCCTTAAATTCCATGATACGCAGCATCGTTCCCAGGCCCAAGGTGGCACCAGTGCCAAGTTGGGCTGGTTTGACAGTGTCAAGCGCCTCCTGCAATCTCCCATCCACAAGTGGGGCAGCTGAGATTTTTTTGCCTGTGAATCGGGCCATTGTTTTTGATTGGGGTCTGTGGCCGAGAGTGGTCGGCTGGCTCCTGACAATCCACAATACGCAGGATGGTTCCCAGAGCCAAGGTGGCACCAGTGCCAAGTTGGACTGGTTTGATTTTACCAAGTGCGTCCTGCAATCTGCCATTCAGAAGCGGGGCAGCTGAGTTTTGTTTGCCAGAGTAAAGGGCCGTGGTTTTTGTTTGGGGGCCTATGGCTCAGAGTGGCCGGCTGGCCCCTGAAAATCCACGATAGGCAGAATGGTTCCCAGACCCAAGGTGGCACCAGAGCCAAGTCGGGCTGGTTTGATGGTGCAAAGTGGCTCCTGCAATCTGCCATCCCGACGCGGGGCAGCTGATTTTTGTTTGCCAGAGAACAAGTCCGTGGTTCATTTTTGGGGGCATATGGCTGGGAGTGGCCGGCTGGCTCCTTAAAAAGCTCGATACGCATGATGGTTCCCAGGCCAGATGTGGCACCAGTGCCAAGTTGGGCTGTTTTTGTAGTACCAAGTGCGTCCTGCAATTTGCCTTCCAGAAGAGGGGCAGTTGAGTTTTGTTTGCCAGAGAAAAGGGCCGTGGTTTGTGTTTGTGGGCATATGGCTGAGAGTGGCCGGCTGACACCTGAAAATCCACAATAGGCAGGATGGTTCCCAGAGCCAAGGTGGCACCAGTGCCGAGTCGGGCTGGTTTGATAGTACTAAATAACTCCTGCAATCTGCCATCAAAAAGTTGGCAGGCGAGTTTTGTTTTCCAGGGAAAAGCGCCGTTGTTTTTGTTTGGGGGCCTGTGCCTGGGAGTGGCCGGCTGACTCCTTAGAATCCACGATACGCAGGATGGTTCCCAGACCAGAAGTGGCACCAGTGCCAAGTTGGGCTGGTTTGATGGTGCAAAGTGGCTCCTGCAATCTGCCATCCAGAAGCGGGGTAGCTTACTTTTGTTTGCCAGGGAAACGGGCAGAATTTTGTGTCTGGGGGCCAATGGCTGGGAGTGGCCGGCTGGCTCCTTAAAATGCACGATACGCAGGATGGTGACCAGACCCAAGGTGGTACCAGTGCCAAGTCGTGCTGCTTTTGTAGTACCAAGTGCGTCCTGCAATTTGCCATCCATAAGAGGGGCAGTTGAGTTTTGTTTACCAGAGTAAAGTGCCGTGGTTTGTTTTGGGGGCCTATGGCTGAGAGTGGCCGGCTGGCCCCTGAAAATCCACGATAGGCAGGATGGTTCCCAGATCCAAGGTGGCACCAGTGCCAAGTCGGGCTGGTTTGATGGTGCAAAGTGGCTCCTGCAATCTGCCATCCAGACGCGGGGCAGCGGATTTTTGTTTGCTGGAGAAAAGTTCCGTGGTTTGTTTTTGGCGGTATATGGCTGGGCGTGGCCGGCTGGCTCCTTAAAAAGCTCGATACGCAGGATGGTTCCCTGACCCAAGGTGGCATCAGTGCCAAGTCGGGCTGTTTTCGTAGTACCAAGTGCGTCCTGCAATTTGCCATCCAGAAGAGGGGCAGTTGAGTTTTGTTTGCCAGAGAAAAGGGCCGTGGTTTGTGTTTGGGGGCATATGGCTGAGAGTGGCCGGCTGGCCCCTGAAAATCCACGATAGGCAGGATGGTTCCCAGAGCCAAGGTGGCATCACTGCCAAGTCGGGCTGGTTTGATAGTACCAAGTGGCTCCTGCAATCTGCCATCTAGAAGCGGGGCAGCTTACTTTTGTTTGCCAGGGAAACGGGCCGAGGTTTGTGTCTGGCGGTCTATGGCTGAGAGTGACCGGCTAGGTCCTGAAAAGCTACAATAGGCAGGATGGTTACCAGACCCATGGTGACAGCAGTGCCAAGTTGGGCTGGTTTGATAGTATCAAGTGGCTCCTGCAATCTGCCATCAAAAAGTTTGCAGGCCAGTTTTGTTTTCCAGGGAAAAGCGCCGTTGTTTTTGTTTGGGGGCCTGTTGCTGGGAGTGGCCGGCTGGCTCCTTAGAATCCACGATACGCAGGATGGTTCCCAGACCAGAGGTGGCACCAGTGCCAAGTCGGGCTGGTTTGATGGTGCAAAGTGTCTCCTGCAATCTGCCATCCAGAAGCGTGATAGCTTACTTTTGTTTGACAGGGAAACGGGCCGAGCTTTGTGTCTGGCGCCCATGGCTGGGAGTGACCGGCTGGCTCCTGAAAAGCTACGATAGGCAGGATGGTTACCAGACCCACGGAGGCACCAGTGCCAAGTTGGGCTGGTTTGATAGTACCAAGTGGCTCCTGCAATCTGCCATCCAGAAGAGGGGCAGTTGAGTTTTGTTTGCCAGAGAAAAGGGCCGTGGTTTTTGTTTGGGGGCCTATGGCTCAGAGTGGCCGGCTGGCCCCTAAAAATCCACGATAGGCAGAATGGTTCCCAGACCCAAGGTGGCACCAGTGCCAAGTCGGGCTGGTTTGATGGTGCAAAATGGCTCCTGCAATCTGCCATCCCAACGCGGGGCAGCTGATTTTTGTTTGCCAGAGAACAAGTCCGTGGTTCGTTTTTGGGGGCATATGGCTGGGAGGGGCCGGCTGGCTCCTTAAAATGCTCGATAGGCAGGATGGTTCCCAGACCCAAGGTGGCACCAGTGCCAAGTTGGGCTGTTTTTGTAGTACCAAGTGCGTCCTGCAATTTGCCCTCCAGAAGAGGGGCAGTTTAGTTTTGTTTGCCAGAGAAAAGGGCCGTGGTTTGTGCTTGAGGGCACATGGCTGAGAGTGTCCGGCTGGCTCCTGAAAATCCACGCTAGGCAGCATGGTTCCCAGACCCAAGGTGGCACCAGTGCCAAGTCGGGCTGGTTTGATGGTGCAAAGTGTCTCCTGCAATCTGCCATCCAGAAGCGGGGTAGCCGATTTTTGTTTGCTGGAGAAAAGGCTTTGGATTTTTTTGGGCGCCTGTGGCTGGGAGTGGCCAGCTGGCTCATTAGAATCCACGATACGCAGCATGGTTCCCAGAGCCAAGGTGGCACCAGTGCCAAGTTGGGCTGGTTTTGTAGTAGCAAGTGGCTCCTGCAATTTGCCATCCAGAAGAGGGGCAGTTGAGTTTTGTTTGCCAGAGGAAAGGGCCGTGGTTTTTGTTTGGGGGTACATGGCTGAGAGTGGCCGGCTGGCCCCTGAAATTCCACGATAGGCAGGATGGTTCGGAGATCCAAGGTGGAACCAGTGCCGAGTTGGGCTGGTTTTATGTTGCAAAGTGTCTCCTTCAATCTGCCATCAAAATGTTGGCAGGCGAGTTTTGTTTTCCAGGGAAAAGCGCCGTTGTTTGTGTTTGGGGGCCTGTGGCTGGGAGTGGCCAGCTGGCTCCTTAGAATCCACGATACGCAGGATGGTTCCCAGACCAGAGGTGGCACCAGTGCCAAGTCGGGCCAGTTTGATGGTGCAAAGTGGCTCCGGCAATTTGCCATCCAGAAGCGGGGCAGCTTACTTTTGTTTGCCAGGGAAACGGGCAAAGGTTTTTGTCTGGGGGCCTATGGCTGGGAGTGACCGGCTGGCTCCTGAAAAGCTACGATAGGCAGGATGGTGACCAGACCGATGGTGGCACCAGAGCCAAGTTGGGCTGGTTTGATAGTACCAAGTGGCTCCTGCAATCTGCCATCCAAAAGTTGGCAGGCGAGTTTTGTTTTCCAGGGAAAAGCGCCGTTGTTTGTGTTTGGGGGCCTGTGGCTGGGAGTGGCCGCCTGGCGCCTTAGAATCCACGTTACGCAGCATGGTTCCCAGAGCCAAGGTGGCACCAGTGCCAAGTCGGGCTGGTTTGATAGTACCAAGTGGCTCCTGCAATCTGCCATCAAAAAGTTGGCAGGCCAGTTTTGTTTTCCAGGGAAAAGCGCCGTTGTTTGTGTTTGGGGGCCTGTGGCTGGGAGTGGCCAGCTGGCTCCTAAGAATCCACGATACGCAGGATGGTTTCCAGACCAGAGGTGGCACCAGTGCCAAGTCGGGCTGGATTGATGGTGCAAAGTGTCTCCTGCAATCTGCCATCCAGAAGCGGGTTAACTTACTTTTGTTTGCCAGGGAAACGGGCAGAGCTTTGTGTCTGGGGCCTATGGCTGGGACTGACCGGCTGGCTCCTGAAAAGCTACGATACGCAGGATGGTGACCAGACCCATGGAGACACCAGTGCCAAGTTGGGCTGGTTTGATAGTACCAAGTGGCTCCTGCACTCTGCCATCCAAAAGCAGGGCAGCTGAGTTTTGTTTGCCAAAGAAAAGGGCTGTGGTATGTGTTTGGGTCCTGTGGCTGGGAGTGGCCGGCTGGCTCCTTAAATTCCATGATACGCAGCATCGTTCCCAGACCCAAGGTGGCACCAGTGCCAAGTTGGGCTGGTTTGACAGTGTCAAGCGCTTCCTGCAATCTCCCATCCACAAGTGGGGCAGCTGAGATTTTTTTGCCTGTCAATCGGGCCGTTGTTTTTGTTTGGGGGCCTATGGCTCAGAGTGGCCGGCTGGCCCCTGAAAATCCACGATACGCAGGATGGTTCCCAGACCCAAGTTGGCACCAGAGCCAAGTCGGGCTGGTTTGATGGTGCAAAGTGGCTCCTGCAATCTGCCATCCCGACGCGGGGCAGCTGATTTTTGTTTGCCAGAGAACAAGTCCGTGGTTCATTTTTGGGGGCATATGGCTGGGAGTGGCCGACTGGCTCCTTAAAAAGCTCGATACGCATGATGGTTCCCAGGCCAGAGGTGGCACCAGTGCCAAGTTGGGCTGTTTTTGTAGTACCAAGTGCGTCCTGCAATTTGCCTTCCAGAAGAGGGGCAGTTGAGTTTTGTTTGCCAGAGAAAAGGGCCGTGGTTTGTGTTTGAGGGCATATGGCTGAGAGTGGCCGGCTGACACCTGAAAATCCACAATAGGCAGGATGGTTCCCAGAGCCAAGGTGGCACCAGTGCCAAGTCGGGCTGGTTTGATAGTACTAAATAGCTCCTGCAATCTGCCATCAAAATTTTGGCAGGCCAGTTTTCTTTTCCAGGGAAAAGCGCCGTTGTTTTTGTTTGGGGGCCTGTGGCTGGGAGTGGCCGGCTGGCTCCTTAGAATCCACGATACGCAGGATGGTTCCCAGACCCAAGGTGGCACCAGTGCCAAGTCGGGCTGGTTTGATGGTGCAAAGTGGCTCCTGCAATCTGCCATCCAGAAGCGGGGTAGATTACTTTTGTTTGCCAGGGAAACGGGCAGAGCTTTGTGTCTGGGGGCCTATGGCTGGGAGTGGCCAGCTGGCTCCTTAAAATGCACCATACGCAGGATGGTGACCAGACCCAAGGTGGCACCAGTGCCAAGTCGGGCTGCTTTTGATAGTACCAATTGCGTCCTGCAATTTCCCATCCAGAAGAGGGGCAGTTGAGTTTTGTTTACCAGAGTAAAGTGCCGTGGTTTGTTTTTGGGGGCCTATGGCTGAGAGTGGCCGGCTGGCCCCTGAAAATCCACGATAGGCAGGATGGTTCCCAGATCCAAGGTGGCACCAGTGCCAAGTCGGGCTGGTTTGATGGTGCAAAGTGGCTCCTGCAATCTGCCATCCAGATGCGGGGCAGCGGATTTTTGTTTGCTGGAGAAAAGTTCCGTGGTTTGTTTTTGGCGATATATGGCTGGGCGTGGCCGGCTGGCTCCTTAAAAAGCTCGATACGCAGGATGGTTCCCTGACCCAAGGTGGCATCAGTGACAAGTCGGGCTGTTTTCGTAGTACCAACTGCGTCCTGCAATTTGCCATCCAGAAGAGGGGCATTTGAGTTTTGTTTGCCAGAGAAAAGGGCAGTGGTTTGTGTTTGGGGGCATATGGCTGAGAGTGGCCGGCTGGCTCCTGAAAATCCACGATACGCAGGATGGTTCCCAGACTAGAGGTGGCACCAGTGCCAAGTCAGGCTGGTTTGATAGTAATAAATAGCTCCTGCAATCTGCCATCCAGAAGCGGGGCAGCTTACTTTTGTATGCCAGGGAAACGGGCCGAGGTTTGTATCTCGAGGCCAATGGCTGGGAGTGACCGGCTGTCTCCTGAAAAGCTACGATAGGCAGGATGGTTACCAGACCCATGGAGGCACCAGTGCCAAGTTGGGCTGGTTTGATAGTACCAAGTCGCTCCTGCAATCTGCCATCCAAAAGCAGGGCAACTGAGTTTTGTTTGCCAGAGAAAAGCGCTGTTGTTTGTGTTTGGGGTCCTGTGGCTGGGAGTGGCCGGCTGGCTCCTTAGAATCCACGATACGCAGGATGGTTCCCAGACCCAAGGTGGCACCAGTGCCAAGTCGGGCTGGTTTGATGATACCAAGTGGTTCCTGCAATCTGCCATCCAGAAGCGGGGCAGCTTACTTTTGTTTACCATGGAAATGGGCCGAGCTTTGTGTCTGGGCGCCCATGGCTGGGAGTGACCGGCTGGCTCCTGAAATGCTACGATAGGCAGGATAGTGACCAGACCCATGGTGGCACCAGTGCCAAGTTGGGCTGGTTTGATAGCACCAAGTGGCACCTGCAATCTGCCATCAAAAAGTTGGCAGGCGAGTTTTGTTTTCCAGGGAAAAGCGCCGTTGTTTGTGTTTGGGGGCCTGTGGCTGGGAGTGACCGGCTGCCTCCTTAGAATCCACGATACGCAGGATGGTTCCCAGACCCGAGGTGGCACCAGTGCCAAGTCGGGATAGTTTGATGGTGCAAAGTGGCTCCTGCAATCTGACATCCAGAAGCGGGGTAGATTACTTTTGTTTGCCAGGGAAACGGCCCGAGGTTTTTTTCTGGGGGCCTATGGCTGGGAGTGACCGGCTGGCTCCTGAAAATCTACAGTAGGCAGGAGGATTACCAGACCCATGGTAGCAGCAGTGCCAAGTTGGGCTGATTTGATAGTACCAAGTGGCTCCTGCAATCTGCCATCCAGAAGCGGGGCAGCTTACTTTTGTTTTCCATGGAAACGGGCCGAGGTTTCTGTCTGGGGGTCTATGGCTGGGAGTGACCTCCTGGCTCCTGAAAAGCTATGCTAGCCAGGATGGTGACCAGACCCATGGTGGCACCAGTGCCAAGTTGGGCTGGTTTGATAGTACCAAGTGGCTCCTGCAATCTGCCATCAAAAAGTTGGCAGGCGAGTTTTGTTTTCCAGGGAAAAGCGCCGTTGTTTGTGATTGGGGGCCTGTGGCTGGGAGTGGCCGGCTGGCTCCTTAGAACCCACGATACGCAGAATGGTTCCCAGACCAGAGGTGGCACCAGTGCCAAGTCGGGCTGGTTTGATGATGCCAAGTTGCTCCTGCAATCTGCCATCCAGAAGCGGGGTAGCTTACTTTTGTATGCCAGGGAAACGGGCCGAGGTTTGTGGCTGGGGGCCCATGGCTGGGAGTGACCGGCTGGCTCCTGAAAAGCTACGATAGGCAGGATGGTGACCAGACCCATGGTGGCACCAGTGCCAAGTTGGGCTGGTTTGATAGTACCAAGTGGCTCCTGCAATCTGCCATCAAAAAGTTGGCAGGCCAGTTTTGTTTTCCAGGGAAAAGCACCGTTGTTTGTGTTTGGGGGCCTGTGGCTGGGAGTGGCCAGCTGGCTACTTAGAATCCACGATACGCAGGATGGTTCCCAGACCCAAGGTGGCACCAGTGCCAAGTCGGGCTGGTTTGATACTACCAAGTGGCTCCTGCAATCTGCCATCCATAAGCGGGGCAGCTGAATTTTGTTTGCCAGAGAAAAAGGCTGTTGTTTGTGTTTGGGGGCCTGTAGCTTGCAGTGGCGGGCTGGCTCCTGAAAATCCATGATACGCAGCATGCTTCCCAGACCCAAGGTGGCACCAGTGCCAAGTAGGGCTGGTTTGATAATACCAAGTGGCTCCTGCAATCTGCCATCCAGAAGAGGGGCAGTTGAGTTTTGTTTGCCAGAGAAAAGGGCCGTGGTTTGTGTTTGGGGGCATATGGCTGAGAGAGGCCGGCTGGCTCCTTAAAATCCACGATAGGCAAGATGGTTCCCAGATCCAAGGTGGCACCAGTGCCACGTCTGGCTGGTTTGATAGTACTAAATAACTCCTGCAATCTGCCATCCAGAAGCGGGACAGCTTACTTTTGTTTGCCAGGGAAACGGGCCGAGGTTTTTGTCTGGGGGCCTATGGCTGGGAGTGACCGGCTGGCTCCTGAAAAGCTACGATAGGCAGGATGGTGACCAGACCGATGGTGGCACCAGAGCCAAGTTGGGCTGGTTTGATAGTACCAAGTGGCTCCTGCAATCTGCCATCAAAAAGTTGGCAGGCGAGTTTTGTTTTCCAGGGAAAAGCGCCGTTGTTTGTGTTTGGGGGCCTGTGGCTGGGAGTGGCCGCCTGGCGCCTTAGAATTTACGTTACGCAGCATGGTTCCCAGAGCCAAGGTGGCACCAGTGCCAAGTCGGGCTGGTTTGATAGTACCAAGTGGCTCCTGCAATCTGCCATCAAAAAGTTGGCAGGCCAGTTTTGTTTTCCAGGGAAAAGCGCCGTTGTTTGTGTTTGGGGGCCTGTGGCTGGGAGTGGCCAGCTGGCTCCTAAGAATCCACGATACGCAGGATGGTTTCCAGACCAGAGGTGGCACCAGTGCCAAGTCGGGCTGGTTTGATGGTGCAAAGTGTTTCCTGCAATCTGCCATCCAGAAGCGGGGTAGCTTACTTTTGTTTGCCAGGGAAACGGGCAGAGCTTTGTGTCTGGGGCCTATGGCTGGGACTGCCTGGCTGGCTCCTGAAAAGCTACGATACGCAGGATGGTGACCAGACCCATGGAGGCACCAGTGCCAAGTTGGGCTGGTTTGATAGTACCAAGTGGCTCCTGCAATCTGCCATCCAAAAGCAGGGCAGCTGAGTTTTGTTTGCCAAAGAAAAGGGCTGTGGTATGTGTTTGGGTCCTGTGGCTGGGAGTGGCCGGCTGGCTCCTTAAATTCCATGATACGCAGCATCGTTCCCAGGCCCAAGGTGGCACCAGTGCCAAGTTGGGCTGGTTTGACAGTGTCAAGCGCCTCCTGCAATCTCCCATCCACAAGTGGGGCAGCTGAGATTTTTTTGCCTGTGAATCGGGCCATTGTTTTTGATTGGGGTCTGTGGCCGAGAGTGGTCGGCTGGCTCCTGACAATCCACAATACGCAGGATGGTTCCCAGACCCAAGGTGGCACCAGTGCCAAGTTGGGCTGGTTTGATTTTACCAAGTGCGTCCTGCAATCTGCCATTCAGAAGCGGGCCAGCTGAGTTTTGTTTGCCAGAGTAAAGGGCCGTGGTTTTTGTTTGGGGGCCTATGGCTCAGAGTGGCCGGCTGGCCCCTGAAAATCCACGATAGGCAGGATGGTTCCCAGACCCAAGGTGGCACCAGAGCCAAGTCGGGCTGGTTTGATGGTGCAAAGTGGCTCCTGCAATCTGCCATCCCGACGCGGGGCAGCTGATTTTTGTTTGCCAGAGAAAAAGTCCGTGGTTCATTTTTGGGGGCATATGGCTGGGAGTGGCCGGCTGGCTCCTTAAAAAGCTCGATACGCAGCATGGTTCCCAGGCCAGAGGTGGCACCAGTGCCAAGTCGGGCTGGTTTGATAGTACTAAATAGCTCCTGCAATCTGCCATCAAAAAGTTGGCAGGCGAGTTTTGTTTTCCAGGGAAAAGCGCCGTTGTTTTTGTTTGGGGCCCTGTGCCTGGGAGTGGCTGGCTGGCTCCTTAGAATCCACGATACGCAGGATGGTTCCCAGACCACAAGTGGCACCAGTGCCAATTTGGGCTGGTTTGATGGTGCAAAGTGGCTCCTGCACTCTGCCATCCAGAAGCGGGGTAGCTTACTTTTGTTTGCCAGGGAAACGGGCAGAATTTTGTGTCTGGGGGCCAATGGCTGGGAGTGGCCAGCTGGCTCCTTAAAATGCACGATACGCAGGATGGTGACCAGACCCAAGGTGGTACCAGTGCCAAGTCGGGCTGCTTTTGTAGTACCAAGTGCGTCCTGCAATTTGCCATCCAGAAGAGGGGCAGTTGAGTTTTGTTTACCAGAGTAAAGTGCCGTGGTTTGTTTTTGGGGGCCTATGGCTGAGAGTGGCCGGCTGGCCCCTGAAAATCCACGATAGGCAGGATGGTTCCCAGATCCAAGGTGGCACCAGTGCCAAGTCGGGCTGGTTTGATGGTGCAAAGTGGCTCCTGCAATCTGCCATCCAGACGCGGGGCAGCGCATTTTTGTTTGCTGGAGAAAAGTTCCGTGGTTTGTTTTTGGCGGTATATGGCTGGGCGTGGCCGGCTGGCTCCTTAAAAAGCTCGATACGCAGGATGGTTCCCTGACCCAAGGTGGCATCAGTGCCAAGTCGGGCTGTTTTCGTAGTACCAAGTTCGTCCTGCAATTTGCCATCCAGAAGAGGGGCAGTTGAGTTTTGTTTGCCAGAGAAAAGGGCCGTGGTTTGTGTTTGGGGGCATATGGCTGAGAGTGGCCGGCTGGCCCCTGAAAATCCACAATAGGCAGGATGGTTCCCAGAGCCAAGGTGGCATCACTGCCAAGTCGGGCTGGTTTGATAGTACCAAGTGGCTCCTGCAATCTGCCATCTAGAAGCGGGGCAGCTTACTTTTGTTTGCCAGGGAAACGGGCCGAGGTTTGTGTCTGGCGGCCTATGGCTGAGAGTGACCGGCTAGGTCCTGAAAAGCTACAATAGGCAGGATGGTTACCAGACCCATGGTGGCAGCAGTGCCAAGTTGGGCTGGTTTGATAGTACCAAGTGGCTCCTGCAATCTGCCATCAAAAAGTTTGCAGGCCAGTTTTGTTTTCCAGGGAAAAGCGCTGTTGTTTTTGTTTGGGGGCCTGTGGCTGGGAGTGGCCAGCTGGCTCCTTAGAATCCACGATACGCAGGATGGTTCCCAGACCAGAGGTGGCACCAGTGCCAAGTCGGGCTGGTTTGATGGTGCAAAGTGTCTCCTGCAATCTGCCATCCAGAAGCGTGATAGCTTACTTTTGTTTGCCAGGGAAACGGGCCGAGCTTTGTGTCTGGCGCCCATGGCTGGGATTGACCGGCTGGCTCCTGAAAAGCTACGATAGGCAGGATGGTTACCAGACCCACGGAGGCACCAGTGCCAAGTTGGGCTGGTTTGATAGTACCAAGTGGCTCCTGCAATCTGCCATCCAGAAGAGGGGCAGTTGAGTTTTGTTTGCCAGAGAAAAGGGCCGTGGTTTTTGTTTGGGGGCCTATGGCTCAGAGTGGCCGGCTGGCCCCTAAAAATCCACGATAGGCAGAATGGTTCCCAGACCCAAGGTGGCACCAGTGCCAAGTCGGGCTGGTTTGATGGTGCAAAATGGCTCCTGCAATCTGCCATCCCAACGCGGGGCAGCTGATTTTTGTTTGCCAGAGAACAAGTCCGTGGTTCGTTTTTGGGGGCATATGGCTGGGAGGGGCCGGCTGGCTCCTTAAAATGCTCGATAGGCAGGATGGTTCCCAGACCCAAGGTGGCACCAGTGCCAAGTTGGGCTGTTTTTGTAGGACCAAGTGCGTCCTGCAATTTGCCATCCAGAAGCGGGGCAGCTTACTTTTTTTTGCCAGGGAAACGGGCCGAGGTTTTTGTCAGGGGGCCTATGGCTGGGAGTGACCGGCTGGCTCCTGAAAAGCTACGATAGGCAAGATGGTTACCAGACCCATGGTGGCACCAGTGCCAAGTTGGGCTGTTTTTGTAGTACCAAGTGCGTCCTGCAATTTGCCGTCCAGAAGAGGGGCAGTTGAGTTTTGTTTGCCAGAGAAAAGGGCCGTGGTTTGTGTTTGAGGGCATATGGCTGAGAGTGGCCGGCTGGCTCCTAAAAATCCACATTATGCAGCATGGTTCCCAGACCCAAGGTGGCACCAGTGCCAAGTCGGGCTGGTTTGATGGTGCAAAGTGTCTCCTGCAATCTGCCATCCAGAAGCGGGGTAGCCGATTTTTGTTTGCAAGAGAAAGGTCTTTGGTTTTTATTGGGCGCCTGTGACTGGGGGTGGCCGGCTGGCTCATTAGAATCCACAATACGCAGCATGGTTCCCAGAGCCAAGGTGGCACCAGTGCCAAGTTGGGCTGGTTTTGTAGTAGCACGTGGCTCCTGCAATTTGCCATCCAGAAGAGGGGCAGTTGAGTTTTGTTTGCCAGAGAAAAGGGCCATGGTTTGTGTTTGGGGGCATATGGCTGAGAGTGGCCGGCTGGCCCCTGAAAATCCACGATAGGCAGGATGGTTCCGAGATCCAAGGTGGGACCAGTGCCAAGTCGGGCTGGTTTTATGTTACAAAGTGGCTCCTGCAATCTGCCATCAAAATTTGGCAGGCGAGTTTTGTTTTCCAGGGAAAAGCGCCGTTGTTTGTGTTTGGGGACCTGTGGCTGGGAGTGGCCGGCTGGCTCCTTAGAATCCACGATACGCAGGATGGTTCCCAGACCCAAGGTGGCAGCAGTGCCAAGTTGGGCTGGTTTGATGGTGCAAAGTGGCTCCTCTAATCTGCCATCCAGAAGCGGGGTAGCTTACTTTTGTTTGCCAGGGAAACGGGCAGAGCTTTGTGTCTGGGGGCCTATGGCTTGGAGTGGCCAACTGGCTCCTTAAAATGCACGACACGCAGGATGGTTCCCAGACCAGAGGTGGCACCAGTGCCAAGTTGGGCTGTTTATGTAGTACCAAGTGCGTCCTGCAATTTGCCTTCCAGAAGAGGGGCAGTTGAGTTTTGTTTGCCAGAGAAAAGGGCCGTGGTTTGTGTTTGAGGGCATATGGCTGAGAGTGGCCGGCTGACACCACAAAATCCACAATAGGCAAGATGGTTCCCAGAGCCAAGGTGGCACCAGTGCCGAGTCGGGCTGGTTTGATAGTACTAAATAGCTCCTGCAATCTGCCATCCAGAAGCGGGGTAGCTTAATTTTGTTTGTCAGGGAAACGGGCAGAGCTTTGTGTCTGGGGTCCTGTGGCTGGGAGTGGCCGGCTGGCTCCTTAGAATCCACGATACACAGGAAGGTTCCCAGACCAGTGGTGGCACAAGTGCCAAGTTGGGCTGGTTTGATAGTACCAAGTGGCTCCTGCAATCTGCCATCAAAAAGTTGGCAGGCGAGTTTTGTTTACCAGAGTAAAGTGCCGTGGTTTGTTTTTGGGGGCCTATGGGTGAGAGTGGCCGACTGGCCCCTGAAATTCCACAATAGGCAGGATGGTTCCCAGATCCAAGGTGGCACCAGTGCCAAGTCGGGCTGGTTTGATGGTGCAAAGTGGCTCCTGCAATCTGCCATCCAGACGCGGGGCAGCGGATTTTTGTTTGCTGGAGAAAAGTTCCGTGGTTTGTTTTTGGAGGTATATGGATGGGAGTGGCCGGCTGTCTCCTTAAAAAGATCGATAAGCAGGATGGTTCCCTGACCCAATGTGGCATCAGTGCCAAGTCGGCCTGTTTTCGTAGTACCAAGTGCGTCCTGCAATTTGCCGTCCAGAAGAGGGGCAGTTGAGTTTTGTTTGCCAGAGAAAAGGGCCGTGATTTGTGTTTGGGGGCATATGGCAGAGAGTGGCCGGCTGGCCCCTGAAAATCCACGATAGGCAGGATGGTTCCCAGAGCCAAGGTGGCACCAGTGCCAAGTCGGGCTGGTTTGATAGTAATAAATAGCTCCTGCAATCTGCCATCCAGAAGCGGGGCAGCTTACTTTTGTTTGCCAGGGAAACGGGCCGAGGTTTGTGTCTGGGGGCCTATGGCTGGGAGCGAGCGGCTGGCTCCTGAAAAGCTACCATAGGCAGGATGGTGACCAGACCCATGGTGGCAGCAGTGCCAAGTTGGGCTGGTTTGATAGTACTAAGTGGCTCCTGCAATCTACCATCAAAAAGTGGGCAGGCGAATTTTGTTTTCCAGGGAAAAGCGCCGTTGTTTGTGTTTGGCGGCCTGTGGCTGGGAGAGGCCGCCTGGCGCCTTAGAATCTACGTTACGCAGCATGGTTCCCAGACCCAAGGTGGCACCAGTGCCAAGTCGGGCTGGTTTGATAGTACCAAGTGGCTCCTGCAATCTGCCATCCAGAAGCGGGGTAGCTTACTTTTGTTTGCCAGGGAAACTGGCCGAGGTTTGTGACTGGCGGCCTATGGCTGGGAGTGACCGGCTGGCTCCTGAAAAGCTACGATAGGCAGGATGGTGACCAGACCCATGGTGGCACCAGTGCCAAGTTGGGCTGGTTTGATAGTACTAAGCGGCTCCTGCAATCTGCCATCAAAAAGTTGGCAGGCGAGTTTTGTTTGCCAGGGAAAAGCGCCGTTGTTTGTGTTTGTGGGCCTGTGACCGGGAGTGGCCAGCTGGCTCCTAAGAATCCACGATACGCAGGATGGTTCCCAGACCAGAGGTGGCACCAGTGCCAAGTCGGGCTGGTTTGATGGTTCAAAGTGGCTCCTGCAATCTGCCATCCAGAAGCGGGGTAGCTTACTTTTGTTTGCCATGGAATCGGGCAGAGCGTTGTGTCTGGGGCCTATGGCTGGGAGTAACCGGCTGGCTCCTGAAAAGCTACGATAGGCAGGATGGTTACCAGACCCATGGAGGCACCAGTGCCAAGTTGGGCTGGTTTGATAGTACCAAGTGGTTCCTGAAATCTGCCATTCAGAAGCAGGACAGCTTACTTTTATTTACCATGGAAATGGGCCGAGCTTTGTGTCTGGGCGCCTGTGGCTGGGAGTGACCGGCTGGCTCCTCAAAAGCTACGATAGGCAGGATTGTGACAAGACCCATGGTGGCACCAGTGCCAAGTTGCGCTGGTTTGATAGCACGAAGTGGCTCCTGCAATCTGCCATCAAAAAGTTGGTAGGCGAGTTTTGTTTTCCAGGAAAAAGAGCCGTTGTTTGTGTTTGGGGGCCTGTGCCTGGGAGTGGCCGGCTGGCTCCTTAGAATCCACGATACGCAGGATGGTTCCCAGACCAGAGGTGGCACCAGTGCCAAGTTGGGCTGTTTTTGTAGTACCAAGTGCGTCCTGCAATTTGCCTTCCAGAAGAGGGGCAGTTGAGTTTTGTTTGCCAGAGAAAAGGGCCGTGGTTTGTGTTTGAGGGCATATGGCTGAGAGTGGCCGGCTGACACCACAAAATCCACAATAGGCAGGATGGTTCCCAGACCCAAGGTGGCACCAGTGCCGAGTCGGGCTGGTTTGATAGTACCAAGTGGCTCCTGCAATCTGCCATCCAGAAGCGGGGCAGCTTAATTTTGTTTGTCAGGGAAACGGGCAGAGCTTTGTGTCTGGGGTCCTGTGGCTGGGAGTGGCCGGCTGGCTCCTTAGAATCCATGATACACAGGATGGTTCCCAGACCAGTGGTGGCACCAGTGCCAAGTTGGGCTGGTTTGATAGTATCAAGTGGCTCCTGCAATCTGCCATCAAAAAGTTGGCAGGCGAGTTTTGTTTTCCAGGGAAAAGCGCCGTTGTTTGTGTTTGAGGGCATATGGCTGAGAGTGGCCGGCTGACACCACAAAATCCACCATACGCAGGATGGTACCCAGACCCGAGGTGGCACCAGTGCCAAGTCGGGATAGTTTGATGGTGCAAAGTGGCTCCTGCAATCTGCCATCCAGAAGCGGGTTAGCTTACTTTTGTTTGCCAGGGAAACGGGCCGAGGTTTTTTTCTGGGGGCCTATGGTTGGGAGTGACCGGCTGGCTCCTGAAAAGCTACAGTAGGCAGGATGATTACCAGACCCATGGTGGCACCAGTGCCAAGTTGGGCTGATTTGATAGTACCAAGTGGCTCCTGCAATCTGCCATCAAAATTTGGCAGGCGAGTTTTGTTTTCGAGGGAAAAGCGCCGTTGTTTGTGTTTGGGGCCCTGTGGCTGGGTGTGGTCGGCTGGCTCCTTAGAATCCACGATACGCAGGATGGTTCCCAGACCCGAGGTGGCACCAGTGCCAAGTCGGGCTGGTTTGATGGTTCAAAGTGGCTCCTGCAATCTGCCATCCTGAAGCGGGGTAGCTTACTTTTGTTTGCCGAGGAAACGGGCAGAGATTTGTGTTTGGGGCCTATGGCTGGGACTGACCGGCTGGCTCCTGAAAAGCTACGATAGGCAGGATGGTGACCAGACCCATGGAGGCACCAGTGCCAAGTTTGGCTGGTTTGATAGTACCAAGTGGCTCCTGCAATCTGCCATCCAGAAGCGGGGCAGCTTACTTTTGTTTGCCAGGGAAACGGGCCGAGGTTTGTGTCTGGCGGCCTATGGCTGGGAGTGACCGGCTGGCTCCTGAAAAGCTCCGATAGGCAGGATGCTGACCAGACCCATGGTGGCAGCAGTGCCAATTTGGGCTGGTTTCATAGTACCAAGTGGCTCCTGCAATCTGCCATCAAAAAGTTGGCAGGCCAGTTTTGTTTTCCAGGGAAAAGCGCCGTTGATTGTGTTTGGGGGCCTGTGGATGGGAGTGGCCGGCTGGCGCCTTAGAATCTACGTTACGCAGCATGGTTCCCAGACCCATGGTGGCACCAGTGCCAAGTCGGGCTGGTTTGATAGTACCAAGTGGCTCCCGCAATCTGCCATCCAGAAGCGGGGCAGCTTACTTTTGTTTGCCAGGGAAACGGGCCGAGGTTTTTGTCTGGGGGCCTATGGCTGGGAGTTACCGGCTGGCTCCTGAAAAGCTACGATAGGCAGGATGGTGACCAGACCCATGGTGGCACCAGTGCCAATTTGGGCTGGTTTGATAGTACCAAGTGGCTCCTGCAATCTGCCATCAAAAATTTGGCAGGCGAGTTTTGTTTTCCAGGGAAAAGCGCCGTTGTTTTCGTTTGGGGGCCTGTGGTTGGGAGTGGCCGCCTGGCGCCTTAGAATCTACGTTACGCAGCATGGTTCCCAGAGCCAAGGTGGCACCAGTGCCAAGTCGGGCTGGTTTGATAGTACCAAGTGGCTCCTGCAATCTGCCATCCAGAAGCGGGGCAGCTTACTTTTGTTTGCCAGGGAAACGGGCCGAGGTTTGTGTCTGGCGGCCTATGGCTGAGAGTGACTGGCTGGCTCCTAAAAAGCTACGATAGGCAGGATGGTGACCAGACCCATAGTGGCAGCACTGCCAAGTTGGGCTGGTTTGATAGTACCAAGTGGCTCCTGCAATCTGCCATCAAAAAGTTGGTAGGCGAGTTTTGTTTTCCAGGGAAAAGCGCCGTTGTTTGTGTTTGGGGGCCTGTGGCTGGGAGTGGCCGCCTGGCGCCTTAGAATCTACGTTACGCAGCATGGTTACCAGACCCATGGAGGCACCATTGCCAAGTCGGGCTGGTTTGATAGTACCAAGTGGCTCCTGCAATCTGCCATCCAGAAGCGGGGCAGCTTACTTTTGTTTGCCAGGGAAACGGGCCGAGGTTTGTGTCTGGGGGCCTATGGCTGGGAGTGACCGGCTGGCTCCTGAAAAGCTACGATAGGCAGGATGGTTACCAGACCCATGGTGGCACCAGTGCCAAGTTGGGCTGGTTTGATAGTACCAAGTGGTTCCTGAAATCTGCCATGCAGAAGCGGGACAGCTTACTTTTATTTACCATGGAAATGGGCCGAGATTTGTGTCTGGGCGCCTGTGGCTGGGAGTGGCCGGCTGGCTCCTGAAAAGCTACGATAGGCAGGATTGTGACAAGACCCATGGTGGCACCAGTGCCAAGTTGCGCTGGTTTGATAGCACGAAGTGGCTCCTGCAATCTGCCATCAAAAAGTTGGTAGGCGAGTTTTGTTTTCCAGGGAAAAGAGCCGTTGTTTGTGTTTGGGGGCCTGTGGCTGGGAGTGGCCGGCTGTCTCCTTAGAATCCACGATACGCAGGATGGTTCCCAGACCAGAGGTGGAACCAGTGCCAAGTTGGGCTGTTTTTGTAGTACCAAGTGCGTCCTGCAATTTGCCTTCCAGAAGAGGGGCAGTTGAGTTTTGTTTGCCAGAGAAAAGGGCCGTGGTTTGTGTTTGAGGGCATATGGCTGAGAGTGGCCGGCTGACACCACAAAATCCACAATAGGCAGGATGGTTCCCAGACCCAAGGTGGCACCAGTGCCAAGTCGGGCTGGTTTGATAGTACTAAATAACTCCTGCAATCTGCCATCCAGAAGCGGGGTAGCTTAATTTTGTTTGTCAGGGAAGCGGGCAGAGCTTTTTGTCTGGGGTCCTGTGGCTGGGAGTGGCCGGCTGGCTCCTTAGAATCCACGATACACAGGATGGTTCCCAGACCAGTGGTGGCACCAGTGCCAAGTTGGGCTGGTTTGATAGTACCAAGTGGCTCCTGCAATCTGCCATCAAAAATTTGGCAGGCGAGTTTTGTTTTCCAGGGAAAAGCGCCGTTGTTTGTGTTTGGGGCCCTGTGGCTGGGAGTGGCCGCCTGTCGTCTTAGAATCCACGTTACGCAGCATGGTTCCCAGACCCAAGGTGGCACCAGTGCCAAGTCGGGCTGGTTTCATAGTACCAAGTGGCTCCTGCAATCTGCCATCCAGAAGCGGGGCAGCTTACTTTTGTTTGCCAGGGAAACGGGCCGAGGTATTTGTCTGGGGCCCTATGGCAGGCAGTGACTGGCTGGCTCCTGAAAAGCTACGATAGGCAGGATGTTTACCACACCCATGGTGGCACCAGTGCCAAGTTGGGCTAATTTGATAGTACCAAGTGGCTCCTGCAATCTGCCATCCATAAGAGGGGCAGCTTACTTTTGTTTTCCATGGAAACGGGCCGAGGTTTCTGTCTGGGGGTCTATGGCTGGGAGTGACCTCCTGGCTCCTGAAAAGCTATGCTAGGCAGGATGGTGACCAGACCCATGGTGGCACCAGTGCCAAGTTGGGCTGGTTTGATAGTACCAAGTGGCTCCTGCAATCTGCCATCAAAATGTTGGCAGGCGAGTTTTGTTTTCCGGGGAAAAGCGCCGTTGTTTGTGTTTTGGGGCCTGTGGCTGGGAGTGGCCGGGTGGCTGCTTAGAATCCACAATACGCAGGATGGTTCCCAGACCAGAGGTGGCACCAGTGCCAAGTTGGGCTGGTTTGATGGTGCAAAGTGGCTCCTACAATCTGCCATCCAGAAGCGGGGTAGCTTACTTTTGTTTGCCATGGAAACGGGCCGAAATTCTTGTCTGGGGGCCAGTGCCTGGGGCTGGCTGGCTGGCCCCTGAAAAGCTACGATAGGCAGGATGGTGACCAGACCCATGGTGGCACCAGTGCCAAGTTTGGCTGGTTTGATAGTACCAAGTGGCTCCTGCAATCTGCCATCCAGAAGCGGGGCAGCTTAATTTTGTTTGCCAGGGAAACGGGCCGAGGTATTTGTCTGGGGTCCTACGGCTGGGAGTGACCAGCTGGCTCCTGAAATGCTACGATAAGCAGGATGGTGACCAGACCCATAGTGGCACCAGTGCCAAGTTGGGCTGGTTTGATAGTACCAAGTGGCTCCTGCACTCTGCCATCAAAAATCTAGCAGGCGAGTTTTGTTTTCCAGGGAAAAGCACCGTTGTTTGTGTTTGGGGGCCTGTGGCTGGGTGTGGCCGGCTGGCTACTTAGAATCCACGATACGCAGGATGGTTCCCAGACCCAAGTTGGCACCAGTGCCAAGTAGGGCTGGTTTGATAGTACCAAGTGGCTCCTGCAATCTACCATCCAGAAGAGGGGCAGTTGAGTTTTGTTTGCCAGAGAAAAGGGCCGTGGTTTGTGTTTGGGGCCTATGGCTGAGAGTGGCCGGCTGGCCCCTGAAAATCCACGATAGGTAGGATGTTTCCCAGATCCAAGGTGGCAGCAGTGCCATGTTGTGCTGGTGTGATAGTCCCAAATGGCTCCTGCAATCTGCCATCCAGAAGTGGGGCAGCTGAATTTTGTTTGCCAGAGAAAAAGGCTGTGGTTTTGGTTTGGGGGCCTGTGGCTTGCAGTGGCCGGCTGGCTCCTGAAAATCCATGATACGCAGCATGGTTCCCAGACCCAAGGTGGCACCAGTGCCAAGTGGGGCTGGTTTGACAGTGTCAAGTGCCTCCTGCAATCTCCCATCCAGAAGCGGGGCAGCTGAGTTTTGTTTGCCTGTGAACCGGGCCGTTGTTTTTGATTGGGGTCTGTGGCCGAGAGTGGTCGGCTGGCTCCTGAAAATCCACAATACGCAGGATGGTTCCCAGACCCAAGGTGGCACCAGTGCCAAGTCGGGCTGGTTTGATAGTACCAAGTGGCTCCTGCAATCTGCCATCCAGAAGCGGGGCAGCTGAGTTTTGTTTGCCAGAGGAAAGGACCGTGGGTTGTGTTTGGGGGCCTATGGCTGGGAGTGGCCGGCTGTCTCAATAAAAAGATCGATACGCAGGATGGTTCCCAGACCCAAGGTGGCACCAGTGCCAAGTCGGGCTGTTTTTATAGTACCAAGTGCGTCCTGCAATTTGCCATCCAGAAGAGGGGCAGTTGAGTTTTGTTTGCCAGGGAAAAGCGCCGTTGTTTGTGTTTGGGGGCCTGTGGCTGGGTGTGGCCGGCTGGCGCCGTAGAATCTACGTTACGCAGCATGGTTCCCAGACCCAAGGTGGCACCAGTGCCAAGTCGGGCTGGTTTGATAGTACCAAGTGGCTCTTGCAATCTGCCATCCTGAAGCGGGGCAGCTTACTTTTGTTTGCCAGGGAAACGGGCCGAGGTTTGTGACTGGGGACCTATGGCTGGGAGTGACCGGCTGGCACCTGGAAAGCTACAATAGGCAGGATGTTTACCAGACCCATGGTAGCACCAGTGCCAAGTCGGGCTGTTTTTATAGTACCAAGTGCGTCCTGCAATTTGCCATCCAGAAGAGGGGCAGTTGAGTTTTGTTTGCCAGGGAAAAGTGCCGTTGTTTGTGTTTGGGGGCCTGTGGCTGGGAGTGGCCGGCTGGCTCCTTTGAACCCAAGATACGCAGGATGGTTCCCAGACCCAAGGTGGCACCAGTGCCAAGTCGGCCTGCGGTTTTAGTATCAAGTTCATCCTGCAATTTGCCCTCCAGAAGAGGGGCAGCTGAGTTTTGTTTGCCAGAGAAACGGGCCGAGGTTTCTGTTTGGTTCATATGGCTGAGAGTGGCCGGCTGGCCCCTGAAAATCCACGGTAGGCAGGATGGTTCCCAGATCAGAGGTGGAACCAGTGCCAAGTCGGGCTGGTTTGATAGTCCCAAGTGTCTCCTGCAATCTGCCATCCAGAAGCGGGGCAGCTTACTTTTGTTTGCCAGAGAAATGGGCCTAGGTTTTTGTTTGGGGGCCTGTGGCTAGGAGTGGCCGGCTGGCTCCCAAGAATCCACGATACGCAGGATGTTTCCCACACCCAAGGTGGAACCAGTGCCAAGTCGGGCTGGTTTGATAGTACCAAGTTGCTCCTGCAATCTGCCATCCAGAAGCGGGGCAGCTGAGTTTTGTTTGCCAGAGAAAAGGGCCGTGGGTTGTGTTTGGGGGCATATGGCTGGGAGTGGCCACCTGGCTCCTTAAAATGCACGATATGCCGCATGGTAACCAGACGCAAGGTGGCACCAGTGCCAAGTCGGGCTGTTTTTGTAGTACCAAGTAGCTCCTGCAATTTGCCATCCAGAAGCGGGGCAGCTAAATTTTGTTTGCTAGAGAAAAGGGCTGTGGTTTGTGTTTGGGGGCCTATGGCTGAGAGTGGCCGGCTGGCCCCTGAAAATCAACGATAGGCAGGATGGTTCCCAGATACCAAGGTGGCACCAGTGCCAAGTAAGGCTGGTTGTATGATTCAAAGTGACTCCTGCAATCTACCATCCAGAAGCAGGGCAGCTGAGTTTTTTTAGCCAGAGAAAAGGTCCGTGGTTTGTTTTTGGGGCATACGGCTGGGAATTGCCGGCTGGCTCCTTAAAATGCTCGATACGCAGGATGGTTCCCAGACCCAAGGTGGCACCAGTGCCAAGTGGGACTCTTTTTGTAGTACCAAGTGCGTCCTGCAATTTGCCCTCCAGAAGCGGGGCAGTTGAGTTTTGTTTGCCAGAGAAAAGGGCCGAGGTTTGTGTTTGGGGGCCTATGGCTGGGAGTGACCGGCTGGCCCCTGAAAATCCACGATACGCAGGATGGTTCCCAGATCCAAGGTGGTACCAATACCAAGTCGGGCTGGTTTGATAGCATCAAGTGGCTCCTGCAAACGGCCGTCCAGAAGCGGGGCAGCTGAGTTTTGTTTGCCAGGGAAATGGGCCGTTGTTTGTGTTTGGGGGCCTGTGGCTGGGAGTGTTCGGCTGGTTCCTGAATATGTACGATACGCAGGATGGTTCCCAGATCCAAGGTGGCAGCAGTGCCATGTTGTGCTGGTGTGATAGTCCCAAGTGGCTCCTGCAATCTGCCATCCACAAGTGGGGCAGCTGATTTTTGTTTGCCAGAGAAAAGGTCCGTGGTTTGGTTTTGGGCGCATATGGCTCAGAGTGGCCGGCTGGCCCCTGAAAATCCACGATACACAGGATGGTTCCCAGATCCAAGGTGGCACCTGTGCCAAGTCGGGCTGATTTGATAGTACTAAGTAGCTCCTGCAATCTGCCATCCAGAAGCGGGGCAGCTTACTTTTGTTTGCCAGGGAAACGGGCCGTGGTTTGTGTTTGGGGGCCTATGGCTGAGAGTGACCGGCTGGCTCCTGAAAAGCTACAATAGGCAGGATGGTTACCAGACCCATGGTGGCACCAGTGCCAAGTTGGGCTGGTTTGATAGTACCAAGTGGCTCCTGCAATCTGCCATCCAGAAGCAGGGCAGCTGAGTTTTGTTTGCCAGAGAAAAGGGCCTTGGTTTCTGTTTGGGGGCATATGGCTGGGTGTGGCCAGCTGGCTCCTTAAAATGCACGTTATGCAAGATGGCTCCCAGACCCAAGGTGGCACCAGTGCCAAGTTGGGCTGGTTTGATAGCACCAAGTGGCTCCTGCAATCTTCCATGATCACGTGGAGAAATACTTTTTGGTTTCAGCCATATGCTCTTTCTTCTCTTCATCAACTTCTCTATCACCTCTCATCTGGTTCACATGCGCTGTCTTCAAGGTCCACAGGCTACTTTTCACAGAATCTTCTGGCCTGATGAAGTAAGAATGATGAATAGAACAGAGCTGGGATCTATTTTCCAGTTTGGATAAAATGCATTCTGCACACAAATCCAAGGAGAACGTGCTGCCCCGATGCCCAGAAAATCTTTCACTCCTGCTAGTGTTCTACGTCAACCGCAACTTAGTCTGAAAGAAAAGCTTTTTCTCTGAGAGCATCTGAGAGGTTTGCATGAAGCACTGATATCTGACATATGCAATTTTGAATAGGAGAGGAAAAAGAAAATGGCAAGGAGTTTTTAATTTTAGTGGTTTCAATTTTAATTTCCGTGCACTTTTTCAAAACTTGTCAGCTCAAATGCCCATCAACATCTTTTAGTCATCTGTAAGTCAGTATTCATATAAAATGTGCTTCAAATCCAAAGAATTTCAAATTTGCACTCCAAGCTTCTATGCCTAGATTTATGATTTCCTACACATATTAGATGAAAGGAAGGCCTTTTTTACTGTGGGAGTGCTGGAACACTGGAACAGGTTGCCCAGAGAAGTTGTGGGTGTCCCATCCCTGAAAGTATTCAAGGTCACCTTGGACGGGGCTTGGAGCAGCAACAAAGGAGAAGCTTGATGGTAGAGAAACAAAGTTGGACTATAGAAGAAACTCGGATTGAAGTATAGGATCAAGTTTTCTCTCAGCTCTTGGGGTAAATTCAAAGTTGTACAAAATGACATTTATCTGTGCTATTCACTACTGTAACAGAAAGTTTCATGAAAACTGTACAGAAGATAGTAAATTTTAAAAGAGATAAGAATTACAGCATAAAATCCATGGGATAGGTTACAACATGAGACACTCTCTAAGAGAAAATCTCTGTGTTTCAGCACTTCATCGGGGTAAGATTTCATGAAGTGCCAAAGAAGGCGGCAAAATATCATTCGGGACATTATTTACTGGAATTCAGCCTGGCCATTAGTAGGAACTGCCTTTGAACATATCATGTAGATATACCACACACACTTTCCCTTCACTGAAAAATTACTGTTTACAACAAATAAGCAATTGACGATCAAAATTGATTGAAAGCATCTTAAACATGTCAAGTATTTCATTGTAGATGATCTGTGATCCAAATGCTTCTTCCACCTTCGAGAGGGACAGAAGAATTCTTCCATATCATGATGGTTTAAAATTGTATCAACCAATGTTTTCTGCTGAAAAGATATCATCTATTTTTTTCTATTTTTGGAAGAAAATATTCCTAGACATACAACAGGTGAGAACTAAGTAATTTTAAAGAAACAAATGAAATGAAAATATTCTGTAAATAGAATGAAATGAAAAGCTGTGTTTTAAATAGGAGCTAAATATTAAACAGAATTTTTGTACCAGGCATTTGAATTACTGCACCAGCTCTTTTGCCCATCAAGAGAGGCATTTAGCATTTCAGTCTTTTCCAAGGAGTTCATGATCTGCTATGCTGATCTCTGTGTGTGCCTAGGTGTGTGTGGAGGGGGGGGCATATGAAGGGGAGTGTTTATGTTTGCTTTACAATTGTTGTGGCAGATTCATGCCTCAGCTCCACATTTTGTTTTAAAAAGGTCACACCGAGTGGATATGAAGTTTACTATCAACAAGAGATCGATTCCCAAATCATCCATTTGACTCTCCCTTATAAATCATGTGCTTTGTTGCATATTTTATCAAATATACTTTCAAGCCAGATGGAGGAAGGAGGATGTGGGAATCCCTCCACCATCTTGCAACTTTTATGTAAGTAGGTTTTCAAGAAAATCATCATTTCTCTTTTAAATATGTCTGGAACAGGCATGATGGTAGTGTCAACCTGTTGGAGTTTTTGTTGCTGGAAGAAGTTGTACAAAAGGATTGGTTTTTACATTGACCAGTTACTGAATCAAGCGCAGGAATACATTGGAAATTTAGCTGGGGGTTCCTTTTCCCAGCAGACTACTTCTAGAACGAGCTTGTACACTGAAGCTGACTCTTTTGCTCTCTTTTTGTTTCTTTCCTATTTTCTTGGCTTCTTTGCCACTATCTAGACAATTTTGGAACTTTGTTCCCAACTAAAATGGTTTCAATAGTCTGATTGTGATCATACATTTTTACAAGGAATTTTTAAAATCTTTCCTCGAGTCCAGAAAGTCAAGGACTTAGATCTTTTTCTTCCCTTATCAATATTGCCATGAAATTGATAAATAAAGACCAACTCTTTATTTTTGTTTTTAACCCACGTAGATAATTCCCATCCATTAATCCATTTTGTGGACCAATAGTTGCCATTCTGATGGAAGCTGTCACTTCTTAACAATAGGCATTCTGTGACTATGTTGACAGCACTTTGGGTGAAGATCCTAACTGGTCTTAGATATACATAGGGAGAAATTTGCTCAGCCAGTGTCAGTCTTAAGCATGCGTATCAGAAGATCTTTCTAGAGCTGGGAATTTTCCCATGAAAGGGATTCAGTTAGGGAAGAGACACTTGTGCCAGAGTTTTACATTCTTCTTGAACACTGCTTAAGGAACTTAGATGCCATGTCCATTTGGATCTCTGTCTGCACAGAACTTTGTCATGCCAGTGCTTGAAATGCATCTTGAAGAGAATTCACTAGCACAGAATGAAAGAGAGTGGAAGGGGTTGGTGGGGCTAACCAGGCCCAACCCCCCTGCCTAAACCAGGATACCTAGAGCCTCTTGCCCAGGATTCTATCTGGGTGTACTTTTAATGTCTTCAAAGATCCAGGCTCCACAATCTTTCTGGGCAGTCTGTGCCGTGGTTCAGTCACCCTGACAGTAAAGAAACATTTACTGATGTTCAAAGGCAATCTCCTGTATTTCAGTGCGTGCCCACTGCCTCTTGTCTTTTCCCTCAGCATCACTGAAAAGACACTGATTCCCTCCCCTTTGCACTATTGCTTCCATATGTATGTGTGATGCCATGTAGAGGTATGTCAAAAACCTCCCTGAAGCCCAGGCAGATAATATTCCCTTCATCTACCAGTCAAGTTGATTCATCAGAGGAGTTTAAAGTGATGTTCAGCATGAAATTCCCCTGAAAAATCATGCTAACTACATTATTTGGTCATCTTTCATGTGCCTGGCAAGGATTTCCAGGAAGAGCTGCTCCATCAACTTCCTGGGGATAAAAAAGAGGATGGCTGGTTTGTACTATCGCGACTCCTCTTAATTGCCTTTTTTGAAGATGGGTGTCATTTGCTAACATCCACTCTTTAGCCTCTCTTGTCGTCTACATCTAAGCAAAACGCTTTCCCACTATGTCTGGCTAGGAAAAACTGTGCCAGCACAGAAAACATCTCCCATCGTGTTCTAGACGTTGCACGGATGTCTGCCAAGTGTTTGGCAGGAAGAAAAGAAAAGTTGTCCAAAACAGCTTCCAATCGAATGTTCATGTGATTGGAAAAGTCAGGAGAGTGCAAAGGTACTGTTTTCTATCAGTTGGCAAGGTGCGCACACAATCCCAGTGCTGTACAGCTTGCTTCTTCACCTTCCCGAAGCTGCCGCTCTCGCCGGCTGCCGGAGCCCAAGAAGCGGCTTCTTCGCGCAAAGACGATTGTGCCGCTCACAGTGCTCTCCTTAGCGCGGCTTCTGCCGAAAGACGCCCGGCAGCGGCTCTTACCTCCGGAGAGCATCCTACCTTCGTCTTTCGCGTCTTTTGTAGTCTACATCTTAGCAAAACGCTTTCCCACTATGTCTGGCTAGGAAAAACTGTGCCAGCACAGAAAACATCTCCCATCGTGTTCTAGAAGTTGCACGGATGTCTGCCAAGTGTTTGGCAGGAAGAAAAGAAAAGTTGTCCAAAACAGCTTCCAATCGAATGTTCATGTGATTGGAAAAGTCAGGAGAGTGCAAAGGTACTGTTTTCTATCAGTTGGCAAGGTGCGCACACAATCCCAGTGTTGTACAGCTTGCTTCTTCACCTTCCCGAAGCTGCCGCTCTCGCCGGCTGCCGGAGCCCAAGAAGCGGCTTCTTCGCGCAAAGACGATTGTGCCGCTCACAGTGCTCTCCTTAGCGCGGCTTCTGCCGAAAGACGCCCGGCAGCGGCTCTTACCTCCGGAGAGCAGCCTACCTTCGTCTTTAGCTCCTCTTCTCATCTACCTCTCGGCAAAACGCTTTCCCACTATGTCTGGCTAGGAAAAACTGTGCCAGCACAGAAAACATCTCCCATCGTGTTCTAGACGTTGCACGGATGTCTGCCAAGTGTTTGGCAGGAAGAAAAGAAAAGTTGTCCAAAACAGCTTCCAATCGAATGTTCATGTGATTGGAAAAGTCAGGAGAGTGCAAAGGTACTGTTTTCTATCAGTTGGCAAGGTGCGCACACAATCCCAGTGCTGTACAGCTTGCTTCTTCACCTTCCCGAAGCTGCCGCTCTCGCCGGCTGCCGGAGCCCAAGAAGCGGCTTCTTCGCGCAAAGACGATTGTGCCGCTCACAGTGCTCTCCTTAGCGCGGCTTCTGCCGAAAGACGCCTGGCAGCGGCTCTTACCTCCGGAGAGCATCCTACCTTCGTCTTTCGCGTCCTTTGTAGTCTACATCTTAGCAAAACGCTTTCCCACTATGTCTGGCTAGGAAAAACTGTGCCAGCACAGAAAACATCTCCCATCGTGTTCTAGAAGTTGCACGGATGTCTGCCAAGTGTTTGGCAGGAAGAAAAGAAAAGTTGTCCAAAACAGCTTCCAATCGAATGTTCATGTGATTGGAAAAGTCAGGAGAGTGCAAAGGTACTGTTTTCTATCAGTTGGCAAGGTGCGCACACAATCCCAATGTTGTACAGCTTGCTTCTTCACCTTCCCGAAGCTGCCGCTCTCGCCGGCTGCCGGAGCCCAAGAAGCGGCTTCTTCGCGCAAAGACGATTGTGCCGCTCACAGTGCTCTCCTTAGCGCGGCTACTGCCGAAAGACGCCCGGCAGCGGCTCTTACCTCCGGAGAGCATCCTACCTTCGTCTTTAGCTCCTCTTCTCATCTACCTCTCGGCAAAACGCTTTCCCACTATGTCTGGCTAGGAAAAACTGTGCCAGCACAGAAAACATCTCCCATCGTGTTCTAGAAGTTGCAGAGATGTCTGCCAAGTGTTTGGCAGGAAGAAAAGAAAAGTTGTCCAAAACAGCTTCCAATCGAATGTTCATGTGATTGGAAAAGTCAGGAGAGTGCAAAGGTACTGTTTTCTATCAGTTGGCAAGGTGCGCACACAATCCCAGTGTTGTACAGCTTGCTTCTTCACCTTCCCGAAGCTGCCGCTCTCGCCGGCTGCCGGAGCCCAAGAAGCGGCTTCTTCGCGCAAAGACGATTGTGCCGCTCACAGTGCTCTCCTTAGCGCGGCTTCTGCCGAAAGACGCCCGGCAGCGGCTCTTACCTCCGGAGAGCAGCCTACCTTCGTCTTTAGCTCCTCTTCTCATCTACCTCTCGGCAAAACGCTTTTCCACTATGTCTGGCTAGGGAAAACTGTGCCAGCACAGAAAACATCTCCCATCGTGTTCTAGAAGTTGCAGAGATGTCTGCCAAGTGTTTGGCAGGAAGAAAAGAAAAGTTGTCCAAAACAGCTTCCAATCGAATGTTCATGTGATTGGAAAAGTCAGGAGAGTGCAAAGGTACTGTTTTCTATCAGTTGGCAAGGTGCGCACACAATCCCAGTGTTGTACAGCTTGCTTCTTCACCTTCCCGAAGCTGCCGCTCTCGCCGGCTGCCGGAGCCCAAGAAGCGGCTTCTTCGCGCAAAGACGATTGTGCCGCTCACAGTGCTCTCCTTAGCGCGGCTTCTGCCGAAAGACGCCCGGCAGCGGCTCTTACCTCCGGAGAGCATCCTACCTTCGTCTTTCGCGTCTTCTGTAGTCTACATCTTAGCAAAACGCTTTCCCACTATGTCTGGCTAGGAAAAACTGTGCCAGCACAGAAAACATCTCCCATCGTGTTCTAGAAGTTGCAGAGATGTCTGCCAAGTGTTTGGCAGGAAGAAAAGGAAAGTTGTCCAAAACAGCTTCCAATCGAATGTTCATGTGATTGGAAAAGTCAGGAGAGTGCAAAGGTACTGTTTTCTATCAGTTGGCAAGGTGCGCACACAATCCCAGTGTTGTACAGCTTGCTTCTTCACCTTCCCGAAGCTGCCGCTCTCGCCGGCTGCCGGAGCCCAAGAAGCGGCTTCTTCGCGCAAAGACGATTGTGCCGCTCACAGTGCTCTCCTTAGCGCGGCTTCTGCCGAAAGACGCCCGGCAGCGGCTCTTACCTCCGGAGAGCATCCTACCTTCGTCTTTAGCTCCTCTTCTCATCTACCTCTCGGCAAAACGCTTTCCCACTATGTCTGGCTAGGAAAAACTGTGCCAGCACAGAAAACATCTCCCATCGTGTTCTAGAAGTTGCAGAGATGTCTGCCAAGTGTTTGGCAGGAAGAAAAGAAAAGTTGTCCAAAACAGCTTCCAATCGAATGTTCATGTGATTGGAAAAGTCAGGAGAGTGCAAAGGTACTGTTTTCTATCAGTTGGCAAGGTGCGCACACAATCCCAGTGTTGTACAGCTTGCTTCTTCACCTTCCCGAAGCTGCCGCTCTCGCCGGCTGCCGGAGCCCAAGAAGCGGCTTCTTCGCGCAAAGACGATTGTGCCGCTCACAGTGCTCTCCTTAGCGCGGCTTCTGCCGAAAGACGCCCGGCAGCGGCTCTTACCTCCGGAGAGCATCCTACCTTCGTCTTTCGCGTCTTTTGTAGTCTACATCTTAGCAAAACGCTTTCCCACTATGTCTGGCTAGGAAAAACTGTGCCAGCACAGAAAACATCTCCCATCGTGTTCTAGAAGTTGCACGGATGTCTGCCAAGTGTTTGGCAGGAAGAAAAGAAAAGTTGTCCAAAACAGCTTCCAATCGAATGTTCATGTGATTGGAAAAGTCAGGAGAGTGCAAAGGTACTGTTTTCTATCAGTTGGCAAGGTGCGCACACAATCCCAGTGTTGTACAGCTTGCTTCTTCACCTTCCCGAAGCTGCCGCTCTCGCCGGCTGCCGGAGCCCAAGAAGCGGCTTCTTCGCGCAAAGACGATTGTGCCGCTCACAGTGCTCTCCTTAGCGCGGCTTCTGCCGAAAGACGCCCGGCAGCGGCTCTTACCTCCGGAGAGCAGCCTACCTTCGTCTTTAGCTCCTCTTCTCATCTACCTCTCGGCAAAACGCTTTCCCACTATGTCTGGCTAGGAAAAACTGTGCCAGCACAGAAAACATCTCCCATCGTGTTCTAGAAGTTGCAGAGATGTCTGCCAAGTGTTTGGCAGGAAGAAAAGAAAAGTTGTCCAAAACAGCTTCCAATCGAATGTTCATGTGATTGGAAAAGTCAGGAGAGTGCAAAGGTACTGTTTTCTATCAGTTGGCAAGGTGCGCACACAATCCCAGTGTTGTACAGCTTGCTTCTTCACCTTCCCGAAGCTGCCGCTCTCGCCGGCTGCCGGAGCCCAAGAAGCGGCTTCTTCGCGCAAAGACGATTGTGCCGCTCACAGTGCTCTCCTTAGCGCGGCTTCTGCCGAAAGACGCCCGGCAGCGGCTCTTACCTCCGGAGAGCAGCCTACCTTCGTCTTTAGCTCCTCTTCTCATCTACCTCTCGGCAAAACGCTTTTCCACTATGTCTGGCTAGGGAAAACTGTGCCAGCACAGAAAACATCTCCCATCGTGTTCTAGAAGTTGCAGAGATGTCTGCCAAGTGTTTGGCAGGAAGAAAAGAAAAGTTGTCCAAAACAGCTTCCAATCGAATGTTCATGTGATTGGAAAAGTCAGGAGAGTGCAAAGGTACTGTTTTCTATCAGTTGGCAAGGTGCGCACACAATCCCAGTGTTGTACAGCTTGCTTCTTCACCTTCCCGAAGCTGCCGCTCTCGCCGGCTGCCGGAGCCCAAGAAGCGGCTTCTTCGCGCAAAGACGATTGTGCCGCTCACAGTGCTCTCCTTAGCGCGGCTTCTGCCGAAAGACGCCCGGCAGCGGCTCTTACCTCCGGAGAGCATCCTACCTTCGTCTTTCGCGTCTTTTGTAGTCTACATCTTAGCAAAACGCTTTTCCACTATGTCTGGCTAGGAAAAACTGTGCCAGCACAGAAAACATCTCCCATCGTGTTCTAGAAGTTGCAGAGATGTCTGCCAAGTGTTTGGCAGGAAGAAAAGAAAAGTTGTCCAAAACAGCTTCCAATCGAATGTTCATGTGATTGGAAAAGTCAGGAGAGTGCAAAGGTACTGTTTTCTATCAGTTGGCAAGGTGCGCACACAATCCCAGTGTTGTACAGCTTGCTTCTTCACCTTCCCGAAGCTGCCGCTCTCGCCGGCTGCCGGAGCCCAAGAAGCGGCTTCTTCGCGCAAAGACGATTGTGCCGCTCACAGTGCTCTCCTTAGCGCGGCTTCTGCCGAAAGACGCCCGGCAGCGGCTCTTACCTCCGGAGAGCATCCTACCTTCGTCTTTCGCGTCTTCTGTAGTCTACATCTTAGCAAAACGCTTTCCCACTATGTCTGGCTAGGAAAAACTGTGCCAGCACAGAAAACATCTCCCATCGTGTTCTAGAAGTTGCAGAGATGTCTGCCAAGTGTTTGGCAGGAAGAAAAGGAAAGTTGTCCAAAACAGCTTCCAATCGAATGTTCATGTGATTGGAAAAGTCAGGAGAGTGCAAAGGTACTGTTTTCTATCAGTTGGCAAGGTGCGCACACAATCCCAGTGTTGTACAGCTTGCTTCTTCACCTTCCCGAAGCTGCCGCTCTCGCCGGCTGCCGGAGCCCAAGAAGCGGCTTCTTCGCGCAAAGACGATTGTGCCGCTCACAGTGCTCTCCTTAGCGCGGCTTCTGCCGAAAGACGCCCGGCAGCGGCTCTTACCTCCGGAGAGCATCCTACCTTCGTCTTTAGCTCCTCTTCTCATCTACCTCTCGGCAAAACGCTTTCCCACTATGTCTGGCTAGGAAAAACTGTGCCAGCACAGAAAACATCTCCCATCGTGTTCTAGAAGTTGCAGAGATGTCTGCCAAGTGTTTGGCAGGAAGAAAAGAAAAGTTGTCCAAAACAGCTTCCAATCGAATGTTCATGTGATTGGAAAAGTCAGGAGAGTGCAAAGGTACTGTTTTCTATCAGTTGGCAAGGTGCGCACACAATCCCAGTGTTGTACAGCTTGCTTCTTCACCTTCCCGAAGCTGCCGCTCTCGCCGGCTGCCGGAGCCCAAGAAGCGGCTTCTTCGCGCAAAGACGATTGTGCCGCTCACAGTGCTCTCCTTAGCGCGGCTTCTGCCGAAAGACGCCCGGCAGCGGCTCTTACCTCCGGAGAGCATCCTACCTTCGTCTTTCGCGTCTTTTGTAGTCTACATCTTAGCAAAACGCTTTCCCACTATGTCTGGCTAGGAAAAACTGTGCCAGCACAGAAAACATCTCCCATCGTGTTCTAGAAGTTGCACGGATGTCTGCCAAGTGTTTGGCAGGAAGAAAAGAAAAGTTGTCCAAAACAGCTTCCAATCGAATGTTCATGTGATTGGAAAAGTCAGGAGAGTGCAAAGGTAGTGTTTTCTATCAGTTGGCAAGGTGCGCACACAATCCCAGTGTTGTACAGCTTGCTTCTTCACCTTCCCGAAGCTGCCGCTCTCGCCGGCTGCCGGAGCCCAAGAAGCGGCTTCTTCGCGCAAAGACGATTGTGCCGCTCACAGTGCTCTCCTTAGCGCGGCTTCTGCCGAAAGACGCCCGGCAGCGGCTCTTACCTCCGGAGAGCAGCCTACCTTCGTCTTTAGCTCCTCTTCTCATCTACCTCTCGGCAAAACGCTTTCCCACTATGTCTGGCTAGGAAAAACTGTGCCAGCACAGAAAACATCTCCCATCGTGTTCTAGAAGTTGCAGAGATGTCTGCCAAGTGTTTGGCAGGAAGAAAAGAAAAGTTGTCCAAAACAGCTTCCAATCGAATGTTCATGTGATTGGAAAAGTCAGGAGAGTGCAAAGGTACTGTTTTCTATCAGTTGGCAAGGTGCGCACACAATCCCAGTGTTGTACAGCTTGCTTCTTCACCTTCCCGAAGCTGCCGCTCTCGCCGGCTGCCGGAGCCCAAGAAGCGGCTTCTTCGCGCAAAGACGATTGTGCCGCTCACAGTGCTCTCCTTAGCGCGGCTTCTGCCGAAAGACGCCCGGCAGCGGCTCTTACCTCCGGAGAGCAGCCTACCTTCGTCTTTAGCTCCTCTTCTCATCTACCTCTCGGCAAAACGCTTTTCCACTATGTCTGGCTAGGGAAAACTGTGCCAGCACAGAAAACATCTCCCATCGTGTTCTAGAAGTTGCAGAGATGTCTGCCAAGTGTTTGGCAGGAAGAAAAGAAAAGTTGTCCAAAACAGCTTCCAATCGAATGTTCATGTGATTGGAAAAGTCAGGAGAGTGCAAAGGTACTGTTTTCTATCAGTTGGCAAGGTGCGCACACAATCCCAGTGTTGTACAGCTTGCTTCTTCACCTTCCCGAAGCTGCCGCTCTCGCCGGCTGCCGGAGCCCAAGAAGCGGCTTCTTCGCGCAAAGACGATTGTGCCGCTCACAGTGCTCTCCTTAGCGCGGCTTCTGCCGAAAGACGCCCGGCAGCGGCTCTTACCTCCGGAGAGCATCCTACCTTCGTCTTTCGCGTCTTTTGTAGTCTACATCTTAGCAAAACGCTTTTCCACTATGTCTGGCTAGGAAAAACTGTGCCAGCACAGAAAACATCTCCCATCGTGTTCTAGAAGTTGCAGAGATGTCTGCCAAGTGTTTGGCAGGAAGAAAAGAAAAGTTGTCCAAAACAGCTTCCAATCGAATGTTCATGTGATTGGAAAAGTCAGGAGAGTGCAAAGGTACTGTTTTCTATCAGTTGGCAAGGTGCGCACACAATCCCAGTGTTGTACAGCTTGCTTCTTCACCTTCCCGAAGCTGCCGCTCTCGCCGGCTGCCGGAGCCCAAGAAGCGGCTTCTTCGCGCAAAGACGATTGTGCCGCTCACAGTGCTCTCCTTAGCGCGGCTTCTGCCGAAAGACGCCCGGCAGCGGCTCTTACCTCCGGAGAGCAGCCTACCTTCGTCTTTCGCGTCTTTTGTAGTCTACATCTTAGCAAAACGCTTTCCCACTATGTCTGGCTAGGAAAAACTGTGCCAGCACAGAAAACATCTCCCATCGTGTTCTAGAAGTTGCACGGATGTCTGCCAAGTGTTTGGCAGGAAGAAAAGAAAAGTTGTCCAAAACAGCTTCCAATCGAATGTTCATGTGATTGGAAAAGTCAGGAGAGTGCAAAGGTACTGTTTTCTATCAGTTGGCAAGGTGCGCACACAATCCCAGTGTTGTACAGCTTGCTTCTTCACCTTCCCGAAGCTGCCGCTCTCGCCGGCTGCCGGAGCCCAAGAAGCGGCTTCTTCGCGCAAAGACGATTGTGCCGCTCACAGTGCTCTCCTTAGCGCGGCTTCTGCCGAAAGACGCCCGGCAGCGGCTCTTACCTCCGGAGAGCATCCTACCTTCGTCTTTCGCGTCTTTTGTAGTCTACATCTTAGCAAAACGCTTTTCCACTATGTCTGGCTAGGAAAAACTGTGCCAGCACAGAAAACATCTCCCATCGTGTTCTAGAAGTTGCAGAGATGTCTGCCAAGTGTTTGGCAGGAAGAAAAGGAAAGTTGTCCAAAACAGCTTCCAATCGAATGTTCATGTGATTGGAAAAGTCAGGAGAGTGCAAAGGTACTGTTTTCTATCAGTTGGCAAGGTGCGCACACAATCCCAGTGCTGTACAGCTTGCTTCTTCACCTTCCCGAAGCTGCCGCTCTCGCCGGCTGCCGGAGCCCAAGAAGCGGCTTCTTCGCGCAAAGACGATTGTGCCGCTCACAGTGCTCTCCTTAGCGCGGCTTCTGCCGAAAGACGCCCGGCAGCGGCTCTTACCTCCGGAGAGCATCCTACCTTCGTCTTTCGCGTCTTTTGTAGTCTACATCTTAGCAAAACGCTTTCCCACTATGTCTGGCTAGGAAAAACTGTGCCAGCACAGAAAACATCTCCCATCGTGTTCTAGAAGTTGCAGAGATGTCTGCCAAGTGTTTGGCAGGAAGAAAAGGAAAGTTGTCCAAAACAGCTTCCAATCGAATGTTCATGTGATTGGAAAAGTCAGGAGAGTGCAAAGGTACTGTTTTCTATCAGTTGGCAAGGTGCGCACACAATCCCAGTGTTGTACAGCTTGCTTCTTCACCTTCCCGAAGCTGCCGCTCTCGCCGGCTGCCGGAGCCCAAGAAGCGGCTTCTTCGCGCAAAGACGATTGTGCCGCTCACAGTGCTCTCCTTAGCGCGGCTTCTGCCGAAAGACGCCCGGCAGCGGCTCTTACCTCCGGAGAGCATCCTACCTTCGTCTTTCGCGTCTTTTGTAGTCTACATCTTAGCAAAACGCTTTCCCACTATGTCTGGCTAGGAAAAACTGTGCCAGCACAGAAAACATCTCCCATCGTGTTCTAGAAGTTGCAGAGATGTCTGCCAAGTGTTTGGCAGGAAGAAAAGGAAAGTTGTCCAAAACAGCTTCCAATCGAATGTTCATGTGATTGGAAAAGTCAGGAGAGTGCAAAGGTACTGTTTTCTATCAGTTGGCAAGGTGCGCACACAATCCCAGTGTTGTACAGCTTGCTTCTTCACCTTCCCGAAGCTGCCGCTCTCGCCGGCTGCCGGAGCCCAAGAAGCGGCTTCTTCGCGCAAAGACGATTGTGCCGCTCACAGTGCTCTCCTTAGCGCGGCTTCTGCCGAAAGACGCCCGGCAGCGGCTCTTACCTCCGGAGAGCAGCCTACCTTCGTCTTTAGCTCCTCTTCTCATCTACCTCTCGGCAAAACGCTTTTCCACTATGTCTGGCTAGGGAAAACTGTGCCAGCACAGAAAACATCTCCCATCGTGTTCTAGAAGTTGCACGGATGTCTGCCAAGTGTTTGGCAGGAAGAAAAGAAAAGTTGTCCAAAACAGCTTCCAATCGAATGTTCATGTGATTGGAAAAGTCAGGAGAGTGCAAAGGTACTGTTTTCTATCAGTTGGCAAGGTGCGCACACAATCCCAGTGTTGTACAGCTTGCTTCTTCACCTTCCCGAAGCTGCCGCTCTCGCCGGCTGCCGGAGCCCAAGAAGCGGCTTCTTCGCGCAAAGACGATTGTGCCGCTCACAGTGCTCTCCTTAGCGCGGCTTCTGCCGAAAGACGCCCGGCAGCGGCTCTTACCTCCGGAGAGCATCCTACCTTCGTCTTTCGCGTCTTCTGTAGTCTACATCTTAGCAAAACGCTTTTCCACTATGTCTGGCTAGGAAAAACTGTGCCAGCACAGAAAACATCTCCCATCGTGTTCTAGAAGTTGCACGGATGTCTGCCAAGTGTTTGGCAGGAAGAAAAGGAAAGTTGTCCAAAACAGCTTCCAATCGAATGTTCATGTGATTGGAAAAGTCAGGAGAGTGCAAAGGTACTGTTTTCTATCAGTTGGCAAGGTGCGCACACAATCCCAGTGTTGTACAGCTTGCTTCTTCACCTTCCCGAAGCTGCCGCTCTCGCCGGCTGCCGGAGCCCAAGAAGCGGCTTCTTCGCGCAAAGACGATTGTGCCGCTCACAGTGCTCTCCTTAGCGCGGCTTCTGCCGAAAGACGCCCGGCAGCGGCTCTTACCTCCGGAGAGCATCCTACCTTCGTCTTTCGCGTCTTTTGTAGTCTACATCTTAGCAAAACGCTTTCCCACTATGTCTGGCTAGGAAAAACTGTGCCAGCACAGAAAACATCTCCCATCGTGTTCTAGAAGTTGCAGAGATGTCTGCCAAGTGTTTGGCAGGAAGAAAAGGAAAGTTGTCCAAAACAGCTTCCAATCGAATGTTCATGTGATTGGAAAAGTCAGGAGAGTGCAAAGGTACTGTTTTCTATCAGTTGGCAAGGTGCGCACACAATCCCAGTGTTGTACAGCTTGCTTCTTCACCTTCCCGAAGCTGCCGCTCTCGCCGGCTGCCGGAGCCCAAGAAGCGGCTTCTTCGCGCAAAGACGATTGTGCCGCTCACAGTGCTCTCCTTAGCGCGGCTTCTGCCGAAAGACGCCCGGCAGCGGCTCTTACCTCCGGAGAGCATCCTACCTTCGTCTTTCGCGTCTTCTGTAGTCTACATCTTAGCAAAACGCTTTCCCACTATGTCTGGCTAGGAAAAACTGTGCCAGCACAGAAAACATCTCCCATCGTGTTCTAGAAGTTGCACGGATGTCTGCCAAGTGTTTGGCAGGAAGAAAAGAAAAGTTGTCCAAAACAGCTTCCAATCGAATGTTCATGTGATTGGAAAAGTCAGGAGAGTGCAAAGGTACTGTTTTCTATCAGTTGGCAAGGTGCGCACACAATCCCAGTGTTGTACAGCTTGCTTCTTCACCTTCCCGAAGCTGCCGCTCTCGCCGGCTGCCGGAGCCCAAGAAGCGGCTTCTTCGCGCAAAGACGATTGTGCCGCTCACAGTGCTCTCCTTAGCGCGGCTACTGCCGAAAGACGCCCGGCAGCGGCTCTTACCTCCGGAGAGCAGCCTACCTTCGTCTTTAGCTCCTCTTCTCATCTACCTCTCGGCAAAACGCTTTTCCACTATGTCTGGCTAGGGAAAACTGTGCCAGCACAGAAAACATCTCCCATCGTGTTCTAGAAGTTGCACGGATGTCTGCCAAGTGTTTGGCAGGAAGAAAAGAAAAGTTGTCCAAAACAGCTTCCAATCGAATGTTCATGTGATTGGAAAAGTCAGGAGAGTGCAAAGGTACTGTTTTCTATCAGTTGGCAAGGTGCGCACACAATCCCAGTGTTGTACAGCTTGCTTCTTCACCTTCCCGAAGCTGCCGCTCTCGCCGGCTGCCGGAGCCCAAGAAGCGGCTTCTTCGCGCAAAGACGATTGTGCCGCTCACAGTGCTCTCCTTAGCGCGGCTTCTGCCGAAAGACGCCCGGCAGCGGCTCTTACCTCCGGAGAGCATCCTACCTTCGTCTTTCGCGTCTTTTGTAGTCTACATCTTAGCAAAACGCTTTTCCACTATGTCTGGCTAGGAAAAACTGTGCCAGCACAGAAAACATCTCCCATCGTGTTCTAGAAGTTGCAGAGATGTCTGCCAAGTGTTTGGCAGGAAGAAAAGGAAAGTTGTCCAAAACAGCTTCCAATCGAATGTTCATGTGATTGGAAAAGTCAGGAGAGTGCAAAGGTACTGTTTTCTATCAGTTGGCAAGGTGCGCACACAATCCCAGTGTTGTACAGCTTGCTTCTTCACCTTCCCGAAGCTGCCGCTCTCGCCGGCTGCCGGAGCCCAAGAAGCGGCTTCTTCGCGCAAAGACGATTGTGCCGCTCACAGTGCTCTCCTTAGCGCGGCTTCTGCCGAAAGACGCCCGGCAGCGGCTCTTACCTCCGGAGAGCATCCTACCTTCGTCTTTCGCGTCTTTTGTAGTCTACATCTTAGCAAAACGCTTTCCCACTATGTCTGGCTAGGAAAAACTGTGCCAGCACAGAAAACATCTCCCATCGTGTTCTAGAAGTTGCACGGATGTCTGCCAAGTGTTTGGCAGGAAGAAAAGAAAAGTTGTCCAAAACAGCTTCCAATCGAATGTTCATGTGATTGGAAAAGTCAGGAGAGTGCAAAGGTACTGTTTTCTATCAGTTGGCAAGGTGCGCACACAATCCCAGTGTTGTACAGCTTGCTTCTTCACCTTCCCGAAGCTGCCGCTCTCGCCGGCTGCCGGAGCCCAAGAAGCGGCTTCTTCGCGCAAAGACGATTGTGCCGCTCACAGTGCTCTCCTTAGCGCGGCTTCTGCCGAAAGACGCCCGGCAGCGGCTCTTACCTCCGGAGAGCAGCCTACCTTCGTCTTTAGCTCCTCTTCTCATCTACCTCTCGGCAAAACGCTTTCCCACTATGTCTGGCTAGGGAAAACTGTGCCAGCACAGAAAACATCTCCCATCGTGTTCTAGAAGTTGCACGGATGTCTGCCAAGTGTTTGGCAGGAAGAAAAGGAAAGTTGTCCAAAACAGCTTCCAATCGAATGTTCATGTGATTGGAAAAGTCAGGAGAGTGCAAAGGTACTGTTTTCTATCAGTTGGCAAGGTGCGCACACAATCCCAGTGTTGTACAGCTTGCTTCTTCACCTTCCCGAAGCTGCCGCTCTCGCCGGCTGTCGGAGCCCAAGAAGCGGCTTCTTCGCGCAAAGACGATTGTGCCGCTCACAGTGCTCTCCTTAGCGCGGCTTCTGCCGAAAGACGCCCGGCAGCGGCTCTTACCTCCGGAGAGCATCCTACCTTCGTCTTTCGCGTCTTCTGTAGTCTACATCTTAGCAAAACGCTTTTCCACTATGTCTGGCTAGGAAAAACTGTGCCAGCACAGAAAACATCTCCCATCGTGTTCTAGAAGTTGCACGGATGTCTGCCAAGTGTTTGGCGGCAAGAAAAGAAAAGTTGTCCAAAACAGCTTCCAATCGAATGTTCATGTGATTGGAAAAGTCAGGAGAGTGCAAAGGTACTGTTTTCTATCAGTTGGCAAGGTGCGCACACAATCCCAGTGTTGTACAGCTTGCTTCTTCACCTTCCCGAAGCTGCCGCTCTCGCCGGCTGCCGGAGCCCAAGAAGCGGCTTCTTCGCGCAAAGACGATTGTGCCGCTCACAGTGCTCTCCTTAGCGCGGCTTCTGCCGAAAGACGCCCGGCAGCGGCTCTTACCTCCGGAGAGCATCCTACCTTCGTCTTTCGCGTCTTTTGTAGTCTACATCTTAGCAAAACGCTTTCCCACTATGTCTGGCTAGGAAAAACTGTGCCAGCACAGAAAACATCTCCCATCGTGTTCTAGAAGTTGCACGGATGTCTGCCAAGTGTTTGGCAGGAAGAAAAGAAAAGTTGTCCAAAACAGCTTCCAATCGAATGTTCATGTGATTGGAAAAGTCAGGAGAGTGCAAAGGTACTGTTTTCTATCAGTTGGCAAGGTGCGCACACAATCCCAGTGCTGTACAGCTTGCATCTTCACCTTCCCGAAGCTGCCGCTCTCCGGAGGTAAGAGCCGCTGCCGGGCGTCTTTCGGCAGTAGCCGCGCTAAGGAGAGCACTGTGAGCGGCACAATCGTCTTTGCGCGAAGAAGCCGCTTCTTGGGCTCCGACAGCCGGCGAGAGCGGCAGCTTCGGGAAGGTGAAGAAGCAAGCTGTACAACACTGGGATTGTGTGCGCACCTTGCCAACTGATAGAAAACAGTACCTTTGCACTCTCCTGACTTTTCCAATCACATGAACATTCGATTGGAAGCTGTTTTGGACAACTTTTCTTTTCTTCCTGCCAAACACTTGGCAGACATCCGTGCAACTTCTAGAACACGATGGGAGATGTTTTCTGTACTGGCACAGTTTTTCCTAGCCAGACATAGTGGGAAAGCGTTTTGCCGAGAGGTAGATGAGAAGAGGAGCTAAAGACGAAGGTAGGATGCTCTCCGGAGGTAAGAGCCGCTGCCGGGCGTCTTTCGGCAGAAGCCGCGCTAAGGAGAGCACTGTGAGCGGCACAATCGTCTTTGCGCGAAGAAGCCGCTTCTTGGGCTCCGGCAGCCGGCGAGAGCGGCAGCTTCGGGAAGGTGAAGAAGCAAGCTGTACAACACTGGGATTGTGTGCGCACCTTGCCAACTGATAGAAAACAGTACCTTTGCACTCTCCTGACTTTTCCAATCACATGAACATTCGATTGGAAGCTGTTTTGGACAACTTTTCTTTTCTTCCTGCCAAACACTTGGCAGACATCCGTGCAACGTCTAGAACACGATGGGAGATGTTTTCTGTGCTGGCACAGTTTTTCCTAGCCAGACATAGTGGGAAAGCGTTTTGCTAAGATGTAGACGACAAGAGAGGCTAAAGAGTGGATGTTAGCAAATGACACCCATCTTCAAAAAAGGCAATTAAGAGGAGTCGCGATAGTACAAACCAGCCATCCTCTTTTTTATCCCCAGGAAGTTGATGGAGCAGCTCTTCCTGGAAATCCTTGCCAGGCACATGAAAGATGACCAAATAATGTAGTTAGCATGATTTTTCAGGGGAATTTCATGCTGAACATCACTTTAAACTCCTCTGATGAATCAACTTGACTGGTAGATGAAGGGAATATTATCTGCCTGGGCTTCAGGGAGGTTTTTGACATACCTCTACATGGCATCACACATACATATGGAAGCAATAGTGCAAAGGGGAGGGAATCAGTGTCTTTTCAGTGATGCTGAGGGAAAAGACAAGAGGCAGTGGGCACGCACTGAAATACAGGAGATTGCCTTTGAACATCAGTAAATGTTTCTTTACTGTCAGGGTGACTGAACCACGGCACAGACTGCCCAGAAAGATTGTGGAGCCTGGATCTTTGAAGACATTAAAAGTACACCCAGATAGAATCCTGGGCAAGAGGCTCTAGGTATCCTGGTTTAGGCAGGGGGGTTGGGCCTGGTTAGCCCCACCAACCCCTTCCACTCTCTTTCATTCTGTGCTAGTGAATTCTCTTCAAGATGCATTTCAAGCACTGGCATGACAAAGTTCTGTGCAGACAGAGATCCAAATGGACATGGCATCTAAGTTCCTTAAGCAGTGTTCAAGAAGAATGTAAAACTCTGGCACAAGTGTCTCTTCCCTAACTGAATCCCTTTCATGGGAAAATTCCCAGCTCTAGAAAGATCTTCTGATACGCATGCTTAAGACTGACACTGGCTGAGCAAATTTCTCCCTATGTATATCTAAGACCAGTTAGGATCTTCACCCAAAGTGCTGTCAACATAGTCACAGAATGCCTATTGTTAAGAAGTGACAGCTTCCATCAGAATGGCAACTATTGGTCCACAAAATGGATTAATGGATGGGAATTATCTACGTGGGTTAAAAACAAAAATAAAGAGTTGGTCTTTATTTATCAATTTCATGGCAATATTGATAAGGGAAGAAAAAGATCTAAGTCCTTGACTTTCTGGACTCGAGGAAAGATTTTAAAAATTCCTTGTAAAAATGTATGATCACAATCAGACTATTGAAACCATTTTAGTTGGGAACAAAGTTCCAAAATTGTCTAGATAGTGGCAAAGAAGCCAAGAAAATAGGAAAGAAACAAAAAGAGAGCAAAAGAGTCAGCTTCAGTGTACAAGCTCGTTCTAGAAGTAGTCTGCTGGGAAAAGGAACCCCCAGCTAAATTTCCAATGTATTCCTGCGCTTGATTCAGTAACTGGTCAATGTAAAAACCAATCCTTTTGTACAACTTCTTCCAGCAACAAAAACTCCAACAGGTTGACACTACCATCATGCCTGTTCCAGACATATTTAAAAGAGAAATGATGATTTTCTTGAAAACCTACTTACATAAAAGTTGCAAGATGGTGGAGGGATTCCCACATCCTCCTTCCTCCATCTGGCTTGAAAGTATATTTGATAAAATATGCAACAAAGCACATGATTTATAAGGGAGAGTCAAATGGATGATTTGGGAATCGATCTCTTGTTGATAGTAAACTTCATATCCACTCGGTGTGACCTTTTTAAAACAAAATGTGGAGCTGAGGCATGAATCTGCCACAACAATTGTAAAGCAAACATACACACTCCCCTTCATATGCCCCCCCCTCCACACACACCTAGGCACACACAGAGATCAGCATAGCAGATCATGAACTCCTTGGAAAAGACTGAAATGCTAAATGCCTCTCTTGATGGGCAAAAGAGCTGGTGCAGTAATTCAAATGCCTGGTACAAAAATTCTGTTTAATATTTAGCTCCTATTTAAAACACAGCTTTTCATTTCATTCTATTTACAGAATATTTTCATTTCATTTGTTTCTTTAAAATTACTTAGTTCTCACCTGTTGTATGTCTAGGAATATTTTCTTCCAAAAATAGAAAAAAATAGATGATATCTTTTCAGCAGAAAACATTGGTTGATACAATTTTAAACCATCATGATATGGAAGAATTCTTCTGTCCCTCTCGAAGGTGGAAGAAGCATTTGGATCACAGATCATCTACAATGAAATACTTGACATGTTTAAGATGCTTTCAATCAATTTTGATCGTCAATTGCTTATTTGTTGTAAACAGTAATTTTTCAGTGAAGGGAAAGTGTGTGTGGTATATCTACATGATATGTTCAAAGGCAGTTCCTACTAATGGCCAGGCTGAATTCCAGTAAATAATGTCCCGAATGATATTTTGCCGCCTTCTTTGGCACTTCATGAAATCTTACCCCGATGAAGTGCTGAAACACAGAGATTTTCTCTTAGAGAGTGTCTCATGTTGTAACCTATCCCATGGATTTTATGCTGTAATTCTTATCTCTTTTAAAATTTACTATCTTCTGTACAGTTTTCATGAAACTTTCTGTTACAGTAGTGAATAGCACAGATAAATGTCATTTTGTACAACTTTGAATTTACCCCAAGAGCTGAGAGAAAACTTGATCCTATACTTCAATCCGAGTTTCTTCTATAGTCCAACTTTGTTTCTCTACCATCAAGCTTCTCCTTTGTTGCTGCTCCAAGCCCCGTCCAAGGTGACCTTGAATACTTTCAGGGATGGGACACCCACAACTTCTCTGGGCAACCTGTTCCAGTGTTCCAGCACTCCCACAGTAAAAAAGGCCTTCCTTTCATCTAATATGTGTAGGAAATCATAAATCTAGGCATAGAAGCTTGGAGTGCAAATTTGAAATTCTTTGGATTTGAAGCACATTTTATATGAATACTGACTTACAGATGACTAAAAGATGTTGATGGGCATTTGAGCTGACAAGTTTTGAAAAAGTGCACGGAAATTAAAATTGAAACCACTAAAATTAAAAACTCCTTGCCATTTTCTTTTTCCTCTCCTATTCAAAATTGCATATGTCAGATATCAGTGCTTCATGCAAACCTCTCAGATGCTCTCAGAGAAAAAGCTTTTCTTTCAGACTAAGTTGCGGTTGACGTAGAACACTAGCAGGAGTGAAAGATTTTCTGGGCATCGGGGCAGCACGTTCTCCTTGGATTTGTGTGCAGAATGCATTTTATCCAAACTGGAAAATAGATCCCAGCTCTGTTCTATTCATCATTCTTACTTCATCAGGCCAGAAGATTCTGTGAAAAGTAGCCTGTGGACCTTGAAGACAGCGCATGTGAACCAGATGAGAGGTGATAGAGAAGTTGATGAAGAGAAGAAAGAGCATATGGCTGAAACCAAAAAGTATTTCTCCACGTGATCATGGAAGATTGCAGGAGCCACTTGGTGCTATCAAACCAGCCCAACTTGGCACTGGTGCCACCTTGGGTCTGGGAGCCATCTTGCATAACGTGCATTTTAAGGAGCCAGCTGGCCACACCCAGCCATATGCCCCCAAACAGAAACCAAGGCCCTTTTCTCTGGCAAACAAAACTCAGCTGCCCTGCTTCTGGATGGCAGATTGCAGGAGCCACTTGGTACTATCAAACCAGCCCAACTTGGCACTGGTGCCACCATGGGTCTGGTAACCATCCTGCCTATTGTAGCTTTTCAGGAGCCAGCCGGTCACTCTCAGCCATAGGCCCCCAAACACAAACCACGGCCCGTTTCCCTGGCAAACAAAAGTAAGCTGCCCCGCTTCTGGATGGCAGATTGCAGGAGCTACTTAGTACTATCAAATCAGCCCGACTTGGCACAGGTGCCACCTTGGATCTGGGAACCATCCTGTGTATCGTGGATTTTCAGGGGCCAGCCGGCCACTCTGAGCCATATGCGCCCAAAACCAAACCACGGACCTTTTCTCTGGCAAACAAAAATCAGCTGCCCCACTTGTGGATGGCAGATTGCAGGAGCCACTTGGGACTATCACACCAGCACAACATGGCACTGCTGCCACCTTGGATCTGGGAACCATCCTGCGTATCGTACATATTCAGGAACCAGCCGAACACTCCCAGCCACAGGCCCCCAAACACAAACAACGGCCCATTTCCCTGGCAAACAAAACTCAGCTGCCCCGCTTCTGGATGGCCGTTTGCAGGAGCCACTTGATGCTATCAAACCAGCCCGACTTGGTATTGGTACCACCTTGGATCTGGGAACCATCCTGCGTATCGTGGATTTTCAGGGGCCAGCCGGTCACTCCCAGCCATAGGCCCCCAAACACAAACCTCGGCCCTTTTCTCTGGCAAACAAAACTCAACTGCCCCGCTTCTGGAGGGCAAATTGCAGGACACACTTGGTACTACAAAAAGAGTCCCACTTGGCACTGGTGCCACCTTGGGTCTGGGAACCATCCTGCGTATCGAGCATTTTAAGGAGCCAGCCGGCAATTCCCAGCCGTATGCCCCAAAAACAAACCACGGACCTTTTCTCTGGCAAAAAAAACTCAGCTGCCCTGCTTCTGGATGGTAGATTGCAGGAGTCACTTTGAATCATACAACCAGCCTTACTTGGCACTGGTGCCACCTTGGTATCTGGGAACCATCCTGCCTATCGTTGATTTTCAGGGGCCAGCCGGCCACTCTCAGCCATAGGCCCCCAAACACAAACCACAGCCCTTTTCTCTAGCAAACAAAATTTAGCTGCCCCGCTTCTGGATGGCAAATTGCAGGAGCTACTTGGTACTACAAAAACAGCCCGACTTGGCACTGGTGCCACCTTGCGTCTGGTTATCATGCGGCATATCGTGCATTTTAAGGAGCCAGGTGGCCACTCCCAGCCATATGCCCCCAAACACAACCCACGGCCCTTTTCTCTGGCAAACAAAACTCAGCTGCCCCGCTTCTGGATGGCAGATTGCAGGAGCCACTTGGTACTATCAAACCAGCCCGGCTTGGCACTGGTGCCACCTTGGCTCTGGGAACCATCCTGCCTATTGTGGATTTTAAGGAGCCAGCCGGCTACTCCCAGCCAGAGGCCCCCAAACAAAAACCACGGCCCTTTTTTCTGGCAAACAAAACTTAGCTGCCTCACTTCTGGATGGCAGATTGCAGGAGCCACTTGGTGTTATAAAACCAGCCCGTCTTGGCTCTGGTGCCACCTTGGGTCTGGGAACCATGCTGCGTATCGTGGATTCTAAGGAGCCAGCCGGCCACTCCCAGCCACAGGCCCCCAAACAAAATCAACGGCGCTGTTCCCTGGAAAACAAAACACGCCTGCCAACATTTTGATGGAGTTTGCAGGAGCCACTTGGTACTATCAAACCAGCCCGACTTGGCACTGGTGCCACCTTGGGTGTGGGAAATATCCTGCGTATCGTGGATTCTTAGGAGCCAGCCGGCCACTCCTAGCCACAGGCCCCCAAACAAAAACCTAGGCCCATTTCTCTGGCAAACAAAAGTAAGCTGCCCCGCTTCTGGATGGCAGATTGCAGGAGACACTTGGGACTATCAAACCAGCCCGACTTGGCACTGGTTCCACCTCTGATCTGGGAACCATCCTGCCTATCGTGGATTTTCAGGGGCCAGCCGGCCACTCTCAGCCATATGCCCCCAAACAGAAACCTCGGCCCGTTTCTCTGGCAAACAAAACTCAACTGCCCCTCTTCTGGAGGGCAAATTGCAGGATGAACTTGATACTAAAACCGCAGGCCGACTTGGCACTGGTGCCAGCTTGGGTCTGGGAACCATCCTGCGTATCTTGGGTTCAAAGGAGCCAGCCGGCCACTCCCAGCCACAGGCCCCCAAACACAAACAACGGCACTTTTCCCTGGAAAACAAAACTCGCCTGCCAACTTTTTGATGGCAGATTGCAGGAGCCACTTGGTACTATCAAACCAGCCCTACTTGGCACTGCTGCTACCATGGGTCTGGTAACCATCCTGCCTATTGTAGCTTTCCAGGTGCCAGCCGGTCACTCCCAGCCATAGGTCCCCAGTCACAAACCTCGGCCCGTTTCCCTGGCAAACAAAAGTAAGCTGCCCCGCTTCAGGATGGCAGATTGCAGGAGCCACTTGGTACTATCAAACCAGCCCGACTTGGCACTGGTGCCACCTTGGGTCTGGGAACCATGCTGCGTAACGTAGATTCTAAGGCGCCAGCCGGCCACACCCAGCCACAGGCCCCCAAACACAAACAACGGTGCTTTTCCCTGGCAAACAAAACTCAACTGCCCCTCTTCTGGATGGCAAATTGCAGAACGCACTTGGTACTATAAAAACAGCCCGACTTGGCACTGGTGCCACCTTGGGTCTGGGAACCATCCTGCGTATCGATCTTTTTATTGAGACAGACGGCCACTCCCAGCCATAGGCCCCCAAACACAACCCACGGTCCTTTCCTCTGGCAAACAAAACTCAGCTGCACCGCTTCTGGATGGCAGATTGCAGGAGCCACTTGGTACTATCAAACCAGCCCTACTTGGCACTGGTGCCACCATGGGTCTGGTCACCATCCTGCCTAGCATAGCTTTTCAGGAGCCAGGAGGTCACTCCCAGCCATAGACCCCCAGACAGAAACCTCGGCCCGTTTCCATGGAAAACAAAAGTAAGCTGCCCCGCTTCTGGATGGAAGATTGCAGGAGCCACTTGGTCCTATCAAATTAGCCCAACTTGGCACTGGTGCCACCATGGGTCTGGTAAACATCCTGCCTATCGTAGCTTTTCAGGAGCCAGCCAGTCACTGCCTGCCATAGGGCCCCAGACAAATACCTCGGCCCGTTTCCCTGGCAAACAAAAGTAAGCTGCCCCGCTTCTGGATGGCAGATTGCAGGAGCCACTTGGTACTATCAAACCAGCCCGACTTGGCACTGGTGCCACCTTGGATCTGGGAACCATGCTGCGTAACGTGGATTCTAAGACGACAGGCGGCCACTCCCAGCCACAGGGCCCCAAACACAAACAACGGCGCTTTTCCCTGGAAAACAAAACTCGCCTGCCAAATTTTGATGGCAGATTGCAGGAGCCACTTGGTACTATCAAACCAGCCCAACTTGGCACTGGTGCCACCATGGGTCTGGTAATCATCCTGCCTACTGTAGCTTTTCAGGAGCCAGCCGGTCACTCCCAACCATAGGCCCCCAGAAAGAAACCTCGGCCCGTTTCCCTGGCAAACAAAAGTAAGCTAACCCGCTTCTGGATGGCAGATTGCAGGAGCCACTTTGCACCATCAAACTATCCCGACTTGGCACTGGTGCCACCTCGGGTCTGGGAACCATCCTGCGTATCGTGGATTCTAATTAGCCAGCCGGCCACTCCCAGCCACAGGCCCCCAAACAAAAACAACGGCGCTTTTCCCTGGAAAACAAAACTGGCCTGCCAACTTTTTCATGGCAGATTGCAGGAGCCACTTGGTACTATCAAACCAGCCCAACTTGGCACTGGTGCCACCACTGGTCTGGGAACCATCCTGTGTATCGTGGATTCTAAGGAGCCAGCCGGCCACTCCCAGCCACAGGACCCCAGACACAAAGCTCTGCCCGTTTCCCTGACAAACAAAATTAAGCTACCCCGCTTCTGGATGGCAGATTGCAGGAGCTGTTTAGTACTATCAAACCAGCCCGACTTGGCACTGGTGCCACCTTGGCTCTGGGAACCATCCTGCCTATTGTGGATTTTGTGGTGTCAGCCGGCCACTCTCAGCCATATGCCCTCAAACACAAACCACGGCCCTTTTCTCTGGCAAACAAAACTCAACTGCCCCTCTTCTGGAAGGCAAATTGCAGGACGCACTTGGTACTACAAAAACAGCCCAACTTGGCACTGGTGCCACCTCTGGTCTGGGAACCATCCTGCGTATCGTGGATTCTAAGGAGCCAGCCGGCCACTCCCAGCCACAGGCCCCCAAACACAAACAACGGCTCTTTTCCCTGGAAAACAAAACTCGCCTACCAACTTTTTGATGGCAGATTGCAGGAGCCACTTCGTGCTATCAAACCAGCGCAACTTGGCACTGGTGCCACCATGGGTCTTGTCACAATCCTGCCTATCATAGCTTTTCAGGAGCCAGCCGGTCACTCCCAGCCACAGGCGCCCAGACACAAAGCTCGGCCCATTTCCATGGTAAATAAAAGTAAGCTGTCCCGCTTCTGCATGGCAGATTTCAGGAACCACTTGGTACTATCAAACCAGCCCAACTTGGCACTGGTGCCTCCATGGGTCTGGTAACCATCCTGCCTATCGTAGCTTTTCAGGAGCCAGCCGGTCAGTCCCAGCCATAGGCCCCAGACACAAAGCTCTGCCCGATTCCCTGGCAAACAAAAGTAAGCTACCCCGCTTCTGGATGGCAGATTGAAGGAGCCACTTTGAACCATCAAACCAGCCCGACTTGGCACTGGTGCCACCACTGGTCTGGAAAACATCCTGCGTATCGTGGATTCTAATTAGCCAGCGGGCAACTCCCAGCCACAGGACCCCAGACACAAAACTCTGCCCGTTTCCCTGGCAAGCAAAAGTAAGCTGCCCCGCTTCTGGATGGCAGATTGCAGGAGCTACTTAGTACTATCAAATCAGCCCGACTTGGCACAGGTGCCACCTTGGATCTGGGAACCATCCTGTGTATCGTGGATTTTCAGGGGCCAGCCGGCCACTCTGAGCCATATGCGCCCAAAACCAAACCACGGACCTTTTCTCTGGCAAACAAAAATCAGCTGCCCCACTTGTGGATGGCAGATTGCAGGAGCCACTTGGGACTATCACACCAGCACAACATGGCACTGCTGCCACCTTGGATCTGGGAACCATCCTGCGTATCGTACATATTCAGGAACCAGCCGAACACTCCCAGCCACAGGCCCCCAAACACAAACAACGGCCCATTTCCCTGGCAAACAAAACTCAGCTGCCCCGCTTCTGGATGGCCGTTTGCAGGAGCCACTTGATGCTATCAAACCAGCCCGACTTGGTATTGGTACCACCTTGGATCTGGGAACCATCCTGCGTATCGTGGATTTTCAGGGGCCAGCCGGTCACTCCCAGCCATAGGCCCCCAAACACAAACCTCGGCCCTTTTCTCTGGCAAACAAAACTCAACTGCCCCGCTTCTGGAGGGCAAATTGCAGGACACACTTGGTACTACAAAAAGAGTCCCACTTGGCACTGGTGCCACCTTGGGTCTGGGAACCATCCTGCGTATCGAGCATTTTAAGGAGCCAGCCGGCAATTCCCAGCCGTATGCCCCAAAAACAAACCACGGACCTTTTCTCTGGCAAAAAAAACTCAGCTGCCCCGCTTCTGGATGGTAGATTGCAGGAGTCACTTTGAATCATACAACCAGCCTTACTTGGCACTGGTGCCACCTTGGTATCTGGGAACCATCCTGCCTATCGTTGATTTTCAGGGGCCAGCCGGCCACTCTCAGCCATAGGCCCCCAAACACAAACCACAGCCCTTTTCTCTAGCAAACAAAATTTAGCTGCCCCGCTTCTGGATGGCAAATTGCAGGAGCTACTTGGTACTACAAAAACAGCCCGACTTGGCACTGGTGCCACCTTGCGTCTGGTTATCATGCGGCATATCGTGCATTTTAAGGAGCCAGGTGGCCACTCCCAGCCATATGCCCCCAAACACAACCCACGGCCCTTTTCTCTGGCAAACAAAACTCAGCTGCCCCGCTTCTGGATGGCAGATTGCAGGAGCCACTTGGTACTATCAAACCAGCCCGGCTTGGCACTGGTGCCACCTTGGCTCTGGGAACCATCCTGCCTATTGTGGATTTTAAGGAGCCAGCCGGCTACTCCCAGCCAGAGGCCCCCAAACAAAAACCACGGCCCTTTTTTCTGGCAAACAAAACTTAGCTGCCTCACTTCTGGATGGCAGATTGCAGGAGCCACTTGGTGTTATAAAACCAGCCCGTCTTGGCTCTGGTGCCACCTTGGGTCTGGGAACCATGCTGCGTATCGTGGATTCTAAGGAGCCAGCCGGCCACTCCCAGCCACAGGCCCCCAAACAAAATCAACGGCGCTGTTCCCTGGAAAACAAAACACGCCTGCCAACATTTTGATGGAGTTTGCAGGAGCCACTTGGTACTATCAAACCAGCCCGACTTGGCACTGGTGCCACCTTGGGTGTGGGAAATATCCTGCGTATCGTGGATTCTTAGGAGCCAGCCGGCCACTCCTAGCCACAGGCCCCCAAACAAAAACCTAGGCCCATTTCTCTGGCAAACAAAAGTAAGCTGCCCCGCTTCTGGATGGCAGATTGCAGGAGACACTTGGGACTATCAAACCAGCCCGACTTGGCACTGGTTCCACCTCTGATCTGGGAACCATCCTGCCTATCGTGGATTTTCAGGGGCCAGCCGGCCACTCTCAGCCATATGCCCCCAAACAGAAACCTCGGCCCGTTTCTCTGGCAAACAAAACTCAACTGCCCCTCTTCTGGAGGGCAAATTGCAGGATGAACTTGATACTAAAACCGCAGGCCGACTTGGCACTGGTGCCAGCTTGGGTCTGGGAACCATCCTGCGTATCTTGGGTTCAAAGGAGCCAGCCGGCCACTCCCAGCCACAGGCCCCCAAACACAAACAACGGCACTTTTCCCTGGAAAACAAAACTCGCCTGCCAACTTTTTGATGGCAGATTGCAGGAGCCACTTGGTACTATCAAACCAGCCCTACTTGGCACTGCTGCTACCATGGGTCTGGTAACCATCCTGCCTATTGTAGCTTTCCAGGTGCCAGCCGGTCACTCCCAGCCATAGGTCCCCAGTCACAAACCTCGGCCCGTTTCCCTGGCAAACAAAAGTAAGCTGCCCCGCTTCAGGATGGCAGATTGCAGGAGCCACTTGGTACTATCAAACCAGCCCGACTTGGCACTGGTGCCACCTTGGGTCTGGGAACCATGCTGCGTAACGTAGATTCTAAGGCGCCAGCCGGCCACACCCAGCCACAGGCCCCCAAACACAAACAACGGTGCTTTTCCCTGGCAAACAAAACTCAACTGCCCCTCTTCTGGATGGCAAATTGCAGAACGCACTTGGTACTATAAAAACAGCCCGACTTGGCACTGGTGCCACCTTGGGTCTGGGAACCATCCTGCGTATCGATCTTTTTATTGAGACAGACGGCCACTCCCAGCCATAGGCCCCCAAACACAACCCACGGTCCTTTCCTCTGGCAAACAAAACTCAGCTGCACCGCTTCTGGATGGCAGATTGCAGGAGCCACTTGGTACTATCAAACCAGCCCTACTTGGCACTGGTGCCACCATGGGTCTGGTCACCATCCTGCCTAGCATAGCTTTTCAGGAGCCAGGAGGTCACTCCCAGCCATAGACCCCCAGACAGAAACCTCGGCCCGTTTCCATGGAAAACAAAAGTAAGCTGCCCCGCTTCTGGATGGAAGATTGCAGGAGCCACTTGGTACTATCAAATTAGCCCAACTTGGCACTGGTGCCACCATGGGTCTGGTAAACATCCTGCCTATCGTAGCTTTTCAGGAGCCAGCCAGTCACTGCCTGCCATAGGGCCCCAGACAAATACCTCGGCCCGTTTCCCTGGCAAACAAAAGTAAGCTGCCCCGCTTCTGGATGGCAGATTGCAGGAGCCACTTGGTACTATCAAACCAGCCCGACTTGGCACTGGTGCCACCTTGGATCTGGGAACCATGCTGCGTAACGTGGATTCTAAGACGACAGGCGGCCACTCCCAGCCACAGGGCCCCAAACACAAACAACGGCGCTTTTCCCTGGAAAACAAAACTCGCCTGCCAAATTTTGATGGCAGATTGCAGGAGCCACTTGGTACTATCAAACCAGCCCAACTTGGCACTGGTGCCACCATGGGTCTGGTAATCATCCTGCCTACTGTAGCTTTTCAGGAGCCAGCCGGTCACTCCCAACCATAGGCCCCCAGAAAGAAACCTCGGCCCGTTTCCCTGGCAAACAAAAGTAAGCTAACCCGCTTCTGGATGGCAGATTGCAGGAGCCACTTTGCACCATCAAACTATCCCGACTTGGCACTGGTGCCACCTCGGGTCTGGGAACCATCCTGCGTATCGTGGATTCTAATTAGCCAGCCGGCCACTCCCAGCCACAGGCCCCCAAACAAAAACAACGGCGCTTTTCCCTGGAAAACAAAACTGGCCTGCCAACTTTTTCATGGCAGATTGCAGGAGCCACTTGGTACTATCAAACCAGCCCAACTTGGCACTGGTGCCACCACTGGTCTGGGAACCATCCTGTGTATCGTGGATTCTAAGGAGCCAGCCGGCCACTCCCAGCCACAGGACCCCAGACACAAAGCTCTGCCCGTTTCCCTGACAAACAAAATTAAGCTACCCCGCTTCTGGATGGCAGATTGCAGGAGCTGTTTAGTACTATCAAACCAGCCCGACTTGGCACTGGTGCCACCTTGGCTCTGGGAACCATCCTGCCTATTGTGGATTTTGTGGTGTCAGCCGGCCACTCTCAGCCATATGCCCTCAAACACAAACCACGGCCCTTTTCTCTGGCAAACAAAACTCAACTGCCCCTCTTCTGGAAGGCAAATTGCAGGACGCACTTGGTACTACAAAAACAGCCCAACTTGGCACTGGTGCCACCTCTGGTCTGGGAACCATCCTGCGTATCGTGGATTCTAAGGAGCCAGCCGGCCACTCCCAGCCACAGGCCCCCAAACACAAACAACGGCTCTTTTCCCTGGAAAACAAAACTCGCCTACCAACTTTTTGATGGCAGATTGCAGGAGCCACTTCGTGCTATCAAACCAGCGCAACTTGGCACTGGTGCCACCATGGGTCTTGTCACAATCCTGCCTATCATAGCTTTTCAGGAGCCAGCCGGTCACTCCCAGCCACAGGCGCCCAGACACAAAGCTCGGCCCATTTCCATGGTAAATAAAAGTAAGCTGTCCCGCTTCTGCATGGCAGATTTCAGGAACCACTTGGTACTATCAAACCAGCCCAACTTGGCACTGGTGCCTCCATGGGTCTGGTAACCATCCTGCCTATCGTAGCTTTTCAGGAGCCAGCCGGTCAGTCCCAGCCATAGGCCCCAGAAACAAAGCTCTGCCCGATTCCCTGGCAAACAAAAGTAAGCTACCCCGCTTCTGGATGGCAGATTGAAGGAGCCACTTTGAACCATCAAACCAGCCCGACTTGGCACTGGTGCCACCACTGGTCTGGAAAACATCCTGCGTATCGTGGATTCTAATTAGCCAGCGGGCCACTCCCAGCCACAGGACCCCAGACACAAAACTCTGCCCGTTTCCCTGGCAAGCAAAAGTAAGCTGCCCCGCTTCTGGATGGCAGATTGCAGGAGCTACTTAGTACTATCAAATCAGCCCGACTTGGCACAGGTGCCACCTTGGATCTGGGAACCATCCTGTGTATCGTGGATTTTCAGGGGCCAGCCGGCCACTCTGAGCCATATGCGCCCAAAACCAAACCACGGACCTTTTCTCTGGCAAACAAAAATCAGCTGCCCCACTTGTGGATGGCAGATTGCAGGAGCCACTTGGGACTATCACACCAGCACAACATGGCACTGCTGCCACCTTGGATCTGGGAACCATCCTGCGTATCGTACATATTCAGGAACCAGCCGAACACTCCCAGCCACAGGCCCCCAAACACAAACAACGGCCCATTTCCCTGGCAAACAAAACTCAGCTGCCCCGCTTCTGGATGGCCGTTTGCAGGAGCCACTTGATGCTATCAAACCAGCCCGACTTGGTATTGGTACCACCTTGGATCTGGGAACCATCCTGCGTATCGTGGATTTTCAGGGGCCAGCCGGTCACTCCCAGCCATAGGCCCCCAAACACAAACCTCGGCCCTTTTCTCTGGCAAACAAAACTCAACTGCCCCGCTTCTGGAGGGCAAATTGCAGGACACACTTGGTACTACAAAAAGAGTCCCACTTGGCACTGGTGCCACCTTGGGTCTGGGAACCATCCTGCGTATCGAGCATTTTAAGGAGCCAGCCGGCAATTCCCAGCCGTATGCCCCAAAAACAAACCACGGACCTTTTCTCTGGCAAAAAAAACTCAGCTGCCCCGCTTCTGGATGGTAGATTGCAGGAGTCACTTTGAATCATACAACCAGCCTTACTTGGCACTGGTGCCACCTTGGTATCTGGGAACCATCCTGCCTATCGTTGATTTTCAGGGGCCAGCCGGCCACTCTCAGCCATAGGCCCCCAAACACAAACCACAGCCCTTTTCTCTAGCAAACAAAATTTAGCTGCCCCGCTTCTGGATGGCAAATTGCAGGAGCTACTTGGTACTACAAAAACAGCCCGACTTGGCACTGGTGCCACCTTGCGTCTGGTTATCATGCGGCATATCGTGCATTTTAAGGAGCCAGGTGGCCACTCCCAGCCATATGCCCCCAAACACAACCCACGGCCCTTTTCTCTGGCAAACAAAACTCAGCTGCCCCGCTTCTGGATGGCAGATTGCAGGAGCCACTTGGTACTATCAAACCAGCCCGGCTTGGCACTGGTGCCACCTTGGCTCTGGGAACCATCCTGCCTATTGTGGATTTTAAGGAGCCAGCCGGCTACTCCCAGCCAGAGGCCCCCAAACAAAAACCACGGCCCTTTTTTCTGGCAAACAAAACTTAGCTGCCTCACTTCTGGATGGCAGATTGCAGGAGCCACTTGGTGTTATAAAACCAGCCCGTCTTGGCTCTGGTGCCACCTTGGGTCTGGGAACCATGCTGCGTATCGTGGATTCTAAGGAGCCAGCCGGCCACTCCCAGCCACAGGCCCCCAAACAAAATCAACGGCGCTGTTCCCTGGAAAACAAAACACGCCTGCCAACATTTTGATGGAGTTTGCAGGAGCCACTTGGTACTATCAAACCAGCCCGACTTGGCACTGGTGCCACCTTGGGTGTGGGAAATATCCTGCGTATCGTGGATTCTTAGGAGCCAGCCGGCCACTCCTAGCCACAGGCCCCCAAACAAAAACCTAGGCCCATTTCTCTGGCAAACAAAAGTAAGCTGCCCCGCTTCTGGATGGCAGATTGCAGGAGACACTTGGGACTATCAAACCAGCCCGACTTGGCACTGGTTCCACCTCTGATCTGGGAACCATCCTGCCTATCGTGGATTTTCAGGGGCCAGCCGGCCACTCTCAGCCATATGCCCCCAAACAGAAACCTCGGCCCGTTTCTCTGGCAAACAAAACTCAACTGCCCCTCTTCTGGAGGGCAAATTGCAGGATGAACTTGATACTAAAACCGCAGGCCGACTTGGCACTGGTGCCAGCTTGGGTCTGGGAACCATCCTGCGTATCTTGGGTTCAAAGGAGCCAGCCGGCCACTCCCAGCCACAGGCCCCCAAACACAAACAACGGCACTTTTCCCTGGAAAACAAAACTCGCCTGCCAACTTTTTGATGGCAGATTGCAGGAGCCACTTGGTACTATCAAACCAGCCCTACTTGGCACTGCTGCTACCATGGGTCTGGTAACCATCCTGCCTATTGTAGCTTTCCAGGTGCCAGCCGGTCACTCCCAGCCATAGGTCCCCAGTCACAAACCTCGGCCCGTTTCCCTGGCAAACAAAAGTAAGCTGCCCCGCTTCAGGATGGCAGATTGCAGGAGCCACTTGGTACTATCAAACCAGCCCGACTTGGCACTGGTGCCACCTTGGGTCTGGGAACCATGCTGCGTAACGTAGATTCTAAGGCGCCAGCCGGCCACACCCAGCCACAGGCCCCCAAACACAAACAACGGTGCTTTTCCCTGGCAAACAAAACTCAACTGCCCCTCTTCTGGATGGCAAATTGCAGAACGCACTTGGTACTATAAAAACAGCCCGACTTGGCACTGGTGCCACCTTGGGTCTGGGAACCATCCTGCGTATCGATCTTTTTATTGAGACAGACGGCCACTCCCAGCCATAGGCCCCCAAACACAACCCACGGTCCTTTCCTCTGGCAAACAAAACTCAGCTGCACCGCTTCTGGATGGCAGATTGCAGGAGCCACTTGGTACTATCAAACCAGCCCTACTTGGCACTGGTGCCACCATGGGTCTGGTCACCATCCTGCCTAGCATAGCTTTTCAGGAGCCAGGAGGTCACTCCCAGCCATAGACCCCCAGACAGAAACCTCGGCCCGTTTCCATGGAAAACAAAAGTAAGCTGCCCCGCTTCTGGATGGAAGATTGCAGGAGCCACTTGGTCCTATCAAATTAGCCCAACTTGGCACTGGTGCCACCATGGGTCTGGTAAACATCCTGCCTATCGTAGCTTTTCAGGAGCCAGCCAGTCACTGCCTGCCATAGGGCCCCAGACAAATACCTCGGCCCGTTTCCCTGGCAAACAAAAGTAAGCTGCCCCGCTTCTGGATGGCAGATTGCAGGAGCCACTTGGTACTATCAAACCAGCCCGACTTGGCACTGGTGCCACCTTGGATCTGGGAACCATGCTGCGTAACGTGGATTCTAAGACGACAGGCGGCCACTCCCAGCCACAGGGCCCCAAACACAAACAACGGCGCTTTTCCCTGGAAAACAAAACTCGCCTGCCAAATTTTGATGGCAGATTGCAGGAGCCACTTGGTACTATCAAACCAGCCCAACTTGGCACTGGTGCCACCATGGGTCTGGTAATCATCCTGCCTACTGTAGCTTTTCAGGAGCCAGCCGGTCACTCCCAACCATAGGCCCCCAGAAAGAAACCTCGGCCCGTTTCCCTGGCAAACAAAAGTAAGCTAACCCGCTTCTGGATGGCAGATTGCAGGAGCCACTTTGCACCATCAAACTATCCCGACTTGGCACTGGTGCCACCTCGGGTCTGGGAACCATCCTGCGTATCGTGGATTCTAATTAGCCAGCCGGCCACTCCCAGCCACAGGCCCCCAAACAAAAACAACGGCGCTTTTCCCTGGAAAACAAAACTGGCCTGCCAACTTTTTCATGGCAGATTGCAGGAGCCACTTGGTACTATCAAACCAGCCCAACTTGGCACTGGTGCCACCACTGGTCTGGGAACCATCCTGTGTATCGTGGATTCTAAGGAGCCAGCCGGCCACTCCCAACCACAGGACCCCAGACACAAAGCTCTGCCCGTTTCCCTGACAAACAAAATTAAGCTACCCCGCTTCTGGATGGCAGATTGCAGGAGCTGTTTAGTACTATCAAACCAGCCCGACTTGGCACTGGTGCCACCTTGGCTCTGGGAACCATCCTGCCTATTGTGGATTTTGTGGTGTCAGCCGGCCACTCTCAGCCATATGCCCTCAAACACAAACCACGGCCCTTTTCTCTGGCAAACAAAACTCAACTGCCCCTCTTCTGGAAGGCAAATTGCAGGACGCACTTGGTACTACAAAAACAGCCCAACTTGGCACTGGTGCCACCTCTGGTCTGGGAACCATCCTGCGTATCGTGGATTCTAAGGAGCCAGCCGGCCACTCCCAGCCACAGGCCCCCAAACACAAACAACGGCTCTTTTCCCTGGAAAACAAAACTCGCCTACCAACTTTTTGATGGCAGATTGCAGGAGCCACTTCGTGCTATCAAACCAGCGCAACTTGGCACTGGTGCCACCATGGGTCTTGTCACAATCCTGCCTATCATAGCTTTTCAGGAGCCAGCCGGTCACTCCCAGCCACAGGCGCCCAGACACAAAGCTCGGCCCATTTCCATGGTAAATAAAAGTAAGCTGTCCCGCTTCTGCATGGCAGATTTCAGGAACCACTTGGTACTATCAAACCAGCCCAACTTGGCACTGGTGCCTCCATGGGTCTGGTAACCATCCTGCCTATCGTAGCTTTTCAGGAGCCAGCCGGTCAGTCCCAGCCATAGGCCCCAGACACAAAGCTCTGCCCGATTCCCTGGCAAACAAAAGTAAGCTACCCCGCTTCTGGATGGCAGATTGAAGGAGCCACTTTGAACCATCAAACCAGCCCGACTTGGCACTGGTGCCACCACTGGTCTGGAAAACATCCTGCGTATCGTGGATTCTAATTAGCCAGCGGGCAACTCCCAGCCACAGGACCCCAGACACAAAACTCTGCCCGTTTCCCTGGCAAGCAAAAGTAAGCTGCCCCGCTTCTGGATGGCAGATTGCAGGAGCTACTTAGTACTATCAAATCAGCCCGACTTGGCACAGGTGCCACCTTGGATCTGGGAACCATCCTGTGTATCGTGGATTTTCAGGGGCCAGCCGGCCACTCTGAGCCATATGCGCCCAAAACCAAACCACGGACCTTTTCTCTGGCAAACAAAAATCAGCTGCCCCACTTGTGGATGGCAGATTGCAGGAGCCACTTGGGACTATCACACCAGCACAACATGGCACTGCTGCCACCTTGGATCTGGGAACCATCCTGCGTATCGTACATATTCAGGAACCAGCCGAACACTCCCAGCCACAGGCCCCCAAACACAAACAACGGCCCATTTCCCTGGCAAACAAAACTCAGCTGCCCCGCTTCTGGATGGCCGTTTGCAGGAGCCACTTGATGCTATCAAACCAGCCCGACTTGGTATTGGTACCACCTTGGATCTGGGAACCATCCTGCGTATCGTGGATTTTCAGGGGCCAGCCGGTCACTCCCAGCCATAGGCCCCCAAACACAAACCTCGGCCCTTTTCTCTGGCAAACAAAACTCAACTGCCCCGCTTCTGGAGGGCAAATTGCAGGACACACTTGGTACTACAAAAAGAGTCCCACTTGGCACTGGTGCCACCTTGGGTCTGGGAACCATCCTGCGTATCGAGCATTTTAAGGAGCCAGCCGGCAATTCCCAGCCGTATGCCCCAAAAACAAACCACGGACCTTTTCTCTGGCAAAAAAAACTCAGCTGCCCCGCTTCTGGATGGTAGATTGCAGGAGTCACTTTGAATCATACAACCAGCCTTACTTGGCACTGGTGCCACCTTGGTATCTGGGAACCATCCTGCCTATCGTTGATTTTCAGGGGCCAGCCGGCCACTCTCAGCCATAGGCCCCCAAACACAAACCACAGCCCTTTTCTCTAGCAAACAAAATTTAGCTGCCCCGCTTCTGGATGGCAAATTGCAGGAGCTACTTGGTACTACAAAAACAGCCCGACTTGGCACTGGTGCCACCTTGCGTCTGGTTATCATGCGGCATATCGTGCATTTTAAGGAGCCAGGTGGCCACTCCCAGCCATATGCCCCCAAACACAACCCACGGCCCTTTTCTCTGGCAAACAAAACTCAGCTGCCCCGCTTCTGGATGGCAGATTGCAGGAGCCACTTGGTACTATCAAACCAGCCCGGCTTGGCACTGGTGCCACCTTGGCTCTGGGAACCATCCTGCCTATTGTGGATTTTAAGGAGCCAGCCGGCTACTCCCAGCCAGAGGCCCCCAAACAAAAACCACGGCCCTTTTTTCTGGCAAACAAAACTTAGCTGCCTCACTTCTGGATGGCAGATTGCAGGAGCCACTTGGTGTTATAAAACCAGCCCGTCTTGGCTCTGGTGCCACCTTGGGTCTGGGAACCATGCTGCGTATCGTGGATTCTAAGGAGCCAGCCGGCCACTCCCAGCCACAGGCCCCCAAACAAAATCAACGGCGCTGTTCCCTGGAAAACAAAACACGCCTGCCAACATTTTGATGGAGTTTGCAGGAGCCACTTGGTACTATCAAACCAGCCCGACTTGGCACTGGTGCCACCTTGGGTGTGGGAAATATCCTGCGTATCGTGGATTCTTAGGAGCCAGCCGGCCACTCCTAGCCACAGGCCCCCAAACAAAAACCTAGGCCCATTTCTCTGGCAAACAAAAGTAAGCTGCCCCGCTTCTGGATGGCAGATTGCAGGAGACACTTGGGACTATCAAACCAGCCCGACTTGGCACTGGTTCCACCTCTGATCTGGGAACCATCCTGCCTATCGTGGATTTTCAGGGGCCAGCCGGCCACTCTCAGCCATATGCCCCCAAACAGAAACCTCGGCCCGTTTCTCTGGCAAACAAAACTCAACTGCCCCTCTTCTGGAGGGCAAATTGCAGGATGAACTTGATACTAAAACCGCAGGCCGACTTGGCACTGGTGCCAGCTTGGGTCTGGGAACCATCCTGCGTATCTTGGGTTCAAAGGAGCCAGCCGGCCACTCCCAGCCACAGGCCCCCAAACACAAACAACGGCACTTTTCCCTGGAAAACAAAACTCGCCTGCCAACTTTTTGATGGCAGATTGCAGGAGCCACTTGGTACTATCAAACCAGCCCTACTTGGCACTGCTGCTACCATGGGTCTGGTAACCATCCTGCCTATTGTAGCTTTCCAGGTGCCAGCCGGTCACTCCCAGCCATAGGTCCCCAGTCACAAACCTCGGCCCGTTTCCCTGGCAAACAAAAGTAAGCTGCCCCGCTTCAGGATGGCAGATTGCAGGAGCCACTTGGTACTATCAAACCAGCCCGACTTGGCACTGGTGCCACCTTGGGTCTGGGAACCATGCTGCGTAACGTAGATTCTAAGGCGCCAGCCGGCCACACCCAGCCACAGGCCCCCAAACACAAACAACGGTGCTTTTCCCTGGCAAACAAAACTCAACTGCCCCTCTTCTGGATGGCAAATTGCAGAACGCACTTGGTACTATAAAAACAGCCCGACTTGGCACTGGTGCCACCTTGGGTCTGGGAACCATCCTGCGTATCGATCTTTTTATTGAGACAGACGGCCACTCCCAGCCATAGGCCCCCAAACACAACCCACGGTCCTTTCCTCTGGCAAACAAAACTCAGCTGCACCGCTTCTGGATGGCAGATTGCAGGAGCCACTTGGTACTATCAAACCAGCCCTACTTGGCACTGGTGCCACCATGGGTCTGGTCACCATCCTGCCTAGCATAGCTTTTCAGGAGCCAGGAGGTCACTCCCAGCCATAGACCCCCAGACAGAAACCTCGGCCCGTTTCCATGGAAAACAAAAGTAAGCTGCCCCGCTTCTGGATGGAAGATTGCAGGAGCCACTTGGTACTATCAAATTAGCCCAACTTGGCACTGGTGCCACCATGGGTCTGGTAAACATCCTGCCTATCGTAGCTTTTCAGGAGCCAGCCAGTCACTGCCTGCCATAGGGCCCCAGACAAATACCTCGGCCCGTTTCCCTGGCAAACAAAAGTAAGCTGCCCCGCTTCTGGATGGCAGATTGCAGGAGCCACTTGGTACTATCAAACCAGCCCGACTTGGCACTGGTGCCACCTTGGATCTGGGAACCATGCTGCGTAACGTGGATTCTAAGACGACAGGCGGCCACTCCCAGCCACAGGGCCCCAAACACAAACAACGGCGCTTTTCCCTGGAAAACAAAACTCGCCTGCCAAATTTTGATGGCAGATTGCAGGAGCCACTTGGTACTATCAAACCAGCCCAACTTGGCACTGGTGCCACCATGGGTCTGGTAATCATCCTGCCTACTGTAGCTTTTCAGGAGCCAGCCGGTCACTCCCAACCATAGGCCCCCAGAAAGAAACCTCGGCCCGTTTCCCTGGCAAACAAAAGTAAGCTAACCCGCTTCTGGATGGCAGATTGCAGGAGCCACTTTGCACCATCAAACTATCCCGACTTGGCACTGGTGCCACCTCGGGTCTGGGAACCATCCTGCGTATCGTGGATTCTAATTAGCCAGCCGGCCACTCCCAGCCACAGGCCCCCAAACAAAAACAACGGCGCTTTTCCCTGGAAAACAAAACTGGCCTGCCAACTTTTTCATGGCAGATTGCAGGAGCCACTTGGTACTATCAAACCAGCCCAACTTGGCACTGGTGCCACCACTGGTCTGGGAACCATCCTGTGTATCGTGGATTCTAAGGAGCCAGCCGGCCACTCCCAGCCACAGGACCCCAGACACAAAGCTCTGCCCGTTTCCCTGACAAACAAAATTAAGCTACCCCGCTTCTGGATGGCAGATTGCAGGAGCTGTTTAGTACTATCAAACCAGCCCGACTTGGCACTGGTGCCACCTTGGCTCTGGGAACCATCCTGCCTATTGTGGATTTTGTGGTGTCAGCCGGCCACTCTCAGCCATATGCCCTCAAACACAAACCACGGCCCTTTTCTCTGGCAAACAAAACTCAACTGCCCCTCTTCTGGAAGGCAAATTGCAGGACGCACTTGGTACTACAAAAACAGCCCAACTTGGCACTGGTGCCACCTCTGGTCTGGGAACCATCCTGCGTATCGTGGATTCTAAGGAGCCAGCCGGCCACTCCCAGCCACAGGCCCCCAAACACAAACAACGGCTCTTTTCCCTGGAAAACAAAACTCGCCTACCAACTTTTTGATGGCAGATTGCAGGAGCCACTTCGTGCTATCAAACCAGCGCAACTTGGCACTGGTGCCACCATGGGTCTTGTCACAATCCTGCCTATCATAGCTTTTCAGGAGCCAGCCGGTCACTCCCAGCCACAGGCGCCCAGACACAAAGCTCGGCCCATTTCCATGGTAAATAAAAGTAAGCTGTCCCGCTTCTGCATGGCAGATTTCAGGAACCACTTGGTACTATCAAACCAGCCCAACTTGGCACTGGTGCCTCCATGGGTCTGGTAACCATCCTGCCTATCGTAGCTTTTCAGGAGCCAGCCGGTCAGTCCCAGCCATAGGCCCCAGAAACAAAGCTCTGCCCGATTCCCTGGCAAACAAAAGTAAGCTACCCCGCTTCTGGATGGCAGATTGAAGGAGCCACTTTGAACCATCAAACCAGCCCGACTTGGCACTGGTGCCACCACTGGTCTGGAAAACATCCTGCGTATCGTGGATTCTAATTAGCCAGCGGGCCACTCCCAGCCACAGGACCCCAGACACAAAACTCTGCCCGTTTCCCTGGCAAGCAAAAGTAAGCTGCCCCGCTTCTGGATGGCAGATTGCAGGAGCTACTTAGTACTATCAAATCAGCCCGACTTGGCACAGGTGCCACCTTGGATCTGGGAACCATCCTGTGTATCGTGGATTTTCAGGGGCCAGCCGGCCACTCTGAGCCATATGCGCCCAAAACCAAACCACGGACCTTTTCTCTGGCAAACAAAAATCAGCTGCCCCACTTGTGGATGGCAGATTGCAGGAGCCACTTGGGACTATCACACCAGCACAACATGGCACTGCTGCCACCTTGGATCTGGGAACCATCCTGCGTATCGTACATATTCAGGAACCAGCCGAACACTCCCAGCCACAGGCCCCCAAACACAAACAACGGCCCATTTCCCTGGCAAACAAAACTCAGCTGCCCCGCTTCTGGATGGCCGTTTGCAGGAGCCACTTGATGCTATCAAACCAGCCCGACTTGGTATTGGTACCACCTTGGATCTGGGAACCATCCTGCGTATCGTGGATTTTCAGGGGCCAGCCGGTCACTCCCAGCCATAGGCCCCCAAACACAAACCTCGGCCCTTTTCTCTGGCAAACAAAACTCAACTGCCCCGCTTCTGGAGGGCAAATTGCAGGACACACTTGGTACTACAAAAAGAGTCCCACTTGGCACTGGTGCCACCTTGGGTCTGGGAACCATCCTGCGTATCGAGCATTTTAAGGAGCCAGCCGGCAATTCCCAGCCGTATGCCCCAAAAACAAACCACGGACCTTTTCTCTGGCAAAAAAAACTCAGCTGCCCCGCTTCTGGATGGTAGATTGCAGGAGTCACTTTGAATCATACAACCAGCCTTACTTGGCACTGGTGCCACCTTGGTATCTGGGAACCATCCTGCCTATCGTTGATTTTCAGGGGCCAGCCGGCCACTCTCAGCCATAGGCCCCCAAACACAAACCACAGCCCTTTTCTCTAGCAAACAAAATTTAGCTGCCCCGCTTCTGGATGGCAAATTGCAGGAGCTACTTGGTACTACAAAAACAGCCCGACTTGGCACTGGTGCCACCTTGCGTCTGGTTATCATGCGGCATATCGTGCATTTTAAGGAGCCAGGTGGCCACTCCCAGCCATATGCCCCCAAACACAACCCACGGCCCTTTTCTCTGGCAAACAAAACTCAGCTGCCCCGCTTCTGGATGGCAGATTGCAGGAGCCACTTGGTACTATCAAACCAGCCCGGCTTGGCACTGGTGCCACCTTGGCTCTGGGAACCATCCTGCCTATTGTGGATTTTAAGGAGCCAGCCGGCTACTCCCAGCCAGAGGCCCCCAAACAAAAACCACGGCCCTTTTTTCTGGCAAACAAAACTTAGCTGCCTCACTTCTGGATGGCAGATTGCAGGAGCCACTTGGTGTTATAAAACCAGCCCGTCTTGGCTCTGGTGCCACCTTGGGTCTGGGAACCATGCTGCGTATCGTGGATTCTAAGGAGCCAGCCGGCCACTCCCAGCCACAGGCCCCCAAACAAAATCAACGGCGCTGTTCCCTGGAAAACAAAACACGCCTGCCAACATTTTGATGGAGTTTGCAGGAGCCACTTGGTACTATCAAACCAGCCCGACTTGGCACTGGTGCCACCTTGGGTGTGGGAAATATCCTGCGTATCGTGGATTCTTAGGAGCCAGCCGGCCACTCCTAGCCACAGGCCCCCAAACAAAAACCTAGGCCCATTTCTCTGGCAAACAAAAGTAAGCTGCCCCGCTTCTGGATGGCAGATTGCAGGAGACACTTGGGACTATCAAACCAGCCCGACTTGGCACTGGTTCCACCTCTGATCTGGGAACCATCCTGCCTATCGTGGATTTTCAGGGGCCAGCCGGCCACTCTCAGCCATATGCCCCCAAACAGAAACCTCGGCCCGTTTCTCTGGCAAACAAAACTCAACTGCCCCTCTTCTGGAGGGCAAATTGCAGGATGAACTTGATACTAAAACCGCAGGCCGACTTGGCACTGGTGCCAGCTTGGGTCTGGGAACCATCCTGCGTATCTTGGGTTCAAAGGAGCCAGCCGGCCACTCCCAGCCACAGGCCCCCAAACACAAACAACGGCACTTTTCCCTGGAAAACAAAACTCGCCTGCCAACTTTTTGATGGCAGATTGCAGGAGCCACTTGGTACTATCAAACCAGCCCTACTTGGCACTGCTGCTACCATGGGTCTGGTAACCATCCTGCCTATTGTAGCTTTCCAGGTGCCAGCCGGTCACTCCCAGCCATAGGTCCCCAGTCACAAACCTCGGCCCGTTTCCCTGGCAAACAAAAGTAAGCTGCCCCGCTTCAGGATGGCAGATTGCAGGAGCCACTTGGTACTATCAAACCAGCCCGACTTGGCACTGGTGCCACCTTGGGTCTGGGAACCATGCTGCGTAACGTAGATTCTAAGGCGCCAGCCGGCCACACCCAGCCACAGGCCCCCAAACACAAACAACGGTGCTTTTCCCTGGCAAACAAAACTCAACTGCCCCTCTTCTGGATGGCAAATTGCAGAACGCACTTGGTACTATAAAAACAGCCCGACTTGGCACTGGTGCCACCTTGGGTCTGGGAACCATCCTGCGTATCGATCTTTTTATTGAGACAGACGGCCACTCCCAGCCATAGGCCCCCAAACACAACCCACGGTCCTTTCCTCTGGCAAACAAAACTCAGCTGCACCGCTTCTGGATGGCAGATTGCAGGAGCCACTTGGTACTATCAAACCAGCCCTACTTGGCACTGGTGCCACCATGGGTCTGGTCACCATCCTGCCTAGCATAGCTTTTCAGGAGCCAGGAGGTCACTCCCAGCCATAGACCCCCAGACAGAAACCTCGGCCCGTTTCCATGGAAAACAAAAGTAAGCTGCCCCGCTTCTGGATGGAAGATTGCAGGAGCCACTTGGTCCTATCAAATTAGCCCAACTTGGCACTGGTGCCACCATGGGTCTGGTAAACATCCTGCCTATCGTAGCTTTTCAGGAGCCAGCCAGTCACTGCCTGCCATAGGGCCCCAGACAAATACCTCGGCCCGTTTCCCTGGCAAACAAAAGTAAGCTGCCCCGCTTCTGGATGGCAGATTGCAGGAGCCACTTGGTACTATCAAACCAGCCCGACTTGGCACTGGTGCCACCTTGGATCTGGGAACCATGCTGCGTAACGTGGATTCTAAGACGACAGGCGGCCACTCCCAGCCACAGGGCCCCAAACACAAACAACGGCGCTTTTCCCTGGAAAACAAAACTCGCCTGCCAAATTTTGATGGCAGATTGCAGGAGCCACTTGGTACTATCAAACCAGCCCAACTTGGCACTGGTGCCACCATGGGTCTGGTAATCATCCTGCCTACTGTAGCTTTTCAGGAGCCAGCCGGTCACTCCCAACCATAGGCCCCCAGAAAGAAACCTCGGCCCGTTTCCCTGGCAAACAAAAGTAAGCTAACCCGCTTCTGGATGGCAGATTGCAGGAGCCACTTTGCACCATCAAACTATCCCGACTTGGCACTGGTGCCACCTCGGGTCTGGGAACCATCCTGCGTATCGTGGATTCTAATTAGCCAGCCGGCCACTCCCAGCCACAGGCCCCCAAACAAAAACAACGGCGCTTTTCCCTGGAAAACAAAACTGGCCTGCCAACTTTTTCATGGCAGATTGCAGGAGCCACTTGGTACTATCAAACCAGCCCAACTTGGCACTGGTGCCACCACTGGTCTGGGAACCATCCTGTGTATCGTGGATTCTAAGGAGCCAGCCGGCCACTCCCAGCCACAGGACCCCAGACACAAAGCTCTGCCCGTTTCCCTGACAAACAAAATTAAGCTACCCCGCTTCTGGATGGCAGATTGCAGGAGCTGTTTAGTACTATCAAACCAGCCCGACTTGGCACTGGTGCCACCTTGGCTCTGGGAACCATCCTGCCTATTGTGGATTTTGTGGTGTCAGCCGGCCACTCTCAGCCATATGCCCTCAAACACAAACCACGGCCCTTTTCTCTGGCAAACAAAACTCAACTGCCCCTCTTCTGGAAGGCAAATTGCAGGACGCACTTGGTACTACAAAAACAGCCCAACTTGGCACTGGTGCCACCTCTGGTCTGGGAACCATCCTGCGTATCGTGGATTCTAAGGAGCCAGCCGGCCACTCCCAGCCACAGGCCCCCAAACACAAACAACGGCTCTTTTCCCTGGAAAACAAAACTCGCCTACCAACTTTTTGATGGCAGATTGCAGGAGCCACTTCGTGCTATCAAACCAGCGCAACTTGGCACTGGTGCCACCATGGGTCTTGTCACAATCCTGCCTATCATAGCTTTTCAGGAGCCAGCCGGTCACTCCCAGCCACAGGCGCCCAGACACAAAGCTCGGCCCATTTCCATGGTAAATAAAAGTAAGCTGTCCCGCTTCTGCATGGCAGATTTCAGGAACCACTTGGTACTATCAAACCAGCCCAACTTGGCACTGGTGCCTCCATGGGTCTGGTAACCATCCTGCCTATCGTAGCTTTTCAGGAGCCAGCCGGTCAGTCCCAGCCATAGGCCCCAGACACAAAGCTCTGCCCGATTCCCTGGCAAACAAAAGTAAGCTACCCCGCTTCTGGATGGCAGATTGAAGGAGCCACTTTGAACCATCAAACCAGCCCGACTTGGCACTGGTGCCACCACTGGTCTGGAAAACATCCTGCGTATCGTGGATTCTAATTAGCCAGCGGGCCACTCCCAGCCACAGGACCCCAGACACAAAACTCTGCCCGTTTCCCTGGCAAGCAAATTAAGCTGCCCCGCTTCTGGATGGCAGATTGCAGGAGCTATTTAGTACTATCAAACCAGCCCGACTTGGCACTTGTGCCACCTTGCTCTGGGAACCCTCCTGCCTATTGTGGATTTTCAGGGGTCAGCCGGCCAATCTCCGCCATATGCCCTCAAACACAAACCACGGCCCTTTTCTCTGGCAAACAAAACTCAGCTGCCCTGCTTCTGGATGGCAGATTGCAGGAGCCACTTGGTACTATCAAATCAGCCCAACTTGGCACTGGTGCCACCATGGGTCTGGTAACCATCCTGCCTATCGTAGCTTTTCAGGAGCCAGCCGGTCACTCCCAGCCATAGGCCGCCAGACACAAAGCTCGGCCCGTTTCCCTGGCAAACAAAAGTAAGCTACCGCGCTTCTGGATGGCAGATTGCAGGAGCCACTTTGCACCATCAAACTAGCCCGACTTGGCACTGGTGCCACCTCTGGTCTGGGAACCATCCTGCGTATCGTGGATTCTAATTAGCCAGCCGGCCACTCCCAGCCACAAGACCCCAAACACAAACAACGGCGCTTTTCCCTGGAAAACTAAACTCGCCTGCCAACTTTTTGTGAGCAGATTGCAGGAGCCACTTGGTACTATCAAATCAGCCCAACATGGCACTGGTGCCACCATGGGTCTGGTCACCATCCTGCCTATCGTAGCTTTTCAGGAGACAGCCGGTCAGTCCCAGCCATAGGCCTCGAGATACAAACATCGGCACGTTTCCTTGGCAAACACAAGTAAGCTACCCCGCTTCTGGATGGCAGATTGCAGGAACTACTTTGCACCATCAAACCAGCCCGACTTGGCACTGGTGCCACCTTGGCTCTGGGAACGATGCTGCGTATCGTGGATTCTAAGGAGCCAGCTGGCCACTCCCAGCCACATGCCGCCAAACACAAAAAACGGCGCTTTTCCCTGGAAAACAAAACTGGCCTGCCAACTTTTTGATGGCAGATTGCAGGAGCCACTTGGTACTATCAAACCAGCCCAACTTGGCACTGGTGCCACCATGGGTCTGGTAACCATCCTGCCTATCGTAGCTTTTCAGGAGCCAGCCGGTCAGTCCCAGCCATAGGCCCCAGACACAAAGCTCTGCCCGATTCCCTGGCAAACAAAAGTAAGCTACCCCGCTTCTGGATGGCAGATTGAAGGAGCCACTTTGAACCATCAAACCAGCCCGACTTGGCACTGGTGCCACCACTGGTCTGGAAAACATCCTGCGTATCGTGGATTCTAATTAGCCAGCGGGCCAATCCCAGCCACAGGACCCCAGACACAAAACTCTGCCCGTTTCCCTGGCAAACAAAAGTAAGCTGCCCCGCTTCTGGATGGCAGATTGCAGGAGCTACTTAGTACTATCAAATCAGCCTGACTTGGCACAGGTGCCACCTTGGATCTGGGAACCATCCTGTGTATCGTGGATTTTCAGGGGCCAGCCGGCCACTCTGAGCCATATGCGCCCAAAACCAAACCACGGACCTTTTCTCTGGCAAACAAAAATCAGCTGCCCCACTTGTGGATGGCAGATTGCAGGAGCCACTTGGGACTATCACACCAGCACAACATGGCACTGCTGCCACCTTGGATCTGGGAACCATCCTGCGTATCGTACATTTTCAGGAACCAGCCGAACACTCCCAGCCACAGGCCCCCAAACACAAACAACGGCCCATTTCCCTGGCAAACAAAACTCAGCTGCCCCGCTTCTGGATGGCCGTTTGCAGGAGCCACTTGATGCTATCAAACCAGCCCGACTTGGTATTGGTACCACCTTGGATCTGGGAACCATCCTGCGTATCGTGGATTTTCAGGGGCCAGCCGGTCACTCCCAGCCATAGGCCCCCAAACACAAACCTCGGCCCTTTTCTCTGGCAAACAAAACTCAACTGCCCCTCTTCTGGAGGGCAAATTGCAGGACACACTTGGTACTACAAAAAGAGTCCCACTTGGCACTGGTGCCACCTTGGGTCTGGGAACCATCCTGCGTATCGAGCATTTTAAGGAGCCAGCCGGCAATTCCCAGCCGTATGCCCCAAAAACAAACCACGGACCTTTTCTCTGGCAAAAAAAACTCAGCTGCCCCGCTTCTGGATGGTAGATTGCAGGAGTCACTTTGAATCATACAACCAGCCTTACTTGGCACTGGTGCCACCTTGGTATCTGGGAACCATCCTGCCTATCGTTGATTTTCAGGGGCCAGCCGGCCACTCTCAGCCATAGGCCCCCAAACACAAACCACAGCCCTTTTCTCTAGCAAACAAAATTTAGCTGCCCCGCTTCTGGATGGCAAATTGCAGGAGCTACTTGGTACTACAAAAACAGCCCGACTTGGCACTGGTGCCACCTTGCGTCTGGTTATCATGCGGCATATCGTGCATTTTAAGGAGCCAGGTGGCCACTCCCAGCCATATGCCCCCAAACACAACCCACGGCCCTTTTCTCTGGCAAACAAAACTCAGCTGCCCCGCTTCTGGATGGCAGATTGCAGGAGCCACTTGGTACTATCAAACCAGCCCGGCTTGGCACTGGTGCCACCTTGGCTCTGGGAACCATCCTGCCTATTGTGGATTTTAAGGAGCCAGCCGGCTACTCCCAGCCAGAGGCCCCCAAACAAAAACCACGGCCCTTTTTTCTGGCAAACAAAACTTAGCTGCCTCACTTCTGGATGGCAGATTGCAGGAGCCACTTGGTGTTATAAAACCAGCCCGTCTTGGCTCTGATGCCACCTTGGGTCTGGGAACCATGCTGCGTATCGTGGATTCTAAGGAGCCAGCCGGCCACTCCCAGCCACAGGCCCCCAAACAAAATCAACGGCGCTGTTCCCTGGAAAACAAAACACGCCTGCCAACATTTTGATGGAGTTTGCAGGAGCCACTTGGTACTATCAAACCAGCCCGACTTGGCACTGGTGCCACCTTGGGTGTGGGAAATATCCTGCGTATCGTGGATTCTTAGGAGCCAGCCGGCCACTCCTAGCCACAGGCCCCCAAACAAAAACCTAGGCCCATTTCTCTGGCAAACAAAAGTAAGCTGCCCCGCTTCTGGATGGCAGATTGCAGGAGACACTTGGGACTATCAAACCAGCCCGACTTGGCACTGGTTCCACCTCTGATCTGGGAACCATCCTGCCTATCGTGGATTTTCAGGGGCCAGCCGGCCACTCTCAGCCATATGCCCCCAAACAGAAACCTCGGCCCGTTTCTCTGGCAAACAAAACTCAACTGCCCCTCTTCTGGAGGGCAAATTGCAGGATGAACTTGATACTAAAACCGCAGGCCGACTTGGCACTGGTGCCAGCTTGGGTCTGGGAACCATCCTGCGTATCTTGGGTTCAAAGGAGCCAGCCGGCCACTCCCAGCCACAGGCCCCCAAACACAAACAACGGCACTTTTCCCTGGAAAACAAAACTCGCCTGCCAACTTTTTGATGGCAGATTGCAGGAGCCACTTGGTACTATCAAACCAGCCCTACTTGGCACTGCTGCTACCATGGGTCTGGTAACCATCCTGCCTATTGTAGCTTTCCAGGTGCCAGCCGGTCACTCCCAGCCATAGGTCCCCAGTCACAAACCTCCGCCCGTTTCCCTGGCAAACAAAAGTAAGCTGCCCCGCTTCAGGATGGCAGATTGCAGGAGCCACTTGGTACTATCAAACCAGCCCGTCTTGGCACTGGTGCCACCTTGGGTCTGGGAACCATGCTGCGTAACGTAGATTCTAAGGCGCCAGCCGGCCACACCCAGCCACAGGCCCCCAAACACAAACAACGGTGCTTTTCCCTGGCAAACAAAACTCAACTGCCCCTCTTCTGGATGGCAAATTGCAGAACGCACTTGGTACTATAAAAACAGCCCGACTTGGCACTGGTGCCACCTTGGGTCTGGGAACCATCCTGCGTATCGATCTTTTTATTGAGACAGACGGCCACTCCCAGCCATAGGCCCCCAAACACAACCCACGGTCCTTTCCTCTGGCAAACAAAACTCAGCTGCACCGCTTCTGGATGGCAGATTGGAGGAGCCACTTGGTACTATCAAACCAGCCCTACTTGGCACTGGTGCCACCATGGGTCTGGTCACCATCCTGCCTAGCATAGCTTTTCAGGAGCCAGGAGGTCACTCCCAGCCATAGACCCCCAGACAGAAACCTCGGCCCGTTTCCATGGAAAACAAAAGTAAGCTGCCCCGCTTCTGGATGGAAGATTGCAGGAGCCACTTGGTACTATCAAATTAGCCCAACTTGGCACTGGTGCCACCATGGGTCTGGTAAACATCCTGCCTATCGTAGCTTTTCAGGAGCCAGCCAGTCACTGCCTGCCATAGGGCCCCAGACAAATACCTCGGCCCGTTTCCCTGGCAAACAAAAGTAAGCTGCCCCGCTTCTGGATGGCAGATTGCAGGAACCACTTGGTACTATCAAACCAGCCCGACTTGGCACTGGTGCCACCTTGGATCTGGGAACCATGCTGCGTAACGTGGATTCTAAGACGACAGGCGGCCACTCCCAGCCACAGGGCCCCAAACACAAACAACGGCGCTTTTCCCTGGAAAACAAAACTCGCCTGCCAAATTTTGATGGCAGATTGCAGGAGCCACTTGGTACTATCAAACCAGCCCAACTTGGCACTGGTGCCACCATGGGTCTGGTAATCATCCTGCCTACTGTAGCTTTTCAGGAGCCAGCCGGTCACTCCCAACCATAGGCCCCCAGAAAGAAACCTCGGCCCGTTTCCCTGGCAAACAAAAGTAAGCTAACCCGCTTCTGGATGGCAGATTGCAGGAGCCACTTTGCACCATCAAACTATCCCGACTTGGCACTGGTGCCACCTCGGGTCTGGGAACCATCCTGCGTATCGTGGATTCTAATTAGCCAGCCGGCCACTCCCAGCCACAGGCCCCCAAACAAAAACAACGGCGCTTTTCCCTGGAAAACAAAACTGGCCTGCCAACTTTTTCATGGCAGATTGCAGGAGCCACTTGGTACTATCAAACCAGCCCAACTTGGCACTGGTGCCACCACTGGTCTGGGAACCATCCTGTGTATCGTGGATTCTAAGGAGCCAGCCGGCCACTCCCAGCCACAGGACCCCAGACACAAAGCTCTGCCCGTTTCCCTGACAAACAAAATTAAGCTACCCCGCTTCTGGATGGCAGATTGCAGGAGCTGTTTAGTACTATCAAACCAGCCCGACTTGGCACTGGTGCCACCTTGGCTCTGGGAACCATCCTGCCTATTGTGGATTTTGTGGTGTCAGCCGGCCACTCTCAGCCATATGCCCTCAAACACAAACCACGGCCCTTTTCTCTGGCAAACAAAACTCAACTGCCCCTCTTCTGGAAGGCAAATTGCAGGACGCACTTGGTACTACAAAAACAGCCCAACTTGGCACTGGTGCCACCTCTGGTCTGGGAACCATCCTGCGTATCGTGGATTCTAAGGAGCCAGCCGGCCACTCCCAGCCACAGGCCCCCAAACACAAACAACGGCTCTTTTCCCTGGAAAACAAAACTCGCCTACCAACTTTTTGATGGCAGATTGCAGGAGCCACTTGGTACTATCAAACCAGCGCAACTTGGCACTGGTGCCACCATGGGTCTTGTCACAATCCTGCCTATCATAGCTTTTCAGGAGCCAGCCGGTCACTCCCAGCCACAGGCGCCCAGACACAAAGCTCGGCCCATTTCCATGGTAAATAAAAGTAAGCTGTCCCGCTTCTGCATGGCAGATTTCAGGAACCACTTGGTACTATCAAACCAGCCCAACTTGGCACTGGTGCCTCCATGGGTCTGGTAACCATCCTGCCTATCGTAGCTTTTCAGGAGCCAGACGGTCACTCCCAGCCATAGGCCCCAGACACAAAGCTCTGCCCGATTCCCTGGCAAACAAAAGTAAGCTACCCCGCTTCTGGATGGCAGATTGAAGGAGCCACTTTGAACCATCAAACCAGCCCGACTTGGCACTGGTGCCACCACTGGTCTGGAAAACATCCTGCGTATCGTGGATTCTAATTAGCCAGCGGGCCACTCCCAGCCACAGGACCCCAGACACAAAACTCTGCCCGTTTCCCTGGCAAGCAAAAGTAAGCTGCCCCGCTTCTGGATGGCAGATTGCAGGAGCTATTTAGTACTATCAAACCAGCCCGACTTGGCACTTGTGCCACCTTGCTCTGGGAACCCTCCTGCCTATTGTGGATTTTCAGGGGTCAGCCGGCCAATCTCCGCCATATGCCCTCAAACACAAACCACGGCCCTTTTCTCTGGCAAACAAAACTCAGCTGCCCTGCTTCTGGATGGCAGATTGCAGCAGCCACTTGGTACTATCAAATCAGCCCAACTTGGCACTGGTGCCACCATGGGTCTGGTAACCATCCTGCCTATCGTAGCTTTTCAGGAGCCAGCCGGTCACTCCCAGCCATAGGCCGCCAGACACAAAGCTCGGCCCGTTTCCCTGGCAAACAAAAGTAAGCTACCGCGCTTCTGGATGGCAGATTGCAGGAGCCACTTTGCACCATCAAACTAGCCCGACTTGGCACTGGTGCCACCTCTGGTCTGGGAACCATCCTGCGTATCGTGGATTCTAATTAGCCAGCCGGCCACTCCCAGCCACAGGACCCCAAACACAAACAACGGCGCTTTTCCCTGGAAAACTAAACTCGCCTGCCAACTTTTTGTGAGCAGATTGCAGGAGCCACTTGGTACTATCAAATCAGCCCAACATGGCACTGGTGCCACCATGGGTCTGGTCACCATCCTGCCTATCGTAGCTTTTCAGGAGACAGCCGGTCAGTCCCAGCCATAGGCCTCGAGATACAAACATCGGCACGTTTCCTTGGCAAACACAAGTAAGCTACCCCGCTTCTGGATGGCAGATTGCAGGAACTACTTTGCACCATCAAACCAGCCCGACTTGGCACTGGTGCCACCTTGGCTCTGGGAACCATCCTGCGTATCGATCTTTTTATTGAGACAGACGGCCACTCCCAGCCATAGGCCCCCAAACACAACCCACGGTCCTTTCCTCTGGCAAACAAAACTCAGCTGCACCGCTTCTGGATGGCAGATTGCAGGAGCCACTTGGTACTATCAAACCAGCCCTACTTGGCACTGGTGCCACCATGGGTCTGGTCACCATCCTGCCTAGCATAGCTTTTCAGGAGCCAGGAGGTCACTCCCAGCCATAGACCCCCAGACAGAAACCTCGGCCCGTTTCCATGGAAAACAAAAGTAAGCTGCCCCGCTTCTGGATGGAAGATTGCAGGAGCCACTTGGTACTATCAAATTAGCCCAACTTGGCACTGGTGCCACCATGGGTCTGGTAAACATCCTGCCTATCGTAGCTTTTCAGGAGCCAGCCAGTCACTGCCTGCCATAGGGCCCCAGACAAATACCTCGGCCCGTTTCCCTGGCAAACAAAAGTAAGCTGCCCCGCTTCTGGATGGCAGATTGCAGGAACCACTTGGTACTATCAAACCAGCCCGACTTGGCACTGGTGCCACCTTGGATCTGGGAACCATGCTGCGTAACGTGGATTCTAAGACGACAGGCGGCCACTCCCAGCCACAGGGCCCCAAACACAAACAACGGCGCTTTTCCCTGGAAAACAAAACTCGCCTGCCAAATTTTGATGGCAGATTGCAGGAGCCACTTGGTACTATCAAACCAGCCCAACTTGGCACTGGTGCCACCATGGGTCTGGTAATCATCCTGCCTACTGTAGCTTTTCAGGAGCCAGCCGGTCACTCCCAACCATAGGCCCCCAGAAAGAAACCTCGGCCCGTTTCCCTGGCAAACAAAAGTAAGCTAACCCGCTTCTGGATGGCAGATTGCAGGAGCCACTTTGCACCATCAAACTATCCCGACTTGGCACTGGTGCCACCTCGGGTCTGGGAACCATCCTGCGTATCGTGGATTCTAATTAGCCAGCCGGCCACTCCCAGCCACAGGCCCCCAAACAAAAACAACGGCGCTTTTCCCTGGAAAACAAAACTGGCCTGCCAACTTTTTCATGGCAGATTGCAGGAGCCACTTGGTACTATCAAACCAGCCCAACTTGGCACTGGTGCCACCACTGGTCTGGGAACCATCCTGTGTATCGTGGATTCTAAGGAGCCAGCCGGCCACTCCCAGCCACAGGACCCCAGACACAAAGCTCTGCCCGTTTCCCTGACAAACAAAATTAAGCTACCCCGCTTCTGGATGGCAGATTGCAGGAGCTGTTTAGTACTATCAAACCAGCCCGACTTGGCACTGGTGCCACCTTGGCTCTGGGAACCATCCTGCCTATTGTGGATTTTGTGGTGTCAGCCGGCCACTCTCAGCCATATGCCCTCAAACACAAACCACGGCCCTTTTCTCTGGCAAACAAAACTCAACTGCCCCTCTTCTGGAAGGCAAATTGCAGGACGCACTTGGTACTACAAAAACAGCCCAACTTGGCACTGGTGCCACCTCTGGTCTGGGAACCATCCTGCGTATCGTGGATTCTAAGGAGCCAGCCGGCCACTCCCAGCCACAGGCCCCCAAACACAAACAACGGCTCTTTTCCCTGGAAAACAAAACTCGCCTACCAACTTTTTGATGGCAGATTGCAGGAGCCACTTCGTGCTATCAAACCAGCGCAACTTGGCACTGGTGCCACCATGGGTCTTGTCACAATCCTGCCTATCATAGCTTTTCAGGAGCCAGCCGGTCACTCCCAGCCACAGGCGCCCAGACACAAAGCTCGGCCCATTTCCATGGTAAATAAAAGTAAGCTGTCCCGCTTCTGCATGGCAGATTTCAGGAACCACTTGGTACTATCAAACCAGCCCAACTTGGCACTGGTGCCTCCATGGGTCTGGTAACCATCCTGCCTATCGTAGCTTTTCAGGAGCCAGCCGGTCAGTCCCAGCCATAGGCCCCAGACACAAAGCTCTGCCCGATTCCCTGGCAAACAAAAGTAAGCTACCCCGCTTCTGGATGGCAGATTGAAGGAGCCACTTTGAACCATCAAACCAGCCCGACTTGGCACTGGTGCCACCACTGGTCTGGAAAACATCCTGCGTATCGTGGATTCTAATTAGCCAGCGGGCCACTCCCAGCCACAGGACCCCAGACACAAAACTCTGCCCGTTTCCCTGGCAAGCAAAAGTAAGCTGCCCCGCTTCTGGATGGCAGATTGCAGGAGCTATTTAGTACTATCAAACCAGCCCGACTTGGCACTTGTGCCACCTTGCTCTGGGAACCCTCCTGCCTATTGTGGATTTTCAGGGGTCAGCCGGCCAATCTCCGCCATATGCCCTCAAACACAAACCACGGCCCTTTTCTCTGGCAAACAAAACTCAGCTGCCCTGCTTCTGGATGGCAGATTGCAGCAGCCACTTGGTACTATCAAATCAGCCCAACTTGGCACTGGTGCCACCATGGGTCTGGTAACCATCCTGCCTATCGTAGCTTTTCAGGAGCCAGCCGGTCACTCCCAGCCATAGGCCGCCAGACACAAAGCTCGGCCCGTTTCCCTGGCAAACAAAAGTAAGCTACCGCGCTTCTGGATGGCAGATTGCAGGAGCCACTTTGCACCATCAAACTAGCCCGACTTGGCACTGGTGCCACCTCTGGTCTGGGAACCATCCTGCGTATCGTGGATTCTAATTAGCCAGCCGGCCACTCCCAGCCACAGGACCCCAAACACAAACAACGGCGCTTTTCCCTGGAAAACTAAACTCGCCTGCCAACTTTTTGTGAGCAGATTGCAGGAGCCACTTGGTACTATCAAATCAGCCCAACATGGCACTGGTGCCACCATGGGTCTGGTCACCATCCTGCCTATCGTAGCTTTTCAGGAGACAGCCGGTCAGTCCCAGCCATAGGCCTCGAGATACAAACATCGGCACGTTTCCTTGGCAAACACAAGTAAGCTACCCCGCTTCTGGATGGCAGATTGCAGGAACTACTTTGCACCATCAAACCAGCCCGACTTGGCACTGGTGCCACCTTGGCTCTGGGAACGATGCTGCGTATCGTGGATTCTAAGGAGCCAGCTGGCCACTCCCAGCCACATGCCGCCAAACACAAAAAACGGCGCTTTTCCCTGGAAAACAAAACTGGCCTGCCAACTTTTTGATGGCAGATTGCAGGAGCCACTTGGTACTATCAAACCAGCCCAACTTGGCACTGGTGCCACCATGGGTCTGGTAACCATCCTGCCTATCGTAGCTTTTCAGGAGCCAGGCGGTCACTCCCAGCCTTAGGCCCACAGACACAAACCTCGGCCCGTTTCCCTTGCAAACAAAAGTAAGCTACCCCGCTTCTGGATGGCAGATTGCAGGAGCCACTTTGCACCATCAAACTAGACCGAATTGGCACTGGTGCCTCCTTGGGTCTGGGAACCATCCTGCGTATCGTGGATTCTAATTAGCCAGCCGGCCACTCCCAGCCACAGGCCCCCAAACACAAACAACGGCGCTTTTCCCTGGAAAACAAAACTGGCCTGCCAACATTTGATGGCAGATTGCAGGAGCCACTTGGTACAATCAAATCAGCCCAACTTGGCACTGGTGCCACCATGGGTCTGGTCACCATCCTGCCTAGCATAGCTTTTCAGGAGCCAGCCGGTCACTCCCTGCCATAGGCATCGACACGCAAACCTCGGCCCGTTTCCTTGGCAAACAAAAGTAAGCTACCCCGCTTCTGGATGGCAGATTGCAGGAACTACTTTGCACCATCAAACCAGCCCGACTTGGCACTGGTGCCACCTTGGGTCTGGGAACCATGCTGCGTATCGTGGATTCTAAGGAGCCAGCCGGCCACTCCCAGCCATAGGCCGCCAGACAAAAAGCTCGGCCCGTTTCCCTGGCAAACAAAAGTAAGCTACTGCGCTTCTGGATGGCAGATTGCAGGAGCTACTTCGCACCGTCAAACTAGCCCGACTTGGCACTGGTGCCACCTCTGGTCTGGGAACCATGCTGCGTATCGTGGATTCTAATTATCCAGCCGGCCACTCCGAGCCACCCGACCCCAAACACAAACAACGGCGCTTTTCCCTGGAAAGCAAAACTCGCCTGCCAACTTTTTGATGGCAGATTGCAGGAGCCACTTGGTACTATCAAATCAGCCCAACTTGGCACTGGTGCCACCATGGGTCTGGTCACCATCCTGCCTATCGTAGCTTTTCAGGAGACAGCCGGTCAGTCCCAGCCATAGGCCTCAAAATACAAACCTCGGCCCGTTTCCTTGGCAAACACAAGTAAGCTACCCCGCTTCTGGATGGCAGATTGCAGGAACTACTTTGCACCATCAAACCAGCCTGACTTGGCACTGGTGCCACCTTGGCTCTGGGAACCATGCTGCGTATCGTGGATTCTAAGGAGCCAGCTGGCCACTCCCAGCCACATGCCGCCAAACACAAACAACGGCGCTTTTCCCTGGAAAACAAATCTCGCCTGCCAAATTTTGATGGCAGATTACAGGAGCCAGTTGGTACTATCAAACCAGCCCAACTTGGCACTGGTGCCACCATGGGTCTGGTCACCATCCTGCCTATCGTAGCTTTTCAGGAGCCAGCCAGTCACTCCCAGCCATAGACCCCCAGACAAAAACCTCGGCTCGTTACCCTGGCAAACAAAAGTAAGCTGCCCCGCTTCTGGATGGCAGATTGCAGGAGCCACTTGGTACTATCAAACCAGCCCGACTTGGCACTGGTGCCACCTTGGGTCTGGGAACCATCCTGCGTAACGATGATTCTAAGACGCAATGGGGCCACTCCCAGCCACAGGTCCCCAAACACAAACAACGGCGCTTTTCCCCGGAAAACAAAACTCGCCAGCCAAATTTTTGATGGCAGATTGCAGTAGCCACTTGGTACTATCAAATTAGCCCAACTTGGCACTGGTGCCACCATGGGTCTGGTCACCATCCTGCCTATCGTAGCTTTTCACGACCTAGACGGTCACTCCCAGCCATAGGCCCCCAGACACAAACCTCGGCCCGTTTCCCTGGCAAACAAAATTAAGCTGCCCCGCTTCTGGATGGCAGATTGCAGGAACCACTTGGTACTATCAAACCAGCCCGACTTGGCACTGGTGCCACCTTGGGTCTGGGAACCATGCTGTGTTTCGTGGATTCTAATTAGCCAGCCGGTCACTCCCAGCCACAGGCCACCAAACACAAACAACGGCGCTTTTACCTGGAAAACAAAACTGGCCTGCCAACTTTTTGATGGCAGATTGCAGGAGCCACTTGGTACTATCAAACCAGCCCAACTTGGCACTGGTGCCACCATGGGTCTGGTCACCATCCTGCCTATCGTAGCTTTTCAGGAGCCAGCCGGTCACTCCCAGCCATATTCTCCGAGACACAAACCTCGGCCCGTTTCCCTGGCACACAAAAGTAAGCTGCCCCGATTCTGGATGGCAGATTGCAGGAGCCACTTTGCACCATCAAACTAACCTGACTTGACACTGGTGCCACCCTGGGTCTGGCAACCATCCTGCGTATCGTGGATTCTAATTAGCCAGCCGGCCACTCCCAGCCAGAGGACCCCAAACACAAACAACGGCGCTTTTCCCTGGAAAACAAAACTCGCCTGCCAAATTTTTGATGGCAGATTGCAGGAGCCACTTGGTACTATCAAAGCAGCCCAACTTGGCACTGGTGCCACCATGGGTCTGGTCACCATCCTGCCTATCGTAGCTTTTCAGGAGCCAGCCGGTCAGTCCCAGCCATAGGCCCCCAGACACAAACCTCGGCCCGTTTCCCTGGCAAACAAATGTAAGCTGCCCCGATTCTGGATGGCAGATTGCAGGAGCCACTTTGCACCATCAAACCAGTCCGACTTGGCACTGGTTCCCCCTTGGGTCTGGGAAACATCCTGTGTATCGTGGATTCTAAGGAGCCAGCTGGCCCCTCCAAGCCACATACCGCCAAACACAAACAATGGCGCATTTCCCTGGAAAACAAAACTCGCCTGCCAACTTTTTGATGACAGATTGCAGGAGCCACTTGGTACTATCAAACCAGCCCGTCTTGGCACTGGTGCCACCTTGGATCTGGGAACCATGCTGCGTAACGTAGATTCTAAGGCGCCAGGGGGCCACTCCCAGCCACAGGCCCCCAAACGCAAACAACGGCGCTTTTCCCTGGAAAACAAAACTCGCCTGCCAAATTTTGATGGCAGATTGCAGGAGCCACTTGGTACTATCAAATCAGCCCAACTTGGCACTGGTGCCATCATGGGTCTGGTCACCATCCTGCCTATCGTAGCTTTTCAGGAGCCAGCCGGTCACTCCGAGCTATAGCCCCCAGACACAAACCTCGGCCCGTTTCCCTGGCAAACAAAAGTAAGCTACCGCGCTTCTGGATGGCAGATTGCAGGAGCCACTTTGCACCATCACACTGGCCCGCCTTGGCACTGGTGCCACCTTGGGTCTGGGAACCATGCTGCGTATCGTGGATTCTAAGGAGCCAGCCGGCCACTCCCAGCCACAGGCCCCCAAACACAAACAACGGCGCTTTTCCCTAGAAAACAAAACTGGCCTGCCAACTTTTTGATGGCAGATTGCAGGAGCCACTTGGTACTATCAAATCAGCCAAACTTTGCACTGCTGCCACCATGGGTCTGGTCACCATCCTGCCTATGGTAGCTTTTCAGGAGCCAGCCAGGCAGTCCCAGCCATAGGCCCCCAGACACAAACCTCGGCCCGTTTCCCTGGCATACAAAAGTAAGCTACCGCGCTTCTGGATGGCAGATTGCAGGAGCCACTTTGCACCATCAAACTAGCCCGACTTGGCACTGGTGCCACCCCAGGTCTGGGAACCATCCTGCCTATCGTGGATTCTAAGGAGTCAGCCGGCCACTCCCAGCCACAGGCCCCCAAACACAAACAACGGCGCTTTTCCCTGGAAAACAAAATTCGCCTGCCAACTTTTTGATGGCAGATTGCAGGAGCCACTTGGTACTATCAAACCAGCCCAACTTGGCACTGGTGCCACCATGGGTCTGGTCACCATCCTGCCTATCGTAGCTTTTCAGGAGCCAGCCGGTCACTCCCAGCCATAGCCCCCAGACACAAACCTCGGCCCGTTTCCCTGGCAAACAAAAGTATGCTGCCCCGCTTCTGGATGGCAGATTGCAGGAACCACTTGGTACTATCAAACCAGCCCAACTTGGCACTGGTGCCACCTTGGGTCTGGGAACCATGCTGCGTATCGTGGATTCTAAGGAGGCAGCCGGCCACTCCCAGCCACAGGCCCCCGAACACAAACAACGGCGCTTTTCCCTGGAAAACAAAACTGGCCTGCCAACTTTTTGATGGCAGATTGCAGGAGCCACTTGGTACTATCCAATCAGCCCAACTTGGCACTGGTGCCACCATGGGTCTGGTAACCATCCTGCCTATCGTAGCTTTTCAGGAGCCAGCCGGTCACTCCCAGCCATAGGCCCCCAGACACAAAGCTCGGCCCGTTTCCCTGGCAAACAAAAGTAAGCTACCCCGCTTCTGGATGGCAGATTGCAGGAGCCACTTTGCACCATCAAACTAGACTTACTTGGCACTGGTGCCACCTCAGGTCTGGGAACCATCCTGCGTATCGTGGATTCTAATTATCCAGCCGGCCACTCCCAGCCACAGGCCCCCAAACAAAAACAACGGCGCTTTTCCCTGGAAAACAAAACTCGCCTTCCAACTTTTTGATGGCAGATTACAGGAGCCACTTGGTACTATCAAACCAGCCCTACTTGGCACTGGTGCCACCATGGGTCTGGTCATCATCCTGCCTATCGTAGCTTTTCAGGAGACAGCCGGTCACTCCCAGCCATTGGCCTCGAGATACAAACCTCGGCCCGTTTCCTTGGCAAACACAAGTAAGCTACCCCGCTTCTGGATGGCAGATTGCAGGAACAACTTTGCACCATCAAACCAGCCCGACTTGGCACTGGTGCCACCTTGGCTCTGGGAACCATGCTGCGTATCGTGGATTCTAAGGAGCCAGCTGGCCACTCCCAGCCACATGCCGCCAAACACAAACAACGGCGCTTTTCCCTGGAAAACAAATCTCGCCTGCCAAATTTTGATGGCAGATTACAGGAGCCAGTTGGTACTATCAAACCAGCCCAACTTGGCACTGGTGCCACCATGGGTCTGGTCACCATCCTGCCTATCGTAGCTTTTCAGGAGCCAGCCAGTCACTCCCAGCCATAGACCCCCAGACAAAAACCTCGGCTCGTTACCCTGGCAAACAAAAGTAAGCTGCCCCGCTTCTGGATGGCAGATTGCAGGAGCCACTTGGTACTATCAAACCAGCCCGACTTGGCACTGGTGCCACCTTGGGTCTGGGAACCATCCTGCGTAACGATGATTCTAAGACGCAATGGGGCCACTCCCAGCCACAGGTCCCCAAACACAAACAACGGCGCTTTTCCCCGGAAAACAAAACTCGCCAGCCAAATTTTTGATGGCAGATTGCAGTAGCCACTTGGTACTATCAAATTAGCCCAACTTGGCACTGGTGCCACCATGGGTCTGGTCACCATCCTGCCTATCGTAGCTTTTCACGACCTAGACGGTCACTCCCAGCCATAGGCCCCCAGACACAAACCTCGGCCCGTTTCCCTGGCAAACAAAATTAAGCTGCCCCGCTTCTGGATGGCAGATTGCAGGAACCACTTGGTACTATCAAACCAGCCCGACTTGGCACTGGTGCCACCTTGGGTCTGGGAACCATGCTGTGTTTCGTGGATTCTAATTAGCCAGCCGGTCACTCCCAGCCACAGGCCACCAAACACAAACAACGGCGCTTTTACCTGGAAAACAAAACTGGCCTGCCAACTTTTTGATGGCAGATTGCAGGAGCCACTTGGTACTATCAAACCAGCCCAACTTGGCACTGGTGCCACCATGGGTCTGGTCACCATCCTGCCTATCGTAGCTTTTCAGGAGCCAGCCGGTCACTCCCAGCCATATTCTCCGAGACACAAACCTCGGCCCGTTTCCCTGGCACACAAAAGTAAGCTGCCCCGATTCTGGATGGCAGATTGCAGGAGCCACTTTGCACCATCAAACTAACCTGACTTGACACTGGTGCCACCCTGGGTCTGGCAACCATCCTGCGTATCGTGGATTCTAATTAGCCAGCCGGCCACTCCCAGCCAGAGGACCCCAAACACAAACAACGGCGCTTTTCCCTGGAAAACAAAACTCGCCTGCCAAATTTTTGATGGCAGATTGCAGGAGCCACTTGGTACTATCAAAGCAGCCCAACTTGGCACTGGTGCCACCATGGGTCTGGTCACCATCCTGCCTATCGTAGCTTTTCAGGAGCCAGCCGGTCAGTCCCAGCCATAGGCCCCCAGACACAAACCTCGGCCCGTTTCCCTGGCAAACAAATGTAAGCTGCCCCGATTCTGGATGGCAGATTGCAGGAGCCACTTTGCACCATCAAACCAGTCCGACTTGGCACTGGTTCCCCCTTGGGTCTGGGAAACATCCTGTGTATCGTGGATTCTAAGGAGCCAGCTGGCCCCTCCAAGCCACATACCGCCAAACACAAACAATGGCGCATTTCCCTGGAAAACAAAACTCGCCTGCCAACTTTTTGATGACAGATTGCAGGAGCCACTTGGTACTATCAAACCAGCCCGTCTTGGCACTGGTGCCACCTTGGATCTGGGAACCATGCTGCGTAACGTAGATTCTAAGGCGCCAGGGGGCCACTCCCAGCCACAGGCCCCCAAACGCAAACAACGGCGCTTTTCCCTGGAAAACAAAACTCGCCTGCCAAATTTTGATGGCAGATTGCAGGAGCCACTTGGTACTATCAAATCAGCCCAACTTGGCACTGGTGCCATCATGGGTCTGGTCACCATCCTGCCTATCGTAGCTTTTCAGGAGCCAGCCGGTCACTCCGAGCTATAGCCCCCAGACACAAACCTCGGCCCGTTTCCCTGGCAAACAAAAGTAAGCTACCGCGCTTCTGGATGGCAGATTGCAGGAGCCACTTTGCACCATCACACTGGCCCGCCTTGGCACTGGTGCCACCTTGGGTCTGGGAACCATGCTGCGTATCGTGGATTCTAAGGAGCCAGCCGGCCACTCCCAGCCACAGGCCCCCAAACACAAACAACGGCGCTTTTCCCTAGAAAACAAAACTGGCCTGCCAACTTTTTGATGGCAGATTGCAGGAGCCACTTGGTACTATCAAATCAGCCAAACTTTGCACTGCTGCCACCATGGGTCTGGTCACCATCCTGCCTATGGTAGCTTTTCAGGAGCCAGCCAGGCAGTCCCAGCCATAGGCCCCCAGACACAAACCTCGGCCCGTTTCCCTGGCATACAAAAGTAAGCTACCGCGCTTCTGGATGGCAGATTGCAGGAGCCACTTTGCACCATCAAACTAGCCCGACTTGGCACTGGTGCCACCCCAGGTCTGGGAACCATCCTGCCTATCGTGGATTCTAAGGAGTCAGCCGGCCACTCCCAGCCACAGGCCCCCAAACACAAACAACGGCGCTTTTCCCTGGAAAACAAAATTCGCCTGCCAACTTTTTGATGGCAGATTGCAGGAGCCACTTGGTACTATCAAACCAGCCCAACTTGGCACTGGTGCCACCATGGGTCTGGTCACCATCCTGCCTATCGTAGCTTTTCAGGAGCCAGCCGGTCACTCCCAGCCATAGCCCCCAGACACAAACCTCGGCCCGTTTCCCTGGCAAACAAAAGTATGCTGCCCCGCTTCTGGATGGCAGATTGCAGGAACCACTTGGTACTATCAAACCAGCCCAACTTGGCACTGGTGCCACCTTGGGTCTGGGAACCATGCTGCGTATCGTGGATTCTAAGGAGGCAGCCGGCCACTCCCAGCCACAGGCCCCCGAACACAAACAACGGCGCTTTTCCCTGGAAAACAAAACTGGCCTGCCAACTTTTTGATGGCAGATTGCAGGAGCCACTTGGTACTATCCAATCAGCCCAACTTGGCACTGGTGCCACCATGGGTCTGGTAACCATCCTGCCTATCGTAGCTTTTCAGGAGCCAGCCGGTCACTCCCAGCCATAGGCCCCCAGACACAAAGCTCGGCCCGTTTCCCTGGCAAACAAAAGTAAGCTACCCCGCTTCTGGATGGCAGATTGCAGGAGCCACTTTGCACCATCAAACTAGACTTACTTGGCACTGGTGCCACCTCAGGTCTGGGAACCATCCTGCGTATCGTGGATTCTAATTATCCAGCCGGCCACTCCCAGCCACAGGCCCCCAAACAAAAACAACGGCGCTTTTCCCTGGAAAACAAAACTCGCCTTCCAACTTTTTGATGGCAGATTACAGGAGCCACTTGGTACTATCAAACCAGCCCTACTTGGCACTGGTGCCACCATGGGTCTGGTCATCATCCTGCCTATCGTAGCTTTTCAGGAGACAGCCGGTCACTCCCAGCCATTGGCCTCGAGATACAAACCTCGGCCCGTTTCCTTGGCAAACACAAGTAAGCTACCCCGCTTCTGGATGGCAGATTGCAGGAACAACTTTGCACCATCAAACCAGCCCGACTTGGCACTGGTGCCACCTTGGCTCTGGGAACCATGCTGCGTATCGTGGATTCTAAGGAGCCAGCTGGCCACTCCCTGCCCCATGTCGCCAAACACAAACAACGGCGCTTTTCCCTGGAAAACAAAACTGGCCTGCCAACGTTTTGATGGTAGATTGCAGGAGCCACTTGGTACTATCAAACCAGCCCAACTTGGCACTGCTGCCACAATGGGTCTGGTAACCATCCTGCCTATCGTAGCTTTTCAGGAGTCAGCCAGTCACTCCCAGCCATAGACCCCCAGACACAATCCTCGGCTCGTTACCCTGGCAAACAAAAGTAAGCTGCCCCGCTTCTGGATGGCAGATTGCAGGAGCCACTTGGTACTATCAAACCAGCCCGACTTGGCACTGGTGCCACCTTGGGTCTGGGAACCATCCTGCTTAACGATGATTCTAAGACGCAATGGGGCCACTCCCAGCCACAGGCCCCCAAACACAAACAACGGTGCTTTTCCCTGGAAAACAAAACTCGCCTGCCAAATTTTTGATGGCAGATTGCAGTAGCCACTTGGTACTATCAAGTCAGCCCAACTTGGCACTGGTGCCACCATGGGTCTGGTCACTATCCTGCCTATCGTAGCTTTTCAGGAGCCAGCCGGTCACTCCCAGCCATAGGCCCCCACACACAAAGCTCTGCCCGTTTCACTGGCAAACAAAAGTAAGCTGCCCCGCTTCTGGATGGCAGATTGCAGGAACCACTTGGTAGTATTAAACCAGGCCAACTTGGCACTGGTGCCACCTTGGGTCTGGGAACAATGCTGCGTATCGTGGGTTCTAAGGAGCCAGCCGGCCACACCCAGCCACAGGCCCCCAAACACAAACAACGGCGCTTTTCCCTGGAAAACAAAACTGGCCTGCCAACATTTTGATGGCAGATTGCAGGAGCCACTTGGTACTATCAAATCAGCCCAACTTGGCACTGGTGCCACCATGGGTCTGGTCACCATCCTGCCTATCGTAGCTTTTCAGGAGCCAGCCGGTCACTCCCAGCCATAGGCCCCCAGACACAAAGCTCTGCCCGTTTCCCTGGCGAACAAAAGTAAGCTGCCCCGCTTCTGGATGGCAGATTGCAGGAACCACTTGGTAGTATCAAACCAGCTTGACTTGGCAGTGGTGCCACCTTGGGTCTGGGAACCATGCTGTGTATCGTGGATTCTAAGGAGCCAGCCGGCCACTCCCAGCCACAGGCCACCAAACACAAACAACGGTGCTTTTCCCTGGAAAACAAAACTGGCCTGCCAACATTTTGATGGCAGATTGCAGGAGCCACTTGGTACTATCAAACCAGCCCAACTTGGCACTGGTGCCACCATGGGTCTGGTCACCATCCTGGCTATCGTAGCTTCTCAGGAGACAGCCGGTCACTCCCAGCCATATGCCCCGAGACACAAACCTTGGCCCGTTTCCCTAGCAAACAAAAGGAAGCTACCCCGCTTCTGGATGGCAGATTGCAGGAGCCACTTTGCACCATCAAACCAGCCCGACTTGGCACTGGTGCCACCTTGGCTCTGGGAACCATGCTGCGTATCATGGATTCTAAGGAGCCAGCTGGCCACTCCCAGCCACATGCCGCCAAACACAAACAACGGCGCTTTTCCCTGGAAAACAAAACTCGCCTGCCAACTTTTTGATGGCAGATTGCAGGAGCCACTTGGTACTATCAAACCAGCCCGTCTTGGCACTGGTGCCACCTTGGCTCTGGGAACCATGGTGCGTAAGGTAGATTCTAAGATGCCAGGGGGCCACTTCAGCCACAGGCCCCCAAACACAAACAACGGCGCTTTTCCCTGGAAAACAAAACTGGCCGGCCAAATCTTTGATGGCAGATTGCAGGAGCCACTTGTTACTATCAAACCAGCCCGTCTTGGCACTGGTGCCACCATGGGTCTGGTCACCATCCTGCCTATCGTAGCTTTTCAGGAGCCAGCCGGTCACTCCCTGCCATAGGCCCCCAGACACAAACCTCGGCTTGTTTCCCTGGCAAACAAAAGTAAGCTACCCCGCTTCTGGATGGCAGATTGCAGGAATCATTTTGCACCATCAAACTAGCCCGACTTATGACTGGTGCCACCTTGGATCTGGGAACCATGCTGCGTATCGTGGATTCTAATTAGCCAGGCGGCCACTCCCAGCCACAGGACCCCAAACACAAATAACGGCGTTTTTAATCCTGGAAAACAAAACTCGCCTGCCAACATTTTGATGGCAGATTGCAGGATCCACTTGGTACTATCAAACCAGCCCAAGTTGGCACTGGTTCCACCATGGGTCTGGTCACCATCCTGCCTATCGTAGCTTTTCAGGAGCCAGCCTGTCATTCCCAGCCATAGACCCCCACACACAAACCTCGGCCCGTTTCCCTGGGAAACAAAAGTAAGCTGCCCCGCTTCTGGATGGCAGATTGCAGGAGCCACTTGGTGCTATCAAACCAGCCCGACTTGGCACTGGTGCCACTTTGGCTCTGGGAACCATCCTGCGTAACGTAGATTGTGAGACGACCGGCGGCCACTCCCAGCCACAGGCCTCCAAACAAAATCAATGGCGATTTTCCCGGGAAAATAAAACTCGCCTGCCAAATATTTGATGGCAGATTGCAGGAGCCACTTGGTACTATCAAACCAGCCCAACTTGGCACTGGTGCCACCATGGGTCTGGTCACCATCCTGCCTATCGTAGCTTTTCAGGAGCCAGCCGGTCACTCCCAGCCATAGACCCCCAGACACAAACCTCGGCCCTTTTCCCTGGCAAACAAAAGTAAGCTGCCCCGCTTCTGGATGGCAGATTGCAGGAACCACTTGGTACTATCAAACCAGCCCGACATGGCACTGGTGCCACCTTGGGTCTGGGAACCATCCTGCGTATCGTGGATTCTAAGCAGCCACCCGGCCACTGCAGCCACATGCCGTCAAACACAAACAACGGCGCTTTTCCCTAGAAAACAAAACTCGCCTGCCAACATTTTGATGGCAGATTGCAGGAGCCACTTGGTACTATCAAACCAGCCCTTCTTTGCACTGGTGCCACCTTGGAACTGGGAACCATGCTGCGTAACGTAGATTCTAATACGCCAGGGGGCCACTCGCAGCCACAGGCCCCCAAACACAAACAACGGCGCTTTTCCCTGGAAAACAAAACTCGCCTGCCAACATTTTGATGGCAGATTGCAGGAGCCACTTGGTACTATCAAATCAGCCCAACTTGGCACTGGTGCCACCATTGGTCTGGTCACCATCCTGCCTATCGTAGCTTTTCAGGAGCCAGCCGGTCACTCCCAGCCATAGGCCCCCAGACACAAACCTCGGCCCGTTTCCCTGGCAAACAAAAGTCAGCTGCCCCGCTTCTGGATGGCAGATTGCAGGAGCCACTTTGCACCATCAAACCAGCCCGTCTTGGCACTGGTGCCACCTCAGGTCTAGGAACCATGCTGCGTATCGTGGATTCTAATTAGCCAGCCGGCCACTCCCAGCCCCAGGCCCCTAAACAGAAACAACGGCGCTTTTCCCTGGAAAACAAAACTGGCCTGCCAAATTTTTGATCGAAGATTGCAGGAGCCACTTGGTACTATCAAACCAGCCCAACTTGGCACTGGTGCCACCATGGGTCTGGTCACCATCCTGCCTATCGTAGCTTTTCAGGAGCCAGCCGGTCACTCCCAGCCATAGGCTCCCAGACAAAAATCTCGGACCGTTTCCCTGGCAAACAAAAGTAAGCTGCCCCGCTTCTGGATGGCAGATTGCAGGAGCCACTTTGCACCATCAAACCAGCCCGAGTTGGCACTGGTGCCACCTTGGTCTGGGAACCATCCTGCGTATCGTGGATTCTAAGGAGCCAGCTGGCCACTCCCAGCCACAGGCCCCCAAACACAAACAACGGCGCTTTTCCCTGGAAAACAAAACTCGCCTGCTAACTTTTTGATGGCAGATTGCAGGAGCCACTTTGCAACATAAAACCAGCCCGACTTGGCACTGGTTCCACCTTGGATCTGGGAACCATCCTGCCTATCGTGGATTTTCAGGGGCCAGCCGGCCACTCTCAGCCATGTACCCCCAAACAAAAACCACGGTCCTTTCCTCTGGCAAACAAAACTCAACTGCCCTTCTACTGGATGGCAAATTGCAGGAGCCACTTGCTACTACAAAACCAGCCCGACTCGGCACTGGTGCCACCTTGGCTCTGGGAACCATGCTGCGTATCGTGGATTCTAAGGAGCCAGCCGGCCACTCCCAGCCACAGGCCCCCAAAATATACCAAAGACCTTTTCTCTTGCAAACAAAAATCGGCTGCCCCGCTTCTGGATGGCAGATTGCAGGAGCCACTTTGCACCATCAAACCAGCCCGACTTGGCACTGGTGCCACCTTGGGTCTGGGAACCATCCTGCGTTTTGTGGATTCTAAGGAGCCAGCCGGCCACTCCCAGCCACAGGCCCCCAAACACAAACAACGGCGCTTTTCCCTGGAAAACAAAATTCGCCTGCCAACTTTTTGATGGCAGATTGCAGGAGCCACTTGGTACTATTAAACCAGCCCAACTTGGCACTGGTGCCACCATGGGTCTGGTCACCATCCTGCCTATCGTAGCTTTTCAGGAGCCAGCCGGTCACTCCCAGCCATAGCCCCCAGACACAAACCTCGGCCCGTTTCCCTGGCAAACAAAAGTAAGCTGCCCCGCTTCTGGATGGCAGATTGCAGGACGCACTTGGTACTATCAAACCAGCCCGACTTGGCACTGGTGCCACCTTGGGTCTGGGAACCATGCTGCGTATCGTGGATTCAATGGAGCCAGCCGGCCACTCCCAGCCACAGGCCCCCAAACAAAATCAATGGCGCTTTTCCCTGGAAAACAAAACTCGCCTGCCAAATTTTTGACGGCAGATTGCAGGAGCCACTTGGTACTATCAAACCAGCCCAACTTGGCACTGATGCCACCATGGGTCTGGTCATCATCCTGCCTATCGTACCTTTTCAGGAGCCAGCCGGTCACTCCCAGCCATATGCCCCCAGCCACAAACCTCGGCCCGTTTCCCTGGCAAACAAAAGTAAGCTGCCCCGCTTCTGGATGGCAGATTGCAGGAGCCACTTTGCACCATCAAACTAGCCCGACATGGCACTGGTGCCACCTCGGGTCTGGGAACCATCCTGCGTATCGTGGATTCTAATTAGCCAGCCGGCTACTCCCAGCCTCAGGCCCCCAAACACAAACAAAGGCGCTTTTCCCTGGAAAAAAAATTAAGATACCCCTCTTCAGGATGGCAGATTGCAGGAGCCACTTGGTACTATCAAACCAGCCCAACTTCGCACTGCTGCCACCATGGGTCTGGTCACCATCCTGCCTATCGTAGCTTTTCAGGAGCCAGCCGGTCACTCCCAGCCATAGGCCCCCAGACACAAACCTCGGCCCGTTTCCCTGGCAAACAAAAGTAAGCTGACCCAATTCTGGATGGCAGATTGCAGGAAACACTTGGTAGTATCAAACCAGCCCAACTTGTCACTGGTGCCACCTCTTGTCTGGGAACCATCCTGCGTATCGTGGATTCTAAGGATCCAGCCGGCCACTCTTAGCCACAGGCCCCCAAACACAAACAACGTCGCTTTTCCCTGGAAAACTAAACTCGCCTGCCAACTTTTTGATGGCAGATTGCAGGAGCCACTTGGTACTATCAAACCAGCCCGACTTGGCACTGGTGCCACCACTGGTCTGGAAAACATCCTGCGTATCGTGGATTCTAATTAGCCAGCGGGCCACTCCCAGCCACAGGACCCCAGACACAAAACTCTGCCCGTTTCCCTGGCAAGCAAAAGTAAGCTGCCCCGCTTCTGGATGGCAGATTGCAGGAGCTATTTAGTACTATCAAACCAGCCCGACTTGGCACTTGTGCCACCTTGCTCTGGGAACCCTCCTGCCTATTGTGGATTTTCAGGGGTCAGCCGGCCAATCTCCGCCATATGCCCTCAAACAAAAACCACGGCCCTTTTCTCTGGCAAACAAAACTCAGCTGCCCTGCTTCTGGATGGCAGATTGCAGGAGCCACTTGGTACTATCAAATCAGCCCAACTTGGCACTGGTGCCACCATGGGTCTGGTAACCATCCTGCCTATCGTAGCTTTTCAGGAGCCAGCCGGTCACTCCCAGCCATAGGCCGCCAGACACAAACATCGGCCCGTTTCCCTGGCAAACAAAAGTAAGCTACCGCGCTTCTGGATGGCAGATTGCAGGAACCACTTTGCACCATCAAACTAGCCCGACTTGTCACTGGTGCCACCTCTGGTCTGGGAACCATCCTGCGTATCGTGGATTCTAATTAGCCAGCCGGCCACTCCCAGCCACAGGACCCCAAACACAAACAACGGCGCTTTTCCCTGGAAAACTAAACTCGCCTGCCAACTTTTTGTGAGCAGATTGCAGGAGCCACTTGGTACTATCAAATCAGCCCAACTTGGCACTGGTGCCACCATGGGTTTGGTCACCATCCTGCCTATCGTAGCTTTTCAGGAGCCAGCCGGTCAGTCCCAGCCATAGGCCTCGAGATACAAACATCGGCACGTTTCCTTGGCAAACACAAGTAAGCTACCCCGCTTCTGGATGGCAGATTGCAGGAACTACTTTGCACCATCAAACCAGCCCGACTTGGCACTGGTGCCACCTTGGCTCTGGGAACGATGCTGCGTATCGTGGATTCTAAGGAGCCAGCCGGCCACTCCCAGCCACATGCCGCCAAACACAAACAACGGCGCTTTTCCCTGGAAAACAAAACTCGTCTGCCAAGTTTTTGATGGCAGATTGCAGGAGCCACTTGGTACTATCAAACCAGCCCAACTTGGCACTGGTGCCACCATGGGTGTGGTAACCATCCTGCCTATCGTAGCTTTTCAGGAGCCAGGCGGTCACTCCCAGCCTTAGGCCCACAGACACAAACCTCGGCCCGTTTCCCTTGCAAACAAAAGTAAGCTACTTCGCTTCTGGATGGCAGATTGCAGGAGCCACTTTGCACCATCAAACTAGACCGAATTCGCACTAGTGCCTCCTTGGGTCTGGGAACCATCCTGCGTATCGTGGATTCTAATTAGCCAGCCGGCCACTCCCAGCCACAGGACCCCAAACACAAACAACGGCGCTTTTCCCTGGAAATCTAAACTCGCCTGCCAACATTTGATGGCAGATTGCAGGAGCCACTTGGTACAATCAAATCAGCCCAACTTGGCACTGGTGCCACCATGGGTCTGGTCACCATCCTGCCTAGCATAGCTTTTCAGGAGACAGCCGGTCACTCCCAACCATAGGCATCGACACACAAACCTCGGCCCGTTTCCTTGGCAAACACAAGTAAGCTACCCCGCTTCTGGATGGCAGATTGCAGGAACTACTTTGCACCATCAAACCAGCCCGACTTGGCACTGGTGCCACCTTGGCTCTGGGAACCATGCTGCGTATCGTGGATTCTAAGGAGCCAGCTGGCCACTCCCTGCCCCATGTCGCCAAACACAAACAACGGCGCTTTTCCCTGGAAAACAAAACTGGCCTGCCAACGTTTTGATGGTAGATTGCAGGAGCCACTTGGTACTATCAAACCAGCCCAACTTGGCACTGGTGCCACAATGGGTCTGGTAACCATCCTGCCTATCGTAGCTTTTCAGGAGCCAGCCAGTCACTCCCAGCCATAGACCCCCAGACACAATCCTCGGCTCGTTACCCTGGCAAACAAAAGTAAGCTACCCCGCTTCTGGATGGCAGATTGCAGGAGCCACTTGGTACTATCAAACCAGCCCGACTTGGCACTGGTGCCACCTTGGGTCTGGGAACCATCCTGCTTAACGATGATTCTAAGACGCAATGGGGCCACTCCCAGCCACAGGCCCCCAAACACAAACAACGGTGCTTTTCCCTGGAAAACAAAACTCGCCTGCCAAATTTTTGATGGCAGATTGCAGTAGCCACTTGGTACTATCAAGTCAGCCCAACTTGGCACTGGTGCCACCATGGGTCTGGTCACTATCCTGCCTATCGTAGCTTTTCAGGAGCCAGCCGGTCACTCCCAGCCATAGGCCCCCAGACACAAACCTCGGCCCGTTTCACTGGCAAACAAAAGTAAGCTGCCCCGCTTCTGGATGGCAGATTGCAGGAACCACTTGGTAGTATTAAACCAGGCCAACTTGGCACTGGTGCCACCTTGGGTCTGGGAACAATGCTGCGTATCGTGGGTTCTAAGGAGCCAGCCGGCCACACCCAGCCACAGGCCCCCAAACACAAACAACGGCGCTTTTCCCTGGAAAACAAAACTGGCCTGCCAACTTTTTGATGGCAGATTGCAGGAGCCACTTGGTACTATCAAATCAGCCCAACTTGGCACTGGTGCCACCATGGGTCTGGTCACCATCCTGCCTATCGTAGCTTTTCAGGAGCCAGCCGGTCACTCCCAGCCATAGGCCCCCAGACACAAAGCTCTGCCCGTTTCCCTGGCAAACAAAAGTAAGCTGCCCCGCTTCTGGATGGCAGATTGCAGGAACCACTTGGTAGTATCAAACCAGCTTGACTTGGCAGTGGTGCCACCTTGGGTCTGGGAACCATGCTGTGTATCGTGGATTCTAAGGAGCCAGCCGGCCACTCCCAGCCACAGGCCACCAAACACAAACAACGGCGCTTTTCCCTGGAAAACAAAACTCGCCTGCCAACATTTTGATGGCAGATTGCAGGAGCCACTTGGTACTATCAAACCAGCCCGACTTGGCTCTGGTGCCACCATGGGTCTGGTCACCATCCTGGCTATCGTAGCTTTTCAGGAGCCAGCCGGTCACTCCCAGCCATATGCCCCGAGACACAAACCTTGGCCCGTTTCCCTAGCAAACAAAAGGAAGCTACCCCGCTTCTGGATGGCAGATTGCAGGAGCCACTTTGCACCATCAAACCAGCCCGACTTGGCACTGGTGCCACCTTGGCTCTGGGAACCATGCTGCGTATCATGGATTCTAAGGAGCCAGCTGGCCACTCCCAGCCACATGCCGCCAAACACAAACAACGGCGCTTTTCCCTGGAAAACAAAACTCGCCTGCCAACTTTTTGATGGCAGATTGCAGGAGCCACTTGGTACTATCAAACCAGCCCGTCTTGGCACTGGTGCCACCTTGGCTCTGGAAACCATGGTGCGTAAGGTAGATTCTAAGATGCCAGGGGGCCACTCCCAGCCACAGGCCCCCAAACACAAACAACAGCGCTTTTCCCTGGAAAACAAAACTGGCCTGCCAAATTTTTCATGGCAGATTGCAGGAGCCACTTGGTACTATCAAACCAGCCCAACTTGGCACTGGTGCCACCATGGGTCTGGTCACCATCCTGCCTATCGTAGCTTTTCAGGAGCCAGCCGGTCACTCCCAGCCATAGGCCCCCAGACACAAACCTCGGCTTGTTTCCCTGGCAAACAAAAGTAAGCTACCCCGCTTCTGGATGGCAGATTGCAGGAATCATTTTGCACCATCAAACTAGCCCGACTTATGACTGGTGCCACCTTGGATCTGGGAACCATGCTGCGTATCGTGGATTCTAATTAGCCAGGCGGCCACTCCCAGCCACAGGCCCCCAAACACAAATAACGGCGTTTTTAATCCTGGAAAACAAAACTCGCCTGCCAACATTTTGATGGCAGATTGCAGGATCCACTTGGTACTATCAAACCAGCCCAAGTTGGCACTGGTTCCACCATGGGTCTGGTCACCATCCTGCCTATCGTAGCTTTTCAGGAGCCAGCCTGTCATTCCCAGCCATAGACCCCCACACACAAACCTCGGCCCGTTTCCCTGGGAAACAAAAGTAAGCTGCCCCGCTTCTGGATGGCAGATTGCAGGAGCCACTTGGTGCTATCAAACCAGCCCGACTTGGCACTGGTGCCACTTTGGCTCTGGGAACCATCCTGCGTAACGTAGATTGTGAGACGACCGGCGGCCACTCCCAGCCACAGGCCTCCAAACAAAATCAATGGCGATTTTCCCGGGAAAATAAAACTCGCCTGCCAAATATTTGATGGCAGATTGCAGGAGCCACTTGGTACTATCAAACCAGCCCAACTTGGCACTGGTGCCACCATGGGTCTGGTCACCATCCTGCCTATCGTAGCTTTTCAGGAGCCAGCCGGTCACTCCCAGCCATAGACCCCCAGACACAAACCTCGGCCCTTTTCCCTGGCAAACAAAAGTAAGCTGCCCCGCTTCTGGATGGCAGATTGCAGGAACCACTTGGTACTATCAAACCAGCCCGACATGGCACTGGTGCCACCTTGGGTCTGGGAACCATCCTGCGTATCGTGGATTCTAAGGAGCCAGCCTGCCACTGCAGCCATATGCCGTCAAACAAAAACAACGGCGCTTTTCCCTGGAAAACAAAACTCGCCTGCCAACTTTTTGATGGCAGATTGCAGGAGCCACTTGGTACTATCAAACCAGCCCGTCTTTGCACTGGTGCCACCTTGGAACTGGGAACCATGCTGCGTAACGTAGATTCTAAGACGCCAGGGGGCCACTCGCAGCCACAGGCCCCCAAACACAAACAACGGCGCTTTTCCCTGGAAAACAAAACTCGCCTGCCAACTTTTTTATGGCAGATTGCAGGAGCCACTTGGTACTATCAAATCAGCCCAACTTGGCACTGGTGCCACCATTGGTCTGGTCACCATCCTGCCTATCGTAGCTTTTCAGGAGCCAGCCGGTCACTCCCAGCCATAGGCCCCCAGACACAAACCTCGGCCCGTTTCCCTGGCAAACAAAAGTCAGCTGCCCCGCTTCTGGATGGCAGATTGCAGGAGCCACTTTGCACCATCAAACTAGCCCGACTTGGCACTGGTGCCACCTCAGGTCTAGGAACCATGCTGCGTATCGTGGATTCTAATTAGCCAGCCGGCCACTCCCAGCCCCAGGCCCCTAAACAGAAACAACGGCGCTTTTCCCTGGAAAACAAAACTGGCCTGCCAAATTTTTGATCGAAGATTGCAGGAGCCACTTGGTACTATCAAACCAGCCCGTCTTGGCACTGGTGCCACCATGGGTCTGGTCACCATCCTGCCTATCGTAGCTTTTCAGGAGCCAGCCGGTCACTCCCAGCCATAGGCTCCCAGACAAAAATCTCGGACCGTTTCCCTGGCAAACAAAAGTAAGCTGCCCCGCTTCTGGATGGCAGATTGCAGGAGCCACTTTGCACCGTCAAACCAGCCCGAGTTGGCACTGGTGCCACCTTGGTCTGGGAACCATCCTGCGTATCGTGGATTCTAAGGAGCCAGCTGGCCACTCCCAGCCACAGGCCCCCAAACACAAACAACGGCGCTTTTCCCTGGAAAACAAAACTCGCCTGCCAACTTTTTGATGGCAGATTACAGGAGCCACTTTGCAACATAAAACCAGCCCGACTTGGCACTGGTTCCACCTTGGATCTGGGAACCATCCTGCCTATCGTGGATTTTCAGGGGCCAGCCGGCCACTCTCAGCCATGTACCCCCAAACAAAAACCACGGCCCTTTCCTCTGGCAAACAAAACTCAACTGCCCCTCTACTGGATGGCAAATTGCAGGAGCCACTTGCTACTACAAAACCAGCCCGACTTGGCACTGGTGCCACCTTGGCTCTGGGAACCATGCTGCGTATCGTGGATTCTAAGGAGCCAGCCGGCCACTCCCAGCCACAGGCCCCCAAAAAATACCAAAGACCTTTTCTCTTGCAAACAAAAATCGGCTACCCCGCTTCTGGATGGCAGATTGCAGGAGCCACTTTGCACCATCAAACCAGCCCGACTTGGCACTGGTGCCACCTTGGCTCTGGGAACCATCCTGCGTTTTGTGGATTCTAAGGAGCCAGCCGGCCACTCCCAGCCACAGGCCCCCAAACACAAACAACGGCGCTTTTCCCTGGAAAACAAAATTCGCCTGCCAACTTTTTGATGGCAGATTGCAGGAGCCACTTGGTACTATTAAACCAGCCCAACTTGGCACTGGTGCCACCATGGGTCTGGTCACCATCCTGCCTATCGGAGCTTTTCAGGAGCCAGCCGGTCACTCCCAGCCATAGCCCCCAGACACAAACCTCGGCCCGTTTCCCTGGCAAACAAAAGTAAGCTGCCCCGCTTCTGGATGGCAGATTGCAGGACGCACTTGGTACTATCAAACCAGCCCAACTTGGCACTGGTGCCACCTTGGTCTGGGAACCATGCTGCGTATCGTGGATTCTATGGAGCCAGCCGCCCACTCCCAGCCACTGGCCCCCAAACAAAATCAATGGCGCTTTTCCCTGGAAAAAAAAACTCGCCTGCCAAATTTTTGACGGCAGATTGCAGGAGCCACTTGGTACTATCAAACCAGCCTAACTTGGCACTGATGCCACCATGGGTCTGGTAAACCTCCTGCCTATCGTAGCTTTTCAGGAGCCAGCCGGTCACTCCCAGCCATATGCCCCCAGCCACAAACCTCGGCCCGTTTCCCTGGCAAACAAAAGTAAGCTACCCCGCTTCTGGATGGCAGATTGCAGGAGCCACTTTGCACCATCAATCTAGCCCGACATGGCACTGGTGCCACCTCTGGTCTGGGAACCATCCTGCGTATCGTGGATTCTAATTAGCCAGCCGGCTACTCCCAGCCTCAGGCCCCCAAACACAAACAACGGCGCTTTTCCCTGGAAAAAAAATTAAGCTACCCCTCTTCAGGATGGCAGATTGCAGGAGCCACTTGGTACTATCAAACCAGCCCAACTTCGCACTGCTGCCACCATGGGTCTGGTCACCATCCTGCCTATCGTAGCTTTTCAGGAGCCAGCCGGTCACTCCCAGCCATAGGCCCCCAGACACAAACCTCGGCTCGTTTCCCTGGCAAACAAAAGTAAGCTGACCCAATTCTGGATGGCAGATTGCAGGAACCACTTGGTAGTATCAAACCAGAACGACTTGGCACTGGTGCCACCTCTGGTCTGCGAACCATCCTGCGTATCGTGCATTCTAAGGAGCCAGCCGGCCACTCCCAGCCACAGGCACCCAAACACAAACAACGGCCCGTTTCCCTGGTAAACAAAAGTAAGCTGCCCCGCTTCTGGATGGCAGATTGCAGGAACCACTTGGTAGTATCAAACCAGCCCGACTTGGCACTGGTGCCACCACTGGTCTGGAAAACATCCTGCGTATCGAGGATTCTAATTAGCCAGCGGGCCACTGCCAGCCACAGGACCCCAGACACAAAACTCTGCCCGTTTCCCTGGCAAGCAAAAGTAAGCTGCCCCGCTTCTGGATGGCAGATTGCAGGAGCTATTTAGTACTATCAAACCAGCCCGACTTGGCACTTGTGCCACCTTGCTCTGGGAACCCTCCTGCCTATTGTGGATTTTCAGGGGTCAGCCGGCCAATCTCCGCCATATGCCCTCAAACACAAACCACGGCCCTTTTCTCTGGCAAACAAAACTCAGCTGCCCTGCTTCTGGATGGCAGATTGCAGCAGCCACTTGGTACTATCAAATCAGCCCAACTTGGCACTGGTGCCACCATTGGTCTGGTCACCATCCTGCCTATCGTAGCTTTTCAGGAGCCAGCCAGTCACTCCCAGCCATAGGCCCCCAGACACAAACCTCGGCCCGTTTCCCTGGCAAACAAAAGTCAGCTGCCCCGCTTCTGGATGGCAGATTGCAGGAGCCACTTTGCACCATCAAACTAGCCCGACTTGGCACTGGTGCCACCTCAGGTCTAGGAACCATGCTGCGTATCGTGGATTCTAATTAGCCAGCCGGCCACTCCCAGCCCCAGGCCCCTAAACAGAAACAACGGCGCTTTTCCCTGGAAAACAAAACTGGCCTGCCAAATTTTTGATGGCAAATTGCAGGAGCCACTTGGTACTATCAAACCAGCCCGTCTTGGCACTGGTGCCACCATGGGTCTGGTCACCATCCTGCCTATCGTAGCTTTTCAGGAGCCAGCCGGTCACTCCCAGCCATAGGCTCCCAGACAAAAATCTCGGCCCGTTTCCCTGGCAAACAAAAGTAAGCTGCCCCGCTTCTGGATGGCAGATTGCAGGAGCCACTTTGCACCATCAAACCAGCCCGAGTTGGCACTGGTGCCACCTTGGTCTGGGAACCATCCTGCGTATCGTGGATTCTAAGGAGCCAGCTGGCCACTCCCAGCCACAGGCCCCCAAACACAAACAACGGCGCTTTTCCCTGGAAAACAAAACTCGCCTGCCAACTTTTTGATGGCAGATTGCAGGAGCCACTTTGCAACATAAAACCAGCCCGACTTGGCACTGGTTCCACCTTGGATCTGGGAACCATCCTGCCTATCGTGGATTTTCAGGGGCCAGCCGGCCACTCTCAGCCATGTACCCCCAAACAAAAACCACGGCCCTTTCCTCTGGCAAACAAAACTCAACTGCCCCTCTACTGGATGGCAAATTGCAGGAGCCACTTGCTACTACAAAACCAGCCCGACTTGGCACTGGTGCCACCTTGGCTCTGGGAACCATGCTGCGTATCGTGGATTCTAAGGAGCCAGCCGGCCACTCCCAGCCACAGGCCCCCAAAAAATACCAAAGACCTTTTCTCTTGCAAACAAAAATCGGCTGCCCCGCTTCTGGATGGCAGATTGCAGGAGCCACTTTGCACCATCAAACCAGCCCGACTTGGCACTGGTGCCACCTTGGGTCTGGGAACTATCCTGCGTTTTGTGGATTCTAAGGAGCCAGCCGGCCACTCCCAGCCACAGGCCCCCAAACACAAAAAACGGCGCTTTTCCCTGGAAAACAAAATTCGCCTGCCAACTTTTTGATGGCAGATTGCAGGAGCCACTTGGTACTATTAAACCAGCCCAACTTGGCACTGGTGCCACCATGGGTCTGGTCACCATCCTGCCTATCGTAGCTTTTCAGGAGCCAGCCGGTCACTCCCAGCCATAGCCCCCAGCCACAAACCTCGGCCCGTTTCCTTGGCAAACAAAAGTAAGCTGCCCCGCTTCTGGATGGCAGATTGCAGGACGCACTTGGTACTATCAAACCAGCCCAACTTGGCACTGGTGCCACCTTGGGTCTGGGAACCATGCTGCGTATCGTGGATTCTATGGAGCCAGCCGGCCACTCCCAGCCAGTGGTCCCCAAACAAAATCAATGGCGCTTTTCCCTGCAAAACAAAACTCGCCTGCCAAATTTTTGACGGCAGATTGCAGGAGCCACTTGGTACTATCAAACCAGCCCAACTTGGCACTGATGCCACCATGGGTCTGGTAAACATCCTGCCTATCGTAGCTTTTCAGGAGCCAGCCGGTCACTCCCAGCCATAGGCCCCCAGACACAAACCTCGGCCCGTTTCCCTGGCAAACAAAAGTAAGCTGACCCAATTCTGGAGGGCAGATTGCAGGAACCTCTTGGTAGTATCAAACCAGCACGACTTGGCACTGGTGCCACCTCTGGTCTGGGAACCATGCTGCGTATCGTGCATTCTAAGGAGCCAGCCGGCCACTCCCAGCCACAGGCACCCAAACACAAACAACGGCCCGTTTCCCTGGTAAACAAAAGTAAGCTGCCACGCTTCTGGATGGCAGATTGCAGGAACCACTTTCTAGTATCAAACCAGCCCAACTTGTCACTGGTGCCACCTCTTGTCTGGGAACCATCCTGCGTATCGTGGATTCTAAGGATCCAGCCGGCCACTCTTAGCCACAGGCCCCCAAACACAAACAACGTCGCTTTTCCCTGGAAAACAAAACTCGCCTGCCAACTTTTTGATGGCAGATTGCAGGAGCCACTTGGTACTATCAAACCAGCCCGACTTGGCACTGGTGCCACCACTGGTCTGGAAAACATCCTGCGTATCGTGGATTCTAATTAGCCAGCGAGCCACTCCCAGCCACAGGACCCCAGACACAAAACTCTGCCCGTTTCCCTGGCAAGCCAAAGTAAGCTGCCCCGCTTCTGGATGGCAGATTGCAGGAGCTATTTAGTACTATCAAACCAGCCCGACTTGGCACTTGTGCCACCTTGCTCTGGGAACCCTCCTGCCTATTGTGGATTTTCAGGGGTCAGCCGGCCAATCTCCGCCATATGCCCTCAAACACAAACCACGGCCCTTTTCTCTGGCAAACAAAACTCAGCTGCCCTGCTTCTGGATGGCAGATTGCAGGAGCCACTTGGTACTATCAAACCAGTCCGACTTGGCACTGGTGTCACCTTGGATCTGGGAACCATCCTGCGTATCGATGATTCCAAGACGCAAGGGGGCCACTCCCAGCCACAGGTCCGCAAACAAAAACAACGGCGCTTTTCCCCGGAAAACAAAACTCGCCTGCCAAATTTTTGATGGCAGATTGCAGGATCCACTTGGTTCTATCAAATCAGCCCAACTTGGCATTGGTGCCACCATGGGTCTGGTCACCATCCTGCCTATCGTAGCTTTTCAGGACCTAGCCGGTCACTCCCAGCCATAGGAACCCAGACACAAATCTCGGCCCGTTTCCCTGGCAAACAAAAGTAAGCTGCCCCGCTTCTGGATGGCAGATTGCAGGAGCCACTTTGCACCATCAAACCAGCCCGAGTTGGCACTGGTGCCACCTTGGGTCTGGGAACCATGCTGCATACCGTGGATTCTAAGGAGCCAGCCGGCCACTCCCAGCCACAGGCCCCCAAACACAAACAACGGCGCTTTAACCCTGGAAAACAAAACTCGCCTGCCAACTTTTTGATGGCAGATTGCAGGAGCCACTTGGTACTATCAAATCAGCCCGACTTGGCACTGGTGCCACCATGGGTCTGGTCACCATCCTGCCTATCGTAGCTTTTCACGACCTAGACGGTCACTCCCAGCCATAGGCCGCCAGACACAAAGCTCGGCCCGTTTCCCTGGCAAACAAAAGTAAGCTGCCCCGCTTCTGGATGGCAGATTGCAGGACGCACTTGGTACTATCAAACCAGCCCAACTTGGCACTGGTGCCACCATGGGTCTGGTCACCATCCTGCCTATCGTAGCTTTTCAGGCTCCTGCAATTTGCCATCAAAAAGTTGGCAGGCGAGTTTTGTTTTCCAGGGAAAAGCGCCGTTGTTTGTGTTTGGGGGCCTGTGGCTGGGAGTGGCCAGCTGGCTCCTTTGAATCCACGATACGCAGGATGGTTCCCAGACCAGAGGTGGCACCAGTGCCAAGTCGGGCCAGTTTGATGTTGCAAAGTGGCTCCTGCAATTTGCCATCCAGAAGCGGGGTAGCTTACTTTTGTTTGCCAGGGAAACGGGCCGAGGTTTTTGTCTGGGGGCCTATGGCTGGGAGTGACCGGCTGGCTCCTGAAAACTACGATAGGCAGGATGGTTACCAGACCCATGGTGGCACCAGTGCCAAGTTGGGCTGTTTTTCTAGTACCAATTGCGTCCTGCAATTTGCCCTCCAGAAGAGGGGCAGTTGAGTTTTGTTTGCCAGAGAAAAGGGCCGTGGTTTGTGCTTGAGGGCCTATGGCTGAGAGTAGCCGGCTGGCTCCTGAAAATCCACGCTAGGCAGCATGGTTCCCAGACCCAAGGTGGCACCAGTGCCAAGTCGGGCTTGTTTGATGGTGCAAAGTGTCTCCTGCAATCTGCCATCCAGAAGCGGTGTAGCCGATTTTTGTTTGCAAGAGAAAAGGTCCGTGGTTTTTTTTGGGCGCCTGTGGCTGGCAGTGGCCGGCTGGCTCATTAGAATCCACGATACGCAGCATGGTTCCCAGAGCCAAGGTGGCACCAGTGCCAAGTTGGGCTGGTTTGATGGTGCAAAGTGGCTCCTCTAATCTGCCATCCAGAAGCGGGGTAGCTTACTTTTGTTTGCCAGGGAAACGGGCAGAGCTTTTTGTCTGGGGGCCTATGGCTTGGAGTGGCCAACTGGCTCCTTAAAATGCACGATACGCAGGATGGTGACCAGACCCAAGGTGGCACCAGTGCCAAGTCGGGCTTGTTTTGTAGTACCAAGTGCGTCCTGCAATTTGCCATCCAGAAGAGGGGCAGTTGAGTTTTGTTTACCAGAGTAAAGTGCCGTGGTTTGTGTTTGGGGGCCTATGGCTGAGAGTGGCCGGCTGGCCCCTGAAAATCCACGATAGGCAGGATGGTTCCCAGATCCAAGGTGGCACCAGTGCCAAGTCGGGCTGGTTTGATGGTGCAAAGTGGCTCCTGCAATCTGCCATCCAGACGCGGGGCAGCGGATTTTTGTTTGCTGGAGAAATGTTCCGTGGTTTGTTTTTGGCGGTATATGGATGGGAGTGGACGGCTGTCTCCTTAAAAAGCTCGATACGCAGGATGGTTCCCTGACCCAAGGTGGCATCAGCGCCAAGTCGGGCTGTTTTCGTAGTACCAAGTGCGTCCTGCAATTTGCCGTCCAGAAGAGGGGCAGTTGAGTTTTGTTTGCCAGAGAAAAGGGCCGTGGTTTGTGTTTGGGGGAATATGGCTGAGAGTGGCCGGCTGGCTCCTGAAAATCCACGATAAGCAGGATGGTTCCCAGAGCCAAGGTGGCACCAGTGCCAAGTCGGGCTGGTTTGATAGTAATAAATAGCTCCTGCAATCTGCCATCCAGAAGCGGGGCAGCTTATATTTGTTTGCCAGGGAAACGGGCCGAGGTTTGTGTCTGGGGGCCTATGGCTGGGAGTGACCGGCTGGCTCCTGAAAAGCTACGATAGGCAGGATGGTGACCAGACCCATGGTGGCACCAGTGCCAAGTTGGGCTGGTTTGATAGTACCAAGTGGCTCCTGCAATCTGCCATCAAAAAGTTGGCAGGCGAGTTTTGTTTTCCAGGGAAAAGCGCCGTTGTTTGTGTTTGGGGGCCTGCGGCTGGGAGTGGCCGGCTGGCGCCTTAGAATCTACGACACGCAGCATGGTTCCCAGACCCAAGGTGGCACCAGTGCCAATTCGGGCTGGTTTGATAGTACCAAGTGGCTCCTGCAATCTGCCATCTAGAAGCGGGGCAGCTTACTTTTGTTTGCCAGGGAAACGGGCCCAGATTTGTGTCTGGGGGCCTATGGCTGGGAGTGACCGGCTGGCTCCTGAAAAGCTACGATAGGCAGGATGGTGACCAGACCCATGGTGGCAGCAGTGCCAAGTTGGGCTGGTTTGATAGTACCAAGTGGCTCCTGCAATCTGCCATCAAAAAGTTGTCAGGCTAATTTTGTTTTCCGGGGAAAAGCGCCGTTGTTTGTGTTTGGGGGCCTGTGGCTGGGAGTGGCCGCCTTCGCCTAAGAATCTACGTTACGCAGCATGGTTCCCAGACCCAAGGTGGCACCAGTGCCAAGTCGGGCTGTTTTGATAGTACCAAGTGGCTCCTGCAATCTGCCATCCAGAAGCGGGGCAGCTTACTTTTGTTTGCCAGGGAAACGGGCCAAGGTTTTTGACTGGGGGCCTATGGCTGGGAGTGACCGGCTGGCTCCTGAAAAGCTCCGATAGGCAGGATGGTGACCAGACCCATGGTGGCACCAGTGCCAAGTTGGGCTGGTTTGATAGTACTAAGCGGCTCCTGCAATCTGCCATCAAAAAGTTGGCAGGCGAGTTTTGTTTGCCAGGGACAAGCGCCGTTGTTTGTGTTTGGGGGCCTGTGGCTGGGAGTGGCCGGCTGGCTCCTTAGAATCCACGATACGCAGGATGGTTCCCAGACCCGAGGTGGCACCAGTGCCAAGTCGGGCTGGTTTGATGGTTCACAGTGGCTCCTGCAATCTGCCATCCAGAAGCGGGGTAGGTTACTTTTGTTTGCCAGGGAAACGGGCCGAGGTTTGTGTCTGGGGGCCTATGGCTGGGAGTGACCGGCTGGCTCCTGAAAGGCTACGATAGGCAGGATGGTGACCAGGCCCATGGTGACACCAGTGCCAAGTTGGGCTGGTTTGATAGTACCAAGTGGCTCCTGCAATCTGCCATGCAGAAGTGGGGCAGCTGAGTTTTGTTTTCCAGGGAAAAGTGCCGTGGTTTTTGTTTGGGGGCTATGGCTCAGAGTGGCCGGCTGGCCCCTGAAAATCCACGATAGGCAGAATGGTTCCCAGACCCAAGGTGGCACCAGTGCCAAGTTGGGCTGTTTTTGTAGTACCAAGTGCGTCCTGCAATTTGCCTTCCAGAAGAGGGGCAGTTGAGTTTTGTTTGCCAGAGAAAAGGGTCGTGGTTTCTGTTTGAGGGCATATGGCTGAGAGTGGCCGGCTGACCCCACAAAATCCACAATAGGCAGGATGGTTCCCAGAGCCAAGGTGGCACCAGTGCCAAGTCGGGCTGGTTTGATAGTACTAAATAGCTCCTGCAATCTGCCATCCAGAAGCGGGGTAGCTTAATTTTGTTTGTCAGGGAAACGGGCAGAGCTTTGTGTCTGGGGTCCAGTGGCTGGGAGTGGCCGGCTGGCTCCTTAGAATCCACGATACGCAGGATGTTTTCCAGACCAGTGGTGGCACCAGTGCCAAGTCGGGCTGATTTGATAGTACCAAGTGGCTCCTGCAATCTGCCATCCAGAAGCGGGGCAGCTTACTTTTGTTTGCCAGGGAAACGGGCCGAGGTTTGTGTCTGGAGGCCTATGGCTGGGAGTGACCGGCTGGCTCCTGAAAAGCTACGATAGGCAGGATGGTGACCAGGCCAATGGTGACACCAGTGCCAAGTTGGGCTGGTTTGATAGTACCAAGTGGCTCCTGCAATCTGCCATGCAGAAGTGGGGCAGCTGAGTTTTGTTTTCCGGGGAAAAGCGCCGTTGTTTTTGTTTGGGGGCTATGGCTCAGCGTGACCGGCTGGCCCCTGAAAATCCACGATAGGCAGGATGGTTCCCAGACCCAAGGTGGCACCAGTGCCAAGTTGGGCTGTTTTTGTAGTACCAAGTGCGTCCTGCAATTTGCCTTCCAGAAGAGGGGCAGTTGAGTTTTGTTTGCCAGAGAAAATGGCCGTGGTTTGTGTTTGAGGGCATATGGCTGAGAGTGGCCAGCTGACCCCACAAAATCCACAATAGGCAGGATGGTTCCCAGAGCCAAGGTGGCACCAGTGCCAAGTCGGGCTGGTTTGATAGTACTAAATAGCTCCTGCAATCTGCCATCCAGAAGCGGGGTAGCTTAATTTTGTTTGTCAGGGAAACGGGCAGAGCTTTGTGTCTGGGGTCCTGTGGCTGGGAGTGGCCGGCTGGCTCCTTAGAATCCACGATACGCAGGATGGTTCCCAGACCAGTGGTGGCACCAGTGCCAAGTTGGGCTGGTTTGATAGTACCAAGTGGCTCCTGCAATCTGCCATCAAAAAGTTGGCAGGCGAGTTTTGTTTTCCAGGGAAAAGCGCCGTTGTTTGTGTTTGGGGGCCTGTGGCTGGGAGTGGCCGGCTGGCTAATTAGAATCCAAGATACGCAGGATGGTTCCCAGACCCGAGGTGGCACCAGTGCCAAGTCGGGAGAGTTTGATGGTGCAAAGTGGCTCCTGCAATCTGCCATCCAGAAGCGGGTTAGCTTACTTTTGTTTGCCAGGGAAACGGGCCGAGGTTTTTTTCTGGGGGCCTATGGCTGGGAGTGACCGGCTGGCTCCTGAAAAGCTACAGTAGGCAGGATGCTGACCAGACCCATGGTGGCACCAGTGCCAAGTTGGGCTGATTTGATAGTACCAAGTGGCTCCTGCAATCTGCCATCAAAAAGTTGGCAGGCGAGTTTTGTTTTCAAGGGAAAAGCGCCGTTGTTTCTGTTTGGGGGCCTGTGGATGGGAGTGGCCGGCTGGCTCCTTAGAATCTACGTTACGCAGCATGGTTCCCAGACCAGAGGTGGCACCAGTGCCAAGTCGGGCTGGTTTGATAGTACCAAGTGGCTCCTGCAATCTGCCATCCAGAAGCGGGGCAGCTTACTTTTGTTTGCCATGGAAACGGGCCGAGGTATTTGTCTGGGGCCCTATGGCAGGGAGTGACTGGCTGGCTCCTGAAAAGCTATGCTAGGCAGGATGGTGACCATACCCATGGTGGCACCAGTGCCAAGTTGGGCTAATTTGATAGTACCAAGTGGCTCCTGCAATCTGCCATCCAGAAGCGGGGCAGCTTACTTTTGTTTTCCATGGAAACGGGCCGAGGTTTATGTCTTGGGGTCTATGGCTGGGAGTGACCTCCTGGCTCCTGAAAAGCTATGCTAGGCAGGATGGTGACCAGACCCGTGGTGGCACCAGTGCCAAGTTGGGCTGGTTTGAGAGTACCAAGTGGCTCCGGCAATCTGCCATCAAAATGTTGGCAGGCGAGTTTTGTTTTCCGGGGAACAGCGCCGTTGTATCTGTTTGGGGGCCTGTGGATGGGAGTGGCCGGCTGGCTCCTTAGAATCTACGTTACGCAGCATGGTTCCCAGACCAGAGGTGGCACCAGTGCCAAGTCGGGCTGATTTGATAGTACCAAGTGGCTCCCGCAATCTGCCATCCAGAAGCGGGGCAGCTTACTTTTGTTTGCCAGGGAAACGGGCCGAGGTTTTTGTCTGGGGGCCTATGGCTGGGAGTGACCGGCTGGCTCCTGAAAAGCTCCGATAGGCAGGATTGTGACCAGACCCATGGTGGCACCAGTGCCAAGTTGGGCTGGTTTGATAGTACCAAGGGGCTCCTGCAATCTGCCATCAAAAATTTGGCAGGCCAGTTTTGTTTTCCAGGGAAAAGCGCCGTTGTTTGTGTTTGTGGGCCTGTGGCTGGGAGTGGCCAGCTGGCTCCTTAGAATCCACGATACGCAGGATGGTTCCCAGACCAGAGGTGGCACCAGTGTCAAGTCGGGCTGGTTTGATGGTTCAACGTGTCTCCTGAAATCTGCCATCCAGAAGCGGGGTAGCTAACTTTTGTTTGCCAGGGAAACGGGCAGAGCTTTGTGTCTGGGGGCCTATGGCTGGGAGTGACCGGCTGGCTCCTGAAAAGCTACGATAGGCAGGATGGTTACCAGACCCATGGAAGCACCAGTGCCAATTTGGGCTGGTCTGATAGTACCAAGTCGCTCCTGCAATCTGCCATCCAAAAGCAGGGCAACTGAGTTTTGTTTGCCAGAGAAAAGCGCTGTTGTTTGTGTTTGGGGTCCTGTGGCTGGGAGTGGCCGGCTGGCTCCTTAGAATCCACGATACGCAGGATGGTTCCCAGACCCAAGGTGGCACCAGTGCCAAGTCGGGCTGGTTTGATAGTACCAAGTGGTTCCTGCAATCTGCCATCCAGAAGCGGGGCAGCTTACTTTTCTTTACCATGGAAATGGGCAGAGCTTTGTGTCTGGGGTCCTGTGGCTGGGAGTGGCCGGCTGGCTCCTTAGAATCCACGATAGGCAGGATGGTTCCCAGACCAGTGGTGGCACCAGTGCCAAGTTGGGCTGGTTTGATAGTACCAAGTGGCTCCTGCAATCTGCCATCAAAAAGTTGGCAGGCCAGTTTTGTTTTCCAGGGAAAAGCGCCGTTGTTTGTGTTTGGGGGCCTGTGGCTGGGAGTGGCCGGCTGGCTAATTAGAATCCACGATACGCAGGATGGTTCCCAGACCCGAGGTGGCACCAGTGCCAAGTCGGGCTAGTTTGATGGTGCAAAGTGGCTCCTGCAATCTGCCATCCAGAAGCGGGGTAGCTTACTTTTGTTTGCCAGGGAAACGCGCCGAGGTTTTTTTCTGGCGGCCTATGGCTGGGAGTGACCGGCTGGCTCCTGAAAAGCTACAATAGGCAGGATGATTACCAGACCCATGGTAGCAGCAGTGCCAAGTTGGGCTGATTTGATAGTACCAAGTGGCTCCTGCAATCTGCCATCAAAATGTTGGCAGGCGAGTTTTGTTTTCCAGGGAAAAGCGCCGTTGTTTGTGTTTGGGGCCCTGTGGCTGGGAGTGGCCGCCTGTCGTCTTAGAATCCACGTTACGCAGCATGGTTCCCAGATCCAAGGTGGCACCAGTGCCAAGTCGGGCTGGTTTGATAGTACCAAGTGGCTCCTGCAATCTGCCATCCAGAATCGGGGCAGCTTACTTTTGTTTTCCTTGGAAACGGGCCGAGGTTTCTGTCTGGGGTTCTATGGCTGGGAGTGACCTCCTGGCTCCTGAAAAGCTATGCTAGGCAGGATGGTGACCAGACCCATGGTGGCACCAGTGCCAAGTTGGGCTGGTTTGATAGTACCAAGTGGCTCCTGCAATCTGCCATCAAAATGTTGGCAGGCGAGTTTTGTTTTCCGGGGAAAAGCGCCGTTGTTTGTGTTTGGGGGCCTGTGGCTCGGAGTGGCCGGGTGGCTGCTTAGAATCCACAATACGCAGGATGGTTCCCAGGCCAGAGGTGGCACCAGTGTCAAGTTGGGCTGGTTTGATGGTGCAAAGTGGCTCCTGCAATCTGCCATCCAGAAGCGGGGTAGCTTACTTTTGTTTGCCAGGGAAATGGGCCGAAATTCTTGTCTGGGGGCCAGTGCCTGGGGCTGGCTGGCTGGCCCCTGAAAAGCTACGATAGGCAGGATGGTGACCAGACCCATGGTGGCACCAGTGCCAAGTTGGGCTGGTTTGATAGTACCAAGTGGCTCCTGCAATCTGCCATCCAGAAGCGGGGCAGCTTAATTTTGTGTGCCAGGGAAACGGGCCGAGGTTTCTGTCTGGGGGTCTATGGCTGGGAGTGACCGGCTGGCTCCTGAAAAGCTACGATAGGCAGGATGGTGACCAGACCCATGGTGGCACCAGTGCCAAGTTGGGCTGGTTTGATAGTACCAAGTGGCTCCTGCAATCTGCAATCAAAAAGTTGGCAGGCCAGTTTTGTTTTCCAGGGAAAAGCACCGTTGTTTGTGTCTGGGGGCCTGTGGCTGGGAGTGACCAGCTGGCTCCTTAGAATCCACGATACGCAGGATGGTTCCCAGACCCAAGTTGGCACCAGTGCCAAGTTGGGCTGGTTTGATACTACCAAGTGGCTCCTGCAATCTGCCATCCAGAAGCAGGGCAGCTGAATTTTGTTTGCCAGAGAAAAAGGCTGTTGTTTGTGTTTGGGGGCCTGTAGCTTGCAGTGGCGGGCAGGCTCCTGAAAATCCATGATACGCAGCATGCTTCCCAGACCCAAGGTGGCACCAGTGCCAAGTCGGGCTGGTTTGATAGTACCAAGTGGCTCCTGCAATCTGCCATCCAGAAGAGGGGCAGTTGAGTTTTGTTTGCCAGAGAAAAGGGCCGTGGTTTGTGTTTGGGGGCATGTGGCTGAGAGAGGCCGGCTGGCTCCTTAAAATCCACGATAGGCAAGATGGTTCCCAGATCCAAGGTGCCACGTCTGGCTGGGTTGATAGTACTAAATAACTCCTGCAATCTGCCATCCAGAAGCGGGGCAGCTTACTTTTGTTGGCCAGGGAAACGGGCCGAGGTTTTTGTCTGGGGGCCTATGGCTGGGAGTGACCGGCTGGCTCCTGAAAAGCTACGATAGGCAGGATGGTGACCAGACCCATGGTGGCACCAGTGCCAAGTTGGGCTGGTTTGATAGTACCAAGTGGCTCCTGCAATCTGCCATCAAAAATTTGGCAGGCGAGTTTTGTTTTCCAGGGAAAAGCGCCGTTGTTTGTGTTTGGGGGCCTGTGGCTGGGAGTGGCCGCCTGGCGCCTTAGAATCTACGTTACGCAGCATGGTTCCCAGACCCAAGGTGGCACCAGTGCCAAGTTGGGCTGGTTTGATAGTACCAAGTGGCTCCTGCAATCTGCCATCAAAAAGTTGGCAGGCCAGTTTTGTTTTCCAGGGAAAAGCGCCGTTGTTTTTGTTTGGGGGCCTGTGGCTGGGAGTGGCCAACTGGCTCCTAAGAATCCACGATACGCAGGATGGTTTCCAGACCAGAGGTGGCACCAGTGCCAAGTCGGGCTGGTTTGATGGTGCAAAGTGTCCCCTGCAATCTGCCATCCAGAAGCGGGGTAGCTTACTTTTGTTTGCCAGGGAAACGGGCAGAGCTTTGTGTCTGAGGCCTATGGCTGGGAGTGACCGGCTGGCTCCTTAAAAGCTACGATAGGCAGGATGGTTACCAGACCCATGGAGGCACCAGTGCCAAATTGGGCTGGTTTGATAGTACCAAGTGGCTCCTGCAATCTGCCATCCAAAAGCAGGGCAGCTGAGTTTTGTTTGCCAAAGAAAAGGGCTGTGGTATGTGTGTGGGGTCCTGTGGCTGGGAGTGGCCGACTGGCTCCTTAAATTCCATGATACGCAGGATGGTTCCCAGACCCAAGGTGGCACCAGTGCCAAGTTGGGCTGGTTTGACAGTGTCAAGCGCCTCCTGCAATCTCCCATCCACAAGTGGGGCAGCTGAGATTTTTTTGCCTGTGAATCGGGCCGTTGTTTTTGATTGGGGTCTGTGGCCGAGAGTGGTCGGCTGGCTCCTGACAATCCACAATACGCAGGATGGTTCCCAGACCCAAGGTGGCACCAGTGCCAAGTTGGGCTGGTTTGATTGTACCAAGTGCGTCCTGCAATCTGCCATCCAGAAGCGGGTCAGCTGAGTTTTGTTTGCCAGAGAAAAGGGCCGTGGTTTATGTTTGGGGGCCTATGGCTCAGAGTGGCCGGCTGGCCCCTGAAAATCCACGATGTGCAGAATGGTTCCCAGACCCAAGGTGGCACCAGAGCCAAGTCGGGCTGGTTTGATGGTGCAAAGTGGCTCCTGCAATCTGCCATCCCGACGCGGGGCAGCTGATTTTTGTTTGCGAGAGAACAAGTCCGTGGTTCATTTTTGGGGGCATATGGCTGGGAGTGGCCGGCTGGCTCCTTAAAAAGCTCGATACGCAGGATGGTTCCCAGACCAGAGGTGGCACCAGTGCCAAGTCGGGCTGCTTTTGTAGTACCAAGTGCGTCCTGCAATTTGCCTTCCAGAAGAGGGGCAATTGAGTTTTGTTTGCCAGAGAAAAGGGCCGTGGTTTGTGTTTGAGGGCATATGGCTGAGAGTGGCCGGCTGACACCTGAAAATCCACAATAGGCAGGATGGTTCCCAGAGCCAAGGTGGCACCAGTGCCAAGTCGGGCTGGTTTGATAGTACTAAATAGCTCCTGCAATCTGCCATCAAAAAGTTGGCAGGCGAGTTTTCTTTTCCAGGGAAAAGCGCCGTTGTTTTTGTTTGGGGGCCTGTGGCTGGGAGTGGCCGGCTGGCTCCTTAGAATCCACGATACGCAGGATGGTTCCCAGACCCAAGGTGGCACCAGTGCCAAGTTGGGCTGGTTTGATGGTGCAAAGTGGCTCCTGCAATCTGCCATCCAGAAGCGGGGTAGCTTACCTTTGTTTGACAGGGAAACGGGCAGAGCTTTGTGTCTGGGGGCCTATGGCTTGGAGTGGCCAGCTGGCTCCTTAAAATGCACGATACGCAGGATGGTGACCAGACCCAAGGTGGCACCAGTGCCAAGTCCGGCTGCTTTTGTAGTACCAAGTGCGTCCTGCCATTTGCCATCCAGAAGAGGGGCAGTTGAGTTTTGTTTACCAGAGTAAAGTGCCGTGGTTTGTTTTTGGGGGCCTATGGCTGAGAGTGGCCGGCTGGCCCCTGAAAATCCACCATAGGCAGGATGGTTCCCACATCCAAGGTGGCACCAGTGCCAAGTCGGGCTGGTTTGATGGTGCAAAGTGGCTCCTGCAATCTGCCATCCAGACGCGGGGCAGCGGATTTTTGTTTGCTGGAGAAAAGTTCCGTGGTTTGTTTTTGGCGGTATATGGCTGGGCGTGGCTGGCTGGCTCCTTAAAAAGCTCGATACGCAGGATGGTTCCCTGACCCAAGGTGGCATCAGTGCCAAGTCGGGCTGTTTTCGTAGTACCAAGTGACTCCTGCAATTTGCCATCCAGAAGAGGGGCAGTTGAGTTTTGTTTGCCAGAGAAAAGGGCCGTGGTTTGTGTTTGTGGCATATGGCTGAGAGTGGCCGGCTGGCCCCTGAAAATCCACGATAGGCAGGATGGTTCCCAGAGCCAAGGTGGCACCAGTGCCAAGTCGGGCTGGTTTGATAGTAATAAATAGCTCCTGCAATCTGCCATCCAGAAGTGGGGCAGCTTACTTTTGTTTGCCAGGGAAACGGGCCGAGGTTTGTGTCTGGGGGCCTATGGCTGGGAGTGACCGGCTGGCTCCTGAAAAGCTACGATAGGCAGGATGGTGACCAGACCCATGGTGGCACCAGTGCCAAGTTGGGCTGGTTTGATAGTACCAAGTGGCTCCTGCAATCTGCCATCAAAAAGTTGGCAGGCCAGTTTTGTTTTCCAGGGAAAAGTGCCGTTGTTTGCTTTTGGGGGCCTGTGGCTGGGAGTGGCCAGCTGTCTCCTTAGAATCCACGATAAGCAGAATGGTTCCCAGACCAGAACTGGCACCAGTGCCAAGTCGGGCTGGTTTGATAGTACCAAGTGGCTCCTGCCATCTGCCATCCAGAAGCGGGGCAGCTTACTTTTGTTTGCCAGGGAAACGGGCCGAGGTTTTTGTCTGGGGGCCTATGGCTGGGAGTGACCGGCTGGCTCCTGAAAAGCTCCGATAGGCAGGATTGTGACCAGACCCATGGTGGCACCAGTGCCAAGTTGGGCTGGTTTGATAGTACCAAGTGGCTCCTGCAATCTGCCATCAAAAATTTGGCAGGCCAGTTTTGTTTTCCAGGGAAAAGCGCCGTTGTTTGTGTTTGTGGGCCTGTGGCTGGGAGTGGCCAGCTGGCTCCTGAAAAGCTACGATAGGCAGGATGGTTACCAGACCCATGGAAGCACCAGTGCCAAGTTGGGCTGGTCTGATAGTACCAAGTCGCCCCTGCAATCTGCCATCCAAAAGCAGGGCAACTGAGTTTTGTTTGCCAGAGAAAAGCGCTGTTGTTTGTGTTTGGGGTCCTGTGGCTGGGAGTGGCCGGCTGGCTCCTTAGAATCCACGATACGCAGGATGGTTCCCAGACCCAAGGTGGCACCAGTGCCAAGTCGGGCTGGTTTGATAGTACCAAGTGGTTCCTGCAATCTGCCATCCAGAAGCGGGGCAGCTTACTTTTCTTTACCATGGAAATGGGCAGAGCTTTGTGTCTGGGGTCCTGTGGCTGGGAGTGGCCGGCTGGCTCTTTAGAATCCACGATAGGCAGGATGGTGACCAGACCCATGGTGGCACCAGTGCCAAGTTGGGCTGGTTTGATAGTACCAAGTGGCTCCTGCAATCTGCCATCAAAAAGTTGGCAGGCGAGTTTTGTTTTCCAGGGAAAAGCGCCGTTGTTTGTGTTTGGGGGCCTGTGGCTGGGAGTGGCCGGCTGGCTAATTAGAATCCACGATACGCAGGATGGTTCCCAGACCCGAGGTGGCACCAGTGCCAAGTCGGGCTGGTTTGATGGTGCAAAGTGCCTCCTGCAATCTGCCATCCAGAAGCGGGGCAGCTTACTTTTGTTTGCCAGGGAAACGGGCCGAGGTTTTTTTCTGGGGGCCTATGGCTGGGAGTGACCGGCTGGCTCCTGAAAAGCTACAGTAGGCAGGATGATTACCAGACCCATGGTAGCAGCAGTGCCAAGTTGGGCTGATTTGATAGTACCAAGTGGCTCCTGCAATCTGCCATCAAAATGTTGGCAGGCGAGTTTTGTTTTCCAGGGAAAAGCGCCGTTGTTGGTGTTTGGGGCCCTGTGGCTGGGAGTGGCCGCCTGTCGTCTTAGAATCCACGTTACGCAGCATGGTTCCCAGATCCAAGGTGGCACCAGTGCCAAGTCGGGCTGGTTTGATAGTACCAAGTGGCTCCTGCAATCTGCCATCCTGAAGCGGGGCAGCTTACTTTTGTTTTCCTTGGAAACGGGCCGAGGTTTCTGTCTGGGGGTCTATGGCTGGGAGGGACCTCCTGGCTCCTGAAAAGCTATGCTAGGCAGGATGTTGACCAGACCCATGGTGGCACCAGTGCCAAGTTGGGCTGGTTTGATAGTACCAAGTGGCTCCTGCAATCTGCCAGCAAAATGTTGGCAGGCGAGTTTTGTTTTCCGGGGAAAAGCGCCGTTGTTTGTGTTTGGGGGCCTGTGGCTCGGAGTGGCCCGGTGGCTTCTTAGAATCCACAATACGCAGGATGGTTCCCAGGCCAGAGGTGGCACCAGTGTCAAGTTGGGCTGGTTTGATGGTGCAAAGTGGCTCCTGCAATCTGCCATCCAGAAGCGGGGTAGCTTACTTTTGTTTGCCAGGGAAATGGGCCGAAATTCTTGTCTGGGGGCCAGTGCCTGGGGCTGGCTGACTGGCCCCTGAAAAGCTACGATAGGCAGGATGGTGACCAGACCCATGGTGGCACCAGTGCCAAGTTGGGCTGGTTTGATAGTACCAAGTGGCTCCTGCAATCTGCCATCCAGAAGCGGGGCAGCTTAATTTTGTTTGCCAGGGAAACGGGCCGAAGTTTGTGTCTGGAGGCCTACGGCTGGGAGTGACCGGCTGGCTCCTGAAATGCTACGTTAGGCAGGATGGTGACCAGACCCATGGTGGCACCAGTGCCAAGTTGGGCTGGTTTGATAGTACCAAGTGGCTCCTGCAATCTGCCATCAAAAAGTTGGCAGGCCAGTTTTGTTTTCCAGGGAAAAGTGCCGTTGTTTGCTTTTGGGGGCCTGTGGCTGGGAGTGGCCAGCTGTCTCCTTAGAATCCACGATAAGCAGAATGGTTCCCAGACCAGAACTGGCACCAGTGCCAAGTCAGGCTGGTTTGATGGTGCAAAGTGGCTCCTTCAATCTGCCATCCAGAAGCGGGGTAGCTTACTTTTGTTTGCCAGGGAAACGGGCCGAGGTTTGTGTCTGGGGGCCTATGGCTGGGAGTGACCGGCTGGCTCCTGAAAAGCTACGATAGGCAGGATGCTGACCAGACCCATGGTGGCAGCAGTGCCAAGTTGGGCTGGTTTGATAGTACCAAGTGGCTCCTGCAATCTGCCATCAAAAAGTTGGCAGGCGAGTTTTGTTTTCCAGGGAAAAGCGCCGTTGTTTGTGTTTGGGGGCCTGTGGCTGGGAGTGGCCGGCTGGCTCCTTAGAATCCACGATACGCAGGAGGGTTCCCAGACCCATGGTGGCACCAGTGCCAAGTCGGGCTGGTTTGATAGTACCAAGTGGCTCCTGCAATCTGCCATCAAAATTTTGGCAGGCGAGTTTTGTTTTCCAGGGAAAAGCGCCGTTGATTGTGTTTGGGGGCCTGCGGCTGGGAATGGCCGGCTGGCTCCTTAGAATCCACGATACGCAGGATGGTTCCCAGACCAGTGGTGTCACCAGTGCCAAGTCGGGCTGGTTTGATAGTACGAAGTGGCTCCTGCAATGTGCCATCCACACGCTGGGCAGCTGAGTTTTGTTTCCCAGAGAAAAGGGCCGTGGGTTGTGTTTGGTGTCATATGGCTGGGAGTGGCCAGCTGGCTCCTTAAAATGCACGATACGCAGGATGGTGACCAGACCCAAGGTGGCACCAGTGCCAAGTCGGGCTGGTTTTGTAGTACCAAGTGCGTCCTGCAATTTGCCATCCCGAAGAGGGGCAGTTGAGTTTTGTTTACCAGAGTAAAGTGCCGTGGTTTGTGTTTGGGGGCCTATGGCTGAGAGGGGCCGGCTGGCCCCTGAAAATCCACGATAGGCAGAATGGTTCCCAGATCCAAGGGGGCACCAGTGCCAAGTCGGGCTGGTTTGATGGTGCAAAGTGGCTCCTGCAATCTGCCATCCAGACGCGGGGCAGCGGATTTTTGTTTGCTGGAGAAAAGTTCCGTGGTTTGTTTTTGGCGGTATATGGCTGGGCGTGGCCGGCTGGCTCCTTAAAAAGCTCGATACGCAGGATGGTTCCCTGACCCAAGGTGGCATCAGTGCCAAGTCGGGCTGTTTTCGTAGTACCAAGTGCGTCCTGCAATTTGCCATCCAGAAGAGGGGCAGTTGAGTTTTGTTTGCCAGAGTAAAGGGCCGTGGTTTGTGTTTGGGGGAATATGGCTGAGAGTGGCCGGCTGGCCCCTGAAAATCCACGATAGGCAGGATGGTTCCCAGACCAGAGGTGGCACCAGTGCCAAGTCGGGCTGGTTTGATAGTAATAAATAGCTCCTGCAATCTGCCATCCAGAAGCGGGGCAGCTTACTTTTGTTTGCCAGGGAAACGGGCCGAGGTTTGTGTCTGGGGGCCTATGGCTGAGAGTGACCGGCTGGCTCCTGAAAAGCTACGATAGGCAGGATGGTGACCAGACCCATGGTGGCACCAGTGCCAAGTTGGGCTGGTTTGATAGTACCAAGTGGCTCCTGCAATCTGCCATCAAAAAGTTGGCAGGCCAGTTTTGTTTTCCAGGTAAAAGCGCCGTTGTTTGTGTTTGTGGGCCTGTGGCTGGGAGTGGCCAGCTGGCTCCTTAGAATCCACGATACGCAGGATGGTTCCCAGACCAGAGGTGGCACCAGTGCCCAGTCGGGCTGGTTTGATGGTTCAAAGTGACTCCTGCAATCTGCCATCCAGAAGCGGGGTAGCTTACTTTTGTTTGCCAGGGAAACGGGCAGAGCTTTGTGTCTGGGGCCTATGGCTGGGAGTGACCGGCTGGCTCCTGAAAAGCTACGATAGGCAGGATTGTTACCGGACCCATGGAGGCACCAGTGCCAAGATGGGCTGGTTTGATAGTACCAAGTCGCTCCTGCAATCTGCCATCCAAAAGCAGGGCAACTGAATTTTGTTTTCCAGAGAAAAGCGCTGTTGTTTGTGTTTGGGGTCCTGTGGCTGGGAGTGGCCGGCTGGCTCCTGAAAAGCTACCATAGGCAGGATTGTGACCAGACCCATGGTGGCACCAGTGCCAAGTTGGCTGGTTTGATAGCACCAAGTGGCTCATGCAATCTGCCATCAAAAAGTTGGCAGGCCAGTTTTGTTTTCCAGGGAAAAGCGCCGTTGTTTGTGTTTGGGGGCCTGTGGCTGGGAGTGGCCGGCTGGCTCCTTAGAATCCACGACACGCAGGATGGTTCCCAGACCAGAGGTGGCACCAGTGCCAAGTCGGGCTGATTTGATAGTACCAAGTGGCTCCTGCAATCTGCCATCCAGAAGCGGGGCAGCTTACTTTTGTTTGCCAGGGAAACGGGCCGAGGTTTGTGTCTGGGGGCCTATGGCTGGGAGTGACCGGCTGGCTCCTGAAAGGCTACGATAGGCAGGATGGTGACCAGGCACATGGTGACACCAGTGCCAAGTTGGGCTGGTTTGATAGTACCAAGTGGCTCCTGCAATCTGCCATGCAGAAGTGGGGCAGCTGAGTTTTGTTTTCCAGGGAAAAGGGCCGTGGTTTTTGTTTGGGGGCTATGGCTCAGAGTGGCCGGCTGGCCCCTGAAAATCCACGATAGGCAGAATGGTTCCCAGACCCAAGGTGGCACCAGTGCCAAGTTGGGCTGTTTTTGTAGTACCAAGTGCGTCCTGCAATTTGCCTTCCAGAAGAGGGGCAGGTGAGTTTTGTTTGCCAGAGAAAAGGGTCGTGGTTTCTGTTTGAGGGCATATGGCTGAGAGTGGCCGGCTGACCCCACAAAATCCACAATAGGCAGGATGGTTCCCAGAGCCAAGGTGGCACCAGTGCCAAGTCGGGCTGGTTTGATAGTACTAAATAGCTCCTGCAATCTGCCATCCAGAAGCGGGGTAGCTTAATTTTGTTTGTCAGGGAAACGGGCAGAGCTTTGTGTCTGGGGTCCTGTGGCTGGGAGTGGCCGGCTGGCTCCTTAGAATCCACGATACGCAGGATGGTTCCCAGACCAGAGGTGGCACCAGTGCCAAGTCGGGCTGATTTGATAGTACCAAGTGGCTCCTGCAATCTGCCATCCAGAAGCGGGGCAGCTTACTTTTGTTTGCCAGGGAAACGGGCCGAGGTTTGTGTCTGGGGGCCTATGGCAGGGAGTGACCGGCTGGCTCCTGAAAAGCTACGATAGGCAGGATGGTGACCAGGCCCATGGTGACACCAGTGCCAAGTTGGGCTGGTTTGATAGTACCAAGTGGCTCCTGCAATCTGCCATGCAGAAGTGGGGCAGCTGAGTTTTGTTTTCCAGGGAAAAGCGCCGTTGTTTTTGTTTGGGGGCTATGGCTCAGAGTGGCCGGCTGGCCCCTGAAAATCCACGATAGGCAGGATGGTTCCCAGACCCAAGGTGGCACCAGTGCCAAGTTGGGCTGTTTTTGTAGTACCAAGTGCGTCCTGCAATTTGCCTTCCAGAAGAGGGGCAGTTGAGTTTTCTTTGCCAGAGAAAATGGCCGTGGTTTGTGTTTGAGGGCATATGGCTGAGAGTGGCCAGCTGACCCCACAAAATGCACAATAGGCAGGATGGTTCCCAGAGCCAAGGTGGCACCAGTGCCAACTCGGGCTGGTTTGATAGTACTAAATAGCTCCTGCAATCTGCCATCCAGAAGCGGGGTAGCTTAATTTTGTTTGTCAGGAAAACGGGCAGAGCTTTGTGTCTGGGGTCCTGTGGCTGGGAGTGGCCGGCTGGCTCCTTAGAATCCACGATACGCAGGATGGTTCCCAGACCAGTGGTGGCACCAGTGCCAAGTTGGGCTGGTTTGATAGTACCAAGTGGCTCCTGCAATCTGCCATCAAAAAGTTGGCAGGCGAGTTTTGTTTTCCAGGGAAAAGCGCCGTTGTTTGTGTTTGGGGGCCTGTGGCTGGGAGTGGCCGGCTGGCTAATTAGAATCCACGATACGCAGGATGGTTCCCAGACCCGAGGTGGCACCAGTGCCAAGTCGGGATAGTTTGGTGGTGCAAAGTGGCTCCTGCAATCTGCCATCCAGAAGCGGGTTAGCTTACTTTTGTTTGCCAGGGAAACGCGCCGAGGTTTTTTTCTGGGGGCCTATGGCTGGGAGTGACCGGCTGGCTCCTGAAAAGCTACAGTAGGCAGGATGATTACCAGACCCATGGTAGCAGCAGTGCCAAGTTGGGCTGATTTGATAGTACCAAGTGGCTCCTGCAATCTGCCATCAAAAAGTTGGCAGGCGAGTTTTGTTTTCAAGGGAAAAGCGCCGTTGTTGGTGTTTGGGGCCCTGTGGCTGGGAGTGGCCGCCTGGCTCCTTAGAATCCACGTTACGCAGGATGGTTCCCAGATCCAAGGTGGCACCAGTGCCAAGTCGGGCTGGTTTGATAGTACCAAGTGGCTCCTGCAATCTGCCATCCAGAAGCGGGGCAGCTTACTTTTGTTTGCCATGGAAACGGGCCGAGGTATTTGTCTGGGGCCCTAAGGCAGGGAGTGACTGGCTGGCTCCTGAAAAGCTACGATAGGCAGGATGTTTACCAGACCCATGGTGGCACCAGTGCCAAGTTGGGCTAATTTGATAGTACCAAGTGGCTCCTGCAATCTGCCATCCAGAAGCGGGGCAGCTTACTTTTGTTTTCCATGGAAACGGGCCGAGGTTTCTGTCTTGGGGTCTATGGCTGGGAGTGACCTCCTGGCTCCTGAAAAGCTATGCTAGGCAGGATGGTGACCAGACCCGTGGTGGCCCCAGTGCCAAGTTGGGCTGGTTTGAGAGTACCAAGTGGCTCCGGCAATCTGCCATCAAAATGTTGGCAGGCGAGTTTTGTTTTCCGGGGAAAAGCGCCGTTGTTTGTGTTTGGGGGCCTGTGGCTCGGAGTGGCCGGGTGGCTGCTTAGAATCCACAATACGCAGGATGGTTCCCAGGCCAGAGGTGGCACCAGTGTCAAGTTGGGCTGGTTTGATGGTGCAAAGTGGCTCCTGCAATCTGCCATCCAGAAGCGGGGTAGCTTACTTTTGTTTGCCAGGGAAACGGGCCGAGGTTCTTGTCTTGGGGCCAGTGCCTGGGGCTGGCTGGCTGGCCCCTGAAAAGCTACGATAGCCAGGATGGTGACCAGACCCATGGTGGCACCAGTGCCAAGTTGGGCTGGTTTGATAGCACCAAGGGGCTCCTGCAATCTGCCATCAAAAATTTGGCAGGCCAGTTTTGTTTTCCAGGGAAAAGCGCCGTTGTTTGTGTTTGTGGTCCTGTGGCTGGGAGTGGCCGGCTGGCGCCTTAGAATCTACGTTACGCAGCATGGTTCCCAGACCAGAGGTGGCACCAGTGCCAAGTCGGGCTGGTTTGATAGTACCAAGTGGCTCCCGCAATCTGCCATCCAGACGCGGGGCAGCTTACTTTTGTTTGCCAGGGAAACGGGCCGAGGTTTTTGTCTGGGGGCCTATGGCTGGGAGTGACCGGCTGGCTCCTGAAAAGCTCCGATAGGCAGGATTGTGACCAGACCCATGGTGGCACCAGTGCCAAGTTGGGCTGGTTTGATAGTACCAAGTGGCTCCTGCAATCTGCCATCAAAAATTTGGCAGGCCAGTTTTGTTTTCCAGGGAAAAGCGCCGTTGTTTGTGTTTGTGGGCCTGTGGCTGGGAGTTGCCGGCTGGCTCCTTAGAATCCACGATACGCAGGATGGTTCCCAGACCAGAGGTGGCACCAGTGTCAAGTCAGGCTGGTTTGATGGTTCAAAGTGGCTCCTGCAATCTGCCATCCAGAAGCGGGGTAGCTTACTTTTGTTTGCCAGGGAAACGGGCCGAGGTTTGTGTCTGGGGCCTATGGCTGGGAGTGACCGGCTGGCTCCTGAAAAGCTACGATAGGCAGGATGGTTACCAGACCCATGGAAGCACCAGTGCCAAGTTGGGCTGGTCTGATAGTACCAAGTCGCCCCTGCAATCTGCCATCCAAAAGCAGGGCAACTGAGTTTTGTTTGCCAGAGAAAAGCGCTGTTGTTTGTGTTTGGGGTCCTGTGGCTGGGAGTGGCCGGCTGGCTCCTTAGAATCCACGATACGCAGGATGGTTCCCAGACCCAAGGTGGCACCAGTGCCAAGTCGGGCTGGTTTGATAGTACCAAGTGGTTCCTGCAATCTGCCATCCAGAAGCGGGGCAGCTTACTTTTCTTTACCATGGAAATGGGCAGAGCTTTGTGTCTGGGGTCCTGTGGCTGGGAGTGGCCGGCTGGCTCTTTAGAATCCACGATAGGCAGGATGGTTCCCAGACCAGTGGTGGCACCAGTGCCAGGTTGGGCTGGTTTGATAGTACCAAGTGGCTCCTGCAATCTGCCATCAAAAAGTTGGCAGGCGAGTTTTGTTTTCCAGGGAAAAGCGCCGTTGTTTGTGTTTGGGGGCCTGTGGCTGGGAGTGGCCGGCTGGCTAATTAGAATCCACGATACGCAGGATGGTTCCCAGACCCGAGGTGGCACCAGTGCCAAGTCGGGCTGGTTTGATGGTGCAAAGTGCCTCCTGCAATCTGCCATCCAGAAGCGGGGCAGCTTACTTTTGTTTGCCAGGGAAACGGGCCGAGGTATTTTTCTGGGGGCCTATGGCTGGGAGTGACCGGCTGGCTCCTGAAAAGCTACAGTAGGCAGGATGATTACCAGACCCATGGTAGCAGCAGTGCCAAGTTGGGCTGATTTGATAGTACCAAGTGGCTCCTGCAATCTGCCATCAAAATGTTGGCAGGCGAGTTTTGTTTTCCAGGGAAAAGCGCCGTTGTTGGTGTTTGGGGCCCTGTGGCTGGGAGTGGCCGCCTGTCGTCTTAGAATCCACGTTACGCAGCATGGTTCCCAGATCCAAGGTGGCACCAGTGCCAAGTCGGGCTAGTTTGATAGTACCAAGTGGCTCCTGCAATCTGCCATCCTGAAGCGGGGCAGCTTACTTTTGTTTTCCTTGGAAACGGGCCGAGGTTTCTGTCTGGGGGTCTATGGCTGGGAGGGACCTCCTGGCTCCTGAAAAGCTATGCTAGGCAGGATGTTGACCAGACCCATGGTGGCACCAGTGCCAAGTTGGGCTGGTTTGATAGTACCAAGTGGCTCCTGCAATCTGCCAGCAAAATGTTGGCAGGCGAGTTTTGTTTTCCGGGGAAAAGCGCCGTTGTTTGTGTTTGGGGGCCTGTGGCTCGGAGTGGCCGGGTGGCTTCTTAGAATCCACAATACGCAGGATGGTTCCCAGGCCAGAGGTGGCACCAGTGTCAAGTTGGGCTGGTTTGATGGTGCAAAGTGGCTCCTGCAATCTGCCATCCAGAAGCGGGGTAGCTTACTTTTGTTTGCCAGGGAAATGGGCCGAAATTCTTGTCTGGGGGCCAGTGCCTGGGGCTGGCTGACTGGCCCCTGAAAAGCTACGATAGGCAGGATGGTGACCAGACCCATGGTGGCACCAGTGCCAAGTTGGGCTGGTTTGATAGTACCAAGTGGCTCCTGCAATCTGCCATCCAGAAGCGGGGCAGCTTAATTTTGTTTGCCAGGGAAACGGGCCGAAGTTTGTGTCTGGAGGCCTACGGCTGGGAGTGACCGGCTGGCTCCTGAAATGCTACGTTAGGCAGGATGGTGACCAGACCCATGGTGGCACCAGTGCCAAGTTGGGCTGGTTTGATTGTACCAAGTGGCTCCTGCACTCTGCCATCAAAAAGCTAGAAGGCGAGTTTTGTTTTCCAGGGAAAAGCGCCGTTGTTTGTGATTGGGGGCCTGTGGCTGGGAGTGGCCGGCTGGCTCCTTAGAACCCACGATACGCAGGATGGTTCCCAGACCAGAGGTGGCACCAGTGCCAAGTCGGGCTGGTTTGATGATGCCAAGTTGCTCCTGCAATCTGCCATCCAGAAGCGGGGTAGCTTCCTTTTGTGTGCCAGGGAAACGGGCCGAGGTTTGTGGCTTGGGGCCCATGGCTGGGAGTGACCGGCTGGCTCCTGAAAAGCTACGATAGGCAGGATGGTGACCAGACCCATGGTGGCACCAGTGCCAAGTTGGGCTGGTTTGATAGTACCAAGTGGCTCCTGCAATCTGCAATCAAAAAGTTGGCAGGCCAGTTTTGTTTTCCAGGGAAAAGCACCGTTGTTTGTGTCTGGGGGCCTGTGGCTGGGAGTGACCAGCTGGCTACTTAGAATCCACGATACGCAGGATGGTTCCCAGACCCAAGTTGGCACCAGTGCCAAGTTGGGCTGGTTTGATACTACCAAGTGGCTCCTGCAATCTGCCATCCAGAAGCGGGGCAGCTTACTTTTGTTTGCCAGAGAAAAAGGCTGTTGTTTGTGTTTGGGGGCCTGTAGCTTGCAGTGGCGGGCTGGCTCCTGAAAATCCATGATACGCAGCATGCTTCCCAGAGCCAAGGTGGCACCAGTGCCAAGTAGGGCTGGTTTGATAGTACCAAGTGGCTCCTGCAATCTGCCATCCAGAAGAGGGGCAGTTGAGTTTTGTTTGCCAGAGAAAAGGGCCGTGGTTTGTGTTTGTGGGCATGTGGCTGAGAGAGGCCGGCTGGCTCCTTAAAATCCACGATAGGCAAGATGGTTCCCAGATCCAAGGTGGCACCAGTGCCACGTCTGGCTGGGTTGATAGTACTAAATAACTCCTGCAATCTGCCATCCAGAAGCGGGGCAGCTTACTTTTGTTGGCCAGGGAAACGGGCCGAGGTTTTTGTCTGGGGGCCTATGGCTGGGAGTGACCGGCTGGCTCCTGAAAAGCTACGATAGGCAGGATGGTGACCAGACCCATGGTGGCACCAGTGCCAAGTTGGGCTGGTTTGATAGTACCAAGTGGCTCCTGCAATCTGCCATCAAAAAGTTGGCAGGCGAGTTTTGTTTTCCAGGGAAAAGCGCCGTTGATTGTGTTTGGGGGCCTGTGGCTGGGAGGGGCCGCCTGGCGCCTTAGAATCAACTTTACGCAGCATGGTTCCCAGAGCCAAGGTGGCACCAGTGCCAAGTTGGGCTGGTTTGATAGTACCAAGTGGCTCCTGCAATCTGCCATCAAAAAGTTGGCAGGCCAGTTTTGTTTTCCAGGGAAAAGCGCCGTTGTTTTTGTTTGGGGGCCTGTGGCTGGGAGTGGCCAACTGGCTCCTTAGAATCCACGATACGCAGGATGGTTTCCAGACCAGAGGTGGCACCAGTGCCAAGTTGGGCTGGTTTGATGGTGCAAAGTGGCTCCTGCAATCTGCCATCCAGAAGCGGGGTAGCTTACTTTTGTTTGCCAGGGAAACGGGCAGAGCTTTGTGTCTGGGGCCTATGGCTGGGAGTGACCGGCTGGCTCCTTAAAAGCTACGATAGGCAGGATGGTTACCAGACCCATGGAGGCACCAGTGCCAAGTTGGGCTGGTTTGATAGTACCAAGTGGCTCCTGCAATCTGCCATCCAAAAGCAGGGCAGCTGAGTTTTGTTTGCCAAAGAAAAGGGCTGTTGTTTGTGTTTGGGTCCTGTGGCTGGGAGTGGCCGACTGGCTCCTTAAATTCCATGATACGCAGGATGGTTCCCAGACCCAAGGTGGCACCAGTGCCAAGTTGGGCTGGTTTGACAGTGTCAAGCGCCTCCTGTAATCTCCCATCCACAAGTGGGGCAGCTGAGATTTTTTTGCCTGTGAATCGGGCCGTTGTTTTTGATTGGGGTCTGTGGCCGAGAGTGGTCGGCTGGCTCCTGACAATCCACAATACGCAGGATGGTTCCCAGACCCAAGGTGGCACCAGTGCCAAGTTGGGCTGGTTTGATTGTACCAAGTGCGTCCTGCAATCTGCCATCCAGAAGCGGGGCAGCAGAGTTTTGTTTGCCAGAGTAAAGGGCCGTGGTTTATGTTTCGGGGCCTATGGCTCAGAGTGGCCGGCTGGCCCCTGAAAATCCACGATAGGCAGAATGGTTCCCAGACCCAAGGTGGCACCAGAGCCAAGTCGGGCTGGTTTGATGGTGCAAAGTGCCTCCTGCAATCTGCCATCCCGACGCGGGGCAGCTGATTTTTGTTTGCCAGAGAACAAGTCCGTGGTTCATTTTTGGGGGCATATGGCTGGGAGTGGCCGGCTGGCTCCTTAAAAAGCTCGATACGCAGGATGGTTCCCAGACCAGACGTGGCACCAGTGCCAAGTCGGGCTGCTTTTGTAGTACCAAGTGCGTCCTGCAATTTGCCTTCCAGAAGAGGGGCAGTTGAGTTTTGTTTGCCAGAGAAAAGGGCCGTGGTTTGTGTTTGAGGGCATATGGCTGAGAGTGGCCGGCTGACACCTGAAAATCCACAATAGGCAGGATGGTTCCCAGAGCCAAGGTGGCACCAGTGCCAAGGGCTGGTTTGATAGTACTAAATGGCTCCTGCAATCTGCCATCAAAAAGTTGGCAGGCGAGTTTTGTTTTCCAGGGAAAAGCGCCGTTGTTTTTGTTTGGGGGCCTGTGGCTGGGAGTGGCCGGCTGGCTCCTTAGAATCCACGATACGCAGGATGGTTCCCAGACCCAAGGTGGCACCAGTGCCAAGTTGGGCTGGTTTGATGGTGCAAAGTGGCTCCTGCAATCTGCCATCCAGAAGCGGGGTAGCTTACCTTTGTTTGACAGGGAAACGGGCAGAGCTTTGTGTCTGGGGGCCTATGGCTGGGAGTGGCCAGCTGGCTCCTTAAAATGCACGATACGCAGGATGGTGACCAGACCCAAGGTGGCACCAGTGCCAAGTCGGGCTGCTTTTGTAGTACCAAGTGCGTCCTGCCATTTGCCATCCAGAAGAGGGGCAGTTGAGTTTTGTTTACCAGAGTAAAGTGCCGTGGTTTGTTTTTGGGGGCCTATGGCTGAGAGTGGCCGGCTGGCCCCTGAAAATCCACGATAGGCAGGATGGTTCCCAGATCCAAGGTGGCACCAGTGCCAAGTCGGGCTGGTTTGATGGTGCAAAGTGGCTCCTGCAATCTGCCATCCAGACGCGGGGCAGCGGATTTTTGTTTGCTGGAGAAAAGTTCCGTGGTTTGATTTTGGCGGTATATGGCTGGGCGTGGCCGGCTGGCTCATTAAAAAGCTCGATACGCAGGATGGTTCCCTGACCCAAGGTGGCATCAGTGCCAAGTCGGGCTGTTTTCGTAGTACCAAGTGGCTCCTGCAATTTGCCATCCAGAAGAGGGGCAGTTGAGTTTTGTTTGCCAGAGAAAAGGGCCGTGGTTTGTGTTTGTGGCATATGGCTGAGAGTGGCCGGCTGGCCCCTGAAAATCCACGATAGGCAGGATGGTTCCCAGAGCCAAGGTGGCACCAGTGCCAAGTCGGGCTGGTTTGATAGTAATAAATAGCTCCTGCAATCTGCCATCCAGAAGTGGGGCAGCTTACTTTTGTTTGCCAGGGAAACGGGCCGAGGTTTGTGTCTGGGGGCCTATGGCTGGGAGTGACCGGCTGGCTCCTGAAAAGCTACGATAGGCAGGATGGTGACCAGACCCATGGTGGCACCAGTGACAAGTTGGGCTGGTTTGATAGTACCAAGTGGCTCCTGCAATCTGCCATCAAAAAGTTGGCAGGCCAGTTTTGTTTTCCAGGGAAAAGTGCCGTTGTTTTCTTTTGGGGGCCTGTGGCTGGGAGTGGCCAGCTGTCTCCTTAGAATCCACGATAAGCAGAATGGTTCCCAGACCAGAACTGGCACCAGTGCCAAGTCAGGCTGGTTTGATGGTGCAAAGTGGCTCCTGCAATCTGCCATCCAGAAGCGGGGTAGCTTACTTTTGTTTGCCAGGGAAACGGGCCGAGGTTTGTGTCTGGGGGCCTATGGCTGGGAGTGACCGGCTGGCTCCTGAAAAGCTACGATAGGCAGGATGCTGACCAGACCCATGGTGGCACCAGTGCCAAGTTGGGCTGGTTTGATAGTACCAAGTGGCTCCTGCAATCTGCCATCAAAAAGGTGGCAGGCGAGTTTTGTTTTCCAGGGAAAAGCGCCGTTGTTTGTGTTTGGGGGCCTGTGGCTGGGAGTGGCCGCCTGGCGCATTAGAATCTACGTTACGCAGCATGGTTCCCAGACCCAAGGCGGCAGCAGTGCCAAGTCGGGCTGGTTTGATAGTACCAAGTGGCTCCTGCAATCTGCCATCAAAATTTTGGCAGGCGAGTTTTGTTTTCCAGGGAAAAGCGCCGTTGATTGTGTTTGGGGGCCTGCGGCTGGGAATGGCCGGCTGGCTCCTTAGAATCCACGATACGCAGGATGGTTCCCAGAGCCAAGGTGGCACCAGTGCCAAGTCGGGCTGGTTTGATAGTACGAAGTGGCTCCTGCAATGTGCCATCCAGACGCTGGGCTGCTGAGTTTTGTTTCCCAGAGAAAAGAGCCGTGGGTTGTGTTTGGTGTCATATGGCTGGGAGTGGCCAGCTGGCTCCTTAAAATGCACGATACGCAGGATGGTGACCAGACCCAAGGTGGCACCAGTGCCAAGTCGGGCTGCTTTTGTAGTACCAAGTGCGTCCTGCCATTTGCCATCCAGAAGAGGGGCAGTTGAGTTTTGTTTACCAGAGTAAAGTGCCGTGGTTTGTTTTTGGGGGCCTATGGCTGAGAGTGGCCGGCTGGCCCCTGAAAATCCACGATAGGCAGGATGGTTCCCAGATCCAAGGTGGCACCAGTGCCAAGTCGGGCTGGTTTGATGGTGCAAAGTGGCTCCTGCAATCTGCCATCCAGACGCGGGGCAGCGGATTTTTGTTTGCTGGAGAAAAGTTCCGTGGTTTGATTTTGGCGGTATATGGCTGGGCGTGGCCGGCTGGCTCATTAAAAAGCTCGATACGCAGGATGGTTCCCTGACCCAAGGTGGCATCAGTGCCAAGTCGGGCTGTTTTCGTAGTACCAAGTGGCTCCTGCAATTTGCCATCCAGAAGAGGGGCAGTTGAGTTTTGTTTGCCAGAGAAAAGGGCCGTGGTTTGTGTTTGTGGCATATGGCTGAGAGTGGCCGGCTGGCCCCTGAAAATCCACGATAGGCAGGATGGTTCCCAGAGCCAAGGTGGCACCAGTGCCAAGTCGGGCTGGTTTGATAGTAATAAATAGCTCCTGCAATCTGCCATCCAGAAGTGGGGCAGCTTACTTTTGTTTGCCAGGGAAACGGGCCGAGGTTTGTGTCTGGGGGCCTATGGCTGGGAGTGACCGGCTGGCTCCTGAAAAGCTACGATAGGCAGGATGGTGACCAGACCCATGGTGGCACCAGTGACAAGTTGGGCTGGTTTGATAGTACCAAGTGGCTCCTGCAATCTGCCATCAAAAAGTTGGCAGGCCAGTTTTGTTTTCCAGGGAAAAGTGCCGTTGTTTTCTTTTGGGGGCCTGTGGCTGGGAGTGGCCAGCTGTCTCCTTAGAATCCACGATAAGCAGAATGGTTCCCAGACCAGAACTGGCACCAGTGCCAAGTCAGGCTGGTTTGATGGTGCAAAGTGGCTCCTGCAATCTGCCATCCAGAAGCGGGGTAGCTTACTTTTGTTTGCCAGGGAAACGGGCCGAGGTTTGTGTCTGGGGGCCTATGGCTGGGAGTGACCGGCTGGCTCCTGAAAAGCTACGATAGGCAGGATGCTGACCAGACCCATGGTGGCACCAGTGCCAAGTTGGGCTGGTTTGATAGTACCAAGTGGCTCCTGCAATCTGCCATCAAAAAGGTGGCAGGCGAGTTTTGTTTTCCAGGGAAAAGCGCCGTTGTTTGTGTTTGGGGGCCTGTGGCTGGGAGTGGCCGCCTGGCGCATTAGAATCTACGTTACGCAGCATGGTTCCCAGACCCAAGGCGGCAGCAGTGCCAAGTCGGGCTGGTTTGATAGTACCAAGTGGCTCCTGCAATCTGCCATCAAAATTTTGGCAGGCGAGTTTTGTTTTCCAGGGAAAAGCGCCGTTGATTGTGTTTGGGGGCCTGCGGCTGGGAATGGCCGGCTGGCTCCTTAGAATCCACGATACGCAGGATGGTTCCCAGAGCCAAGGTGGCACCAGTGCCAAGTCGGGCTGGTTTGATAGTACGAAGTGGCTCCTGCAATGTGCCATCCAGACGCTGGGCTGCTGAGTTTTGTTTCCCAGAGAAAAGAGCCGTGGGTTGTGTTTGGTGTCATATGGCTGGGAGTGGCCAGCTGGCTCCTTAAAATGCACGATACGCAGGATGGTGACCAGACCCAAGGTGGCACCAGTGCCAAGTCGGGCTGGTTTTGTAGTACCAAGTGCGTCCTGCAATTTGCCATCCCGAAGAGGGGCAGTTGAGTTTTGTTTACCAGAGTAAAGTGCCGTGGTTTGTGTTTGGGGGCCTATGGCTGAGAGTGGCCGGCTGGCCCCTGAAAATCCACGATAGGCAGAATGGTTCCCACATCCAAGGTGGCACCAGTGCCAAGTTGGGCTGGTTTGATGGTGCAAAGTGGCTCCTGCAATCTGCCATCCAGACGCGGGGCAGCGGAATTTTGTTTGCTGAAAAAAAGTTCCGTGGTTTGTTTTTGGCGGTATATGGCTGGGCGTGGCCGGCTGGCTCCTTAAAAAGCTCGATACGCAGGATGGTTCCCTGACCCAAGGTGGCATCAGTGCCAAGTCGGGCTGTTTTCGTAGTACCAAGTGCGTCCTGCAATTTGCCATCCAGAAGAGGGGCAGTTGAGTTTTGTTTGCCAGAGAAAAGGGCCGTGGTTTGTGTTTGGGGGCATATGGCTGAGAGTGGCCGGCTGGCCCCTGAAAATCCACGATAGGCAGGATGGTTCCCAGACCAGAGGTGGCACCAGTGCCAAGTCGGGCTGGTTTGATAGTAATAAATAGCTCCTGCAATCTGCCATCCAGAAGCGGGGCAGCTTACTTTTGTTTGCCAGGGAAACGGGCCGAGCTTTGTGTCTGGGGGCCTATGGCTGGGAGTGACCGGCTGGCTCCTGAAAAGCTACGATAGGCAGGATGGTGACCAGACCCATGGTGGCACCAGTGCCAAGTTGGGCTGGTTTGATAGTACCAAGTGGCTCCTGCAATCTGCCATCAAAAATTTGGCAGGCCAGTTTTGTTTTCCAGGTAAAAGCGCCGTTGTTTGTGTTTGTGGGCCTGTGGCTGGGAGTGGCCAGCTGGCTCCTTAGAATCCACGATACGCAGGATGGTTCCCAGACCAGAGGTGGCACCAGTGCCCAGTCGGGCTGGTTTGATGGTTCAAAGTGGCTCCTGCAATCTGCCATCCAGAAGCGGGGTAGCTTACTTTTGTTTGCCAGGGAAACGGGCAGAGCTTTGTGTCTGGGGCCTATGGCTGGGAGTGACCGGCTGGCTCCTGAAAAGCTACGATAGGCAGGATTGTTACCGGACCCATGGAGGCACCAGTTCCAAGATGGGCTGGTTTGATAGTACCAAGTCGCTCCTGCAATCTGCAATTCAAAAGCAGGGCAACTGAGTTTTGTTTGCCAGAGAAAAGCGCCGTTGTTGGTGTTTGGGGTCCTGTGGCTGGGAGTGGCCGGCTGGCTCCTTAGAATCCACGATACGCAGGATGGTTCCCAGACCAGAGGTGGCACCAGTGCCAAGTCGGGCTGGTTTGATAGTACCAAGTGGTTCCTGCAATCTGCCATCCAGAAGTGGGGCAGCTTACTTTTGTTTACCATGGAAATGGGCCGAGCTTTGTGTCTGGGCGCCTATGGCTGGGAGTGACCGGCTGACTCCTGAAAAGCTACGATAGGCAGGATGCTGACCAGACCCATGGTGGCACCAGTGCCAAGTTGGCTGGTTTGATAGCACCAAGTGGCTCCTGCAATCTGCCATCAAAAATTTGGCAGGCGAGTTTTGTTTTCCAGGGAAAAGCGCCGTTGTTTGTGTTTTTGGCCTGTGGCTGGGAGTGACCGGCTGGCTCCTTAGAATCCACGATACGCAGGATGGTTCCCAGACCCGAGGTGGCACCAGTGCCAAGTCGGGATAGTTTGATGGTGCAAAGTGGCTCCTGCAATCTGCCATCCAGAAGCGGGGTAGCTTACTTTTGTTTGCCAGGGAAACGGGCCGAGGTTTGTGTCTGGGGCCTATGGCTGGGAGTGACCGGCTGGCTCCTGAAAAGCTACGATAGGCAGGATGGTGACCAGGCCCATGGTGACACCAGTGCCAAGTTGGGCTGGTTTGATAGTACCAAGTGGCTCCTGCAATCTGCCATCCAGAAGTGGGGCAGCTGAGTTTTGTTTGCCAGAGAAAAGGGCCGTGGTTTGTGTTTGAGGGCATATGGCTGAGAGTGGCCGGCTGACCCCACAAAATCCACAATAGGCAGGATGGTTCCCAGAGCCAAGGTGGCACCAGTGCCAAGTCGGGCTGGTTTAAAGGTACTAAATAGCTCCTGCAATCTGCCATCCAGAAGCGGGGTAGCTTAATTTTGTTTGTCAGGGAAACGGGCAGAGCTTTGTGTCTGGGGTCCTGTGGCTGGGAGTGGCCGGCTGGCTCCTTAGAATCCACGATACGCAGGATGTTTCCCAGACCAGTGGTGGCACCAGTGCCAGGTTGGGCTGGTTTGATAGTACCAAGTGGCTCCTGCAATCTGCCATCCAGAAGCGGGGCAGCTTACTTTTGTTTACCATGGAAATGGGCCGAGCTTTGTGTCTGGGCGCCTATGGCTGGGAGTGGCCAGCTGGCTCCTGAAAAGCTACGATAGGCAGGATTTTGACAAGACCCATGGTGGCACCAGTGCCAAGTTGGCTGGTTTGATAGCACCAAGTGGCTCCTGCAATCTGCCATCAAAATGTTGGCAGGCGAGTTTTGTTTTCCAGGGAAAAGCGCCGTTGTTTGTGTTTGGGGGCCTGTGGCTGGGAGTGGCCGGCTGCCTCCTTAGAATCCACAATATGCAGGATGCTTCCCAGACCCAAGGTGGCACCAGTTCCAAGTTGGGCTGGTTTGATAGTACCAAGAGATTCCTGCAATCTGCCATCCAGAAGCGGGGCAGCTTACTTTTGTTTGCCAGGGAAACGGGCCGAGGTTTGTGTCTGGGGGCCTATGGCTGGGAGTGACCGGCTGGCTCCTGAAAAGCTACAGTAGGCAGGATGATTACCAGACCCATGGTAGCAGCAGTGCCAAGTTGGGCTGATTTGATAGTACCAAGTGGCTCCTGCAATCTGCCATCAAAATGTTGGCAGGCGAGTTTTGTTTTCCGGGGAAAAGCGCCGTTGTTTGTGTTTGTGGTCCTGTGGCTCGGAGTGGCCGGGTGGCTGCTTAGAATCCACGATACGCAGGATGGTTCCCAGACCAGTGGTGTCACCAGTGCCAAGTTGGGCTGGTTTGATATTACCAAGTGGCTCCTGCAATCTGCCATCCAGAAGCGGGGTAGCTTACTTTTGTTTGCCAGGGAAATGGGCCGAAATTCTTGTCTGGGGGTCAGTGCCTGGGGCTGGCTGGCTGGCCCCTGAAAAGCTACGATAGGCAGGATGGTGACCAGACCCATGGTGGCACCAGAGCCAAGTTGGGCTGGTTTGATAGTACCAAGTGGCTCCTGCAATCTGCCATCCAGAAGCGGGGCAGCTTAATTTTGTTTGCCAGGGAAACGGGCCGAGGTTTGTGTCTGGAGGCCTACGGCTGGGAGTGACCGGCTGGCTCCTGAAATGCTACGATAGGCAGGATGGTGACCAGACCCATAGTGGCACCAGTGCCAAGTTGGGCTGGTTTGATTGTACCAAGCAGCTCCTGCAATCTGCCATCAAAAAGTTGGCAGGCGAGTTTTGTTTTCCAGGGAAAAGCGCCGTTGTTTGTGTTTGGGGGCCTGTGGCTGGGAGTGGCCGGCTGGCTCCTTAGAATCCACGATACGCAGGATGGTTCCCAGACCCGAGGTGGCACCAGTGCCAAGTTGGGCTGGTTTGATATTACCAAGTGGCTCCTGCAATCTGCCATCCAGAAGCGGGGTAGCTTACTTTTGTTTGCCAGGGAAATGGGCCGAAATTCTTGTCTGGGGGTCAGTGCCTGGGGCTGGCTGGCTGGCCCCTGAAAAGCTACGATAGGCAGGAGGGTGACCAGACCCATGGTGGCACCAGTGCCAAGTTGGGCTGGTTTGATAGTACCAAGTGGCTCCTGCAATCTGCCATCCAGAAGCGGGGCAGCTTAATTTTGTTTGCCAGGGAAACGGGCCGAGGTTTGTGTCTGGAGGCCTACGGCTGGGAGTGACCGGCTGGCTCCTGAAATGCTACGATAGGCAGGATGGTGACCAGACCCATAGTGGCACCAGTGCCAAGTTGGGCTGGTTTGATTGTACCAAGCAGCTCCTGCACTCTGCCATCAAAAAGCTAGCAGGCGAGTTTTGTTTTCCAGGGAAAAGCGCCGTTGTTTGTGATTGGGGGCCTGTGGCTGGGAGTGGCCGGCTGGCTCCTTAGAACTCACGATACGCAGGATGGTTCCCAGACCAGAGGTGGCACCAGTGCCAAGTCGGGCTGGTTTGATGATGCCAAGTTGCTCCTGCAATCTGCCATCCAGACGCGGGGCAGCGGATTTTTGTTTGCTGGAGAAAAGTTCCGTGGTTTGTTTTTGGCGGTATATGGCTGGGCGTGGCCGGCTGGCTCCTTAAAAAGCTCGATACGCAGTATGGTTCCCAGACCAGAGGTGGCACCAGTGCCAAGTCGGGCTGGTTTGATAGTAATAAATAGCTCCTGCAATCTGCCATCCAGAAGCGGGGCAGCTTACTTTTGTTTGCCAGGGAAACGGGCCGAGGTTTGTGTCTGGGGGCCTATGGCTGGGAGTGACCGGCTGGCTCCTGAAAAGCTACGATAGGCAGGATGGTGACCAGACCCATGGTGGCACCAGTGCCAAGTTGGGCTGGTTTGATAGTACCAAGTGGCTCCTGCAATCTGCCATCAAAAATTTGGCAGGCCAGATTTGTTTTCCAGGGAAAAGCGCCGTTGTTTGTGTTTGGGGGCCTGTGGCTGGGAGTGGCCAGCTGGCTCCTTAGAATCCACAAAACGCAGGATGGTTCCCAGACCAGAGGTGGCACCAGTGCCAAGTCGGGCTGGTTTGATGGTTCAAAGTGGCTCCTGCAATCTGCCATCCAGAAGCGGGGTAGCTTACTTTTGTTTGCCAGGGAAACGGGCAGAGCTTTGTGTCTGGGGCCTATGGCTGGGAGTGACCGGCTGGCTCCTGAAAAGCTATGATAGGCAGGATGGTTCCCAGACCCATGGTGGCACCAGTGCCAAGTCGGCTGGTTTGATAGTACCAAGTGTCTCCTGCAATCTGCCATCAAAAAGTTGGCAGGCGAGTTTTGTTTTCGAGGGAATAGCGCCGTTGTTTGTGTTTGGGGGCCTGTGGTTGGGAGTGGCCGGCTGGCTCCTTAGAATCCACGATACGCAGGATGGTTCCCAGACCAGAGGAGGCACCAGTGCCAAGTCGGGCTGATTTGATACTACCAAGTGGCTCCTGCAATCTGCCATCCAGAAGCGGGGCAGCTTACTTTTGTGTGCCAGGGAAACGGGCCGAGGTTTGTGTCTGGGGCCTATGGCTGGGAGTGACCGGCTGGCTCCTTAAAAGCTACGATAGGCAGGATGGTGACCAGGCCCATGGTGACACCAGTGCCAAGTTGGGCTGGTTTGATAGTACCAAGTGGCTCCTGCAATCTGCCATCCAGAAGTGGGGCAGCTGAGTTTTGTTTGCCAGAGAAAAGGGCCGTGGTTTTTGTTTGGCGGCCTATGGCTCAGAGTGGCCGGCTGGCCCCTGAAAATCCACGATAGGCAGAATGGTTCCCAGACCCAAGGTGGCACCAGTGCCAAGTTGGGCTGTTTTTGTAGTACCAAGTGCGTCCTGAAATTTGCCTTCCAGAAGAGGGGCAGTTGAGTTTTGTTTGCCAGAGAAAAGGGCCGTGGTTTCTGTTTGAGGGCATATGGCTGAGAGTGGCCGGCTGACCCCACAAAATCCACAATAGGCAGGATGGTTCCCAGAGCCAAGGTGGCACCAGTGCCAAGTCGGGCTGGTTTGATAGTACTAAATAGCTCCTGCAATCTGCCATCCAGAAGCGGGGTAGCTTAATTTTGTTTGTCAGGGAAACGGGCAGAGCTTTGTGTCTGGGGTCCTGTGGCTGGGAGTGGCCGGCTGGCTCCTTAGAATCCACGATACGCAGGATGGTTCCCAGACCAGTGGTGTCACCAGTGCCAGGTTGGGCTGGTTTGATAGTACCAAGAGGTTCCTGCAATCTGCCATCCAGAAGCGGGGCAGCTTACTTTTGTTTGCCAGGGAAACGGGCCGAGGTTTTTTTCTGGGGGCCTATGGCTGGGAGTGACCGGCTGGCTCCTGAAAAGCTACAGTAGGCAGGATGATTACCAGACCCATGGTAGCAGCAGTGCCAAGTTGGGCTGATTTGATAGTACCAAGTGGCTCCTGCAATCTGCCATCAAAATGTTGGCAGGCGAGTTTTGTTTTCCAGGGAAAAGCGCCTTTGTTTGTGTTTGGGGCCCTGTGGCTGGGAGTGGCCGCCTGTCGTCTTCGAATCCACGTTACGCAGGATGGTTCCCAGACCAGAGGTGGCACCATTGCCAAGTCGGGCTGGTTTGATAGTACCAAGTGGCTCCTGCAATCTGCCATCCAGAAGCGGGGCAGCTTACTTTGGTTTGCCAGGGAAACGGGCCGAGGTATTTGTCTGGGGCCCTATGGCAGGGAGTGACTGGCTGGCTCCTGAAAAGCTACGATAGGCAGGATGTTTACCAGACCCATGGTGGCACCAGTGCCAAGTTGGGCTAATTTGATAGTACCAAGTGGCTCCTGCAATGTGCCATCTAGAAGCGGGGCAGCTTACATTTGTTTTCCATGGAAACGGGTCGAGGTTTCTGTCTTGGGGTCTATGGCTGGGAGTGACCTCCTGGCTCCTGAAAAGCTATGCTAGGCAGGATGGTGACCAGACCCATAGTGCACCAGTGCCAAGTTGGGCTGGTTTGATAGTACCAAGTGGCTCCTGCAATCTGCCATCAAAATGTTGGCAGGCGAGTTTTGTTTTCCGGGGAAAAGCGCCGTTGTTTGTGTTTGGGGGCCTGTGGCTCGGAGTGGCCGGGTGGCTGCTTAGAATCCACGATACGCAGGATGGTTCCCAGACCAGTGGTGTCACCAGTGCCAAGTTGGGCTGGTTTGATATTACCAAGTGGCTCCTGCAATATGCCATCCAGAAGCGGGGTAGCTTACTTTTGTTTGCCAGGGAAATGGGCCGAAATTCTTGTCTGGGGGCCAGTGCCTGGGGCTCGCTGGCTGGCCCCTGAAAAGCTACGATAGGCAGGATGGTGACCAGACCCATGGTGGCACCAGTGCCAAGTTGGGCTGGTTTGATAGTACCAAGTGGCTCCTGCAATCTGCCATCCAGAAGCGGGGCAGCTTAATTTTGTTTGCCAGGGAAACGGGCCGAGGTTTGTGTCTGGAGGCCTACGGCTGGGAGTGACCGGCTGGCTCCTGAAATGCTACGATAGGCAGGATGGTGACCAGACCCATAGTGGCACCAGTGCCAAGTTGGGCTGGTTTGATTGTACCAAGTGGCTCCTGCACTCTGCCATCAAAAAGCTAGCAGGCGAGTTTTGTTTTCCAGGGAAAAACGCCGTTGTTTGTGATTGGGGGCCTGTGGCTGGGAGTGGCCGGCTGGCTCCTTAGAACCCACGATACGCAGGATGGTTCCCAGACCAGAGGTGGCACCAGTGCCAAGTCGGGCTGGTTTGATGATGCCAAGTTGCTCCTGCAATCTGCCATCCAGAAGCGGGGTAGCTTACTTTTGTGTGCCAGGGAAACGGGCCGAGGTTTGTGGCTGGGGGCCCATGGCTGGGAGTGACTGGCTGGCTCCTGAAAAGCTACGATAGGCAGGATGGTGACCAGACCCATGGTGGCACCAGTGCCAAGTTGGGCTGGTTTGATAGTACCAAGTGGCTCCTGCAATCTGCAATCAAAAAGTTGGCAGGTCAGTTTTGTTTTCCAGGGAAAAGCACCGTTGTTTGTGTTTGGGGGCCTGTGGCTGGGAGTGGCCAGCTGGCTAATTAGAATCCACGATACGCAGGATGGTTCCCAGACCCAAGTTGGCACCAGTGCCAAGTCGGGCTGGTTTGATACTACCAAGTGGCTCCTGCAATCTGCCATCCAGAAGCGGGGCAGCTGAATTTTGTTTGCCAGAGAAAAAGGCTGTTGTTTGTGTTTGGGGGCCTGTAGCTTGCAGTGGCGGGCTGGCTCCTGAAAATCCATGATACGCAGCATGCTTCCCAGACCCACGGTGGCACCAGTGCCAAGTAGGGCTGGTTTGATAGTACTAAGTGGCTCCTGCAATCTGCCATCCAGAAGAGGGGCAGTTGAGTTTTGTTTGCCAGAGAAAAGGGCCGTGGTTTGTGTTTGGGGGCATATGGCTGAGAGAGGCCGGCTGGCTCCTTAAAATCCACGATAGGCAAGATGGTTCCCAGATCCAAGGTGGCACCAGTGCCACGTCTGGCTGGTTTGATAGTACTAAATAACTCCTGCAATCTGCCATCCAGAAGCGGGGCAGCTTACTTTTGTTTGCCAGGGAAAAGGGCCGAGGTTTTTGTCTGGGGGCCTATGGCTGGGAGTGACCGGCTGGCTCCTGAAAAGCTACGATAGGCAGGATGGTGACAGAACCCATGGTGGCACCAGAGCCAAGTTGGGCTGGTTTGATAGTACCAAGTGGCTCCTGCAATCTGCCATCAAAAAGTTGGCAGGCGAGTTTTGTTTTCCAGGGAAAAGCACCGTTGTTTGTGTTTGGGGGCCTGTGGCTGGGAGTGGCCGCCTCGGGCCTTAGAATCTACGTTATGCAGCATGGTTCCCAGAGCCAAGGTGCCACCAGTGCCAAGTCGGGCTGGTTTGATAGTACCAAGTGGCTCCTGCAATCTGCCATCAAAAAGTTGGCAGGCCAGTTTTGTTTTCCAGGGAAAAGCGCCGTTGTTTGTGTTTGGGGGCCTGTGGCTGGGAGTGGCCAGCTGGCTGCTAAGAATCCACGATACGCAGGATGGTTTCCAGACCAGAGGTGGCACCAGTGCCAAGTCGGGCTGGTTTGATAGTAATAAATAGCACCTGCAATCTGCCATCCAGAAGCGGGGCAGCTTACTTTTGTTTGCCAGTGAAACGGGCCGAGCTTTGTGTCTGGGGTCCTATGGCTGGGAGTGACCGGCTGGCTCCTGAAAAGCTACGATAGGCAGGATGGTGACCAGACCCATGGTGGCACAAGTACCAAGTTGGGCTGGTTTGATAGTACCAAGTGGCTCCTGCAATCTGCCATCAAAAAGTTGGCAGGCCAGTTTTGTTTTCCAGGGAAAAGCGCCGTTGTTTGTGTTTGGGGGCCTGTGGCTGGGAGTGGCCAGCTGGCTCCTTAGAATCCACGATACGCAGGATGGTTCCCAGACCAGAGGTGGCACCAGTGCCAAGTCGGGCTGGTTTGATGGTTCAAAGTGGCTCCTGCAATCTGCCATCCAGAAACGGGGTAGCTTACTTTTGTTTGCCAGGGAAACGGGCCGAGCTTTGTGTCTGGGGGCCTATGGCTGGGAGTGACCGGCTGGCTCCTGAAAAGATACGATAGGCAGGATGGTTCCCAGACCCATGGTGGCACCAGTGCCAAGTCGGCTGGTTTGATAGTACCAAGTGGCTCCTGCAATCTGCCATCCAGAAGAGGGGTAGCTTAATTTTGTTTTCCAGGGAAAAGCGCCGTTGTTTGTGATTCGGGTCCTGTGGCTGGGAGTGGCCGGCTGGCTCCTTAGAACCCACGATACGCAGGATGGTTCCCAGACCAGAGGTGGCACCAGTGCCAAGTCGGGCTGGTTTGATGATGCCAAGTTGCTCCTGCAATCTGCCATCCAGAAGCGGGGTAGCTTACTTTTGTGTGCCAGGGAAACGGGCCGAGGTTTGTGGCTGGGGGCCCATGGCTGGGAGTGACTGGCTGGCTCCTGAAAAGCTACGATAGGCAGGATGGTGACCAGACCCATGGTGGCACCAGTGCCAGGTTGGGCTGGTTTGATAGTACCAAGTGGCTCCTGCAATCTGCCATCAAAAAGTTGGCAGGCCAGTTTTGTTTTCCAGGGAAAAGCACCGTTGTTTGTGTTTGGGGGCCTGTGGCTGGGAGTGGCCAGCTGGCTAATTAGAATCCACGATACGCAGGATGGTTCCCAGACCCAAGTTGGCACCAGTGCCAAGTCGGGCTGGTTTGATACTACCAAGTGGCTCGTGCAATCTGCCATCCAGAAGCGGGGCAGCTGAATTTTGTTTGCCAGAGAAAAAGGCTGTTGTTTTTGTTTGGGGGCCTGTAGCTTGCAGTGGCGGGCTGGCTCCTGAAAATCCATGATACGCAGCATGGTTCCCAGACCAGAGGTGGCACCAGTGCCAAGTCGGGCTGGTTTGATACTACCAAGTGGCTCCTGCAATCTGCCATCCAGAAGCGGGGCAGCTGAATTTTGTTTGCCAGAGAAAAAGGCTTTTGTTTTTGTTTGGGGGCCTGTGCCTGGGAGTGGCCGGCTGGCTCCTTAGAATCCACGATACGCAGGATGGTTCCCAGACCCAAGGTGGCACCAGTGCCAAGTTGGGCTGGTTTGATGGTGCAAAGTGTCTCCTGCAATCTGCCATCCAGAAGCGGGGTATATTACTTTTGTTTGCCAGGGAAACAGGCAGAATTTTGTGTCTGGGGGCTATGGCTGGGAGTGGCCAGCTGGCTCCTTAAAATGCACCATACGCCGGATGGTGACCAGACCCAAGGTGGCACCAGTGCCAAGTCCGGCTGCTTTTGTAGTACCAAGTGCGTCCTGGAATTTGCCATCCAGAAGAGGGGCAGTTGAGTTTTGTTTACCAGAGTAAAGTGCCGTGGTTTGTTTTTGGGGGCCTATGGCTGAGAGTGGCCGGCTGGCCCCTGAAAATCCACGATAGGCAGAATGGTTCCCAGATCCAAGGTGGCACCAGTGCCAAGTCGGGCTGGTTTGATGGTGCAAAGTTGCTCCTGCAATCTGCCATCCAGACGCGGGGCAGCGGATTTTTGTTTGCTGGAGAGAAGTTCCGTGGTTTGTTTTTGGCGGTATATGGCTGGGCGTGGCCGGCTGGCTCCTTAAAAAGCTCGATACGCAGGATGGTTCCCTGACCCAAGGTGGCATCAGTGCCAAGTCGGGCTGTTTTCGTAGTACCAAGTGCGTCCTGCAATTTGCCATCCAGAAGAGGGGCAGTTGAGTTTTGTTTGCCAGAGAAAAGGGCCGTGGTTTGTGTTTGGGGGCGTATGGCTGAGAGTGGCCGGCTGGCCCCTGAAAATCCAGGATAGGCAGGATGGTTCCCAGACCAGAGGTGGCACCAGTGCCAAGTCGGGCTGGTTTGATAGTAATAAATAGCTCCTGCAATCTGCCATCCAGAAGCGGGGCAGCTTACTTTTGTTTGCCAGGGAAACGGGCCGAGGTTTGTGTCTGGGGGCCTATGGCTGGGAGTGACCGGCTGGCTCCTGAAAAGCTACGATAGGCAGGATGGTGACCAGACCCATGGTGGCACCAGTGCCAGGTTGGGCTGGTTTGATAGTACCAAGTGTCTCCTGCAATCTGCCATCAAAAATTTGGCAGGCCAGTTTTGTTTTCCAGGGAAAAGTGCCGTTGTTTTTGTTTGTGGGCCTGTAGCTGGGAGTGGCCAGCTGGCTCCTTAGAATCCACGATACGCAGGATGGTTCCCAGACCAGAGGTGGCACCAGTGCCAAGTCGGGCTGGTTTGATGTTTCAAAGTGGCTCCTGCAATCTGCCATCCAGAAGCGGGGTAGCTTACTTTTGTTTGCCAGGGAAACGGGCAGAGCTTTGTGTCTGGCGGCCTATGGCTGGGAGTGACCGGCTGGCTCCTGAAAAGCTACGATAGGCAGGATGGTTACCAGACCCATGGAGGCACCAGTGCCAAGTTGGGCTGGTTTGATAGTACCAAGTCGCTCCTGCAATCTGCCATCAAAAAGCAGGGCAACTGAGTTTTGTTTGCCAGAGAAAAGCGCTGTTGTTTGTGTTTGGGGTCCTGTGGCTGGGAGTGGCCGGCTGGCTCCTTAGAATCCACGATACGCAGGATGGTTCCCAGACCCAAGGTGGCACCAGTGCCAAGTCGGGCTGGTTTGATAGTACCAAGTGGCTCCTGCAATCTGCCATCCAGAAGCGGGGCAGCTTACTTTTGTTTGCCAGGGAAACGGGCCGAGGTATTTGTCTGGGGCCCTATGGCAGGGAGTGACTGGCTGGCTCCTGAAAAGCTACGATAGGCAGGATGTTTACCAGACCCATGGAGGCACCAGTGCCAAGTTGGGCTAATTTGATAGTACCAAGTGGCTCCTGCAATCTTCCATCCAGAAGCGGGGCAGCTTACTTTTGTTTGCCAGGGAAACGGGCCGAGGTCTTTGTCGGGGGGCCTATGGCTGGGAGTGACCGGCTGGCTCCTGAAAAGCTACGATAGGCAGGATGGTGACCAGACCCATGGTGGCACCAGTGCCAAGTTGGGCTGGTTTGATAGTACCAAGTGGCTCCTGCAATCTGCCATCAAAATTTTGGCAGGCGAGTTTTGTTTTCCGGGGAAAAGCGCCGTTGTTTGTGTTTGGGGGCCTGTGGCTCGGAGTGGCCGGGTGGCTGCTGAGAATCCACAATACGCAGGATGGTTCCCAGGCCAAAGGTGGCACCAGTGTCAAGTTGGGCTGGTTTGATGGTGCAAAGTGGCTCCTGCAATCTGCCATCCAGAAGCGGGGTAGCTTACTTTTGTTTGCCTGGGAAACGGACCGAAATTCTTGTCTGGGGGCCAGTGCCTGGGGCTGGCTGGCTGGCCCCTGAAAAGCTACGATAGGCAGGATGGTGACCAGACCCATGGTGGCACCAGTGCCAAGTTGGGCTGGTTTGATAGTACCAAGTGGCTCCTGCAATCTGCCATCCAGAAGCGGGGCAGCTTAATTTTGTTTGCCAGGGAAACGGGCCGTTGTTTGTGTCTGGGGGCCTACGGCTGGCAGTGACCGACTGGCTCCTGAAATGCTACGTTAGGCAGGATGGTGACCAGACCCATAGTGGCACCAGTGCCAAGTTGGGCTGGTTTGATTGTACCAAGTGGCTCCTGCACTGAGCCATCAAAAAGCTAGCAGGCGAGTTTTGTTTTCCAGGGAAAAGCGCCGTTGTTTGTGATTGGGGGCCTGTGGCTGGGAGTGGCCGGCTGGCTCCTTAGAACCCACGATACGCAGGATGGTTCCCAGACCAGAGGCGGCACCAGTGCCAAGTCGGGCTGGTTTGATGATGCCAATTTGCTCCTGCAATCTGCCATCCAGAAGCGGGGTAGCTTACTTTTGTGTGCCAGGGAAACGGGCCGAGGTTTGTGGCTGGGGGCCTATGGCTGGGAGTGACCGGCTGGCTCCTGAAAAGCTACGATAGGCAGGACGGTGACCAGACCCATGGTGGCACCAGTGCCAAGTTGGGCTGGTTTGATAGTACCAAGTGGCTCCTGCAATCTGCCATCAAAAAGTTGGCAGGCCAGTTTTGTTTTCCAGGGAAAAGCACCGTTGTTTGTGTTTGTGGGCCTGTGGCTGGGAGTGGCCAGCTGGCTAATTAGAATCCACGATACGCAGGATGGTTCCCAGACCCAAGTTGGCACCAGTGCCAAGTCGGGCTGGTTTGATACTACCAAGTGGCTCCTGCAATCTGCCATCCAGAAGCGGGGCAGCTGAATTTTGTTTGCCAGAGAAAAAGGCTGTTGTTTGTGTTTGGGGGCCTGTAGCTTGCAGTGGCGGGCTGGCTCCTGAAAATCCATGATACGCAGCATGCTTCCCAGACCCAAGGTGGCACCAGTGCCAAGTAGGGCTGGTTTGATAGTACCAGGTGGCTCCTGCAATCTGCCATCCAGAAGAGGGGCAGTTGAGTTTTGTTTGCCAGAGAAAAGGGCCGTGGTTTGTGTTTGGGGGCATATGGCTGAGAGAGGCCGGCTGGCTCCTTTAAATCAACGATAGGCCAGATGGTTCCCAGATCCAAGGCGGCACCAGTGCCACGTCTGGCTGGTTTGATAGTACTAAATAACTCCTGCAATCTGCCATCCAGAAGCGGGGCAGCTTACTTTTGTTTGCCAGGGAAACGGGCAGAGCTTTGTGTCTGGGGCCTATGGCTGGGACTGACCGGCTGGCTCCTGAAAAGCTACGATACGCAGGATGGTGACCAGACCCATGGAGGCACCAGTGCCAAGTTGGGCTGGTTTGATAGTACCAAGTGGCTCCTGCAATCTGCCATCCAAAAGCAGGGCAGCTGAGTTTTGTTTTCCAACGAAAAGGGCTGTGGTATGTGTTTGGGTCCTGTGGCTGGGAGTGGCCGACTGGCTCCTTAAATTCCATGATACGCAGCATGGTTCCCAGAGCCAAGGTGGCACCAGTGCCAAGTTGGGCTGGTTTGACAGTGTCAAGCGCCTCCTGCAATCTCCCATCCACAAGTGGGGCAGCTGAGATTTTTTTGCCTGTGAATCGGGCCGTTGTTTTTGATTGGGGTCTGTGGCCGAGAGTGGTCGGCTGGCTCCTGACAATCCACAATACGCAGGATGGTTCCCAGACCCAAGGTGGCACCAGTGCCAAGTTGGGCTGGTTTGATTGTACCAAGTGCGTCCTGCAATCTGCCATCCAGAAGCGGGGCAGCTGAGTTTTGTTTGCCAGAGAAAAGGGCCGTGGTTTTTGTTTGGGGGCCTATGGCTGAGAGTGGCCGGCTGGCCCCTGAAAATCCACGATAGGCAGAATGGTTCCCAGACCCAAGGTGGCACCAGAGCCAAGTCGGGCTGGTTTGATGGTGCAAAGTGGCTCCTGCAATCTGCCATCCCGACGCGGGGCAGCTGATTTTTGTTTGCCAGAGAACAAGTCCGTGGTTCATTTTTGGGGGCATATGGCTGGGAGTGGCCGGCTGGCTCCTTAAAAGCTCGATACGCAGGATGGTTCCCAGGCCAGAGGTGGCACCAGTGCCAAGTTGGGCTGTTTTTGTAGTACCAAGTGCGTCCTGAAATTTGCCTTCTAGAAGAGGGGCAGTTGAGTTTTGTTTGCCAGAGAAAGGGGCCGTGGTTTGTGTTTGAGGGCATATGGCTGAGAGTGGCCGGCTGACACCTGAAAATCCACAATAGGCAGGATGGTTCCCAGATCCAAGGTGGCACCAGTGCCAAGTCGGGCTGGTTTGATGGTGCAAAGTGGCTCCTGCAATCTGCCATCCCGACGCGGGGCAGCGGATTTTTGTTTGCTGGAGAAAAGTTCCGTGGTTTGTTTTTGGCGCTATATGGCTGGGCGTGGCCGGCTGGCTCCTTAAAAAGCTCGATACGCAGGATGGTTCCCAGACCAGAGGTGGCACCAGTGCCAAGTCGGGCTAGTTTGATGGTGCAAAGTGGCTCCTGCAATCTGCCATCAAAAATTTGGCAGGCCAGTTTTGTTTTCCAGGGAAAAGTGCCGTTGTTTGTGTTTGGGGGCCTGTGGCTGGGAGTGGCCAGCTGGCTCCTTAGAATCCACGATAAGCAGAATGGTTCCCAGACCAGAACTGGAACCAGTGCCAAGTCGGGCTGGTTTGATGGTGCAAAGTGGCTCCTGCAATCTGCCATCCAGAAGCGCGGTAGCTTACTTTTGTTTGCCAGGGAAACGGGCCGAGGTTTGTGTCTGGGGGCCTATGGCTGGGAGTGACCGTCTGGCTCCTGAAAAGCTACGATAGGCAGGATGTTTACCAGACCCATGGTGGCACCAGTGCCAAGTTGGGCTGGTTTGATAGTACCAAGTGGCTCCTGCAATCTGCCATCAAAAAGTTGGCAGGCGAGTTTTGTTTTCCAGGGAAAAGCGCCGTTGATTTTCTTTGGGGGCCTGTGGCTGGGAGTGGCCGCCTCGCGCCTTAGAATCTACGTTACGCAGCATGGTTCCCAGACCCAAGGCGGCAGCAGTGCCAAGTCGGGCTGGTTTGATAGTACCAAGTGGCTCCTGCAATCTGCCATCAAAATTTTGGCAGTCGAGTTTTGTTTTCCAGGGAAAAGCGCCGTTGTTTGTGTTTGGGGGCCTGCGGCTGGGAGTGGCCGGCTGGCTCCTTAGAATCCACGATACGCAGGATGGTTCCCAGAGCAAGGTGGCACCAGTGCCAAGTCGGGCTGGTTTGATAGTACGAAGTGGCTCCTGCAATGTGCCATCCAGACGCTGGGCTGCTGAGTTTTGTTTCCCAGAGGAAAGGGCCGTGGTTTGTGTTTGGTGTCATATGGCTGGGAGTGGCCAGCTGGCTCCTTAAAATGCACGATACGCAGGATGGTGACCAGACCCAAGGTGGCACCAGTGCCAAGTCGGGCTGGTTTTTTAGTACCAAGTGCGTCCTGCAATTTGCCATCCCGAAGAGGGGCAGTTGAGTTTTGTTTACCAGACTAAAGGTCCGTGGTTTGTGTTTGGGGGCCTATGGCTGAGAGTGGCCGGCTGGCCCCTGAAAATCCACGATAGGCAGAATGGTTCCCACATCCAAGGTGGCACCAGTGCCAAGTCGGGCTGGTTTGATGGTACCAAGTGGCTCCTGCAATCTGCCATCCAGACGCGGGGCAGCGGATTTTTGTTTGCTGGAGAAAAGTTCCGTGGTTTGTTTTTGGCGGTATATGGCTGGGCGTGGCCGGCTGGCTCCTTAAAAAGCTCGATACGCAGGATGGTTCCCTGACCCAAGGTGGCACCAGTGCCAAGTCAGGCTGGTTTGATAGTAATAAATAGCGCCTGCAATCTGCCATCCAGAAGCGGGGCAGCTTACTTTTGTTTGCCAGGGAAACGGGCCGAGATTTGTGTCTGGGGGCCTATGGCTGGGAGTGACCGGCTGGCTCCTGAAAAGCTACGATAGGCAGGATGGTGACCAGACCCATGGTGGCACCAGTGCCAAGTTGGGCTGGTTTGATAGTACCAAGTGGCTCCTGCAATCTGCCATCAAAAATTTGGCAGGCCAGTTTTGTTTTCCAGGGAAAAGCGCCGTTGTTTTTGTTTGTGGGCCTGTGGCTGGGAGTGGCCAGCTGGCTCCTTAGAATCCACAAAACGCAGCATGGTTCCCAGACCCAAGGTGGCACCAGTGCCAAGTCGGGCTGGTTTGATGGTTCAAAGTGGCTCCTGCAATCTGCCATCCAGAAGCGGGGTAGCTTACTTTTGTTTGCCAGGGAAACGGGCAGAGCTTTGTGTCTGGCGGCCTATGGCTGGGAGTGACCGGCTGGCTCCTGAAAAGCTACGATAGGCAGGATGGTTACCAGACCCATGGAGGCACCAGTGCCAAGTTGGGCTGGTTTGATAGTAGCAAGTCGCTCCTGCAATCTGCCATCCAAAAGCAGGGCAGCTGAGTTTTGTTTGCCAGAGAATAGCGCTGTTGTTTGTGTTTGGGGGCCTGTGGCTGGGAGTGGCCGGCTGGCTCCTTAGAATCCACGATACGCAGGATGGTTCCCAGACCCGAGGTGGCACCAGTGCCAAGTCGGGCTGGTTTGATAGTACCAAGTGGTTCCTGCAATCTGCCATCCAGAAGCGGGGCAGCTTACTTTTGTTTACCATGGAAATGGGCCGAGCTTTGTGTCTGGGCGCCTATGGCTGGGAGTGACTGGCTGGCTCCTGAAAAGCTACGATAGGCAGGATTGTGACCAGACCCATGGTGGCACCAGTGCCAAGTTGGCTGGTTTGATAGCACCAAGTGGCTCCTGCAATCTGCCATCAAAATGTTGGCAGGCCGGTTTTGTTTTCCAGGGAATAGCGCGGTTGTTTGTGTTTGGGGGCCTCTGGCTGGGAGTGGCCGGCTGGCTCCTTAGAATCCACGATACGCAGGATGGTTCCCAGACCAGAGGAGGCACCAGTGCCAAGTCGGGCTGATTTGATAGTACCAAGTGGCTCCTGCAATCTGCCATCCAGAAGCGGGGCAGCTTACTTTTGTTTGCCAGGGAAACGGGCCGAGGTTTGTGTCTGGGGCCTATGGCTGGGAGTGACCGGCTGGCTCCTGAAAAGCTACGATAGGCAGGATGGTGACCAGGCCCATGGTGACACCAGTGCCAAGTTGGGCTGGTTTGATAGTACCAAGTGGCTCCTGCAATCTGTCATCCAGAAGTGGGGCAGCTGAATTTTGTTTGCCACAGACAAGGGCCGTGGTTTTTGTTGGGGGGCCAATGGCTCAGAGTGGCCGGCTGGCCCCTGAAAATCCACGATAGGCAGAATGGTTCCCAGACCCAAGGTGGCACCAGTGCCAAGTTGGGCTGTTTTTGTAGTACCAAGTGCGTCCTGAAATTTGCCTTCCAGAAGAGGGGCAGTTGAGTTTTGTTTGCCAGAGAAAAGGGCCGTGGTTTGTTTTTGAGGGCATATGGCTGAGAGTGGCCGGCTGACCCCACAAAATCCACAATAGGCAGGATGGTTCCCAGAGCCAAGGTGGCACCAGTGCCAAGTCGGGCTGGTTTGATAGTACTAAATAGCTCCTGCAATCTGCCATCCAGAAGCGGGGTAGCTTAATTTTGTTTGTCAGGGAAACGGGCAGAGCTTTGTGTCTGGGGTCCTGTGGCTGGGAGTGGCCGGCTGGCTCCTTAGAATCCACGATACGCAGGATGGTTCCCAGACCAGTGGTGGCACCAGTGCCAGGTTGGGCTGGTTTGATAGTACCAAGTGGCTCCTGCAATCTGCCATCCAGAAGCGGGGCAGCTTACTTTTGTTTACCATGGAAATGGGCCGAGCTTTGTGTCTGGGCGCCTATGGCTGGGAGTGGCCAGCTGGCTCCTGAAAAGCTACGATAGGCAGGATTTTGACCAGACCCATGGTGGCACCAGTGCCAAGTTGGCTGGTTTGATAGCACCAAGTGGCTCCTGCAATCTGCCATCAAAAAGTTGGCAGGCGAGTTTTGTTTTCCAGGGAAAAGCGCCGTTGTTTTTCTTTGGGGGCCTGTGGCTGGGAGTGGCCGCCTCGCGCCTTAGAATCTACGTTACGCAGCATGGTTCCCAGACCCAAGGCGGCAGCAGTGCCAAGTCGGGCTGGTTTGATAGTACCAAGTGGCTCCTGCAATCTGCCATCAAAATTTTGGCAGTCCAGTTTTGTTTTCCAGGGAAAAGCGCCGTTGTTTGTGTTTGGGGGCCTTCGGCTGGGAGTGCCCGGCTGGCTCCTTAGAATCCACGATACGCAGGATGGTTCCCAGAGCAAGGTGGCACCAGTGCCAAGTCGGGCTGGTTTGATAGTACGAAGTGGCTCCTGCAATGTGCCATCCAGACGCTGGGCTGCTGAGTTTTGTTTCCCAGAGGAAAGGGCCGTGGTTTGTGTTTGGTGTCATATGGCTGGGAGTGGCCAGCTGGCTCCTTAAAATGCACGATACGCAGGATGGTGACCAGACCCAAGGTGGCACCAGTGCCAAGTCGGGCTGGTTTTTTAGTACCAAGTGCGTCCTGCAATTTGCCATCCCGAAGAGGGGCAGTTGAGTTTTGTTTACCAGACTAAAGGTCCGTGGTTTGTGTTTGGGGGCCTATGGCTGAGAGTGGCCGGCTGGCCCCTGTAAATCCACGATAGGCAGAATGGTTCCCACATCCAAGGTGGCACCAGTGCCAAGTCGGGCTGGTTTGATGGTACCAAGTGGCTCCTGCAATCTGCCATCCAGACGCGGGGCAGCGGATTTTTGTTTGCTGGAGAAAAGTTCCGTGGTTTGTTTTTGGCGGTATATGGCTGGGCGTGGCCGGCTGGCTCCTTAAAAAGCTCGATACGCAGGATGGTTCCCTGACCCAAGGTGGCACCAGTGCCAAGTCGGGATGGTTTGATAGTAATAAATAGCGCCTGCAATCTGCCATCCAGAAGCGGGGCAGCTTACTTTTGTTTGCCAGGGAAACGGGCCGAGATTTGTGTCTGGGGGCCTATGGCTGGGAGTGACCGGCTGGCTCCTGAAAAGCTACGATAGGCAGGATGGTGACCAGACCCATGGTGGCACCAGTGCCAAGTTGGGCTGATTTGATAGTACCAAGTGGCTCCTGCAATCTGCCATCAAAAATTTGGCAGGCCAGTTTTGTTTTCCAGGGAAAAGCGCCGTTGTTTTTGTTTGTGGGCCTGTGGCTGGGAGTGGCCAGCTGGCTCCTTAGAATCCACAAAACGCAGGATGGTTCCCAGACCCAAGGTGGCACCAGTGCCAAGTCGGGCTGGTTTGATGGTTCAAAGTGGCTCCTGCAATCTGCCATCCAGAAGCGGGGTAGCTTACTTTTGTTTGCCAGGGAAACGGGCAGAGATTTTTGTCTGGCGGCCTATGGCTGGGAGTGACCGGCTGGCTCCTGAAAAGCTACGATAGGCAGGATGGTTACCAGACCCATGGAGGCACCAGTGCCAAGTTGGGCTGGTTTGATAGTAGCAAGTCGCTCCTGCAATCTGCCATCCAAAAGCAGGGCAACTGAGTTTTGTTTGCCAGAGAATAGCGCTGTTGTTTGTGTTTGGGGGCCTGTGGCTGGGAGTGGCCGGCTGGCTCCTTAGAATCCACGATACGCAGGATGGTTCCCAGACCCGAGGTGGCACCAGTGCCAAGTCGGGCTGGTTTGATAGTACCAAGTGGTTCCTGCAATCTGCCATCCAGAAGCGGGGCAGCTTACTTTTGTTTACCATGGAAATGGGCCGAGCTTTGTGTCTGGGCGCCTATGGCTGGGAGTGACTGGCTGGCTCCTGAAAAGATACGATAGGCAGGATTGTGACCAGACCCATGGTGGCACCAGTGCCAAGTTGGCTGGTTTGATAGCACCAAGTGGCTCCTGCAATCTGCCATCAAAAAGTTGGCAGGCGAGTTTTGTTTTCCAGGGAATAGCGCGGTTGTTTGTGTTTGGGGGCCTGTGGCTGGGAGTGGCCGGCTGGCTCCTTAGAATCCACGATACGCAGGATGGTTCCCAGACCAGAGGAGGCACCAGTGCCAAGTCGGGCTGATTTGATAGTACCAAGTGTCTCCTGCAATCTGCCATCCAGAAGCGGGGCAGCTTACTTTTGTTTGCCAGGGAAATGGGCCGAGGTTTGTGTCTGGGGCCTATGGCTGGGAGTGACCGGCTGGCTCCTGAAAAGCTACGATAGGCAGGATGGTGACCAGGCCCATGGTGACACCAGTGCCAAGTTGGGCTGGTTTGATAGTACCAAGTGGCTCCTGCAATCTGTCATCCAGAAGTGGGGCAGCTGAATTTTGTTTGCCAGAGAAAAGGGCCGTGGTTTTTGTTGGGGGGCCAATAGCTCAGAGTGGCCGGCTGGCCCCTGAAAATCCACGATAGGCAGAATGGTTCCCAGACCCAAGGTGGCACCAGTGCCAAGTTGGGCTGTTTTTGTAGTACCAAGTGCGTCCTGAAATTTGCCTTCCAGAAGAGGGGCAGTTGAGTTTTGTTTGCCAGAGAAAAGGGCCGTGGTTTGTTTTTGAGGGCATATGGCTGAGAGTGGCCGGCTGACCCCACAAAATCCACAATAGGCAGGATGGTTCCCAGAGCCAAGGTGGCACCAGTGCCAAGTCGGGCTGGTTTGATAGTACTAAATAGCTCCTGCAATCTGCCATCCAGAAGCGGGGTAGCTTAATTTTGTTTGTCAGGGAAACGGGCAGAGCTTTGTGTCTGGGGTCCTGTGGCTGGGAGTGGCCGGCTGGATAATTAGAATCCACGATACGCAGGATGGTTCCCAGACCAGTGGTGGCACCAGTGCCAGGTTGGGCTGGTTTGATAGTACCAAGTGGCTCCTGCAATCTGCCATCCAGAAGCGGGGCAGCTTACTTTTGTTTACCATGGAAATGGGCCGAGCTTTGTGTCTGTGCGCCTATGGCTGGGAGTGGCCAGCTGGCTCCTGAAAAGCTACGATAGGCAGGATTTTGACCAGACCCATGGTGGCACCAGTGCCAAGTTGGCTGGTTTGATAGCACCAAGTGGCTCCTGCAATCTGCCATCAAAATGTTGGCAGGCGAGTTTTGTTTTCCAGGGAAAAACGCCGTTGTTTGTGTTTGGGGGCCTGTGGCTGGGAGTGGCCGGCTGCCTCCTTAGAATCCACGATACGCAGGATGGTTTCCAGTCCCAAGGAGGCACCAGTTCCAAGTATGGCTGGTTTGATAGTACCAAGAGGTTCCTGCAATCTGCCATCCAGAAGCGGGGCAGCTTACTTTTGTTTGCCAGGGAAACGGGCCGAGGTTTGTGTCTGGGGCCTATGGCTGGGAGTGACCGGCTGGCTCCTGAAAAGCTACAGTAGGCAGGATGATTACCAGACCCATGGTAGCAGCAGTGCCAAGTTGGGCTGATTTGATAGTACCAAGTGGCTCCTGCAATCTGCCATCAAAATGTTGGCAGGCGAGTTTTGTTTTCCAGGGAAAAGCGTCGTTGTTTGTGTTTGGGGCCCTGTGGCTGGGAGTGGCCGCCTGTCGTCTTAGAATCCACGTTACGCAGGATGGTTCCCAGACCAGAGGTGGCACCATTGCCAAGTCGGGCTGGTTTGATAGTACCAAGTGGCTCCTGCAATCTGCCATCCAGAAGCGGGGCAGCTTACTTTTGTTTGCCAGGGAAACGGGCCGAGGTATTTGTCTGGGGCCCTATGGCAGGGAGTGACTGGCTGGCTCCTGAAAAGCTACGATAGGCAGGATGTTTACCAGACCCATGGTGGCACCAGTGCCAAGTTGGGCTAATTTGATAGTACCAAGTGGCTCCTGCAATCTGCCATCCAGAAGCGGGGCAGCTTACATTTGTTTTCCATGGAAACGGGCCGAGGTTTCTGTCTGGGGGTCTATGGCTGGGAGTGACCTCCTGGCTCCTGAAAAGCTATGCTAGGCAGGATGGTGACCAGACCCATGGTGGCACCAGTGCCAAGTTGGGCTGATTTGATAGTACCAAGTGGCTCCTGCAATCTGCCATCAAAATGTTGGCAGGCGAGTTTTGTTTTCCGGGGAAAAGCGCCGTTGTTTGTGTTTGTGGTCCTGTGGCTCGGAGTGGCCGGGTGGCTGCTTAGAATCCACGATACGCAGGATGGTTCCCAGACCAGTGGTGGCACCAGTGCCAAGTTGGGCTGGTTTGATATTACCAAGTGGCTCCTGCAATCTGCCATCCTGAAGCGGGGTAGCTTACTTTTGTTTGCCAGGGAAATGGGCCGAAATTCTTGTCTGGGGGCCAGTGCCTGGGGCTGGCTGGCTGGCCCCTGAAAAGCTACGATAGGCAGGATGGTGACCAGACCCATGGTGGCACCAGTGCCAAGTTGGGCTGGTTTGATAGTACCAAGTGGCTCCTGCAATCTGCCATCCAGAAGCGGGGCAGCTTAATTTTGTTTGCCAGGGAAACGGGCCGAGGTTTGTGTCTGGAGGCCTACAGCTGGGAGTGACCGGCTGGCTCCTGAAATGCTACGATAGGCAGGATGGTGACCAGACCCATAGTGGCACCAGTGCCAAGTTGGGCTGGTTTGATTGTACCAAGTGGCTCCTGCACTCTGCCATCAAAAAGCTAGCAGGCGAGTTTTGTTTTCCAGGGAAAAGCGCCGTTGTTTGTGATTGGGGGCCTGTGGCTGGGAGTGGCCGGCTGGCTCCTTAGAACCCACGATACGCAGGATGGTTCCCAGACCAGAGGTGGCACCAGTGCCAAGTCGGGCTGGTTTGATGATGCCAAGTTGCTCCTGCAATCTGCCATCCAGAAGCGGGGTAGCTTACTTTTGTGTGCCAGGGAAACGGGCCGAGGTTTGTGGCTAGGGGCCCATGGCTGGGAGTGACCGGCTGGCTCCTGAAAAGCTACGATAGGCAGGATGGTGACCAGACCCATGGTGGCACCAGTGCCAAGTTGGGCTGGTTTGATAGTACCAAGTGGCTCCTGCAATCTGCCATCAAAAAGTTGGCAGGCCAGTTTTGTTTTCCACGGAAAAGCACCGTTGTTTGTGTTTGGGGGCCTGTGGCTGGGAGTGGCCAGCTGGCTAATTAGAATCCACGATACGCAGGATGGTTCCCAGACCCAAGTTGGCACCAGTGCCAAGTCGGGCTGGTTTGATACTACCAAGTGGCTCCTGCAATCTGCCATCCAGAAGCGGGGCAGCTGAATTTTGTTTGCCAGAGAAAAAGGCTGTTGTTTGTGTTTGGGGGCCTGTAGCTTGCAGTGGCGGGCTGGCTCCTGAAAATCCATGATACGCAGCATGCTTCCCAGACCCACGGTGGCACCAGTGCCAAGTAGGGCTGGTTTGATAGTACCAAGTCGCTCCTGCAATCTGCCATCCAGAAGAGGGGCAGTTGAGTTTTGTTTGCCAGAGAAAAGGGCCATGGTTTGTGTTTGGGGGCATATGGCTGAGAGAGGCCGGCTGGCTCCTTAAAATCCATGATAGGCAAGATGGTTCCCAGATCCAAGGTGGCACCAGTGCCACGTCTGGCTGGTTTGATAGTACTAAATAACTCCTGCAATCTGCCATCCAGAAGCGGGGCAGCTTACTTTTGTTTGCCAGGGAAAAGGGCCGAGCTTTGTGTCTGGGGGCCTATGGCTGGGAGTGACCGGCTGGCTCCTGAAAAGCTACGATAGGCAGGATGGTGACCAGACCCATGGTGGCACCAGAGCCAAGTTGGGCTGGTTTGATAGTACCAAGTGGCTCCTGCAATCTGCCATCAAAAAGTTGGCAGGCGAGTTTTGTTTTCCAGGGAAAAGCGCCGTTGTTTGTGTTTGGGGGCCTGTGGCTGGGAGTGGCCGACTCGCGCCTTAGAATCTACGTTACGCAGCATGGTTCCCAGAGCCAAGGTGGCACCAGTGCCAAGTCGGGCTGGTTTGATAGTACCAAGTGGCTCCTGCAATCTGCCATCAAAAAGTTGGCAGGCCAGTTTTGTTTTCCAGGGAAAAGCACCGTTGTTTTTGTTAGGGGGCCTGTGGCTGGGAGTGGCCAGCTGGCTCCTAAGAATCCACGATACGCAGGATGGTTTCCAGACCAGAGGTGGCACCAGTGCCAAGTCGGGCTGATTTGATAGTACCAAGTGGCTCCCGCAATCTGCCATCCAGAAGCGGGGTAGCTTACTTTTGTTTGCCAGGGAAACGGGCAGAGCTTTGTGTCTGGGGCCTATGGCTGAGAGTGACCGGCTGGCTCCTGAAAAGCTACGATAGGCAGGATGGTTACCAGACCCATGGAGTCACCAGTGCCAAGTTGGGCTGGTTTGATAGTACCAAGTGGCTCCTGCAATCTGCCATCCAAAAGCAGGGCAGCTGAGTTTTGTTTTCCAAAGAAAAGGGCTGTGGTATGTGTTTGGGTCCTGTGGCTGGGAGTGGCCGACTGGCTCCTTAAATTCCATGATACGCAGCATCATTCCCAGGCCCAAGGTGGCACCAGTGCCAAGTTGGGCTGGTTTGACAGTGTCAAGCGCCTCCTGCAATCTCCCATCCACAAGTGGGGCAGCTGAGATTTTTTTGCCTGTGAATCGGGCCGTTGTTTTTGATTGGGGTCTGTGGCCGAGAGTGGTCGGCTGGCTCCTGACAATCCACAATACGCAGGATGGTTCCCAGACCCAAGGTGGCACCAGTGCCAAGTTGGGCTGGTTTGATTGTACCAAGTGCGTCCTGCAATCTGCCATCCAGAAGCGGGGCAGCTGAGTTTTGTTTGCCAGAGAAAAGGGCCGTGGTTTTTGTTTGGGGGCCTATGGCTCACAGTGGCCGGCTGGCCCCTGAAAATCCACGATAGGCAGAATGGTTCCCAGACCCAAGGTGGCACCAGAGCCAAGTCGGGCTGGTTTGATGGTGCAAAGTGGCTCCTGCAATCTGCCATCCCGACGCGGGGCAACTGATTTTTGTTTGCCAGACAACAAGTCCGTGGTTCATTTTTGGGGGCATATGGCTGGGAGTGGCCGGCTGGCTCCTTAAAATGCTCGATACGCAGGATGGTTCCCAGGCCAGAGGTGGCACCAGTGCCAAGTTGGGCTGTTTTTGTATTACCAAGTGCGTCCTGCAATTTGCATTCCAGAAGAGGGGCAGTTGAGTTTTGTTTGCCAGAGAAAAGGGCCGTGGTTTGTGTTTGAGGGAATATGGCTGAGAGGGGCCGGCTGACACCTGAAAATCCACAATAGGCAGGATGGTTCCCAGATCCAAGGTGGCACCAGTGCCAAGTCGGGCTGGTTTGATTGTACTAAATAGCTCCTGCAATCTGCCATCAAAAAGTTGGCAGGCGAATTTTGTTTTCCAGGGAAAAGCGCCGTTGTTTTTGTTTGGGGGCCTGTGCCTGGGAGTGGCCGGCTGGCTCCTTAGAATCCACGATACGCAGGATGTTTCCCAGACCCAAGGTGGCACCAGTGCCAAGTTGGGCTGGTTTGATGGTGCAAAGTGGCTCCTGCAATCTGCCATCCAGAAGCAGGGTAGATTACTTTTGTTTGCCAGGGAAATGGGCAGAATTTTGTGTCTGGGGGCCTATGGCTGGGAGTGGCCAGCTGGCTCCTTAAAATGCACCATATGCAGGATGGTGACCAGACCCAAGGTGGCACCTGTGCCAAGTCGGGCTGCTTTTGTAGTACCAAGTGCGTCCTGCAATTTGCCATCCAGAAGAGGGGCAGTTGAGTTTTGTTTACCAGAGTAAAGTGCCGTGGTTTGTGTTTGGGGGCCTATGGCTGAGAGTGGCCGGCTGGCCCCTGAAAATCCACGATAGGCAGAATGGTTCCCAGATCCAAGGTGGCACCAGTGCCAAGTCGGGCTGGTTTGATGGTGCAAAGTGGCTCCTGCAATCTGCCATCCAGACGCGGGGCAGCGGATTTTTGTTTGCTGGAGAAAAGTTCCGTGGTTTGTTTTTGGCGGTATATGGCTGGGCGTGGCCGGCTGGCTCCTTAAAAAGCTCGATACGCAGGATGGTTCCCTGACCCAAGGTGGCATCAGTGCCAAGTCGGGCTGTTTTCGTAGTACCAAGTGCGTCCTGCAATTTGCCATCCAGAAGAGGGGCAGTTGAGTTTTGTTTGCCAGAGAAAAGGGCCGTGGTTTGTGTTTGGGGGCATATGGCTGAGAGTGGCCGGCTGGCCCCTGAAAATCCACGATAGGCAGGATGGTTCCCAGACCAGAGGTGGCACCAGTGCCAAGTCGGGCTGGTTTGATAGTAATAAATAGCTCCTGCAATCTGCCATCCAGAAGCGGGGCAGCTTACTTTTGTTTGCCATGGAAACGGGCCGAGCTTTGTGTCTGGGGGCCTATGGCTGGGAGTGACCGGCTGGCTCCTGAAAAGCTACGATAGGCAGGATGGTTCCCAGACCCATGGAGGCACCAGTGCCAAGTTGGGCTGGTTTGATAGTACCAAGTGGCTCCTGCAATCTGCCATCAAAAATTTGGCAGGCCAGTTTTGTTTTCCAGGGAAAAGCGCCGTTGTTTGTGTTTGTGGGCCTGTGGCTGGGAGTGGCCAGGTGGCTCCTTAGAATCCACAAAACGCAGGATGGTTCCCAGACCAGAGGTGGCACCAGTGCCAAGTCGGGCTAGTTTGATGGTGCAAAGTGGCTCCTGCAATCTGCCATCCAGAAGCGGGGTAGCTTACTTTTGTTTGCCAGGGAAACGGGCAGAGCTTTGTGTCTGGGGCCTATGGCTGGGAGTGACCGGCTGGCTCCTGAAAAGCTACGATAGGCAGGATGGTTACCAGACCCATGGAGGCACCAGTGCCAAGTTGGGCTGGTTTGATAGTACCAAGTGGCTCCTGCAATCAGCCATCCAAAAGCAGGGCAACTGAGTTTTGTTTCCCAGAGAAAAGCGCCTTTGTTTGTGTTTGGGGGCCTGTGGCTTGGAGTGGCAGCCTCGCGCCTTAGAATCTACGTTACGCAGCATGGTTCCCAGAGCCAAGGTGGCACCAGTGCCAAGTCGGGCTGGTTTGATAGTACCAAGTGGCTCCTGCAATCTACCATCCAGAAGCGGGGCAGCTTACTTTTGTTTGCCAGGGAAACGGGCCGAGGTTTGTGTCTGGGGGCCTATGGCTGGGAGTGACCGGCTGGCTCCTGAAAAGCTACGATAGGCAGGATGGTTACCAGACCCGAGGTGGCACCAGTGCCAGGTTGGGCTGGTTTGATAGTACCAAGTGGCTCCTGTAATCTGCCATCCAGAAGCGGGGCAGCTTACTTTTGTTTACCATGGAAATGGGCCGAGCTTTGTGTCTGGGCGCCTATGGCTGGGAATGGCCAGCTGGCTCCTGAAAAGCTACGATAGGCAGGATTTTGACCAGACCCATGGTGGCACCAGTGCCAAGTTGGCTGGTTTGATAGCACCAAGTGGCTCCTGCAATCTGCCATCAAAATGTTGGCAGGCGAGTTTTGTTTTCCAGGGAAAAGCGCCGTTGTTTGTGTTTGGGGCCCTGTGGCTGGGAGTGGCCGCCTGTCGTCTTGGAATCCACGTTACGCAGGATGGTTCCCAGACCAGAGGTGGCACCATTGCCAAGTCGGGCTGGTTTGATAGTACCAAGTGGCTCCTGCAATCTGCCATCCAGAAGCGGGGCAGCTTACTTTTGTTTGCCAGGGAAACGGGCCGAGGTATTTGTCTGGGGCCCTATGGCAGGGAGTGACTGGCTGGCTCCTGAAAAGCTACGATAGGCAGGATGTTTACCAGACCCATGGTGGCACCAGTGCCAAGTTTAGCGAATTTGATAGTACCAAGTGGCTCCTGCAATCTGCCATCCAGAAGCGGGGCAGCTTACTTTTGTTTTCTATGGAAACGGGCCGAGGTTTCTGTCTGGGGGTCTATGGCTGGGAGTGACCTCCTGGCTCCTGAAAAGCTATGCTAGGCAGGATGGTGACCAGACCCATAGTGGCACCAGTGCCAAGTTGGGCTGGTTTGATTGTACCAAGTGGCTCCTGCACTCTGCCATCAAAAAGTTGGCAGGCCAGTTTTGTTTTCCAGGGAAAAGCGCCGTTGTTTGTGATTGGGGGCCTGTGGCTGGGAGTGGCCGGCTGGCTCCTTAGAACCCACGATACGCAGGATGGTTCCCAGACCAGAGGTGGCACCAGTGCCAAGTCGGGCTGGTTTGATGATGCCAAGTTGCTCCTGCAATCTGCCATCCAGAAGCGGGGTAGCTTACTTTTGTGTGCCAGGGAAACGGGCCGAGGTTTGTGGCTGGGGGCCCATGGCTGGGAGTGACCGGCTGGCTCCTGAAAAGCTACGATAGGCAGGATGGTGACCAGACCCATGGTGGCACCAGTGCCAAGTTGGGCTGGTTTGATAGTACCAAGTGGCTCCTGCAATCTGCCATCAAAAAGTTGGCAGGCGAGTTTTGTTTTCCAGGGAAAAGCACCGTTGTTTGTGTTTGGGGGCCTGTGGCTGGGAGTGGCCAGCTGGCTAATTAGAATCCACGATACGCAGGATGGTTCCCAGACCCAAGTTGGCACCAGTGCCAAGTCGGGCTGGTTTGATACTACCAAGTGGCTCCTGCAATCTGCCATCCAGAAGCGGGGCAGCTGAATTTTGTTTGCCAGAGATAAAGGCTGTTGTTTGTGTATGGGTGCCTGTAGCATGCAGCGGCGGGCTGGCTCCTGAAAATCCATGATACGCAGCATGCTTCCCAGACCCAAGGTGGCACCAGTGCCAAGTAGGGCTGGTTTGATAGTACCAAGTGGCTCCTGCAATCTGCCATCCAGAAGAGGGGCAGTTGAGTTTTGTTTGCCAGAGAAAAGGACCGTGGTTTGTGTTTGGGGGCATATGGCTGAGAGTGGCCGGCTGGCCCCTGAAAATCCACGATAGGCAGGATGGTTCGCAGACCAGAGGTGGCACCAGTGCCAAGTCGGGCTGGTTTGATAGTATAAATAGCTCCTGCAATCTGCCATCCAGAAGTGGGGCAGTTGAGTTTTGTTTGCCAGAGAAAAGGACCGTGGTTTGTGTTTGGGGGCATATGGCTGAGAGTGGCCGGCTGGCCCCTGAAAATCCACGATAGGCAGGATGGTTCCCAGACCAGAGGTGGCACCAGTGCCAAGTCGGGCTGGTTTGATAGTATAAATAGCTCCTGCAATCTGCCATCCAGAAGTGGGGCAGCTTACTTTTGTTTGCCAGGGAAACGGGCCGAGGTTTGTGTCTGGGGGCCTATGGCTGGGAGTGACCGGCTGGCTCCTGAAAAGCTACGATAGGCAGGATGGTGACCAGACCCATGGTGGCACCAGTGCCAAGTTGGGCTGGTTTGATAGTACCAAGTGGCTCCTGCAATCTGCCATCAAAAATTTGGCAGGCCAGTTTTGTTTTCCAGGGAAAAGTGCCGTTGTTTGTGTTTGGGGGCCTGTGGCTGGGAGTGGCCCGCTGTCTCCTTAGAATCCACGATAAGCAGGATGGTTCCCAGACCAGAACTGGAACCAGTGCCAAGTCGGGCTGGTTTGATGGTGCAAAGTGGCTCCTGCAATCTGCCATCCAGAAGCGCGGTAGCTTACATTTGTTTGCCAGGGAAACGGGCCGAGGTTTGTGTCTGGGGGCCTATGGCTGGGAGTGACCGGCTGGCTCCTGAAAAGCTACGATAGGCAGGATGGTGACCAGACCCATGGTGGCACCAGTGCCAAGTTGGGCTGGTTTGATAGTACCAAGTGGCTCCTGCAATCTGCCATCAAAAAGTTGGCAGGCGAGTTTTGTTTTCCAGGGAAAAGCGCCGTTGTTTTTCTTTGTGGGCCTGTGGCTGGGAGTGGCCGCCTGGCGCATTAGAATCTACGTTACGCAGCATGGTTCCCAGACCCAAGGCGGCAGCAGTGCCAAGTCGGGCTGGTTTGATAGTACCAAGTGGCTCCTGCAATCTGCCATCAAAATTTTGGCAGGCGAGTTTTGTTTTCCAGGGAAAAGCGACGTTGTTTCTGTTTGGGGGCCTGCGGCTGGGAGTGGCCGGCTGGCTCCTTAGAATCCACGATACGCAGGATGGTTCCAGGAGCCAAGGTGGCAGCAGTGCCAAGTCGGGCTGGTTTGATAGTACGAAGTGGCTCCTGCAATGTGCCATCCAGACGCTGGGCAGCTGAGTTTTGTTTCCCAGAGGAAAGGGCCGTGGGTTGTGTTTGGTGTCATATGGCTGGGAGTGGCCAGCTGGCTCCTTAAAATGCACGATACGCAGGATGGTGACCAGACCCAATGTGGCACCAGTGCCAAGTCGGGCTGGTTTTTTAGTACCAAGTGCGTCCTGCAATTTGCCATCCCGAAGAGGGGCAGTTGAGTTTTGTTTGCCAGAGAAAAGGGCCGTGGTTTGTGTTTGGGGGCCTATGGCTGAGAGTGGCCGGCTGGCCCCTGAAAATCCACGATACGCAGGATGGTTCCCAGACCCAAGTTGGCACCAGTGCCAAGTCGGGCTGGTTTGATGGTGCAAAGTGGCTCCTGCAATCTGCCATCCAGACGCGGGGCAGCGGATTTTTGTTTGCTGGATAAAAGTTCCGTGGTTTGTTTTTGGCGGTATATGGCTGGGCGTGGCCGGCTGGCTCCTTAAAAAGCTCGATACGCAGGATGGTTCCCTGACCCAAGGTGGCATCAGTGCCAAGTCGGGCTGTTTTCGTAGTACCAAGTGCGTCCTGCAATTTGCCATCCAGAAGAGGGGCAGTTGAGTTTTGTTTGCCAGAGAAAAGGGCCGTGGTTTGTGTTTGGGGGCATATGGCTGAGAGTGGCCGGCTGGCCCCTGAAAATCCACGATAGGCAGGATGGTTCCCAGACCAGAGGTGGCACCAGTGCCAAGTCGGGCTGGTTTGATAGTAATAAATAGCTCCTGCAATCTGCCATCCAGAAGCGGGGCAGCTTACTTTTGTTTGCCAGGGAAACGGGCCGAGGTTTGTGGCTGGGGGCCCATGGCTGGGAGTGACTGGCTGGCTCCTGAAAAGCTACGATAGGCAGGATGGTGACCAGACCCATGGTGGCACCAGTGCCAAGTTGGGCTGGTTTGATAGTACCAAGTGGCTCCTGAAATCTGCCATCAAAAAGTTGGCAGACGAGTTTTGTTTTCCAGGGAAAAGCACCGTTGTTTGTGTTTGGGGGCCTGTGGCTGGGAGTGGCCAGCTGGCTAATTAGAATCCACGATACGCAGGATGGTTCCCAGACCAGAGGTGGCACCACTGCCAAGTCAGGCTGGTTTGATACTACCAAGTGGCTCCTGCAATCTGCCATCCAGAAGCGGGGCAGCTGAATTTTGTTTGCCAGAGATAAAGGCTGTTGTTTGTGTATGGGGGCCTGTAGCTTGCAGTGGCGGTCTGGCTCCTGAAAATCCATGATACGCAGCATGCTTCCCAGACCCAAGGTGGCACCAGTGCCAAGTAGGGCTGGTTTGATAGTACCAAGTGGCTCCTGCAATCTGCCATCCAGAAGAGGGGCAGTTGAGTTTTGTTTGCCAGAGAAAAGGACCGTGGTTTGTGTTTGGGGGCATATGGCTGAGAGTGGCCGGCTGGCCCCTGAAAATCCACGATAGGCAGGATGGTTCCCAGACCAGAGGTGGCACCAGTGCCAAGTCGGGCTGGTTTGATAGTATAAATAGCTCCTGCAATCTGCCATCCAGAAGTGGGGCAGCTTACTTTTGTTTGCCAGGGAAACGGGCCGAGGTTTGTGTCTGGGGGCCTATGGCTGGGAGTGACCGGCTGGCTCCTGAAAAGCTAAGATAGGCAGGATGGTGACCAGACCCATGGTGGCACCAGTGCCAAGTTGGGCTGGTTTGATAGTACCAAGTGGCTCCTGCAATCTGCCATCAAAAATTTGGCAGGCCAGTTTTGTTTTCCAGGGAAAAGTGCCGTTGTTTGTGTTTGGGGGCCTGTGGCTGGGAGTGGCCCGCTGTCTCCTTAGAATCCACGATAAGCAGGATGGTTCCCAGACCAGAACTGGAACCAGTGCCAAGTCGGGCTGGTTTGATGGTGCAAAGTGGCTCCTGCAATCTGCCATCCAGAAGCGCGGTAGCTTACATTTGTTTGCCAGGGAAACGGGCCGAGGTTTGTGTCTGGGGGCCTATGGCTGGGAGTGACCGGCTGGCTCCTGAAAAGCTACGATAGGCAGGATGGTGACCAGACCCATGGTGGCACCAGTGCCAAGTTGGGCTGGTTTGATAGTACCAAGTGGCTCCTGCAATCTGCCATCAAAAAGTTGGCAGGCGAGTTTTGTTTTCCAGGGAAAAGCGCCGTTGTTTTTCTTTGTGGGCCTGTGGCTGGGAGTGGCCGCCTGGCGCATTAGAATCTACGTTACGCAGCATGGTTCCCAGACCCAAGGCGGCAGCAGTGCCAAGTCGGGCTGGTTTGATAGTACCAAGTGGCTCCTGCAATCTGCCATCAAAATTTTGGCAGGCGAGTTTTGTTTTCCAGGGAAAAGCGCCGTTGTTTCTGTTTGGGTGCCTGCGGCTGGGAGTGGCCGGCTGGCTCCTTAGAATCCACGATACGCAGGATGGTTCCAGGAGCCAAGGTGGCAGCAGTGCCAAGTCGGGCGGGTTTGATAGTACGAAGTGGCTCCTGCAATGTGCCATCCAGACGCTGGGCAGCTGAGTTTTGTTTCCCAGAGGAAAGGGCCGTGGGTTGTGTTTGGTGTCATATGGCTGGGAGTGGCCAGCTGGCTCCTTAAAATGCACGATACGCAGGATGGTGACCAGACCCAATGTGGCACCAGTGCCAAGTCGGGCTGGTTTTTTAGTACCAAGTGCGTCCTGCAATTTGCCATCCCGAAGAGGGGCAGTTGAGTTTTGTTTACCAGAGTAAAGGTCCGTGGTTTGTGTTTGGGGGCCTATGGCTGAGAGTGGCCGGCTGGCCCCTGAAAATCCACGATAGGCAGAATGGTTCCCAGATCCAAGGTGGCACCAGTGCCAAGTAGGGCTGGTTTGATGGTGCAAAGTGGCTCCTGCAATCTGCCATCCAGACGCGGGGCAGCGGATTTTTGTTTGCTGGAGAAAAGTTCCGTGGTTTGTTTTTGGCGGTATATGGCTGGGCGTGGCCGGCTGGCTCCTTAAAAAGCTCGATACGCAGGATGGTTCCCTGACCCAAGGTGGCATCAGTGCCAAGTCGGGCTGTTTTCGTAGTACCAAGTGCGTCCTGCAATTTGCCATCCAGAAGAGGGGCAGTTGAGTTTTGTTTGCCAGAGAAAAGGGCCGTGGTTTGTGTTTGGGGGCCTGTGGCTGGGAGTGGCCAGCTGTCTCCTTAGAATCCACGATAAGCAGGATGGTTCCCAGACCAGAACTGGAACCAGTGCCAAGTCGGGCTGGTTTGATGGTGCAAAGTGGCTCCTGCAATCTGCCATCCAGAAGCGGGGCAGCTTACTTTTGTTTGCCAGGGAAACGGGCCGAGGTTTGTGTCTGGGGGCCTATGGCTGGGAGTGACCGGCTGGCTCCTGAAAAGCTACGATAGGCAGGATGGTTACCAGACCCGAGGTGGCACCAGTGCCAGGTTGGGCTGGTTTGATAGTACCAAGTGGCTCCTGTAATCTGCCATCCAGAAGCGGGGCAGCTTACTTTTGTTTACCATGGAAATGGGCCGAGCTTTGTGTCTGGGCGCCTATGGCTGGGAATGGCCAGCTGGCTCCTGAAAAGCTACGATAGGCAGGATTTTGACCAGACCCATGGTGGCACCAGTGCCAAGTTGGCTGGTTTGATAGCACCAAGTGGCTCCTGCAATCTGCCATCAAAATGTTGGCAGGCGAGTTTTGTTTTCCAGGGAAAAGCGCCGTTGTTTGTGTTTGGGGCCCTGTGGCTGGGAGTGGCCGCCTGTCGTCTTGGAATCCACGTTACGCAGGATGGTTCCCAGACCAGAGGTGGCACCATTGCCAAGTCGGGCTGGTTTGATAGTACCAAGTGGCTCCTGCAATCTGCCATCCAGAAGCGGGGCAGCTTACTTTTGTTTGCCAGGGAAACGGGCCGAGGTATTTGTCTGGGGCCCTATGGCAGGGAGTGACTGGCTGGCTCCTGAAAAGCTACGATAGGCAGGATGTTTACCAGACCCATGGTGGCACCAGTGCCAAGTTTAGCGAATTTGATAGTACCAAGTGGCTCCTGCAATCTGCCATCCAGAAGCGGGGCAGCTTACTTTTGTTTTCTATGGAAACGGGCCGAGGTTTCTGTCTGGGGGTCTATGGCTGGGAGTGACCTCCTGGCTCCTGAAAAGCTATGCTAGGCAGGATGGTGACCAGACCCATAGTGGCACCAGTGCCAAGTTGGGCTGGTTTGATTGTACCAAGTGGCTCCTGCACTCTGCCATCAAAAAGTTGGCAGGCCAGTTTTGTTTTCCAGGGAAAAGCGCCGTTGTTTGTGATTGGGGGCCTGTGGCTGGGAGTGGCCGGCTGGCTCCTTAGAACCCACGATACGCAGGATGGTTCCCAGACCAGAGGTGGCACCAGTGCCAAGTCGGGCTGGTTTGATGATGCCAAGTTGCTCCTGCAATCTGCCATCCAGAAGCGGGGTAGCTTACTTTTGTGTGCCAGGGAAACGGGCCGAGGTTTGTGGCTGGGGGCCCATGGCTGGGAGTGACCGGCTGGCTCCTGAAAAGCTACGATAGGCAGGATGGTGACCAGACCCATGGTGGCACCAGTGCCAAGTTGGGCTGGTTTGATAGTACCAAGTGGCTCCTGCAATCTGCCATCAAAAAGTTGGCAGGCGAGTTTTGTTTTCCAGGGAAAAGCACCGTTGTTTGTGTTTGGGGGCCTGTGGCTGGGAGTGGCCAGCTGGCTAATTAGAATCCACGATACGCAGGATGGTTCCCAGACCCAAGTTGGCACCAGTGCCAAGTCGGGCTGGTTTGATACTACCAAGTGGCTCCTGCAATCTGCCATCCAGAAGCGGGGCAGCTGAATTTTGTTTGCCAGAGATAAAGGCTGTTGTTTGTGTATGGGTGCCTGTAGCATGCAGCGGCGGGCTGGCTCCTGAAAATCCATGATACGCAGCATGCTTCCCAGACCCAAGGTGGCACCAGTGCCAAGTAGGGCTGGTTTGATAGTACCAAGTGGCTCCTGCAATCTGCCATCCAGAAGAGGGGCAGTTGAGTTTTGTTTGCCAGAGAAAAGGACCGTGGTTTGTGTTTGGGGGCATATGGCTGAGAGTGGCCGGCTGGCCCCTGAAAATCCACGATAGGCAGGATGGTTCGCAGACCAGAGGTGGCACCAGTGCCAAGTCGGGCTGGTTTGATAGTATAAATAGCTCCTGCAATCTGCCATCCAGAAGTGGGGCAGCTTACTTTTGTTTGCCAGGGAAACGGGCCGAGGTTTGTGTCTGGGGGCCTATGGCTGGGAGTGACCGGCTGGCTCCTGAAAAGCTACGATAGGCAGGATGGTGACCAGACCCATGGTGGCACCAGTGCCAAGTTGGGCTGGTTTGATAGTACCAAGTGGCTCCTGCAATCTGCCATCAAAAATTTGGCAGGCCAGTTTTGTTTTCCAGGGAAAAGTGCCGTTGTTTTTGTTTGTGGGCCTGTAGCTGGGAGTGGCCAGCTGGCTCCTTAGAATCCACGATACGCAGGATGGTTCCCAGACCAGAGGTGGCACCAGTGCCAAGTCGGGCTGGTTTGATGTTTCAAAGTGGCTCCTGCAATCTGCCATCCAGAAGCGGGGTAGCTTACTTTTGTTTGCCAGGGAAACGGGCAGAGCTTTGTGTCTGGCGGCCTATGGCTGGGAGTGACCGGCTGGCTCCTGAAAAGCTACGATAGGCAGGATGGTTACCAGACCCATGGAGGCACCAGTGCCAAGTTGGGCTGGTTTGATAGTACCAAGTCGCTCCTTCAATCTGCCATCAAAAAGCAGGGCAACTGAGTTTTGTTTGCCAGAGAAAAGCGCTGTTGTTTGTGTTTGGGGTCCTGTGGCTGGGAGTGGCCGGCTGGCTCCTTAGAATCCACGATACGCAGGATGGTTCCCAGACCCAAGGTGGCACCAGTGCCAAGTCGGGCTGGTTTGATAGTACCAAGTGGCTCCTGCAATCTGCCATCCAGAAGCGGGGCAGCTTACTTTTGTTTGCCAGGGAAACGGGCCGAGGTATTTGTCTGGGGCCCTATGGCAGGGAGTGACTGGCTGGCTCCTGAAAAGCTACGATAGGCAGGATGTTTACCAGACCCATGGAGGCACCAGTGCCAAGTTGGGCTAATTTGATAGTACCAAGTGGCTCCTGCAATCTTCCATCCAGAAGCGGGGCAGCTTACTTTTGTTTGCCAGGGAAACGGGCCGAGGTCTTTGTCGGGGGGCCTATGGCTGGGAGTGACCGGCTGGCTCCTGAAAAGCTACGATAGGCAGGATGGTGACCAGACCCATGGTGGCACCAGTGCCAAGTTGGGCTGGTTTGATAGTACCAAGTGGCTCCTGCAATCTGCCATCAAAATTTTGGCAGGCGAGTTTTGTTTTCCGGGGAAAAGCGCCGTTGTTTGTGTTTGGGGGCCTGTGGCTCGGAGTGGCCGGGTGGCTGCTGAGAATCCACAATACGCAGGATGGTTCCCAGGCCAGAGGTGGCACCAGTGTCAAGTTGGGCTGGTTTGATGGTGCAAAGTGGCTCCTGCAATCTGCCATCCAGAAGCGGGGTAGCTTACTTTTGTTTGCCTGGGAAACGGACCGAAATTCTTGTCTGGGGGCCAGTGCCTGGGGCTGGCTGGCTGGCCCCTGAAAAGCTACGATAGGCAGGATGGTGACCAGACCCATGGTGGCACCAGTGCCAAGTTGGGCTGGTTTGATAGTACCAAGTGGCTCCTGCAATCTGCCATCCAGAAGCGGGGCAGCTTAATTTTGTTTGCCAGGGAAACGGGCCGTTGTTTGTGTCTGGGGGCCTACGGCTGGCAGTGACCGACTGGCTCCTGAAATGCTACGTTAGGCAGGATGGTGACCAGACCCATAGTGGCACCAGTGCCAAGTTGGGCTGGTTTGATTGTACCAAGTGGCTCCTGCACTGAGCCATCAAAAAGCTAGCAGGCGAGTTTTGTTTTCCAGGGAAAAGCGCCGTTGTTTGTGATTGGGGGCCTGTGGCTGGGAGTGGCCGGCTGGCTCCTTAGAACCCACGATACGCAGGATGGTTCCCAGACCAGAGGCGGCACCAGTGCCAAGTCGGGCTGGTTTGATGATGCCAATTTGCTCCTGCAATCTGCCATCCAGAAGCGGGGTAGCTTACTTTTGTGTGCCAGGGAAACGGGCCGAGGTTTGTGGCTGGGGGCCTATGGCTGGGAGTGACCGGCTGGCTCCTGAAAAGCTACGATAGGCAGGACGGTGACCAGACCCATGGTGGCACCAGTGCCAAGTTGGGCTGGTTTGATAGTACCAAGTGGCTCCTGCAATCTGCCATCAAAAAGTTGGCAGGCCAGTTTTGTTTTCCAGGGAAAAGCACCGTTGTTTGTGTTTGTGGGCCTGTGGCTGGGAGTGGCCAGCTGGCTAATTAGAATCCACGATACGCAGGATGGTTCCCAGACCCAAGTTGGCACCAGTGCCAAGTCGGGCTGGTTTGATACTACCAAGTGGCTCCTGCAATCTGCCATCCAGAAGCGGGGCAGCTGAATTTTGTTTGCCAGAGAAAAAGGCTGTTGTTTGTGTTTGGGGGCCTGTAGCTTGCAGTGGCGGGCTGGCTCCTGAAAATCCATGATACGCAGCATGCTTCCCAGACCCAAGGTGGCACCAGTGCCAAGTAGGGCTGGTTTGATAGTACCAGGTGGCTCCTGCAATCTGCCATCCAGAAGAGGGGCAGTTGAGTTTTGTTTGCCAGAGAAAAGGGCCGTGGTTTGTGTTTGGGGGCATATGGCTGAGAGAGGCCGGCTGGCTCCTTTAAATCAACTATAGGCCAGATGGTTCCCAGATCCAAGGCGGCACCAGTGCCACGTCTGGCTGGTTTGATAGTACTAAATAACTCCTGCAATCTGCCATCCAGAAGCGGGGCAGCTTACTTTTGTTTGCCAGGGAAACGGGCAGAGCTTTGTGTCTGGGGCCTATGGCTGGGACTGACCGGCTGGCTCCTGAAAAGCTACGATACGCAGGATGGTGACCAGACCCATGGAGGCACCAGTGCCAAGTTGGGCTGGTTTGATAGTACCAAGTGGCTCCTGCAATCTGCCATCCAAAAGCAGGGCAGCTGAGTTTTGTTTTCCAACGAAAAGGGCTGTGGTATGTGTTTGGGTCCTGTGGCTGGGAGTGGCCGACTGGCTCCTTAAATTCCATGATACGCAGCATGGTTCCCAGAGCCAAGGTGGCACCAGTGCCAAGTTGGGCTGGTTTGACAGTGTCAAGCGCCTCCTGCAATCTCCCATCCACAAGTGGGGCAGCTGAGATTTTTTTGCCTGTGAATCGGGCCGTTGTTTTTGATTGGGGTCTGTGGCCGAGAGTGGTCGGCTGGCTCCTGACAATCCACAATACGCAGGATGGTTCCCAGACCCAAGGTGGCACCAGTGCCAAGTTGGGCTGGTTTGATTGTACCAAGTGCGTCCTGCAATCTGCCATCCAGAAGCGGGGCAGCTGAGTTTTGTTTGCCAGAGAAAAGGGCCGTGGTTTTTGTTTGGGGGCCTATGGCTGAGAGTGGCCGGCTGGCCCCTGAAAATCCACGATAGGCAGAATGGTTCCCAGACCCAAGGTGGCACCAGAGCCAAGTCGGGCTGGTTTGATGGTGCAAAGTGGCTCCTGCAATCTGCCATCCCGACGCGGGGCAGCTGATTTTTGTTTGCCAGAGAACAAGTCCGTGGTTCATTTTTGGGGGCATATGGCTGGGAGTGGCCGGCTGGCTCCTTAAAAGCTCGATACGCAGGATGGTTCCCAGGCCAGAGGTGGCACCAGTGCCAAGTTGGGCTGTTTTTGTAGTACCAAGTGCGTCCTGAAATTTGCCTTCTAGAAGAGGGGCAGTTGAGTTTTGTTTGCCAGAGAAAGGGGCCGTGGTTTGTTTTTGAGGGCATATGGCTGAGAGTGGCCGGCTGACACCTGAAAATCCACAATAGGCAGGATGGTTCCCAGATCCAAGGTGGCACCAGTGCCAAGTCGGGCTGGTTTGATGGTGCAAAGTGGCTCCTGCAATCTGCCATCCCGACGCGGGGCAGCGGATTTTTGTTTGCTGGAGAAAAGTTCCGTGGTTTGTTTTTGGCGCTATATGGCTGGGCGTGGCCGGCTGGCTCCTTAAAAAGCTCGATACGCAGGATGGTTCCCAGACCAGAGGTGGCACCAGTGCCAAGTCGGGCTAGTTTGATGGTGCAAAGTGGCTCCTGCAATCTGCCATCAAAAATTTGGCAGGCCAGTTTTGTTTTCCAGGGAAAAGTGCCGTTGTTTGTGTTTGGGGGCCTGTGGCTGGGAGTGGCCAGCTGGCTCCTTAGAATCCACGATAAGCAGAATGGTTCCCAGACCAGAACTGGAACCAGTGCCAAGTCGGGCTGGTTTGATGGTGCAAAGTGGCTCCTGCAATCTGCCATCCAGAAGCGCGGTAGCTTACTTTTGTTTGCCAGGGAAACGGGCCGAGGTTTGTGTCTGGGGGCCTATGGCTGGGAGTGACCGTCTGGCTCCTGAAAAGCTACGATAGGCAGGATGTTTACCAGACCCATGGTGGCACCAGTGCCAAGTTGGGCTGGTTTGATAGTACCAAGTGGCTCCTGCAATCTGCCATCAAAAAGTTGGCAGGCGAGTTTTGTTTTCCAGGGAAAAGCGCCGTTGTTTTTCTTTGGGGGCCTGTGGCTGGGAGTGGCCGCCTCGCGCCTTAGAATCTACGTTACGCAGCATGGTTCCCAGACCCAAGGCGGCAGCAGTGCCAAGTCGGGCTGGTTTGATAGTACCAAGTGGCTCCTGCAATCTGCCATCAAAATTTTGGCAGTCGAGTTTTGTTTTCCAGGGAAAAGCGCCGTTGTTTGTGTTTGGGGGCCTGCGGCTGGGAGTGGCCGGCTGGCTCCTTAGAATCCACGATACGCAGGATGGTTCCCAGAGCAAGGTGGCACCAGTGCCAAGTCGGGCTGGTTTGATAGTACGAAGTGGCTCCTGCAATGTGCCATCCAGACGCTGGGCTGCTGAGTTTTGTTTCCCAGAGGAAAGGGCCGTGGTTTGTGTTTGGTGTCATATGGCTGGGAGTGGCCAGCTGGCTCCTTAAAATGCACGATACGCAGGATGGTGACCAGACCCAAGGTGGCACCAGTGCCAAGTCGGGCTGGTTTTTTAGTACCAAGTGCGTCCTGCAATTTGCCATCCCGAAGAGGGGCAGTTGAGTTTTGTTTACCAGACTAAAGGTCCGTGGTTTGTGTTTGGGGGCCTATGGCTGAGAGTGGCCGGCTGGCCCCTGAAAATCCACGATAGGCAGAATGGTTCCCACATCCAAGGTGGCACCAGTGCCAAGTCGGGCTGGTTTGATGGTACCAAGTGGCTCCTGCAATCTGCCATCCAGACGCGGGGCAGCGGATTTTTGTTTGCTGGAGAAAAGTTCCGTGGTTTGTTTTTGGCGGTATATGGCTGGGCGTGGCCGGCTGGCTCCTTAAAAAGCTCGATACGCAGGATGGTTCCCTGACCCAAGGTGGCACCAGTGCCAAGTCAGGCTGGTTTGATAGTAATAAATAGCGCCTGCAATCTGCCATCCAGAAGCGGGGCAGCTTACTTTTGTTTGCCAGGGAAACGGGCCGAGATTTGTGTCTGGGGGCCTATGGCTGGGAGTGACCGGCTGGCTCCTGAAAAGCTACGATAGGCAGGATGGTGACCAGACCCATGGTGGCACCAGTGCCAAGTTGGGCTGGTTTGATAGTACCAAGTGGCTCCTGCAATCTGCCATCAAAAATTTGGCAGGCCAGTTTTGTTTTCCAGGGAAAAGCGCCGTTGTTTTTGTTTGTGGGCCTGTGGCTGGGAGTGGCCAGCTGGCTCCTTAGAATCCACAAAACGCAGCATGGTTCCCAGACCCAAGGTGGCACCAGTGCCAAGTCGGGCTGGTTTGATGGTTCAAAGTGGCTCCTGCAATCTGCCATCCAGAAGCGGGGTAGCTTACTTTTGTTTGCCAGGGAAACGGGCAGAGCTTTGTGTCTGGCGGCCTATGGCTGGGAGTGACCGGCTGGCTCCTGAAAAGCTACGATAGGCAGGATGGTTACCAGACCCATGGAGGCACCAGTGCCAAGTTGGGCTGGTTTGATAGTAGCAAGTCGCTCCTGCAATCTGCCATCCAAAAGCAGGGCAACTGAGTTTTGTTTGCCAGAGAATAGCGCTGTTGTTTGTGTTTGGGGGCCTGTGGCTGGGAGTGGCCGGCTGGCTCCTTAGAATCCACGATACGCAGGATGGTTCCCAGACCCGAGGTGGCACCAGTGCCAAGTCGGGCTGGTTTGATAGTACCAAGTGGTTCCTGCAATCTGCCATCCAGAAGCGGGGCAGCTTACTTTTGTTTACCATGGAAATGGGCCGAGCTTTGTGTCTGGGCGCCTATGGCTGGGAGTGACTGGCTGGCTCCTGAAAAGCTACGATAGGCAGGATTGTGACCAGACCCATGGTGGCACCAGTGCCAAGTTGGCTGGTTTGATAGCACCAAGTGGCTCCTGCAATCTGCCATCAAAATGTTGGCAGGCCGGTTTTGTTTTCCAGGGAATAGCGCGGTTGTTTGTGTTTGGGGGCCTGTGGCTGGGAGTGGCCGGCTGGCTCCTTAGAATCCACGATACGCAGGATGGTTCCCAGACCAGAGGAGGCACCAGTGCCAAGTCGGGCTGATTTGATAGTACCAAGTGGCTCCTGCAATCTGCCATCCAGAAGCGGGGCAGCTTACTTTTGTTTGCCAGGGAAACGGGCCGAGGTTTGTGTCTGGGGCCTATGGCTGGGAGTGACCGGCTGGCTCCTGAAAAGCTACGATAGGCAGGATGGTGACCAGGCCCATGGTGACACCAGTGCCAAGTTGGGCTGGTTTGATAGTACCAAGTGGCTCCTGCAATCTGTCATCCAGAAGTGGGGCAGCTGAATTTTGTTTGCCACAGACAAGGGCCGTGGTTTTTGTTGGGGGGCCAATGGCTCAGAGTGGCCGGCTGGCCCCTGAAAATCCACGATAGGCAGAATGGTTCCCAGACCCAAGGTGGCACCAGTGCCAAGTTGGGCTGTTTTTGTAGTACCAAGTGCGTCCTGAAATTTGCCTTCCAGAAGAGGGGCAGTTGAGTTTTGTTTGCCAGAGAAAAGGGCCGTGGTTTGTTTTTGAGGGCATATGGCTGAGAGTGGCCGGCTGACCCCACAAAATCCACAATAGGCAGGATGGTTCCCAGAGCCAAGGTGGCACCAGTGCCAAGTCGGGCTGGTTTGATAGTACTAAATAGCTCCTGCAATCTGCCATCCAGAAGCGGGGTAGCTTAATTTTGTTTGTCAGGGAAACGGGCAGAGCTTTGTGTCTGGGGTCCTGTGGCTGGGAGTGGCCGGCTGGATAATTAGAATCCACGATACGCAGGATGGTTCCCAGACCAGTGGTGGCACCAGTGCCAGGTTGGGCTGGTTTGATAGTACCAAGTGGCTCCTGCAATCTGCCATCCAGAAGCGGGGCAGCTTACTTTTGTTTACCATGGAAATGGGCCGAGCTTTGTGTCTGGGCGCCTATGGCTGGGAGTGGCCAGCTGGCTCCTGAAAAGCTACGATAGGCAGGATTTTGACCAGACCCATGGTGGCACCAGTGCCAAGTTGGCTGGTTTGATAGCACCAAGTGGCTCCTGCAATCTGCCATCAAAAAGTTGGCAGGCGAGTTTTGTTTTCCAGGGAAAAGCGCCGTTGTTTTTCTTTGGGGGCCTGTGGCTGGGAGTGGCCGCCTCGCGCCTTAGAATCTACGTTACGCAGCATGGTTCCCAGACCCAAGGCGGCAGCAGTGCCAAGTCGGGCTGGTTTGATAGTACCAAGTGGCTCCTGCAATCTGCCATCAAAATTTTGGCAGTCCAGTTTTGTTTTCCAGGGAAAAGCGCCGTTGTTTGTGTTTGGGGGCCTTCGGCTGGGAGTGCCCGGCTGGCTCCTTAGAATCCACGATACGCAGGATGGTTCCCAGAGCAAGGTGGCACCAGTGCCAAGTCGGGCTGGTTTGATAGTACGAAGTGGCTCCTGCAATGTGCCATCCAGACGCTGGGCTGCTGAGTTTTGTTTCCCAGAGGAAAGGGCCGTGGTTTGTGTTTGGTGTCATATGGCTGGGAGTGGCCAGCTGGCTCCTTAAAATGCACGATACGCAGGATGGTGACCAGACCCAAGGTGGCACCAGTGCCAAGTCGGGCTGGTTTTTTAGTACCAAGTGCGTCCTGCAATTTGCCATCCCGAAGAGGGGCAGTTGAGTTTTGTTTACCAGACTAAAGGTCCGTGGTTTGTGTTTGGGGGCCTATGGCTGAGAGTGGCCGGCTGGCCCCTGAAAATCCACGATAGGCAGAATGGTTCCCACATCCAAGGTGGCACCAGTGCCAAGTCGGGCTGGTTTGATGGTACCAAGTGGCTCCTGCAATCTGCCATCCAGACGCGGGGCAGCGGATTTTTGTTTGCTGGAGAAAAGTTCCGTGGTTTGTTTTTGGCGGTATATGGCTGGGCGTGGCCGGCTGGCTCCTTAAAAAGCTCGATACGCAGGATGGTTCCCTGACCCAAGGTGGCACCAGTGCCAAGTCGGGATGGTTTGATAGTAATAAATAGCGCCTGCAATCTGCCATCCAGAAGCGGGGCAGCTTACTTTTGTTTGCCAGGGAAACGGGCCGAGATTTGTGTCTGGGGGCCTATGGCTGGGAGTGACCGGCTGGCTCCTGAAAAGCTACGATAGGCAGGATGGTGACCAGACCCATGGTGGCACCAGTGCCAAGTTGGGCTGATTTGATAGTACCAAGTGGCTCCTGCAATCTGCCATCAAAAATTTGGCAGGCCAGTTTTGTTTTCCAGGGAAAAGCGCCGTTGTTTTTGTTTGTGGGCCTGTGGCTGGGAGTGGCCAGCTGGCTCCTTAGAATCCACAAAACGCAGGATGGTTCCCAGACCCAAGGTGGCACCAGTGCCAAGTCGGGCTGGTTTGATGGTTCAAAGTGGCTCCTGCAATCTGCCATCCAGAAGCGGGGTAGCTTACTTTTGTTTGCCAGGGAAACGGGCAGAGATTTTTGTCTGGCGGCCTATGGCTGGGAGTGACCGGCTGGCTCCTGAAAAGCTACGATAGGCAGGATGGTGACCAGACCCATGGTGGCACCAGTGCCAAGTTGGGCTGGTTTGATAGTAGCAAGTCGCTCCTGCAATCTGCCATCCAAAAGCAGGGCAACTGAGTTTTGTTTGCCAGAGAATAGCGCTGTTGTTTGTGTTTGGGGGCCTGTGGCTGGGAGTGGCCGGCTGGCTCCTTAGAATCCACGATACGCAGGATGGTTCCCAGACCCGAGGTGGCACCAGTGCCAAGTCGGGCTGGTTTGATAGTACCAAGTGGTTCCTGCAATCTGCCATCCAGAAGCGGGGCAGCTTACTTTTGTTTACCATGGAAATGGGCCGAGCTTTGTGTCTGGGCGCCTATGGCTGGGAGTGACTGGCTGGCTCCTGAAAAGATACGATAGGCAGGATTGTGACCAGACCCATGGTGGCACCAGTGCCAAGTTGGCTGGTTTGATAGCACCAAGTGGCTCCTGCAATCTGCCATCAAAAAGTTGGCAGGCGAGTTTTGTTTTCCAGGGAATAGCGCGGTTGTTTGTGTTTGGGGGCCTGTGGCTGGGAGTGGCCGGCTGGCTCCTTAGAATCCACGATACGCAGGATGGTTCCCAGACCAGAGGAGGCACCAGTGCCAAGTCGGGCTGATTTGATAGTACCAAGTGTCTCCTGCAATCTGCCATCCAGAAGCGGGGCAGCTTACTTTTGTTTGCCAGGGAAATGGGCCGAGGTTTGTGTCTGGGGCCTATGGCTGGGAGTGACCGGCTGGCTCCTGAAAAGCTACGATAGGCAGGATGGTGACCAGGCCCATGGTGACACCAGTGCCAAGTTGGGCTGGTTTGATAGTACCAAGTGGCTCCTGCAATCTGTCATCCAGAAGTGGGGCAGCTGAATTTTGTTTGCCAGAGAAAAGGGCCGTGGTTTTTGTTGGGGGGCCAATAGCTCAGAGTGGCCGGCTGGCCCCTGAAAATCCACGATAGGCAGAATGGTTCCCAGACCCAAGGTGGCACCAGTGCCAAGTTGGGCTGTTTTTGTAGTACCAAGTGCGTCCTGAAATTTGCCTTCCAGAAGAGGGGCAGTTGAGTTTTGTTTGCCAGAGAAAAGGGCCGTGGTTTGTTTTTGAGGGCATATGGCTGAGAGTGGCCGGCTGACCCCACAAAATCCACAATAGGCAGGATGGTTCCCAGAGCCAAGGTGGCACCAGTGCCAAGTCGGGCTGGTTTGATAGTACTAAATAGCTCCTGCAATCTGCCATCCAGAAGCGGGGTAGTTTAATTTTGTTTGTCAGGGAAACGGGCAGAGCTTTGTGTCTGGGGTCCTGTGGCTGGGAGTGGCCGGCTGGATAATTAGAATCCACGATACGCAGGATGGTTCCCAGACCAGTGGTGGCACCAGTGCCAGGTTGGGCTGGTTTGATAGTACCAAGTGGCTCCTGCAATCTGCCATCCAGAAGCGGGGCAGCTTACTTTTGTTTACCATGGAAATGGGCCGAGCTTTGTGTCTGTGCGCCTATGGCTGGGAGTGGCCAGCTGGCTCCTGAAAAGCTACGATAGGCAGGATTTTGACCAGACCCATGGTGGCACCAGTGCCAAGTTGGCTGGTTTGATAGCACCAAGTGGCTCCTGCAATCTGACATCAAAATGTTGGCAGGCGAGTTTTGTTTTCCAGGGAAAAACGCCGTTGTTTGTGTTTGGGGGCCTGTGGCTGGGAGTGGCCGGCTGCCTCCTTAGAATCCACGATACGCAGGATGGTTTCCAGTCCCAAGGAGGCACCAGTTCCAAGTATGGCTGGTTTGATAGTACCAAGAGGTTCCTGCAATCTGCCATCCAGAAGCGGGGCAGCTTACTTTTGTTTGCCAGGGAAACGGGCCGAGGTTTGTGTCTGGGGCCTATGGCTGGGAGTGACCGGCTGGCTCCTGAAAAGCTACAGTAGGCAGGATGATTACCAGACCCATGGTAGCAGCAGTGCCAAGTTGGGCTGATTTGATAGTACCAAGTGGCTCCTGCAATCTGCCATCAAAATGTTGGCAGGCGAGTTTTGTTTTCCAGGGAAAAGCGTCGTTGTTTGTGTTTGGGGCCCTGTGGCTGGGAGTGGCCGCCTGTCGTCTTAGAATCCACGTTACGCAGGATGGTTCCCAGACCAGAGGTGGCACCATTGCCAAGTCGGGCTGGTTTGATAGTACCAAGTGGCTCCTGCAATCTGCCATCCAGAAGCGGGGCAGCTTACTTTTGTTTGCCAGGGAAACGGGCCGAGGTATTTGTCTGGGGCCCTATGGCAGGGAGTGACTGGCTGGCTCCTGAAAAGCTACGATAGGCAGGATGTTTACCAGACCCATGGTGGCACCAGTGCCAAGTTGGGCTAATTTGATAGTACCAAGTGGCTCCTGCAATCTGCCATCCAGAAGCGGGGCAGCTTACATTTGTTTTCCATGGAAACGGGCCGAGGTTTCTGTCTGGGGGTCTATGGCTGGGAGTGACCTCCTGGCTCCTGAAAAGCTATGCTAGGCAGGATGGTGACCAGACCCATGGTGGCACCAGTGCCAAGTTGGGCTGATTTGATAGTACCAAGTGGCTCCTGCAACCTGCCATCAAAATGTTGGCAGGCGAGTTTTGTTTTCCGGGGAAAAGCGCCGTTGTTTGTGTTTGTGGTCCTGTGGCTCGGAGTGGCCGGGTGGCTGCTTAGAATCCACGATACGCAGGATGGTTCCCAGACCAGTGGTTGCACCAGTGCCAAGTTGGGCTGGTTTGATATTACCAAGTGGCTCCTGCAATCTGCCATCCAGAAGCGGGGTAGCTTACTTTTGTTTGCCAGGGAAATGGGCCGAAATTCTTGTCTGGGGGCCAGTGCCTGGGGCTGGCTGGCTGGCCCCTGAAAAGCTACGATAGGCAGGATGGTGACCAGACCCATGGTGGCACCAGTGCCAAGTTGGGCTGGTTTGATAGTACCAAGTGGCTCCTGCAATCTGCCATCCAGAAGCGGGGCAGCTTAATTTTGTTTGCCAGGGAAACGGGCCGAGGTTTGTGTCTGGAGGCCTACAGCTGGGAGTGACCGGCTGGCTCCTGAAATGCTACGATAGGCAGGATGGTGACCAGACCCATAGTGGCACCAGTGCCAAGTTGGGCTGGTTTGATTGTACCAAGTGGCTCCTGCACTCTGCCATCAAAAAGCTAGCAGGCGAGTTTTGTTTTCCAGGGAAAAGCGCCGTTGTTTGTGATTGGGGGCCTGTGGCTGGGAGTGGCCGGCTGGCTCCTTAGAACCCACGATACGCAGGATGGTTCCCAGACCAGAGGTGGCACCAGTGCCAAGTCGGGCTGGTTTGATGATGCCAAGTTGCTCCTGCAATCTGCCATCCAGAAGCGGGGTAGCTTACTTTTGTGTGCCAGGGAAACGGGCCGAGGTTTGTGGCTAGGGGCCCATGGCTGGGAGTGACCGGCTGGCTCCTGAAAAGCTACGATAGGCAGGATGGTGACCAGACCCATGGTGGCACCAGTGCCAAGTTGGGCTGGTTTGATAGTACCAAGTGGCTCCTGCAATCTGCCATCAAAAAGTTGGCAGGCCAGTTTTGTTTTCCACGGAAAAGCACCGTTGTTTGTGTTTGGGGGCCTGTGGCTGGGAGTGGCCAGCTGGCTAATTAGAATCCACGATACGCAGGATGGTTCCCAGACCCAAGTTGGCACCAGTGCCAAGTCGGGCTGGTTTGATACTACCAAGTGGCTCCTGCAATCTGCCATCCAGAAGCGGGGCAGCTGAATTTTGTTTGCCAGAGAAAAAGGCTGTTGTTTGTGTTTGGGGGCCTGTAGCTTGCAGTGGCGGGCTGGCTCCTGAAAATCCATGATACGCAGCATGCTTCCCAGACCCACGGTGGCACCAGTGCCAAGTAGGGCTGGTTTGATAGTACCAAGTCGCTCCTGCAATCTGCCATCCAGAAGAGGGGCAGTTGAGTTTTGTTTGCCAGAGAAAAGGGCCATGGTTTGTGTTTGGGGGCATATGGCTGAGAGAGGCCGGCTGGCTCCTTAAAATCCACGATAGGCAAGATGGTTCCCAGATCCAAGGTGGCACCAGTGCCACGTCTGGCTGGTTTGATAGTACTAAATAACTCCTGCAATCTGCCATCCAGAAGCGGGGCAGCTTACTTTTGTTTGCCAGGGAAAAGGGCCGAGCTTTGTGTCTGGGGGCCTATGGCTGGGAGTGACCGGCTGGCTCCTGAAAAGCTACGATAGGCAGGATGGTGACCAGACCCATGGTGGCACCAGAGCCAAGTTGGGCTGGTTTGATAGTACCAAGTGGCTCCTGCAATCTGCCATCAAAAAGTTGGCAGGCGAGTTTTGTTTTCCAGGGAAAAGCGCCGTTGTTTGTGTTTGGGGGCCTGTGGCTGGGAGTGGCCGACTCGCGCCTTAGAATCTACGTTACGCAGCATGGTTCCCAGAGCCAAGGTGGCACCAGTGCCAAGTCGGGCTGGTTTGATAGTACCAAGTGGCTCCTGCAATCTGCCATCAAAAAGTTGGCAGGCCAGTTTTGTTTTCCAGGGAAAAGCACCGTTGTTTTTGTTTGGGGGCCTGTGGCTGGGAGTGGCCAGCTGGCTCCTAAGAATCCACGATACGCAGGATGGTTTCCAGACCAGAGGTGGCACCAGTGCCAAGTCGGGCTGATTTGATAGTACCAAGTGGCTCCCGCAATCTGCCATCCAGAAGCGGGGTAGCTTACTTTTGTTTGCCAGGGAAACGGGCAGAGCTTTGTGTCTGGGGCCTATGGCTGAGAGTGACCGGCTGGCTCCTGAAAAGCTACGATAGGCAGGATGGTTACCAGACCCATGGAGTCACCAGTGCCAAGTTGGGCTGGTTTGATAGTACCAAGTGGCTCCTGCAATCTGCCATCCAAAAGCAGGGCAGCTGAGTTTTGTTTTCCAAAGGAAAGGGCTGTGGTATGTGTTTGGGTCCTGTGGCTGGGAGTGGCCGACTGGCTCCTTAAATTCCATGATACGCAGCATCATTCCCAGGCCCAAGGTGGCACCAGTGCCAAGTTGGGCTGGTTTGACAGTGTCAAGCGCCTCCTGCAATCTCCCATCCACAAGTGGGGCAGCTGAGATTTTTTTGCCTGTGAATCGGGCCGTTGTTTTTGATTGGGGTCTGTGGCCGAGAGTGGTCGGCTGGCTCCTGACAATCCACAATACGCAGGATGGTTCCCAGACCCAAGGTGGCACCAGTGCCAAGTTGGGCTGGTTTGATTGTACCAAGTGCGTCCTGCAATCTGCCATCCAGAAGCGGGGCAGCTGAGTTTTGTTTGCCAGAGAAAAGGGCCGTGGTTTTTGTTTGGGGGCCTATGGCTCACAGTGGCCGGCTGGCCCCTGAAAATCCACGATAGGCAGAATGGTTCCCAGACCCAAGGTGGCACCAGAGCCAAGTCGGGCTGGTTTGATGGTGCAAAGTGGCTCCTGCAATCTGCCATCCCGACGCGGGGCAACTGATTTTTGTTTGCCAGACAACAAGTCCGTGGTTCATTTTTGGGGGCATATGGCTGGGAGTGGCCGGCTGGCTCCTTAAAATGCTCGATACGCAGGATGGTTCCCAGGCCAGAGGTGGCACCAGTGCCAAGTTGGGCTGTTTTTGTATTACCAAGTGCGTCCTGCAATTTGCATTCCAGAAGAGGGGCAGTTGAGTTTTGTTTGCCAGAGAAAAGGGCCGTGGTTTGTGTTTGAGGGAATATGGCTGAGAGGGGCCGGCTGACACCTGAAAATCCACAATAGGCAGGATGGTTCCCAGATCCAAGGTGGCACCAGTGCCAAGTCGGGCTGGTTTGATTGTACTAAATAGCTCCTGCAATCTGCCATCAAAAAGTTGGCAGGCGAATTTTGTTTTCCAGGGAAAAGCGCCGTTGTTTTTGTTTGGGGGCCTGTGCCTGGGAGTGGCCGGCTGGCTCCTTAGAATCCACGATACGCAGGATGTTTCCCAGACCCAAGGTGGCACCAGTGCCAAGTTGGGCTGGTTTGATGGTGCAAAGTGGCTCCTGCAATCTGCCATCCAGAAGCAGGGTAGATTACTTTTGTTTGCCAGGGAAATGGGCAGAATTTTGTGTCTGGGGGCCTATGGCTGGGAGTGGCCAGCTGGCTCCTTAAAATGCACCATATGCAGGATGGTGACCAGACCCAAGGTGGCACCTGTGCCAAGTCGGGCTGCTTTTGTAGTACCAAGTGCGTCCTGCAATTTGCCATCCAGAAGAGGGGCAGTTGAGTTTTGTTTACCCGAGTAAAGTGCCGTGGTTTGTGTTTGGGGGCCTATGGCTGAGAGTGGCCGGCTGGCCCCTGAAAATCCACGATAGGCAGAATGGTTCCCAGATCCAAGGTGGCACCAGTGCCAAGTCGGGCTGGTTTGATGGTGCAAAGTGGCTCCTGCAATCTGCCATCCAGACGCGGGGCAGCGGATTTTTGTTTGCTGGAGAAAAGTTCCGTGGTTTGTTTTTGGCGGTATATGGCTGGGCGTGGCCGGCTGGCTCCTTAAAAAGCTCGATACGCAGGATGGTTCCCTGACCCAAGGTGGCATCAGTGCCAAGTCGGGCTGTTTTCGTAGTACCAAGTGCGTCCTGCAATTTGCCATCCAGAAGAGGGGCAGTTGAGTTTTGTTTGCCAGAGAAAAGGGCCGTGGTTTGTGTTTGGGGGCATATGGCTGAGAGTGGCCGGCTGGCCCCTGAAAATCCACGATAGGCAGGATGGTTCCCAGACCAGAGGTGGCACCAGTGCCAAGTCGGGCTGGTTTGATAGTAATAAATAGCTCCTGCAATCTGCCATCCAGAAGCGGGGCAGCTTACTTTTGTTTGCCATGGAAACGGGCCGAGCTTTGTGTCTGGGGGCCTATGGCTGGGAGTGACCGGCTGGCTCCTGAAAAGCTACGATAGGCAGGATGGTTCCCAGACCCATGGAGGCACCAGTGCCAAGTTGGGCTGGTTTGATAGTACCAAGTGGCTCCTGCAATCTGCCATCAAAAATTTGGCAGGCCAGTTTTGTTTTCCAGGGAAAAGCGCCGTTGTTTGTGTTTGTGGGCCTGTGGCTGGGAGTGGCCAGGTGGCTCCTTAGAATCCACAAAACGCAGGATGGTTCCCAGACCAGAGGTGGCACCAGTGCCAAGTCGGGCTAGTTTGATGGTGCAAAGTGGCTCCTGCAATCTGCCATCCAGAAGCGGGGTAGCTTACTTTTGTTTGCCAGGGAAACGGGCAGAGCTTTGTGTCTGGGGCCTATGGCTGGGAGTGACCGGCTGGCTCCTGAAAAGCTACGATAGGCAGGATGGTTACCAGACCCATGGAGGCACCAGTGCCAAGTTGGGCTGGTTTGATAGTACCAAGTGGCTCCTGCAATCAGCCATCCAAAAGCAGGGCAACTGAGTTTTGTTTCCCAGAGAAAAGCGCCTTTGTTTGTGTTTGGGGGCCTGTGGCTTGGAGTGGCAGCCTCGCGCCTTAGAATCTACGTTACGCAGCATGGTTCCCAGAGCCAAGGTGGCACCAGTGCCAAGTCGGGCTGGTTTGATAGTACCAAGTGGCTCCTGCAATCTACCATCCAGAAGCGGGGCAGCTTACTTTTGTTTGCCAGGGAAACGGGCCGAGGTTTGTGTCTGGGGGCCTATGGCTGGGAGTGACCGGCTGGCTCCTGAAAAGCTACGATAGGCAGGATGGTTACCAGACCCGAGGTGGCACCAGTGCCAGGTTGGGCTGGTTTGATAGTACCAAGTGGCTCCTGTAATCTGCCATCCAGAAGCGGGGCAGCTTACTTTTGTTTACCATGGAAATGGGCCGAGCTTTGTGTCTGGGCGCCTATGGCTGGGAATGGCCAGCTGGCTCCTGAAAAGCTACGATAGGCAGGATTTTGACCAGACCCATGGTGGCACCAGTGCCAAGTTGGCTGGTTTGATAGCACCAAGTGGCTCCTGCAATCTGCCATCAAAATGTTGGCAGGCGAGTTTTGTTTTCCAGGGAAAAGCGCCGTTGTTTGTGTTTGGGGCCCTGTGGCTGGGAGTGGCCGCCTGTCGTCTTGGAATCCACGTTACGCAGGATGGTTCCCAGACCAGAGGTGGCACCATTGCCAAGTCGGGCTGGTTTGATAGTACCAAGTGGCTCCTGCAATCTGCCATCCAGAAGCGGGGCAGCTTACTTTTGTTTGCCAGGGAAACGGGCCGAGGTATTTGTCTGGGGCCCTATGGCAGGGAGTGACTGGCTGGCTCCTGAAAAGCTACGATAGGCAGGATGTTTACCAGACCCATGGTGGCACCAGTGCCAAGTTTAGCGAATTTGATAGTACCAAGTGGCTCCTGCAATCTGCCATCCAGAAGCGGGGCAGCTTACTTTTGTTTTCTATGGAAACGGGCCGAGGTTTCTGTCTGGGGGTCTATGGCTGGGAGTGACCTCCTGGCTCCTGAAAAGCTATGCTAGGCAGGATGGTGACCAGACCCATAGTGGCACCAGTGCCAAGTTGGGCTGGTTTGATTGTACCAAGTGGCTCCTGCACTCTGCCATCAAAAAGTTGGCAGGCCAGTTTTGTTTTCCAGGGAAAAGCGCCGTTGTTTGTGATTGGGGGCCTGTGGCTGGGAGTGGCCGGCTGGCTCCTTAGAACCCACGATACGCAGGATGGTTCCCAGACCAGAGGTGGCACCAGTGCCAAGTCGGGCTGGTTTGATGATGCCAAGTTGCTCCTGCAATCTGCCATCCAGAAGCGGGGTAGCTTACTTTTGTGTGCCAGGGAAACGGGCCGAGGTTTGTGGCTGGGGGCCCATGGCTGGGAGTGACCGGCTGGCTCCTGAAAAGCTACGATAGGCAGGATGGTGACCAGACCCATGGTGGCACCAGTGCCAAGTTGGGCTGGTTTGATAGTACCAAGTGGCTCCTGCAATCTGCCATCAAAAAGTTGGCAGGCGAGTTTTGTTTTCCAGGGAAAAGCACCGTTGTTTGTGTTTGGGGGCCTGTGGCTGGGAGTGGCCAGCTGGCTAATTAGAATCCACGATACGCAGGATGGTTCCCAGACCCAAGTTGGCACCAGTGCCAAGTCGGGCTGGTTTGATACTACCAAGTGGCTCCTGCAATCTGCCATCCAGAAGCGGGGCAGCTGAATTTTGTTTGCCAGAGATAAAGGCTGTTGTTTGTGTATGGGTGCCTGTAGCATGCAGCGGCGGGCTGGCTCCTGAAAATCCATGATACGCAGCATGCTTCCCAGACCCAAGGTGGCACCAGTGCCAAGTAGGGCTGGTTTGATAGTACCAAGTGGCTCCTGCAATCTGCCATCCAGAAGAGGGGCAGTTGAGTTTTGTTTGCCAGAGAAAAGGACCGTGGTTTGTGTTTGGGGGCATATGGCTGAGAGTGGCCGGCTGGCCCCTGAAAATCCACGATAGGCAGGATGGTTCGCAGACCAGAGGTGGCACCAGTGCCAAGTCGGGCTGGTTTGATAGTATAAATAGCTCCTGCAATCTGCCATCCAGAAGTGGGGCAGTTGAGTTTTGTTTGCCAGAGAAAAGGACCGTGGTTTGTGTTTGGGGGCATATGGCTGAGAGTGGCCGGCTGGCCCCTGAAAATCCACGATAGGCAGGATGGTTCCCAGACCAGAGGTGGCACCAGTGCCAAGTCGGGCTGGTTTGATAGTATAAATAGCTCCTGCAATCTGCCATCCAGAAGTGGGGCAGCTTACTTTTGTTTGCCAGGGAAACGGGCCGAGGTTTGTGTCTGGGGGCCTATGGCTGGGAGTGACCGGCTGGCTCCTGAAAAGCTACGATAGGCAGGATGGTGACCAGACCCATGGTGGCACCAGTGCCAAGTTGGGCTGGTTTGATAGTACCAAGTGGCTCCTGCAATCTGCCATCAAAAATTTGGCAGGCCAGTTTTGTTTTCCAGGGAAAAGTGCCGTTGTTTGTGTTTGGGGGCCTGTGGCTGGGAGTGGCCCGCTGTCTCCTTAGAATCCACGATAAGCAGGATGGTTCCCAGACCAGAACTGGAACCAGTGCCAAGTCGGGCTGGTTTGATGGTGCAAAGTGGCTCCTGCAATCTGCCATCCAGAAGCGCGGTAGCTTACATTTGTTTGCCAGGGAAACGGGCCGAGGTTTGTGTCTGGGGGCCTATGGCTGGGAGTGACCGGCTGGCTCCTGAAAAGCTACGATAGGCAGGATGGTGACCAGACCCATGGTGGCACCAGTGCCAAGTTGGGCTGGTTTGATAGTACCAAGTGGCTCCTGCAATCTGCCATCAAAAAGTTGGCAGGCGAGTTTTGTTTTCCAGGGAAAAGCGCCGTTGTTTTTCTTTGTGGGCCTGTGGCTGGGAGTGGCCGCCTGGCGCATTAGAATCTACGTTACGCAGCATGGTTCCCAGACCCAAGGCGGCAGCAGTGCCAAGTCGGGCTGGTTTGATAGTACCAAGTGGCTCCTGCAATCTGCCATCAAAATTTTGGCAGGCGAGTTTTGTTTTCCAGGGAAAAGCGACGTTGTTTCTGTTTGGGGGCCTGCGGCTGGGAGTGGCCGGCTGGCTCCTTAGAATCCACGATACGCAGGATGGTTCCAGGAGCCAAGGTGGCAGCAGTGCCAAGTCGGGCGGGTTTGATAGTACGAAGTGGCTCCTGCAATGTGCCATCCAGACGCTGGGCAGCTGAGTTTTGTTTCCCAGAGGAAAGGGCCGTGGGTTGTGTTTGGTGTCATATGGCTGGGAGTGGCCAGCTGGCTCCTTAAAATGCACGATACGCAGGATGGTGACCAGACCCAATGTGGCACCAGTGCCAAGTCGGGCTGGTTTTTTAGTACCAAGTGCGTCCTGCAATTTGCCATCCCGAAGAGGGGCAGTTGAGTTTTGTTTGCCAGAGAAAAGGGCCGTGGTTTGTGTTTGGGGGCCTATGGCTGAGAGTGGCCGGCTGGCCCCTGAAAATCCACGATACGCAGGATGGTTCCCAGACCCAAGTTGGCACCAGTGCCAAGTCGGGCTGGTTTGATGGTGCAAAGTGGCTCCTGCAATCTGCCATCCAGACGCGGGGCAGCGGATTTTTGTTTGCTGGATAAAAGTTCCGTGGTTTGTTTTTGGCGGTATATGGCTGGGCGTGGCCGGCTGGCTCCTTAAAAAGCTCGATACGCAGGATGGTTCCCTGACCCAAGGTGGCATCAGTGCCAAGTCGGGCTGTTTTCGTAGTACCAAGTGCGTCCTGCAATTTGCCATCCAGAAGAGGGGCAGTTGAGTTTTGTTTGCCAGAGAAAAGGGCCGTGGTTTGTGTTTGGGGGCATATGGCTGAGAGTGGCCGGCTGGCCCCTGAAAATCCACGATAGGCAGGATGGTTCCCAGACCAGAGGTGGCACCAGTGCCAAGTCGGGCTGGTTTGATAGTAATAAATAGCTCCTGCAATCTGCCATCCAGAAGCGGGGCAGCTTACTTTTGTTTGCCAGGGAAACGGGCCGAGGTTTGTGGCTGGGGGCCCATGGCTGGGAGTGACTGGCTGGCTCCTGAAAAGCTACGATAGGCAGGATGGTGACCAGACCCATGGTGGCACCAGTGCCAAGTTGGGCTGGTTTGATAGTACCAAGTGGCTCCTGCAATCTGCCATCAAAAAGTTGGCAGACGAGTTTTGTTTTCCAGGGAAAAGCACCGTTGTTTGTGTTTGGGGGCCTGTGGCTGGGAGTGGCCAGCTGGCTAATTAGAATCCACGATACGCAGGATGGTTCCCAGACCAGAGGTGGCACCACTGCCAAGTCAGGCTGGTTTGATACTACCAAGTGGCTCCTGCAATCTGCCATCCAGAAGCGGGGCAGCTGAATTTTGTTTGCCAGAGATAAAGGCTGTTGTTTGTGTATGGGGGCCTGTAGCTTGCAGTGGCGGGCTGACTCCTGAAAATCCATGATACGCAGCATGCTTCCCAGACCCAAGGTGGCACCAGTGCCAAGTAGGGCTGGTTTGATAGTACCAAGTGGCTCCTGCAATCTGCCATCCAGAAGAGGGGCAGTTGAGTTTTGTTTGCCAGAGAAAAGGACCGTGGTTTGTGTTTGGGGGCATATGGCTGAGAGTGGCCGGCTGGCCCCTGAAAATCCACGATAGGCAGGATGGTTCCCAGACCAGAGGTGGCACCAGTGCCAAGTCGGGCTGGTTTGATAGTATAAATAGCTCCTGCAATCTGCCATCCAGAAGTGGGGCAGCTTACTTTTGTTTGCCAGGGAAACGGGCCGAGGTTTGTGTCTGGGGGCCTATGGCTGGGAGTGACCGGCTGGCTCCTGAAAAGCTAAGATAGGCAGGATGGTGACCAGACCCATGGTGGCACCAGTGCCAAGTTGGGCTGGTTTGATAGTACCAAGTGGCTCCTGCAATCTGCCATCAAAAATTTGGCAGGCCAGTTTTGTTTTCCAGGGAAAAGTGCCGTTGTTTGTGTTTGGGGGCCTGTGGCTGGGAGTGGCCCGCTGTCTCCTTAGAATCCACGATAAGCAGGATGGTTCCCAGACCAGAACTGGAACCAGTGCCAAGTCGGGCTGGTTTGATGGTGCAAAGTGGCTCCTGCAATCTGCCATCCAGAAGCGCGGTAGCTTACATTTGTTTGCCAGGGAAACGGGCCGAGGTTTGTGTCTGGGGGCCTATGGCTGGGAGTGACCGGCTGGCTCCTGAAAAGCTACGATAGGCAGGATGGTGACCAGACCCATGGTGGCACCAGTGCCAAGTTGGGCTGGTTTGATAGTACCAAGTGGCTCCTGCAATCTGCCATCAAAAAGTTGGCAGGCGAGTTTTGTTTTCCAGGGAAAAGCGCCGTTGTTTTTCTTTGTGGGCCTGTGGCTGGGAGTGGCCGCCTGGCGCATTAGAATCTACGTTACGCAGCATGGTTCCCAGACCCAAGGCGGCAGCAGTGCCAAGTCGGGCTGGTTTGATAGTACCAAGTGGCTCCTGCAATCTGCCATCAAAATTTTGGCAGGCGAGTTTTGTTTTCCAGGGAAAAGCGCCGTTGTTTCTGTTTGGGTGCCTGCGGCTGGGAGTGGCCGGCTGGCTCCTTAGAATCCACGATACGCAGGATGGTTCCAGGAGCCAAGGTGGCAGCAGTGCCAAGTCGGGCGGGTTTGATAGTACGAAGTGGCTCCTGCAATGTGCCATCCAGACGCTGGGCAGCTGAGTTTTGTTTCCCAGAGGAAAGGGCCGTGGGTTGTGTTTGGTGTCATATGGCTGGGAGTGGCCAGCTGGCTCCTTAAAATGCACGATACGCAGGATGGTGACCAGACCCAATGTGGCACCAGTGCCAAGTCGGGCTGGTTTTTTAGTACCAAGTGCGTCCTGCAATTTGCCATCCCGAAGAGGGGCAGTTGAGTTTTGTTTACCAGAGTAAAGGTCCGTGGTTTGTGTTTGAGGGCCTATGGCTGAGAGTGGCCGGCTGGCCCCTGAAAATCCACGATAGGCAGAATGGTTCCCAGATCCAAGGTGGCACCAGTGCCAAGTAGGGCTGGTTTGATGGTGCAAAGTGGCTCCTGCAATCTGCCATCCAGACGCGGGGCAGCGGATTTTTGTTTGCTGGAGAAAAGTTCCGTGGTTTGTTTTTGGCGGTATATGGCTGGGCGTGGCCGGCTGGCTCCTTAAAAAGCTCGATACGCAGGATGGTTCCCTGACCCAAGGTGGCATCAGTGCCAAGTCGGGCTGTTTTCGTAGTACCAAGTGCGTCCTGCAATTTGCCATCCAGAAGAGGGGCAGTTGAGTTTTGTTTGCCAGAGAAAAGGGCCGTGGTTTGTGTTTGGGGGCCTGTGGCTGGGAGTGGCCAGCTGTCTCCTTAGAATCCACGATAAGCAGGATGGTTCCCAGACCAGAACTGGAACCAGTGCCAAGTCGGGCTGGTTTGATGGTGCAAAGTGGCTCCTGCAATCTGCCATCCAGAAGCGGGGCAGCTTACTTTTGTTTGCCAGGGAAACGGGCCGAGGTTTGTGTCTGGGGGCCTATGGCTGGGAGTGACCGGCTGGCTCCTGAAAAGCTACGATAGGCAGGATGGTTACCAGACCCGAGGTGGCACCAGTGCCAGGTTGGGCTGGTTTGATAGTACCAAGTGGCTCCTGTAATCTGCCATCCAGAAGCGGGGCAGCTTACTTTTGTTTACCATGGAAATGGGCCGAGCTTTGTGTCTGGGCGCCTATGGCTGGGAATGGCCAGCTGGCTCCTGAAAAGCTACGATAGGCAGGATTTTGACCAGACCCATGGTGGCACCAGTGCCAAGTTGGCTGGTTTGATAGCACCAAGTGGCTCCTGCAATCTGCCATCAAAATGTTGGCAGGCGAGTTTTGTTTTCCAGGGAAAAGCGCCGTTGTTTGTGTTTGGGGCCCTGTGGCTGGGAGTGGCCGCCTGTCGTCTTGGAATCCACGTTACGCAGGATGGTTCCCAGACCAGAGGTGGCACCATTGCCAAGTCGGGCTGGTTTGATAGTACCAAGTGGCTCCTGCAATCTGCCATCCAGAAGCGGGGCAGCTTACTTTTGTTTGCCAGGGAAACGGGCCGAGGTATTTGTCTGGGGCCCTATGGCAGGGAGTGACTGGCTGGCTCCTGAAAAGCTACGATAGGCAGGATGTTTACCAGACCCATGGTGGCACCAGTGCCAAGTTTAGCGAATTTGATAGTACCAAGTGGCTCCTGCAATCTGCCATCCAGAAGCGGGGCAGCTTACTTTTGTTTTCTATGGAAACGGGCCGAGGTTTCTGTCTGGGGGTCTATGGCTGGGAGTGACCTCCTGGCTCCTGAAAAGCTATGCTAGGCAGGATGGTGACCAGACCCATAGTGGCACCAGTGCCAAGTTGGGCTGGTTTGATTGTACCAAGTGGCTCCTGCACTCTGCCATCAAAAAGTTGGCAGGCCAGTTTTGTTTTCCAGGGAAAAGCGCCGTTGTTTGTGATTGGGGGCCTGTGGCTGGGAGTGGCCGGCTGGCTCCTTAGAACCCACGATACGCAGGATGGTTCCCAGACCAGAGGTGGCACCAGTGCCAAGTCGGGCTGGTTTGATGATGCCAAGTTGCTCCTGCAATCTGCCATCCAGAAGCGGGGTAGCTTACTTTTGTGTGCCAGGGAAACGGGCCGAGGTTTGTGGCTGGGGGCCCATGGCTGGGAGTGACCGGCTGGCTCCTGAAAAGCTACGATAGGCAGGATGGTGACCAGACCCATGGTGGCACCAGTGCCAAGTTGGGCTGGTTTGATAGTACCAAGTGGCTCCTGCAATCTGCCATCAAAAAGTTGGCAGGCGAGTTTTGTTTTCCAGGGAAAAGCACCGTTGTTTGTGTTTGGGGGCCTGTGGCTGGGAGTGGCCAGCTGGCTAATTAGAATCCACGATACGCAGCATGGTTCCCAGACCCAAGTTGGCACCAGTGCCAAGTCGGGCTGGTTTGATACTACCAAGTGGCTCCTGCAATCTGCCATCCAGAAGCGGGGCAGCTGAATTTTGTTTGCCAGAGATAAAGGCTGTTGTTTGTGTATGGGTGCCTGTAGCATGCAGCGGCGGGCTGGCTCCTGAAAATCCATGATACGCAGCATGCTTCCCAGACCCAAGGTGGCACCAGTGCCAAGTAGGGCTGGTTTGATAGTACCAAGTGGCTCCTGCAATCTGCCATCCAGAAGAGGGGCAGTTGAGTTTTGTTTGCCAGAGAAAAGGACCGTGGTTTGTGTTTGGGGGCATATGGCTGAGAGTGGCCGGCTGGCCCCTGAAAATCCACGATAGGCAGGATGGTTCGCAGACCAGAGGTGGCACCAGTGCCAAGTCGGGCTGGTTTGATAGTATAAATAGCTCCTGCAATCTGCCATCCAGAAGTGGGGCAGCTTACTTTTGTTTGCCAGGGAAACGGGCCGAGGTTTGTGTCTGGGGGCCTATGGCTGGGAGTGACCGGCTGGCTCCTGAAAAGCTACGATAGGCAGGATGGTGACCAGACCCATGGTGGCACCAGTGCCAAGTTGGGCTGGTTTGATAGTACCAAGTGGCTCCTGCAATCTGCCATCAAAAATTTGGCAGGCCAGTTTTGTTTTCCAGGGAAAAGTGCCGTTGTTTGTGTTTGGGGGCCTGTGGCTGGGAGTGGCCCGCTGTCTCCTTAGAATCCACGATAAGCAGGATGGTTCCCAGACCAGAACTGGAACCAGTGCCAAGTCGGGCTGGTTTGATGGTGCAAAGTGGCTCCTGCAATCTGCCATCCAGAAGCGCGGTAGCTTACATTTGTTTGCCAGGGAAACGGGCCGAGGTTTGTGTCTGGGGGCCTATGGCTGGGAGTGACCGCCTGGCTCCTGAAAAGCTACGATAGGCAGGATGGTGACCAGACCCATGGTGGCACCAGTGCCAAGTTGGGCTGGTTTGATAGTACCAAGTGGCTCCTGCAATCTGCCATCAAAAAGTTGGCAGGCGAGTTTTGTTTTCCAGGGAAAAGCGCCGTTGTTTTTCTTTGTGGGCCTGTGGCTGGGAGTGGCCGCCTGGCGCATTAGAATCTACGTTACGCAGCATGGTTCCCAGACCCAAGGCGGCAGCAGTGCCAAGTCGGGCTGGTTTGATAGTACCAAGTGGCTCCTGCAATCTGCCATCAAAATTTTGGCAGGCGAGTTTTGTTTTCCAGGGAAAAGCGACGTTGTTTCTGTTTGGGGGCCTGCGGCTGGGAGTGGCCGGCTGGCTCCTTAGAATCCACGATACGCAGGATGGTTCCAGGAGCCAAGGTGGCAGCAGTGCCAAGTCGGGCGGGTTTGATAGTACGAAGTGGCTCCTGCAATGTGCCATCCAGACGCTGGGCAGCTGAGTTTTGTTTCCCAGAGGAAAGGGCCGTGGGTTGTGTTTGGTGTCATATGGCTGGGAGTGGCCAGCTGGCTCCTTAAAATGCACGATACGCAGGATGGTGACCAGACCCAATGTGGCACCAGTGCCAAGTCGGGCTGGTTTTTTAGTACCAAGTGCGTCCTGCAATTTGCCATCCCGAAGAGGGGCAGTTGAGTTTTGTTTGCCAGAGAAAAGGGCCGTGGTTTGTGTTTGGGGGCCTATGGCTGAGAGTGGCCGGCTGGCCCCTGAAAATCCACGATACGCAGGATGGTTCCCAGACCCAAGTTGGCACCAGTGCCAAGTCGGGCTGGTTTGATGGTGCAAAGTGGCTCCTGCAATCTGCCATCCAGACGCGGGGCAGCGGATTTTTGTTTGCTGGATAAAAGTTCCGTGGTTTGTTTTTGGCGGTATATGGCTGGGCGTGGCCGGCTGGCTCCTTAAAAAGCTCGATACGCAGGATGGTTCCCTGACCCAAGGTGGCATCAGTGCCAAGTCGGGCTGTTTTCGTAGTACCAAGTGCGTCCTGCAATTTGCCATCCAGAAGAGGGGCAGTTGAGTTTTGTTTGCCAGAGAAAAGGGCCGTGGTTTGTGTTTGGGGGCATATGGCTGAGAGTGGCCGGCTGGCCCCTGAAAATCCACGATAGGCAGGATGGTTCCCAGACCAGAGGTGGCACCAGTGCCAAGTCGGGCTGGTTTGATAGTAATAAATAGCTCCTGCAATCTGCCATCCAGAAGCGGGGCAGCTTACTTTTGTTTGCCAGGGAAACGGGCCGAGGTTTGTGGCTGGGGGCCCATGGCTGGGAGTGACTGGCTGGCTCCTGAAAAGCTACGATAGGCAGGATGGTGACCAGACCCATGGTGGCACCAGTGCCAAGTTGGGCTGGTTTGATAGTACCAAGTGGCTCCTGCAATCTGCCATCAAAAAGTTTGCAGGCCAGTTTTGTTTTCCAGGGAAAAGCGCCGTTGTTTTTGTTTGGGGGCCTGTGGCTGGGAGTGGCCGGCTGGCTAATTAGAATCCACGATACGCAGGATGGTTCCCAGACCAGAGGTGGCACCACTGCCAAGTCAGGCTGGTTTGATACTACCAAGTGGCTCCTGCAATCTGCCATCCAGAAGCGGGGCAGCTGAATTTTGTTTGCCAGAGATAAAGGCTGTTGTTTGTGTATGGGGGCCTGTAGCTTGCAGTGGCGGTCTGGCTCTTGAAAATCCATGATACGCAGCATGCTTCCCAGACCCAAGGTGGCACCAGTGCCAAGTAGGGCTGGTTTGATAGTACCAAGTGGCTCCTGCAATCTGCCATCCAGAAGAGGGGCAGTTGAGTTTTGTTTGCCAGAGAAAAGGGCCGTGGTTTGTGTTTGGGGGCATATGGCTGAGAGTGGCCGGCTGGCCCCTGAAAATCCACGATAGGCAGGATGGTTCCCAGACCAGAGGTGGCACCAGTGCCAAGTCGGGCTGGTTTGATAGTATAAATAGCTCCTGCAATCTGCCATCCAGAAGTGGGGCAGCTTACTTTTGTTTGCCAGGGAAACGGGCCGAGGTTTGTGTCTGGGGGCCTATGGCTGGGAGTGACCGGCTGGCTCCTGAAAAGCTAAGATAGGCAGGATGGTGACCAGACCCATGGTGGCACCAGTGCCAAGTTGGGCTGGTTTGATAGTACCAAGTGGCTCCTGCAATCTGCCATCAAAAATTTGGCAGGCCAGTTTTGTTTTCCAGGGAAAAGTGCCGTTGTTTGTGTTTGGGGGCCTGTGGCTGGGAGTGGCCCGCTGTCTCCTTAGAATCCACGATAAGCAGGATGGTTCCCAGACCAGAACTGGAACCAGTGCCAAGTCGGGCTGGTTTGATGGTGCAAAGTGGCTCCTGCAATCTGCCATCCAGAAGCGCGGTAGCTTACATTTGTTTGCCAGGGAAACGGGCCGAGGTTTGTGTCTGGGGGCCTATGGCTGGGAGTGACCGGCTGGCTCCTGAAAAGCTACGATAGGCAGGATGGTGACCAGACCCATGGTGGCACCAGTGCCAAGTTGGGCTGGTTTGATAGTACCAAGTGGCTCCTGCAATCTGCCATCAAAAAGTTGGCAGGCGAGTTTTGTTTTCCAGGGAAAAGCGCCGTTGTTTTTCTTTGTGGGCCTGTGGCTGGGAGTGGCCGCCTGGCGCATTAGAATCTACGTTACGCAGCATGGTTCCCAGACCCAAGGCGGCAGCAGTGCCAAGTCGGGCTGGTTTGATAGTACCAAGTGGCTCCTGCAATCTGCCATCAAAATTTTGGCAGGCGAGTTTTGTTTTCCAGGGAAAAGCGACGTTGTTTCTGTTTGGGTGCCTGCGGCTGGGAGTGGCCGGCTGGCTCCTTAGAATCCACGATACGCAGGATGGTTCCAGGAGCCAAGGTGGCAGCAGTGCCAAGTCGGGCGGGTTTGATAGTACGAAGTGGCTCCTGCAATGTGCCATCCAGACGCTGGGCAGCTGAGTTTTGTTTCCCAGAGGAAAGGGCCGTGGGTTGTGTTTGGTGTCATATGGCTGGGAGTGGCCAGCTGGCTCCTTAAAATGCACGATACGCAGGATGGTGACCAGACCCAATGTGGCACCAGTGCCAAGTCGGGCTGGTTTTTTAGTACCAAGTGCGTCCTGCAATTTGCCATCCCGAAGAGGGGCAGTTGAGTTTTGTTTACCAGAGTAAAGGTCCGTGGTTTGTGTTTGGGGGCCTATGGCTGAGAGTGGCCGGCTGGCCCCTGAAAATCCACGATAGGCAGAATGGTTCCCAGATCCAAGGTGGCACCAGTGCCAAGTAGGGCTGGTTTGATGGTGCAAAGTGGCTCCTGCAATCTGCCATCCAGACGCGGGGCAGCGGATTTTTGTTTGCTGGAGAAAAGTTCCGTGGTTTGTTTTTGGCGGTATATGGCTGGGCGTGGCCGGCTGGCTCCTTAAAAAGCTCGATACGCAGGATGGTTCCCTGACCCAAGGTGGCATCAGTGCCAAGTCGGGCTGTTTTCGTAGTACCAAGTGCGTCCTGCAATTTGCCATCCAGAAGAGGGGCAGTTGAGTTTTGTTTGCCAGAGAAAAGGGCCGTGGTTTGTGTTTGGGGGCCTGTGGCTGGGAGTGGCCAGCTGTCTCCTTAGAATCCACGATAAGCAGGATGGTTCCCAGACCAGAACTGGAACCAGTGCCAAGTCGGGCTGGTTTGATGGTGCAAAGTGGCTCCTGCAATCTGCCATCCAGAAGCGGGGCAGCTTACTTTTGTTTGCCAGGGAAACGGGCCGAGGTTTGTGTCTGGGGGCCTATGGCTGGGAGTGACCGGCTGGCTCCTGAAAAGCTACGATAGGCAGGATGGTTACCAGACCCGAGGTGGCACCAGTGCCAGGTTGGGCTGGTTTGATAGTACCAAGTGGCTCCTGTAATCTGCCATCCAGAAGCGGGGCAGCTTACTTTTGTTTACCATGGAAATGGGCCGAGCTTTGTGTCTGGGCGCCTATGGCTGGGAATGGCCAGCTGGCTCCTGAAAAGCTACGATAGGCAGGATTTTGACCAGACCCATGGTGGCACCAGTGCCAAGTTGGCTGGTTTGATAGCACCAAGTGGCTCCTGCAATCTGCCATCAAAATGTTGGCAGGCGAGTTTTGTTTTCCAGGGAAAAGCGCCGTTGTTTGTGTTTGGGGCCCTGTGGCTGGGAGTGGCCGCCTGTCGTCTTGGAATCCACGTTACGCAGGATGGTTCCCAGACCAGAGGTGGCACCATTGCCAAGTCGGGCTGGTTTGATAGTACCAAGTGGCTCCTGCAATCTGCCATCCAGAAGCGGGGCAGCTTACTTTTGTTTGCCAGGGAAACGGGCCGAGGTATTTGTCTGGGGCCCTATGGCAGGGAGTGACTGGCTGGCTCCTGAAAAGCTACGATAGGCAGGATGTTTACCAGACCCATGGTGGCACCAGTGCCAAGTTTAGCGAATTTGATAGTACCAAGTGGCTCCTGCAATCTGCCATCCAGAAGCGGGGCAGCTTACTTTTGTTTTCTATGGAAACGGGCCGAGGTTTCTGTCTGGGGGTCTATGGCTGGGAGTGACCTCCTGGCTCCTGAAAAGCTATGCTAGGCAGGATGGTGACCAGACCCATAGTGGCACCAGTGCCAAGTTGGGCTGGTTTGATTGTACCAAGTGGCTCCTGCACTCTGCCATCAAAAAGTTGGCAGGCCAGTTTTGTTTTCCAGGGAAAAGCGCCGTTGTTTGTGATTGGGGGCCTGTGGCTGGGAGTGGCCGGCTGGCTCCTTAGAACCCACGATACGCAGGATGGTTCCCAGACCAGAGGTGGCACCAGTGCCAAGTCGGGCTGGTTTGATGATGCCAAGTTGCTCCTGCAATCTGCCATCCAGAAGCGGGGTAGCTTACTTTTGTGTGCCAGGGAAACGGGCCGAGGTTTGTGGCTGGGGGCCCATGGCTGGGAGTGACCGGCTGGCTCCTGAAAAGCTACGATAGGCAGGATGGTGACCAGACCCATGGTGGCACCAGTGCCAAGTTGGGCTGGTTTGATAGTACCAAGTGGCTCCTGCAATCTGCCATCAAAAAGTTGGCAGGCGAGTTTTGTTTTCCAGGGAAAAGCACCGTTGTTTGTGTTTGGGGGCCTGTGGCTGGGAGTGGCCAGCTGGCTAATTAGAATCCACGATACGCAGGATGGTTCCCAGACCCAAGTTGGCACCAGTGCCAAGTCGGGCTGGTTTGATACTACCAAGTGGCTCCTGCAATCTGCCATCCAGAAGCGGGGCAGCTGAATTTTGTTTGCCAGAGATAAAGGCTGTTGTTTGTGTATGGGTGCCTGTAGCATGCAGCGGCGGGCTGGCTCCTGAAAATCCATGATACGCAGCATGCTTCCCAGACCCAAGGTGGCACCAGTGCCAAGTAGGGCTGGTTTGATAGTACCAAGTGGCTCCTGCAATCTGCCATCCAGAAGAGGGGCAGTTGAGTTTTGTTTGCCAGAGAAAAGGACCGTGGTTTGTGTTTGGGGGCATATGGCTGAGAGTGGCCGGCTGGCCCCTGAAAATCCACGATAGGCAGGATGGTTCGCAGACCAGAGGTGGCACCAGTGCCAAGTCGGGCTGGTTTGATAGTATAAATAGCTCCTGCAATCTGCCATCCAGAAGTGGGGCAGCTTACTTTTGTTTGCCAGGGAAACGGGCCGAGGTTTGTGTCTGGGGGCCTATGGCTGGGAGTGACCGGCTGGCTCCTGAAAAGCTACGATAGGCAGGATGGTGACCAGACCCATGGTGGCACCAGTGCCAAGTTGGGCTGGTTTGATAGTACCAAGTGGCTCCTGCAATCTGCCATCAAAAATTTGGCAGGCCAGTTTTGTTTTCCAGGGAAAAGTGCCGTTGTTTGTGTTTGGGGGCCTGTGGCTGGGAGTGGCCCGCTGTCTCCTTAGAATCCACGATAAGCAGGATGGTTCCCAGACCAGAACTGGAACCAGTGCCAAGTCGGGCTGGTTTGATGGTGCAAAGTGGCTCCTGCAATCTGCCATCCAGAAGCGCGGTAGCTTACATTTGTTTGCCAGGGAAACGGGCCGAGGTTTGTGTCTGGGGGCCTATGGCTGGGAGTGACCGCCTGGCTCCTGAAAAGCTACGATAGGCAGGATGGTGACCAGACCCATGGTGGCACCAGTGCCAAGTTGGGCTGGTTTGATAGTACCAAGTGGCTCCTGCAATCTGCCATCAAAAAGTTGGCAGGCGAGTTTTGTTTTCCAGGGAAAAGCGCCGTTGTTTTTCTTTGTGGGCCTGTGGCTGGGAGTGGCCGCCTGGCGCATTAGAATCTACGTTACGCAGCATGGTTCCCAGACCCAAGGCGGCAGCAGTGCCAAGTCGGGCTGGTTTGATAGTACCAAGTGGCTCCTGCAATCTGCCATCAAAATTTTGGCAGGCGAGTTTTGTTTTCCAGGGAAAAGCGACGTTGTTTCTGTTTGGGTGCCTGCGGCTGGGAGTGGCCGGCTGGCTCCTTAGAATCCACGATACGCAGGATGGTTCCAGGAGCCAAGGTGGCAGCAGTGCCAAGTCGGGCGGGTTTGATAGTACGAAGTGGCTCCTGCAATGTGCCATCCAGACGCTGGGCAGCTGAGTTTTGTTTCCCAGAGGAAAGGGCCGTGGGTTGTGTTTGGTGTCATATGGCTGGGAGTGGCCAGCTGGCTCCTTAAAATGCACGATACGCAGGATGGTGACCAGACCCAATGTGGCACCAGTGCCAAGTCGGGCTGGTTTTTTAGTACCAAGTGCGTCCTGCAATTTGCCATCCCGAAGAGGGGCAGTTGAGTTTTGTTTGCCAGAGAAAAGGGCCGTGGTTTGTGTTTGGGGGCCTATGGCTGAGAGTGGCCGGCTGGCCCCTGAAAATCCACGATACGCAGGATGGTTCCCAGACCCAAGTTGGCACCAGTGCCAAGTCGGGCTGGTTTGATGGTGCAAAGTGGCTCCTGCAATCTGCCATCCAGACGCGGGGCAGCGGATTTTTGTTTGCTGGATAAAAGTTCCGTGGTTTGTTTTTGGCGGTATATGGCTGGGCGTGGCCGGCTGGCTCCTTAAAAAGCTCGATACGCAGGATGGTTCCCTGACCCAAGGTGGCATCAGTGCCAAGTCGGGCTGTTTTCGTAGTACCAAGTGCGTCCTGCAATTTGCCATCCAGAAGAGGGGCAGTTGAGTTTTGTTTGCCAGAGAAAAGGGCCGTGGTTTGTGTTTGGGGGCATATGGCTGAGAGTGGCCGGCTGGCCCCTGAAAATCCACGATAGGCAGGATGGTTCCCAGACCAGAGGTGGCACCAGTGCCAAGTCGGGCTGGTTTGATAGTAATAAATAGCTCCTGCAATCTGCCATCCAGAAGCGGGGCAGCTTACTTTTGTTTGCCAGGGAAACGGGCCGAGGTTTGTGGCTGGGGGCCCATGGCTGGGAGTGACTGGCTGGCTCCTGAAAAGCTACGATAGGCAGGATGGTGACCAGACCCATGGTGGCACCAGTGCCAAGTTGGGCTGGTTTGATAGTACCAAGTGGCTCCTGCAATCTGCCATCAAAAAGTTTGCAGGCCAGTTTTGTTTTCCAGGGAAAAGCGCCGTTGTTTTTGTTTGGGGGCCTGTGGCTGGGAGTGGCCGGCTGGCTAATTAGAATCCACGATACGCAGGATGGTTCCCAGACCAGAGGTGGCACCACTGCCAAGTCAGGCTGGTTTGATACTACCAAGTGGCTCCTGCAATCTGCCATCCAGAAGCGGGGCAGCTGAATTTTGTTTGCCAGAGATAAAGGCTGTTGTTTGTGTATGGGGGCCTGTAGCTTGCAGTGGCGGTCTGGCTCCTGAAAATCCATGATACGCAGCATGCTTCCCAGACCCAAGGTGGCACCAGTGCCAAGTAGGGCTGGTTTGATAGTACCAAGTGGCTCCTGCAATCTGCCATCCAGAAGAGGGGCAGTTGAGTTTTGTTTGCCAGAGAAAAGGGCCGTGGTTTGTGTTTGGGGGCATATGGCTGAGAGTGGCCGGCTGGCCCCTGAAAATCCACGATAGGCAGGATGGTTCCCAGACCAGAGGTGGCACCAGTGCCAAGTCGGGCTGGTTTGATAGTATAAATAGCTCCTGCAATCTGCCATCCAGAAGTGGGGCAGCTTACTTTTGTTTGCCAGGGAAACGGGCCGAGGTTTGTGTCTGGGGGCCTATGGCTGGGAGTGACCGGCTGGCTCCTGAAAAGCTACGATAGGCAGGATGGTGACCAGACCCATGGTGGCACCAGTGCCAAGTTGGGCTGGTTTGATAGTACCAAGTGGCTCCTGCAATCTGCCATCAAAAATTTGGCAGGCCAGTTTTGTTTTCCAGGGAAAAGTGCCGTTGTTTGTGTTTGGGGGCCTGTGGCTGGGAGTGGCCCGCTGTCTCCTTAGAATCCACGATAAGCAGGATGGTTCCCAGACCAGAACTGGAACCAGTGCCAAGTCGGGCTGGTTTGATGGTGCAAAGTGGCTCCTGCAATCTGCCATCCAGAAGCGCGGTAGCTTACATTTGTTTGCCAGGGAAACGGGCCGAGGTTTGTGTCTGGGGGCCTATGGCTGGGAGTGACCGGCTGGCTCCTGAAAAGCTACGATAGGCAGGATGGTGACCAGACCCATGGTGGCACCAGTGCCAAGTTGGGCTGGTTTGATAGTACCAAGTGGCTCCTGCAATCTGCCATCAAAAAGTTGGCAGGCGAGTTTTGTTTTCCAGGGAAAAGCGCCGTTGTTTTTCTTTGTGGGCCTGAGGCTGGGAGTGGCCGCCTGGCGCATTAGAATCTACGTTACGCAGCATGGTTCCCAGACCCAAGGCGGCAGCAGTGCCAAGTCGGGCTGGTTTGATAGTACCAAGTGGCTCCTGCAATCTGCCATCAAAATTTTGGCAGGCGAGTTTTGTTTTCCAGGGAAAAGCGCCGTTGTTTCTGTTTGGGTGCCTGCGGCTGGGAGTGGCCGGCTGGCTCCTTAGAATCCACGATACGCAGGATGGTTCCAGGAGCCAAGGTGGCAGCAGTGCCAAGTCGGGCGGGTTTGATAGTACGAAGTGGCTCCTGCAATGTGCCATCCAGACGCTGGGCAGCTGAGTTTTGTTTCCCAGAGGAAAGGGCCGTGGGTTGTGTTTGGTGTCATATGGCTGGGAGTGGCCAGCTGGCTCCTTAAAATGCACGATACGCAGGATGGTGACCAGACCCAATGTGGCACCAGTGCCAAGTCGGGCTGGTTTTTTAGTACCAAGTGCGTCCTGGAATTTGCCATCCCGAAGAGGGGCAGTTGAGTTTTGTTTACCAGAGTAAAGGTCCGTGGTTTGTGTTTGGGGGCCTATGGCTGAGAGTGGCCGGCTGGCCCCTGAAAATCCACGATAGGCAGAATGGTTCCCAGATCCAAGGTGGCACCAGTGCCAAGTAGGGCTGGTTTGATGGTGCAAAGTGGCTCCTGCAATCTGCCATCCAGACGCGGGGCAGCGGATTTTTGTTTGCTGGAGAAAAGTTCCGTGGTTTGTTTTTGGCGGTATATGGCTGGGCGTGGCCGGCTGGCTCCTTAAAAAGCTCGATACGCAGGATGGTTCCCTGACCCAAGGTGGCATCAGTGCCAAGTCGGGCTGTTTTCGTAGTACCAAGTGCGTCCTGCAATTTGCCATCCAGAAGAGGGGCAGTTGAGTTTTGTTTGCCAGAGAAAAGGGCCGTGGTTTGTGTTTGGGGGCCTGTGGCTGGGAGTGGCCAGCTGTCTCCTTAGAATCCACGATAAGCAGGATGGTTCCCAGACCAGAACTGGAACCAGTGCCAAGTCGGGCTGGTTTGATGGTGCAAAGTGGCTCCTGCAATCTGCCATCCAGAAGCGGGGCAGCTTACTTTTGTTTGCCAGGGAAACGGGCCGAGGTTTGTGGCTGGGGGCCCATGGCTGGGAGTGACCGGCTGGCTCCTGAAAAGCTACGATAGGCAGGATGGTGACCAGACCCATGGTGGCACCAGTGCCAAGTTGGGCTGGTTTGATAGTACCAAGTGGCTCCTGCAATCTGCCATCAAAAAGTTGGCAGGCGAGTTTTGTTTTCCAGGGAAAAGCACCGTTGTTTGTGTTTGGGGGCCTGTGGCTGGGAGTGGCCAGCTGGCTAATTAGAATCCACGATACGCAGGATGGTTCCCAGACCCAAGTTGGCACCAGTGCCAAGTCGGGCTGGTTTGATACTACCAAGTGGCTCCTGCAATCTGCCATCCAGAAGCGGGGCAGCTGAATTTTGTTTGCCAGAGAAAAAGGCTGTTGTTTGTGTTTGGGGGCCTGTAGCTTGCAGTGGTGGGCTGGCTCCTGAAAATCCATGATACGCAGCATGCTTCCCAGACCCAAGGTGGCACCAGTGCCAAGTAGGGCTGGTTTGATAGTACCAAGTGGCTCCTGCAATCTGCCATCCAGAAGAGGGGCAGTTGAGTTTTGTTTGCCAGAGAAAAGGGCCGTGGTTTGTGTTTGGGGGCATATGGCTGAGAGTGGCCGGCTGGCCCCTGAAAATCCACGATAGGCAGGATGGTTCCCAGACCAGAGGTGGCACCAGTGCCAAGTCGGGCTGGTTTGATAGTAATAAATAGCTCCTGCAATCTGCCATCCAGAAGTGGGGCAGCTTACTTTTGTTTGCCAGGGAAACGGGCCGAGGTTTGTGTCTGGGGGCCTATGGCTGGGAGTGACCGGCTGGCTCCTGAAAAGCTACAGTAGGCAGGATGGTGACCAGACCCATGGTGGCACCAGTGCCAAGTTGGGCTGGTTTGATAGTACCAAGTGGCTCCTGCAATCTGCCATCAAAAATTTGGCAGGCCAGTTTTGTTTTCCAGGGAAAAGTGCCGTTGTTTGTGTTTGGGGGCCTGTGGCTGGGAGTGGCCCGCTGTCTCCTTAGAATCCACGATAAGCAGGATGGTTCCCAGACCAGAACTGGAACCAGTGCCAAGTCGGGCTGGTTTGATGGTGCAAAGTGGCTCCTGCAATCTGCCATCCAGAAGCGCGGTAGCTTACATTTGTTTGCCAGGGAAACGGGCCGAGGTTTGTGTCTGGGGGCCTATGGCTGGGAGTGACCGGCTGGCTCCTGAAAAGCTACGATAGGCAGGATGGTTACCAGACCCATGGTGGCACCAGTGCCAAGTTGGGCTGATTTGATAGTACCAAGTGGCTCCTGCAATCTGCCATCAAAAAGTTGGCAGGCGAGTTTTGTTTTCCAGGGAAAAGCGCCGTTGTTTTTCTTTGTGGGCCTGTGGCTGGGAGTGGCCGCCTGGCGCATTAGAATCTACGTTACGCAGCATGGTTCCCAGACCCAAGGCGGCAGCAGTGCCAAGTCGGGCTGGTTTGATAGTACCAAGTGGCTCCTGCAATCTGCCATCAAAATTTTGGCAGGCGAGTTTTGTTTTCCAGGGAAAAGCGCCGTTGTTTCTGTTTGGGGGCCTGCGGCTGGGAGTGGCCGGCTGGCTCCTTAGAATCCACGATACGCAGGATGGTTCCAGGAGCCAAGGTGGCAGCAGTGCCAAGTCGGGCGGGTTTGATAGTACGAAGTGGCTCCTGCAATGTGCCATCCAGACGCTGGGCAGCTGAGTTTTGTTTCCCAGAGGAAAGGGCCGTGGGTTGTGTTTGGTGTCATATGGCTGGGAGTGGCCAGCTGGCTCCTTAAAATGCACGATACGCAGGATGGTGACCAGACCCAATGTGGCACCAGTGCCAAGTCGGGCTGGTTTTTTAGTACCAAGTGCGTCCTGCAATTTGCCATCCAGAAGAGGGGCAGTTGAGTTTTGTTTACCAGAGTAAAGGTCCGTGGTTTGTGTTTGGGGGCTATGGCTGAGAGTGCCGGCTGGCCCCTGAAAATCCACGATAGGCAGAATGGTTCCCAGATCCAAGGTGGCACCAGTGCCAAGTCGGGCTGGTTTGATGGTGCAAAGTGGCTCCTGCAATCTGCCATCCAGACGCGGGGCAGCGGATTTTTGTTTGCTGGATAAAAGTTCCGTGGTTTGTTTTTGGCGGTATATGGCTGGGCGTGGCCGGCTGGCTCCTTAAAAAGCTCGATACGCAGGATGGTTCCCTGACCCAAGGTGGCATCAGTGCCAAGTCGGGCTGTTTTCGTAGTACCAAGTGCGTCCTGCAATTTGCCATCCAGAAGAGGGGCAGTTGAGTTTTGTTTGCCAGAGAAAAGGGCCGTGGTTTGTGTTTGGGGGCATATGGCTGAGAGTGGCCGGCTGGCCCCTGAAAATCCACGATAGGCAGGATGGTTCCCAGACCAGAGGTGGCACCAGTGCCAAGTCGGGCTGGTTTGATAGTAATAAATAGCTCCTGCAATCTGCCATCCAGAAGCGGGGCAGCTTACTTTTGTTTGCCATGGAAACGGGCCGAGATTTGTGTCTGGGGGCCTATGGCTGGGAGTGACCGGCTGGCTCCTGAAAAGCTACGATAGGCAGGATGGTGACCAGACCCATGGTGGCACCAGTGCCAAGTTGGGCTGGTTTGATAGTACCAAGTGGCTCCTGCAATCTGCCATCAAAAATTTGGCAGGCCAGTTTTGTTTTCCAGGGAAAAGCGCCGTTGTTTTTGTTTGTGGGCCTGTGGCTGGGAGTGGCCAGGTGGCTCCTTAGAATCCACAAAACGCAGGATGGTGCCCAGACCAGAGGTGGTACCAGTGCCAAGTCGGGCTGGTTTGATGGTTCAAAGTGGCTCCTGCAATCTGCCATCCAGAAGCGGGGTAGCTTACTTTTGTTTGCCAGGGAAACGGGCAGAGCTTTGTGTCTGGGGCCTATGGCTGAGAGTGACCGGCTGGCTCCTGAAAAGCTACGATAGGCAGGATGGTTACCAGACCCATGGAGGCACCAGTGCCAAGTTGGGCTGGTTTGATAGTACCAAGTGGCTCCTGCAATCTGCCATCCAAAATCAGGGCAACTGAGTTTTGTTTCCCAGAGAAAAGCGCCTTTGTTTGTGTTTGGGGGCCTGTGGCTTGGAGTGGCCGCCTCACGCCTTAGAATCTATGTTACGCAGCATGGTTCCCAGAGCCAAGGTGGCACCAGTGCCAAGTCGGGCTGGTTTGATAGTACCAAGTGGCTCCTGCAATCTACCATCCAGAAGCGGGGCAGCTTACTTTTGTTTGCAAGGGAAACGGGGCGAGGTTTGTGTCTGGGGGCCTATGGCTGGGAGTGACCGGCTGGCTCCTGAAAAGCTACGATAGGCAGGATGGTTACCAGACCCGAGGTGGCACCAGTGCCAGGTTGGGCTGGTTTGATAGTACCAAGTGGCTCCTGCAATCTGCCATCCAGAAGCGGGGCAGCTTACTTTTGTTTACATGGAAATGGGCCGAGATTTGTGTCTGGGCGCCTATGGCTGGGAGTGGCCAGCTGGCTCCTGAAAAGCTACGATAGGCAGGATTTTGACCAGACCCATGGTGGCACCAGTGCCAAGTTGGCTGGTTTGATAGCACCAAGTGGCTCCTGCAATCTGCCATCAAAATGTTGGCAGGCCAGTTTTGTTTTCCAGGGAAAAGCGCCGTTGTTTGTGTTTGGGGCCTGTGGCTGCGAGTGGCCGGCTGCCTCCTTAGAATCCACGATACGCAGGATGGTTTCCAGTCCCAAGGTGGCACCAGTTCCAAGTCTGGCTGGTTTGATAGTACCAAGAGGTTCCTGCAATCTGCCATCCAGAAGCGGGGCAGCTTACTTTTGTTTGCCAGGGAAACGGGCCGAGGTTTTTTTCTGGGGGCCTATGGCTGGGAGTGACCCGCTGGCACCTGAAAAGCTACAGTAGGCAGGATGATTACCAGACCCATGGTAGCAGCAGTGCCAAGTTGGGCTGATTTGATAGTACCAAGTGGCTCCTGCAATCTGCCATCAAAATGTTGGCAGGTGAGCTTTGTTTTCCAGGGAAAAGCGCCGTTGTTTGTGTTTGGGGCCCTGTGGCTGGGAGTGGCCGCCTGTCGTCTTAGAATCCACGTTACGCAGGATGGTTCCCAGACCAGAGGTGGCACCATTGCCAAGTCGGGCTGGTTTGATAGTACCAAGTGGCTCCTGCAATCTGCCATCCAGAAGCGGGGCAGCTTACTTTTGTTTGCCAGGGAAACGGGCCGAGGTATTTGTCTGGGGCCCTATGGCAGGGAGTGACTGGCTGGCTCCTGAAAAGCTACAATAGGCAGGATGTTTACCAGACCCATGGTGGCACCAGTGCCAAGTTGGGCGAATTTGATAGTACCAAGTGGCTCCTGCAATCTGCCATCAAAAAGTTGGCAGGCCAGTTTTGTTTTCCAGGGAAAAGCACCGTTGTTTGTGTTTGGGGGCCTGTGGCTCGGAGTGGCCAGCTGGCTCCTAAGAATCCACGATACGCAGGATGGTTCCCAGAGCCAAGGTGGCACCAGTGCCAAGTCGGGCTGGTTTGATAGTACCAAGTGGCTCCCGCAATCTGCCATCCAGAAGCGGGGTAGCTTACTTTTGTTTGCCAGGGAAACGGGCAGAGCTTTGTGTCTGGGGCCTATGGCTGGGACTGACCGGCTGGCTCCTGAAAAGCTACGATACGCAGGATGGTGACCAGACCCATGGAGGCACCAGTGCCAAGTTGGGCTGGTTTGATAGTACCAAGTGGCTCCTGCAATCTGCCATCCAAAAGCAGGGCAGCTGAGTTTTGTTTGCCAGGGAAAAGTGCTGTGGTATGTGTTTGGGTCCTGTGGCTGGGAGTGGCCGACTGGCTCCTTAAATTCCATGATACGCAGCATGGTTCCCAGAGCCAAGGTGGCACCAGTGCCAAGTTGGGCTGGTTTGACAGTGTCAAGCGCCTCCTGCAATCTCCCATCCACAAGTGGGGCAGCTGAGATTTTTTTGCCTGTGAATCGGGCCGTTGTTTTTGATTGGGGTCTGTGGCCGAGAGTGGTCGGCTGGCTCCTGACAATCCACAATACGCAGGATGGTTCCCAGACCCAAGGTGGCACCAGTGCCAAGTTGGGCTGGTTTGATTGTACCAAGTGCGTCCTGCAATCTGCCATCCAGAAGCGGGGCAGCTGAGTTTTGTTTGCCAGAGAAAAGGGCCGTGGTTTTTGTTTGGGGGCCTATGGCTCAGAGTGGCCGGCTGGCCCCTGAAAATCCACGATAGGCAGAATGGTTCCCAGACCCAAGGTGGCACCAGAGCCAAGTCGGGCTGGTTTGATGGTGCAAAGTGGCTCCTGCAATCTGCCATCCCGACGCGGGGCAGCTGATTTTTGTTTGCCAGACAACAAGTCCGTGGTTCATTTTTGGGGCATATGGCTGGGAGTGGCCGGCTGGCTCCTTAAAAAGCTCGATACGCAGGATGGTTCCCAGGCCAGAGGTGGCACCAGTGCCAAGTTGGGCTGTTTTTGTAGTACAAAGTGCGTCCTGCAATTTGCCTTCCAGAAGAGGGGCAGTTGAGTTTTGTTTGCCAGAGAAAAGGGCTGTGGTTTGTGTTTGAGGGAATATGGCTGAGAAGGGCCGGCTGACACCTGAAAATCCACAATAGGCAGGATGGTTCCCAGATCCAAGGTGGCACCAGTGCCAAGTCGGGCTGGTTTGATAGTACTAAATAGCTCCTGCAATCTGCCATCAAAAAGTTGGCAGGCGAGTTTTGTTTTCCAGGGAAAAGCGCCGTTGTTTTTGTTTGGGGGCCTGTGGCTGGGAGTGGCCGGCTGGCTCCTTAGAATCCACGATACGCAGGATGGTTCCCAGACCCAAGGTGGCACCAGTGCCAAGTTGGGCTGGTTTGATGGTGCAAAGTGGCTCCTGCAATCTGCCATCCAGAAGCGGGGTAGATTACTTTTGTTTGCCAGGGAAACGGGCAGAATTTTGTGTCTGGGGGCCTATGGCTGGGAGTGGCCAGCTGGCTCCTTAAAATGCACCCTACGCAGGATGGTGACCAGACCCAAGGTGGCACCAGTGCCAAGTCGGGCTGCTTTTGTAGTACCAAGTGCGTCCTGCAATTTGCCATCCAGAAGAGGGGCAGTTGAGTTTTGTTTACCAGAGTAAAGTGCCGTGGTTTGTTTTTGGGGGCCTATGGCTGAGAGTGGCCGGCTGGCCCCTGAAAATCCACGATAGGCAGAATGGTTCCCAGATCCAAGGTGGCACCAGTGCCAAGTCGGGCTGGTTTGATGGTGCAAAGTGGCTCCTGCAATCTGCCATCCAGACGCGGGGCAGCGGATTTTTGTTTGCTGGAGGAAAGTTCCGTGGTTTGTTTTTGGCGATATATGGCTGGGCGTGGACGGCTGGCTCCTTAAAAAGCTCGATACGCAGGATGGTTCCCTGACCCAAGGTGGCATCAGTGCCAAGTCGGGCTGTTTTCGTAGTACCAAGTGCGTCCTGCAATTTGCCATCCAGAAGAGGGGCAGTTGAGTTTTGTTTGCCAGAGAAAAGGGCCGTGGTTTGTGTTTGGGGGCGTATGGCTGAGAGTGGCCGGCTGGCCCCTGAAAATCCACGATAGGCAGGATGGTTCCCAGACCAGAGGTGGCACCAGTGCCAAGTCGGGCTGATTTGATAGTACTAAATAGCTCCTGCAATCTGCCATCCAGAAGCGGGGCAGCTTACTTTTGTTTGCCAGGGAAACGGGCCGAGGTTTGTGTCTGGGGGCCTATGGCTGGGAGTGACCGGCTGGCTCCTGAAAAGCTACGATAGGCAGGATGGTGACCAGACCCATGGTGGCACCAGTGCCAAGTTGGGCTGGTTTGATAGTACCAAGTGGCTCCTGCAATCTGCCATCAAATATTTGGCACGCCACTTTTGTTTTCCAGGGAAAAGCGCCGTTGTTTGTGTTTGTGGGCCTGTAGCTGGGAGTGGCCAGATGACTCCTTGGAATCCACGATACGCAGGATGGTTCCCAGACCAGAGGTGGCACCAGTGCCAAGTCGGGCTGGTTTGATGTTTCAAAGTGGTTCCTGCAATCTGCCATCCAGAAGCGGGGTAGCTTACTTTTGTTTGCCAGGGAATCGGGCAGAGCTTTGTGTCTGGGGCCTATGGCTGGGAGTGACCGGCTGGCTCCTGAATAGCTACGATAGGCAGGATGGTTACCAGACCCATGGAGGCACCAGTGCCAAGTTGGGCTGGTTTGATAGTACCAAGTCGCTCCTGCAATCTGCCATCCAAAAGCAGGGCAACTGAGTTTTGTTTGCCAGAGAAAAGCGCTGTTGTCTGTGTTTGGGGTCCTGTGGCTGGGAGTGGCCGGCTGGCTCCTTAGAATCCACGATACGCAGGATGGTTCCCAGACCCAAGGTGGCACCAGTGCCAAGTCAGGCTGGTTTGATAGTACCAAGTGGTTCCTGCAATCTGCCATCCAGAAGCGGGGCAGCTTACTTTTGTTTGCCAGGGAAACGGGCCGAGGTTTTTTTCTGGGGGCCTATGGCTGGGAGTGACCGGCTGGCTCCTGAAAAGCTACAGTAGGCAGGATGATTACCAGACCCATGGTAGCAGCAGTGCCAAGTTGGGCTGATTTGATAGTACCAAGTGGCTCCTGCAATCTGCCATCAAAATGTTGGGAGGCGAGTTTTGTTCTCCAGCGAAAAGCACCGTTGTTTGTGTTTGGGGCCCTGTGGCTGGGAGTGGCCGCCTGTCGTCTTAGAATCCACGTTACGCAGCATGGTTCCCAGATCCAAGGTGGCACCAGTGCCAAGTCGGGCTGGTTTGATACTACCAAGTGGCTCCTGCAATCTGCCATCCAGAAGCGGGGCAGCTTACTTTTGTTTGCCATGGAAACGGGCCGAGGTATTTGTCTGGGGCCCTATGGCAGGGAGTGACTGGCTGGCTCCTGAAAAGCTACGATAGGCAGGATGTTTACCAGACCCATGGTGGCACCAGTGCCAAGTTGGGCTAATTTGATAGTACCAAGTGGCTCCTGCAATCTTCCATCCAGAAGCGGGGCAGCTTACTTTTGTTTTCCATGGAAACGGGCCGAGGTTTCTGTCTGGGGGTCTATGGCTGGGAGTGGCCTCCTGGCTCCTGAAAAGCTATGCTAGGCAGGATGGTGACCAGACCCATGGTGGCACCAGTGCCAAGTTGGGCTGGTTTGATAGTACCAAGTGGCTCCTGCAATCTGTCATCCTAATGTTGGCAGGCGAGTTTTGTTTTCCGGGGAAAAGCGCCGTTGTTTGTGTTTGGGGGCCTGTGGCTCGGAGTGGCCGGGTGGCTGCTTAGAATCCACAATACGCAGGATGGTTCCCAGGCCAGAGGTGGCACCAGTGTCAAGTTGGGCTGGTTTGATGGTGCAAAGTGGCTCCTGCAATCTGCCATCCAGAAGCGGGGTAGCTTACTTTGGTTTGCCTGGGAAACGGGCCGAAATTCTTGTCTGGGGGCCAGTGCCTGGGGCTGGCTGGCTGGCCCCTGAAAACCTACGATAGGCAGGATGGTGACCAGACCCATGGTGGCACCAGTGCCAAGTTGGGCTGGTTTGATAGTACCAAGTGGCTCCTGCAATCTGCCATCCAGAAGCGGGGCAGCTTACTTTTGTTTGCCAGGGAAACGGGCCGTTGTTTGTGTCTGGGGGCCTACGGCTGGGAGTGACCGACTGGCTCCTGAAATGCTACGATAGGCAGGATGGTGACCAGACCCATAGTGGCACCAGTGCCAAGTTGGGCTGGTTTGATTGTACCAAGTGGCTCCTGCACTCTGCCATCAAAAAGCTAGCAGGCGAGTTTTGTTTTCCAGGGAAAAGCACCGTTGTTTGTGTTTGGGGGCCTGTGGCTGGGAGTGGCCAGCTGGCTGCTTATAATCCACGATAGGCAGGATGGTTCCCAGACCCAAGTTGGCACCAGTGCCAAGTCGGGCTGGTTTGATAGTACCAAGTGGCTCCTGCAATCTGCCATCCAGAAGCGGGGCAGCTGAATTTTGTTTGCCAGAGAAAAAGGCTGTTGTTTGTGTTTGGGTGCCTGTAGCTTGCAGTTGCGGGCTGGCTCCTGAAAATCCATGATACGCAGCATGCTTCCCAGACCCAAGGTGGCACCAGTGCCAAGTCGGGCTGGTTTGATAGTACCAAGTGGCTCCTGCAATCTGCCATCCAGAAGAGGGGCAGTTGAGTTTTGTTTGCCAGAGAAAAGGGCCGTGGTTTGTGTTTGGGGGCATATGGCTGAGAGAGGCCGGCTGGCTCTTAAAATCCACGATAGGCAAGATGGTTCCCAGATACAAGGTGTCACCAGTGCCACGTCTGGCTGGTTTGATAGTACTAAATAACTCCTGCAATCTGCCATCCAGAAGCAGGGCAGCTTACTTTTGTTTGCCAGGGAAACGTGCCGAGGTTTTTGTCTGGGGGCCTATGGCTGGGAGTGACCGGCTGGCTCCTGAAAAGCTACAATAGGCAGGATGGTGACCAGAGCCAAGGTGGCACCAGAGCCAAGTTGGGCTGGTTTGATAGTACCAAGTGGCTCCTGCAATCTGCCATCAAAAAGTTGGCAGGCGAGTTTTGTTTTCCAGGGAAAAGCGCCGTTGTTTGTGTTTGCGGGCCTGTGGCTGGGAGTGGCCGCCTGGCGCCTCAGAATCTACGTTACGCAGCATGGTTCCCAGAGCCAAGGTGGCACCAGTGCCAAGTCAGGCTGGTTTGATAGTACCAAGTGGCTCCTGCAATCTGCCATCAAAAAGTTGACAGGCGAGTTTTGTTTTCCAGGGAAAAGCGCCGTTGTTTTTGTTTGGGGGCCTGTGCCTGGGAGTGGCCGGCTGGCTCCTTAGAATCCACGATACGCAGGATGGTTCCCAGACCCATGGTGGCACCAGTGCCAAGTTGGGCTGGTTTGATGGTGCAAAGTGGCTCCTGCAATCTGCCATACAGAAGCGGGGTAGCTTACTTTTGTTTGCCAGGGAAACGGGCAGAGCTTTGTGTCTGGGGGCCTACGGCTGGGAGTGACCGGCTGGCTCCTGAAATGCTACGATAGGCAGGATGGTGACCAGACCCATAGTGGCACCAGTGCCAAGTTGGGCTGGTTTGATAGTACCAAGTGGCTCCTGCACTCTGCCATTAAAAAGCTAGCAGGCGAGTTTTGTTTTCCAGGGAAAAGCGCCGTTGTTTGTGATTGGGGGCCTGTGGCTGGGAGTGGCCGGCTGGCTCCTTAGAACCCACGATACGCAGGATGGTTCCCAGACCAGAGGTGGCACCAGTGCCAAGTCGGGCTGGTTTGATGATGCCAAGTTGCTCCTGCAATCTGCCATCCAGAAGCGGGGTAGCTTACTTTTGTGTGCCAGGGAAACGGGCCGAGGTTTGTGGCTGGGGGCCTATGGCTGGGAGTGACCGGCTGGCTCCTGAAAAGCTACGATAGGCAGGATGGTGACCAGACCCATGGTGGCACCAGTGCCAAGTTGGGCTGGTTTGATAGTACCAAGTGGCTCCTGCAATCTGCCATCAAAAAGTTGGCAGGCCAGTTTTGTTTTCCAGGGAAAAGCACCGTTGTTTGTGTTTGGGGACCTGTGGCTGGGAGTGGCCAGCTGGCTACTTAGAATCCACGATACGCAGGATGGTTCCCAGACCCAAGTTGGCACCAGTGCCAAGTCGGGCTGGTTTGATACTACCAAGTGGCTCCTGCAATCTGCCATCCAGAAGCGGGGCAGCTGAATTTTGTTTGCCAGAGAAAAAGGCTGTTGTTTGTGTTTGGGGGCCTGTAGCTTGCAGTGGCGGGCTGGCTCCTGAAAATCCATGATACGCAGCATGCTTCCAAGACCCAAGGTGGCACCAGTGCCAAGTCGGGCTGGTTTGATAGTACCAAGTGGCTCCTGCAATCTGACATCCAGAAGAGGGGCAGTTGAGTTTTGTTTGCCAGAGAAAAGGGCCGTGGTTTGTGTTTGGGGGCATATGGCTGAGAGAGGCCGGCTGGCTCCTTAAAATCCACGATAGGCAAGATGGTTCCCAGATCCAAGGTGGCACCAGTGCCACGTCTGGCTGGTTTGATAGTACTAAATAACTCCTGCAATCTGCCATCCAGAAGCGGGGCAGCTTATATTTGTTTGCCAGGGAAACGGGCCGAGGTTTTTGTCTGGGGGCCTATGGCTGGGAGTGACCGGCTGGCTCCTGAAAAGCTACGATAGGCAGGATGGTGACCAGACCCATGGTGGCACCAGAGCCAAGTTGGGCTGGTTTGATAGTACCAAGTGGCTCCTGCAATCTGCCATCAAAAAGTTGGCAGGCGAGTTTTGTTTTCCAGGGAAAAGCGCCGTTGTTTGTGTTTGGGGGCCTGTGGCTGGGAGTGGCCGCCTGGCGCCTTAGAATCTACGTTACACAGCATGGTTCCCAGAGCCAAGGTGGCACCAGTGCCAAGTTGGGCTGGTTTGATAGTACCAAGTGGCTCCTGCAATCTGCCATCAAAATGTTTGCAGGCCAGATTTGTTTTCCAGGGAAAAGCGCCGTTGTTTTTGTTTGGGGGCCTGTGGCTGGGAGTGGCCGGCTGGCTAATTAGAATCCACGATACGCAGGATGGTTCCCAGACCCAAGGTGGCACCAGCGCCAAGTTGGGCTGGTTTCATGGTGCAAAGTGGCTCCTGCAATCTGCCATCCAGACGCGGGGCAGCGGATTTTTGTTTGCTGGAGAAAAGTTCCGTGGTTTGTTTTTGGCGGTATATGGCTGGGCGTCGCCGGCTGGCTCCTTAAAAAGCTCGATACGCAGGATGGTTCCCTGACCCAAGGTGGCATCAGCGCCAAGTCGGGCTGTTTTCGTAGTACCAAGTGCGTCCTGCAATTTGCCATCCAGAAGAGGGGCAGTTGAGTTTTGTTTGCCAGAGAAAAAGGCTGTTGTTTGTGTTTGGGGGCCTGTAGCTTGCAGTGGCGGGCTGGCTCCTGAAAATCCATGATACGCAGCATGCTTCCCAGACCCAAGGTGGCACCAGTGCCAAGTAGGGCTGGTTTGATAGTACCAAGTGGCTCCTGCAATCTGCCATCCAGAAGAGGGGCAGTTGAGTTTTGTTTGCCAGAGAAAAGGGCCGTGGTTTGTGTTTGGGGGCATATGGCTGAGAGAGGCCGGCTGGCTCCTTAAAATCCACGATAGGCAAGATGGTTCCCAGATCCAAGGTGGCACCAGTGCCACGTCTGGCTGGTTTGATAGTAATAAATAACTCCTGCAATCTGCCATCCAGAAGCGGGGCAGCTTACTTTTGTTTGCCAGGGAAACGGGCCGAGGTTTGTGTCTGGGGGCCTATGGCTGGGAGTGACCGGCTGGCTCCTGAAAAGCTACAGTAGGCAGGATGGTGACCAGACCCATGGTGGCACCAGTGCCAAGTTGGGCTGGTTTGATAGTACCAAGTGGCTCCTGCAATCTGCCATCAAAAAGTTGGCAGGCGAGTTTTGTTTTCCAGGGAAAAGCGCCGTTGTTTGTGTTTGGGGGCCTGTGGCTGGGAGTGGCCAGCTAGCTCCTAAGAATCCACGATACGCAGGATGGTTTCCAGACCAGAGGTGGCACCAGTGCCAAGTCGGGCTGGTTTGATGGTGCAAAGTGTCTCCTGCAATGTGCCATCCAGAAGCGGGGTAGCTTACATTTGTTTGCCAGGGAAACGGGCAGAGCTTTGTGTCTGGGGCCTATGGCTGGGACTGACCAGCTGGCTCCTGAAAAGCTACGATACGCAGGATGGTGACCAGACCCATGGAGGCACCAGTGCCAAGTTGGGCTGGTTTGATAGTACCAAGTGGCTCCTGCAATCTGCCATCCAAAAGCAGGCAGCTGAGTTTTGTTTGCCAAAGAAAAGGGCTGTGGTATGTGTTTGGGTCCTGTGGCTGGGAGTGGCCGACTGGCTCCTTAAATTCCATGATACGCAGCATCGTTCCCAGACCCAAGGTGGCACCAGTGCCAAGTTGGGCTGGTTTGACAGTGTCAAGCGCTTCCTGCAATCCCCCATCCACAAGTGGGGCAGCTGAGATTTTTTTGCCTGTGAATCGGGCCGTTGTTTTTGATTGGGGTCTGTGGCCGAGAGTGGTCGGCTGGCTCCTGACAATCCACAATACGCAGGATGGTTCCCAGAGCCAAGGTGGCACCAGTGCCAAGTCGGGCTGGTTTGATAGTACCAAGTGCGTCCTGCAATCTGCCATCCAGAAGCGGGGCAGCTGAGTTTTGTTTGCCAGAGAAAAGGGCCGTGTTTTTTGTTTGGGGGCCTATGGCTCAGAGTGGCTGGCTGGCCCCTGAAAATCCACGATAGGCAGAATGGTTCCCAGACCCAAGGTGGCACCAGAGCCAAGTCGGGCTGGTTTGATGGTGCAAAGTGGCTCCTGCAATCTGCCATCCAGACGCGGGGCAGCGGATTTTTGTTTGCTGGAGAAAAGTTCCGTGGTTTGTTTTTGGCGGTATATGGCTGGGCGTCGCCGGCTGGCTCCTTAAAAAGCTCGATACGCAGGATGGTTCCCAGAGCCAAGGTGGCATCAGTGCCAAGTCGGGCTGTTTTCGTAGTACCAAGTGCGTCCTGCAATTTGCCATCCAGAAGAGGGGCAGTTGAGTTTTGTTTGCCAGAGAAAAGGGCCGTGGTTTGTGTTTGGGGGCATATGGCTGAGAGTGGCCGGCTGGCCCCTGAAAATCCACGATAGGCAGGATGGTTCCCAGAGCCAAGGTGGCATCACTGCCAAGTCGGGCTGGTTTGATAGTACCAAGTGGCTCCTGCAATCTGCCATCTAGAAGCGGGGCAGCTTACTTTTGTTTGCCACGGAAACGGGCCGAGGTTTGTGTCTGGCGGCCTATGGCTGAGAGTGACCGGCTAGGTCCTGAAAAGCTACGATAGGCAGGATGGTGACCAGACCCATGGTGGCAGCAGTGCCAAGTTGGGCTGGTTTGATAGTACCAAGTGGCTCCTGCAATCTGCCATCATAAAGTTGGCAGGCGAGTTTTGTTTTCCAGGGAAAAGCGCTGTTGTTTGTGATTGGGGGCCTGTGGCTGGGAGTGGCCAGCTGGCTCCTTAGAATCCACGATACGCAGGATGGTTCCCAGACCAGAGGTGGCAGCAGTGCCCAGTTGGGCTGGTTTGATGGTGCAAAGTGGCTCCTCTAATCGGCCATCCCAACGCGGGGCAGCTGATTTTTTTTTGCCAGAGAACAAGTCCGTGGTTCGTTTTTGGGGGCATATGGCTGGGAGGGGCCAGCTGGCTCCTTAAAATGCTCGATACGCAGGATGGTTCCCAGACCCAAGGTGGCACCAGTGCCAAGTTGGGATGTTTTTGTTGTACCAAGTGCGTCCTGCAATTTGCCCTCCAGAAGAGGGGCAGTTGAGTTTTGTTTGCCAGAGAAAAGGGCCGTGGTTTGTGTTTAAAGGCATATGGCTGAGAGTGGCCGGCTGGCTCCTGAAAATCCACGCTAGGCAGCATGGTTCCCAGACCCAAGGTGGCACCAGTGCCAAGTCGGGCTGGTTTGATGGTGCAAAGTGTCTCCTGCAATCTGCCCTCCAGAAGCGGGGTAGCCGATTTTTGTTTGCAAGAGAAAAGTCTTTGGTTTTTTTTGGGCGCCTGTGGCTTGCAGTGGCCGGCTGGCTCATTAGAATCCACGATACGCAGCATGGTTCCCAGAGCCAAGGTGGCACCAGTGCCAAGTTGGGCTGGTTTTGTAGTAGCAAGTGGCTCCTGCAATTTGCCATCCAGAAGAGGGGCAGTTGAGTTTTGTTTGCCAGAGGAAAGGGCCGTGGTTTTTGTTTGGGGGTACATGGCTGAGAGTGGCCGGCTGGCCCCTGAAAATCCACGATCGGCAGGATGGTTCGGAGATCCAAGGTGGAACCTGTGCCGAGTTGGGCTGGTTTTATGTTGCAAAGTGGCTCCTGCAATCTGCCATCAAAAAGTTGGCAGGCCAGTTTTGTTTTCCAGGGAAAAGCGCCGTTGTTTGTGTTTGTGGGCCTGTGGCTGGGAGTGGCCAGCTGGCTCCTTTGAATCCACGATACGCAGGATGGTTCCCAGACCAGAGGTGGCACCAGTGCCAAGTCGGGCCAGTTTGATTGTGCAAAGTGGCTCCTGCAATTTGCCATCCAGAAGCGGGGTAGCTTACTTTTGTTTGCCAGGGAAACTGGCCGAGGTTTTTGTCTGGGGCCCTATGGCTGGGAGTGACCGGCTGGCTCCTGAAAAGCTACGATAGGCAGGATTGTTACCAGACCCATGGTGGCACCAGTGCCCAGTTGGGCTGTTTTTGTAGTACCAATTGCGTCCTGCAATTTGCCTTCCAGAAGAGGGGCAGTTGAGTTTTGTTTGCCAGAGAAAAGGGCCGTGGTTTGTGCTTGAGGGCCTATGGCTGAGAGTGGCCGGCTGGCTCCTGAAAATCCACGCCAGGCAGCATGGTTCCCAGACCCAAGGTGGCACCAGTGCCAAGTCGGGCTGGTTTGATGATGCAAAGTGTCTCCTGCAATCTGCCATCCAGAAGAGGGGTAGCCGATTTTTGTTTGCAAGAGAAAAGGTCTTTGGTTTTTTTTGGGCGCCTGTGGCTGGGAGTGGCCGGCTGGCTCATTAGAATCCACGATACGCAGCATGGTTCCCTGAGCCAAGGTGGCACCAGTGCCAAGTTGGGCTGGTTTTGTAGTAGCAAGTGGCTCCTGCAATTTGCCATCCAGAAGAGGGGCAGTTGAGTTTTGTTGGCCAGAGGAAAGGGCCGTGGTTTTTGTTTGGGGGTACATGGCTGAGAGTGGCCGGCTGGCCCCTGAAAATCCACGATAGGCAGGATGGTTCCGAGATCCAAGGTGGGACCAGTGCCAAGTCGGGCTGGTTTTATGTTGCAAAGTGTCTCCTGCAATCTGCCATCAAAAAGTTGGCAGGCGAGTTTTTTTTTCCAGGGAAAAGCGCTGTTGTTTGTGTTTGGGGACCTGTGGCTGGGAGTGGCCGGCTGGCTCCTTAGAATCCACGATACGCAGGATGGTTCCCAGACCCAAGGTGGCAGCAGTGCCCAGTCGGGCTGGTTTGATGGTGCACAGTGGCTCCTGCAATCTGCCATCCAGACGCGGGGCAGCGGATTTTTGTTTGCTGGAGAAAAGTTCCGTGGTTTGTTTTTGGCGGTATATGGATGGGAGTGGCCGGCTGTCTCCTTAAAAAGCTCGATACGCAGGATGGTTCCCTGACCCAAGGTGGCATCAGCGCCAAGTCGGGCTGTTTTCGTAGTACCAAGTGCGTCCTGCAATTTGCCGTCCAGAAGAGGGGCAGTTGAGTTTTGTTTGCCATAGAAAAGGGCCGTGGTTTGTGTTTGGGGGCCTATGGCTGAGAGTGGCCGGCTGGCCCCTGAAAATCCACGATAGGCAGGATGGTTCCCAGACCCAAGGTGGCACCAGTGCCAAGTCGGGCTGGTTTGATAGTAATAAATAGCTCCTGCAATCTGCCATCCAGAAGCGGGGCAGCTTACTTTTGTTTGCCAGGGAAACGGGCCGAGCTTTGTGTCTGGGGGCCTATGGCTGGGAGTGACCGGCTGGCTCCTGAAAAGCTACGATAGGCAGGATGGTGACCAGACCCATGGTGGCACCAGTGCCAAGTTGGGCTGGTTTGATAGTACCAAGTGTCTCCTGCAATCTGCCATCAAAAAGTTGGCAGGCGAGTTTTGTTTTCCAGGGAAAAGCGCCGTTGTTTGTGTTTGGGGGCCTGCGGCTGGGAGTGGCCGCCTGGCGCCTTAGAATCCACGATACGCAGGATGGTTCCCAGACCCGAGGTGGCACCAGTGCCAAGTCGGGCTGGTTTGATAGTACGAAGTGGCTCCTGCAATCTGCCATCCAGAAGCGGGGCAGCTTACTTTTGTTTGCCAGGGAAACGGGCCGAGGTTTGTGACTGGGGGCCTATGGCTGGGAGTGACCGGCTGGCTCCTGAAAAGCTCCGATAGGCAGGATGGTGACCAGACCCATGGTGGCTCCAGTGCCAAGTTAGGCTGGTTTGATAGTACTAAGCGGCTCCTGCAATCTGCCATCAAAAATTTGGCAGGCCAGTTTTGTTTTCCAGGGACAAGCGCCGTTGTTTGTGTTTGGGGGCCTGTGGCTGGGAGTGGCCGGCTGGGTCCTTAGAATCCACGATACGCAGCATGGTTCCCAGAGCCAAGGTGGCACCAGTGCCAAGTCGGGCTGGTTTGATGGTTAAAGTGGCTCCTGCAATCTGCCATCCAGAAGCGGGGTAGCTTACTTTTGTTTGCCGGGGAAACGGGCAGAGATTTGTGTTTGGGGCCTATGGCTGGGACTGATCGGCTGGCTCCTGAAAAGCTACGATAGGCAGGATGGTGACCAGACCCATGGTGGCACCAGTGCCAAGTTGGGCTGGTTTGATACTACCAAGTGGCTCGTGCAATCTGCCATCAAAATGTTGGCAGGCGAGTTTTGTTTTCCAGGGAAAAGCGCCGTTGTTTTTGTTTGGGGGCCTTTGGCTGGGAGTGGACAGCTGGCTCCTTAGAATCCACGTTACGAGGGATGGTTCCCAGACCAGAGGTTGCACCAGTGCCAAGTTAGGCTGATTTGATAGTACCAAGGGCGTCCTGCAATCTGCCATCCAGAAGCGGGGCAGCTGAGTTTTTTTTGCCTGTGAAACGGGCCGTTGTTTTTGATTGGTGTCTGTGGCCGAGAGTGGTCGGCTGGCTCCTGACAATCCACGATAGGCAGAATGGTTCCCAGACCCAAGGTGGCACCAGTGCCAAGGCGGGCCAGTGTGATGGTGCAAAGTGGCTCCTGCAATCTGCCATCCAGAAGCGCGGTAGCTTACTTTTGTTTGCCAGGGAAACGGGCCGAGGTTTGTGTCTGGGGGCTATGGCTCGGAGTGACCGGCTGGCTCCTGAAAAGCTACGATAGGCAGGATGGTGACCAGACCCATGGTGGCACCAGTGCCAAGTTGGGCTGGTTTGATAGTACCAAGTGTCTCCTGCAATCTGCCATCAAAATTTGGCAGGCGAGTTTTGTTTTCCAGGGAAAAGCGCCGTTGTTTGCGTTTGGGGGCCTGTGGCTGGGAGTGGACGGCTGGCTCCTTAGAATCCACGATACGCAGGACAGTTCCCAGACCAGAGGTGGCACCAGTGCCAAGTCGGGCTGGTTTGATAGTACCAAGTGGCTCCTGCAATCTGCCGTCAAAAAGTTGGCAGGCGCATTTTGTTTTCCAGGGAATAGCGCCGTGGTTTGTGTTTGCGGCCCTGTGGCTGGGAGTGGCCGGCTGACTCCTTAGAATCCACGATACGCAGGATGGTTCCCAGACCCAAGGAGGCACCAGTGCCAAGTCGGGCTGGTTTGATAGTACCAAGTGGTTCCTGCAATCTGCCATCCAGAAGCAGGGCAGCTTACTTTTGTTTACCATGGAAACGGGCCGAGATTTGTGTCTGGGCGCCTATGTTTGGGAGTGACCGGCTGGCTCCTGAAAAGCTACGATAGGCAGGATGGTGACCAGACCCATGGTGGCACCAGTGCCAAGTTGGGCTGGTTTGATAGTACCAAGTGGCTCCTGCAATCTGCCATCAAAAATTTGGCAGTCGAGTTTTGTTTTCCAGGGAAAAGCGCCATTGTTTGTGTTTGGGGGCCTGTGGCTGGGAGTGGCCAACCGGCTCCTTAGAACCCACGATAAGCAGGATGGTCCCCAGACCAGAGGTGGCACCAGTGCCAAGTCGGGCTAGTTTGATGGTGCAAAGTGGCTCCTGCAATCTGCCATCCGGAAGCAGGTTAACGTACTTTTGTTTGCCAGGGAAACGGGCCGAGGATTTTGTCTGGGGGCCTATGGCTGGGAGTGACCGGCTGGCTCCCGAAAAGCTACAATAGGCAGGATGGTGACCAGACCCAAGGTGGCACCAGTGCCAAGTTGGGCTGGTTTGATAGTACCAAGTGGCTCCTGCTATCTGCCATCAAAAATTTGGCAGGCGACTTTTGTTTTCCAGGGAAAAGCGCCGTTGTTTGTATTTGGTGGCCTACGGCTGGGAGTGACCCGCTGGCTCCGGAAAAGCTACGATAGGCAGTATGGTGACCAGACCCATGGTGGCACCAGTGCCAAGTTGGGCTGGTTTGATAGTACCAAGTGGCTCCTGCAATCTGCCATCAAAAATTGGCAGGCGAGTTTTGTTTTCCAGGGAAAAGCACCGTTGTTTGTGTTTGGGGGCCTGTGGCTGAGAGTGGCCAGCTGGCTCCTTAGAATCCACGATACGCAGGATGGTTCCCAGACCCAAGGTGGCACCAGTGCCAAGTCGGGCTGGTTTGATGGTGCAAAGTGGCTCCTGCAATCTGCCATCCAGAAGCGGGGTAGCTTACATTTGTTTGCCAGGGAAACGGGCAGAGCTTTGTGTCTGGGGGCCTATGGCTGGGAGTGGCCAGCTGGCTCCTTAAAATGCACGATATGCAGAATGGTGACCAGACCCAAGGTGGCACCAGTGCCAAGTCGGGCTGGTTTTGTAGTACCAAGTGTGTCCTGCAATTTGCCATCCAGAAGAGGGGCAGTTGAGTTTTGTTTACCAGAGTAAAGTGCCGTGGTTAGTGTTTGGGGGCCTATGGCTGAGATTTGCCGGCTGGCCCCTGAAAATCCACGATAGGGAGGATGGTTCCCAGATCCAAGGTTGCACCAGTGCCAAGTTGGGCTGGTTTGATAGTATGAAGTGGTTCCTGCAATCTGCCATCCAGAGGCGGGGCAGCTTACTTTTGTTTGCCAGGGAAACGGGCCGAGGTTTGTATCTTGGGGCCTATGGCTGGGAGTGACCGGCTGGCTCCTGAAAAGCTACGATAGGCAGGATGGTGACCAGACCCATGGTGGCACCAGTGCCAAGTTGGGCTGGTTTGATAGTACCAAGTGGCTCCTGCAATCTGCCATCAAAAAGTTGGCAGGCGAGTTTTGTTTTCCAGGGAAAAGCGCCGTTGTTTTTGTTTGGGGGCCTGTGGCTGGGAGTGGCCGGCTGGCTCCTTAGAATCCACGATACGCAGCATGGTTCCCACAGCCAAGGTGGCACCAGTGCCAAGTCGTGCTGGTTTGATACTACCAAGGGGTTCCTGCAATCTGCCACCCAGAAGCGGGGCAGCTTACTTTTGTCTGCCAGGGAAGAGGGCCGAGGTTTTGGTCTGGGGGCCTATGTCTGGGAGTGAGCCGCTGGCTCCTGAAAAGCTACGATAGGCAGGATGGTGACCAGACCCATGGTGGCACCAGTGCCAAGTTGGGCTATTTTGATAGTAGCAAGTGGCTCCTGCAATCTGCCATCAAAAATTTGGCAGGCGAGTTTTGTTTTCCAGGGAAAAGCGCCGTTGTTTGTGTTTGGTGGCCTGTGGCTGGGAGTGACCGGCTGGCTAATTAGAATCCACGATACACAGCATGGTTCCCAGACAAGAGGTGGCACCAGTGCCAAGTCAATCTGCTTTGATAATACCAAGTGGTTCCTGCAATCTGCCCTCCAGAGGCGGGGCAGCTTACTTTTGTTTGCCAGGGAAACGGGCCGAGGTTTGTGTCTGGGGGCCTATGGCTGGGAGTGACCGTCTAGGTCTTGAAAAGCTACGATAGGCAGGATGGTGACCAGACCCATGGTGGCACCAGTGCCAAGTTGGGCTGGTTTGATAGTACCAACTGGCTCCTGTAATCTGCCATCAAAAAGTTGGCAGGCGAGATTTGTTTTCCAGGGAAAAGCGCCGTTCTTTTTGTTTGGCGGCATGTGGCTGGGAGTGGCCAGCTGGCTCCTTAGAATCCACGATACGCAGCATGGTTCCCAGAGCCAAGGTGGCACCAGTGCCAAGTCGGGCTGGTTTGATGGTGCAAAGTAGTTCCTGCAATCTGCCATCCAGAAGCGGGGTAGCTTGCTTGTGTTTGCCAAGGAAACGGGCCGAGGTTTGTATCTTGATGCCTATGTCTGGGAGTGACCGGCTGTCTCCTGAGAAGCTACGATAGGCAGGATGGTGACCAGACCCATGGTGGCACCAGTGCCAAGTTGGGCTGGTTTGATAGTACCAAGTGGCTCCTGCAATCTGCTCACAAAAAGTTTGCAGGCGAGTTTTGTTTTGCAGGGAAAAGCGCCGTTGTTTGTGTTTGGGGTCGGGTGTCTCGGATTGGCCGGCTGGATAATTAGAATCCACGATACGCAGCATGGTTCTAAGACCAGAGGTGGCACCAGTGCCAAGTCGGGCTAGTTTGATGGTGCGAAGTAGCTCCTGCAATCTGCCATCCAGAAGCGCAGTAGCTTACTTTTGTTTGCCAGGGAAACGGGCCGAGCTTTGTGTCTGGCGGCCTATGGCTGGGAGTGGCCGCCTGGCTCCTTAGAATCCACGATACGCAGCATGGTTCCCAGACCCAAGGTGGCAACAGTGCCAAGTTGGGCTGGTTTGATACTACCAAGTGTTTCCTGCAATCTGCCATCCAGAAGCGGGGCAGCTTACTTTTGTTTGCCAGGGAAACGGGCCGAGGTTTGTGTCTTGGGGCCTATGGCTGGGAGTGACCGGCTGGCTCCTGAAAAGCTACGATAGGCAGGATGGTGACCAGACCCATGGTGGCACCAGTGCCAAGACGGGCTGGTTTGATAGTACCAAGTGGCTCATGCAATCTGCCATCCAAAAGTTGGCAGGCGAGTTCTGTCTTCCAGGGAAAAGCGCCGTTGTTTCTGTTTGGGGGCCTGTGCCTGGGTGTGGCCGGCGGGCTCCTTAGAACCCACGATACGCAGCATTGTTCCCAGACCCAAGGTGGCACCAGTGCCAAGTTGGCCTGGTTTAATACTACCAAGTGGCTCCTGCAATCTGCCATCCAGAAGCGGGGCAGCTTACTTTTGTATGCCAGGGAAACGGGCAGAGCTTTGTGTCTGGGGGCCTATGGCTGGGAGTGACCGGCTGACTCCTGAAAAGCTACGATAGGCAGGATGGTGACCAGACCCATGGTGGCACCAGTGCCAAGTTGGGCTGGTTTGATAGTACCAAGTGGCTCCTGTAATCTGCCATCAAAATGTTGGAAGGCGAGATTTGTTTTTCAGGGAAAAGCGCCGTTGTTTCTATTTGGGGGCGTGTGGCTGGGAGTGGCCGGCCGGCTAATTAGAATACGCGATACGCAGGATGGTTCCCAGACCAGAGGTGGCACCAGTGCCAAGTCGGGCTGGTTTGATACTACCAAGTGGTTCCTGCAATCTGCCATCCAGAAGCGGGGAAGCTTACTTTTGTTTGCCAGGGAAACGGGCCGAGGTTTGTGGCTGGGGGCCTATGGCTGGGAGTGACCGGCTGGCTCCTGAAAAGCTACGATAGGCAGGATGGTGACCAGACCCATGGTGGCACCAGTGCCAAGTTGGGCTGGTTTGATAGTAACAAGTGGCTCCTGCAATCTGCCATCAAACAGTTGGCAGGCGAGATTTGTGTTCCAGGGAAAAGCGCCATTGTTTGTGTTTGGGGGCCTGTGGCTGGGAGTGGCCGGCTGGCTCCTTAGAATCCACGATACGCAGGACAGTTCCCAGACCAGAGGTGGCACCAGTGCCAAGTCGGGCTGGTTTGATAGTACCCAGTGGCTCCTGCAATCTGCCGTCAAAATGTTGGCAGGCGAGTTTTGTTTTCCAGGGAAATGCGCCATTGTTTGTGTTTGGTGGTATGTGGCTGGGAGAGGCCAGCTGGCTCCTTAGAATCCACGATACGCAGGATGTTTCCCAGACCCAAGGGGGAACCAGTGCCAAGTCGGACTGGTTTGATGGTGCAAAGTGGCTCCTGCAATCTGCCATCCAGGATCGGGGCAGCTTACTTTTGTTTGCCAGGAAAACGGGCCGAGGTTTGTGTCTCGGGGCCTATGGCTGGGAGTGACCGGCTGGCTCCTGAAAAGCTACGATAGGCAGGATGGTGACCAGACCCATGGTGGCTCCAGTGCCAAGTTGAGCTGATTTGATAGTACCAAGTGCGTGCTGTAATCTGCCATCAAAAAGTTGGCAGGCGAGTTTTGTTTTCCAGGGAAAAGCGCCGTTGTTTGTGTTTGGGGGCCTGTGGCTGGGAGTGGCCGGCTGCCTCCTTAGAATCCACGAAACGCAGGAGGGTTCCCAGACCAGAGGTGGCACCAGTGCCAAGTCGGGCTGGTTTGATACTACCAAGTGGTTCCTGCAATCTGCCATCCAGAAGCGGGGAAGCTTACTTTTGTTTGCCAGGGAAACGGGCAGAGCTTTGTGTCTGGGGGCCTATGGCTGGGAGTGACCGGCTGGCTCCTGAAAAGCTACGATAGGCAGGATGGTGACCAGACCCATGGTGGCACCAGTGCCAAGTTGGGCTGGTTTGATAGTACCAAGTGGCTCCTGCAATCTGCCATCAAAAATTTGGCAGGGGAGTTTTGTTTTCCGGGGAAAAGCGCCGTTGTTTGTGTTTGGGGTCCTCTGGCTGGGAGTGGCCGGCTGGCTAATTAGAATCCACGATACGCAGGATGGTTGCCAGACCCAGGGTGGCACCAGTGTCAAGTCAGGTTAGTTTGATGGTGCAAAGTGGCTCCTGCAATCTGCCATCCAGAATCGGGGCAGCTTACTTTTGTGTGCCAGGGAAACGGGCCGAGGTTTGTGTCTCGGGGAATATGGCCGGGAGTGACCGGCTGGCTCCTGAAAAGCTACGATAGGCAGGATGGTGACCAGACCCATGGTGGCACCAGTGCCAAGTTGGGCTGGTTTGATAGTACCAAGTGGCTCCTGCAATCTGCCATCAAATTGTTGGCAGGCGCATTTTGTTTTCCAGGGAAAAGCGCCGTTTTTTGTGTTTGGGGCCCTGTGGCTGGGAGTGGCCGGCTGCCTCCTTAGAATCCACGATACGCAGGATGGTTTCCAGGCCCATGGTGGAACCAGTTCCAAGTCTGGCTGGTTTGATAGTACCAAGTGGTTCCTGCAATCTGCCATCCAGAAGCGGGGCAGCTTACTTTTGTTTGCCAGGGAAACGGGTCGAGGTTTTGTGTCTGGGGGCCAATGGCTGGGAGTGACCAGCTGGCTCCTGAAAAGCTACGATAGGCAGGATGGTGACCAGACCCATGGTGGCACCAGTGCCAAGTTGGGCTGGTTTGATAGTACCAAGTGGCTCCTGCAATCTGCCATCAAAAAGTTGGCAGTCGAGTTTTGTTTTCCAGGGAAAAGCGCCGTTGTTTGTGTTTGGGGGCCTGTGGCTGGGAGGGGCCAGCTGGTGCCTTAGAATCCACGATACGCAGGATGGTTCCCAGACCAGAGGTGGCACCACTGCCAAGTCGGGCTAGTTTGATGGTGCAAAGTGGCTCCTGCAATCTGCCATCCAGAAGCGGGGTAGCTTACTTTTGTATGCCAGGGAAACGGGCCGAGGTTTTTGTCTGGGGGACTATGGCTGGGAGTGAGTGGCTGGCTCCTTAGAATCCACGATACGCAGGATGGTTCCCAGAGCCAAGGTGGCACCAGTGCCAAGTCGGGCTGTTTTGAGAGCAACAAGTGGCTCCTGCAATCTGCCATCAAAAATTTGGCAGGCGAGTTTTGTTTTCCAGGGAAAAGCGCCAGTGTTCGTGTTTAGCGGCTGTGGTTGGGAAAGGCCGGATGGCTAATTAGAATCCACGATACGCAGGATGGTTCCCAGACCCAAGGAGGCACCAGTGCCAAGTCGGGCTGGTTTGATAGTACCAAGTGCGTCCTGCAATCTGCCATCCAGAAGCGGGGCAGCTTACTTTTGTTTACCATGGAAACGGGCCGACATTTGTGTCTGGGCGCCGATGGCTGGGAGTGACCGGCTGGCTCCTGAAAAGCTACGATAGGCAGGATGGTGACCAGACCCATGGTGGCACCAGTGCCAAGTTGGGCTGGTTTGATAGCACCAAGTGGCTCCTGCAATCAGCCATCAAAAAGTTGGCAGTCGAGTTTTGTTTTCCACGGAAAAGCGCCATTGATTGTGTTTGGGGGCCTGTGGCTGGGAGTGGCAAACCGGCTCCTTAGAACCCACAATAAGCAGGATGGTCCCCAGACCAGAGGTGGCACCAGTGCCAAGTCGGGCTAGTTTGATGGTGCAAAGTGGTTCCTGCAATCTGCCATCCGGAAGTGGGTTAACTTACTTTTGTTTGCCAGGGAAACGGGCCGAGGATTTTGTCTGGGGGCCTATGGCTGGGAGTGACCGGCTGGCTCCGGAAAAGCTACGATAGGCAGTATGGTGACCAGACCCATGGTGGCCGCAGTGACAAGTTGGGCTGATTAGATAGTACCAAGTGGCTCCTGCAATCTGCCATCAAAAAGTTGGCAGGCGAGTTTTGTTTTCCAGGGAAAAGCGCCGTTATTTGTATTTGGGTGCCTATGGCTGGGAGTGACCGGCTGGCTCCTGAAAAGCTACGATAGGCAGGATGGTGACCAGACCCATGGTGGCACCAGTGCCAAGTTGGGCTGGTTTGATAGTACCAAGTGGCTCCTGCAATCTGCCATCAAAATTTTGGCAGGCCAGTTTTGTTTTCCAGGGAAAAGCGCCGTTGTTTGTGTTTGGGGGCCTGTGGCTGAGAGTGGCCAGCTGGCTCCTTAGAATCCACGATACGCAGGATGGTTCCCAGACCTAAGGTGGCACCAGTGCCAAGTCGGGCTGGTTTGATGGTGCAAAGTGGCTCCTGCAATCTGCCATCCAGAAGCGGGGTAGCTTACATTTGTTTGCCAAGGAAACGGGCAGAGGTTTGTGTCTGGGGGCCTATGGCTGGGAGTGACCGGCTGGCTCCTGAAAAGCTACGATAGGCAGGATGGTGACCAGACCCATGGTGGCACCAGTGCCAAGTTGGGCTGGTTTGATAGCACCAAGTGGCTCCTGCAATCTGCCATCAAAAAGTTGGCAGGCGAGTTTTGTTTTCCGGGGAAAAGCGCCGTTGTTTGTGTTTGGGGGCCTGTGGCTGGGAGTGGCCGGCTGCCTCCTTAGAATCCACGATACGCAGCATGGTTCCCAGAGCCAAGGTTGCACCAGTGCCAAGTTGGGCTGGTTTGATAATACCAAGTGGCTCCTGCAATCTGCCATCCAGAAGCGGGGCAGCTTACTTTTGTTTGCCAGGGAAACGGGCCGAGGTTTTTGTCTGGGGGCTATGGCTCGGAGCGACCAGCTGGCCCCTGAAAAGCTACGATAGGCAGGATGGTTACCAGACCCATGGTGGCACCAGTGCCAAGTTGGGCTGGTTTGATAGTACCAAGTGGCTCCTGCAATCTGCCATCAAAATTTAGCAGGCGAGTTTTGTTTTCCAGGGAAAAGCGCCGTTGTTTGTGTTTGGGGACCTGTGGCTGGGAGTGGACGGCTGGCTCCTTAGAATCCACGATACGCAGGACAGTTCCCAGACCAGAGGTGGCACCAGTGCCAAGTCGGGCTGGTTTGATAGTACCAAGTGGCTCCTGCAATCTGCCGTCAAAAAGTTGGCAGGCGCATTTTGTTTTCCAGGGAAAAGCGCCGTTGTTTTTGTTTGGGGCCCTGTGCCTGGGAGTGGCCGGCTGGCTCCTTAGAATCCACGATACGCAGGATGGTTTCCAGGCCCATGGTGGAACCAGTTCCAAGTCTGGCTGGTTTGATAGTACCAAGTGGTTCCTGCAATCTGCCATCCAGAAGCGGGGCAGCTTACTTTTGTTTGCCAGGGAAACGGGTCGAGGTTTTGTGTCTGGGGGCCTATGGCTGGGAGTGACCGGCTGGCTCCTGAAAAGCTACGATAGGCAGGATGGTGACCAGACCCATGGTGGCACCAGTGCCAAGTTGGGCTGGTTTGATAGTACCAAGTGGCTCCTGCAATCTGCCATCAAAAAGTTGGCAGGAGAGTTTTGTTTTCCAGGGAAAAGCGCCGTTGTTTGTGTTTGGTGGCCTGTGGCTGGGAGTGACCGGCTGGCTAATTAGAATCCACGATACACAGCATGGTTCCCAGACCCAAGGTGGCACCAGTGCCAAGTCAATCTGCTTTGATAGTACCAAGTGGTTCCTGCAATCTGCCATCCAGAGGCGGGGCAGCTTACTTTTGTTTGCCAGGGAAACGGGCCGAGGTTTGTGTCTGTGGGCCTATGGCTGGGAGTGACCGTCTAGGTCGTGAAAAGCTACGATAGGCAGGATGGTGACCAGACCCATGGTGGCACCAGTGCCAAGTTGGGCTGGTTTGATAGTACCAACTGGCTCCTGTAATCTGCCATCAAAAAGTTGGCAGGCGAGATTTGTTTTCCAGGGAAAAGCGCCGTTCTTTTTGTTTGGCGGCATGTGGCTGGGAGTGGCCAGCTGGCTCCTTAGAATCCACGATACGCAGCATGGTTCCCAGAGCCAAGGTGGCACCAGTGCCAAGTCGGGCTGGTTTGATGGTGCAAAGTAGTTCCTGCAATCTGCCATCCAGAAGCGGGGTAGCTTACTTGTGTTTGCCAAGGAAACGGGCCGACATTTGTATCTTGATGCCTATGGCTGGGACTGACCGGCTGTCTCCTGAAAAGCTACGATAGGCAGGATGGTGACCAGACCCATGGTGGCACCAGTGCCAAGTTGGGCTGATTTGATAGTACCAAGTGGCTCCTGCAATCTGCTCACAAAAAGTTTGCAGGCGAGTTTTGTTTTCCAGGGAAAAGCGCCGTTGTTTGTGTTTGGGGTCGGGTGGCTCGGAGTGGCCGGCTGGATAATTAGAATCCACGATACGCAGCATGGTTCCCAGACCAGAGGTGGCACCAGTGCCAAGTCGGGCTAGTTTGATGGTGCGAAGTAGCTCCTGCAATCTGCCATCCAGAAGCGCAGTAGCTTACTTTTGTTTGCCAGGGAAACGGGCCGAGCTTTGTGTCTGGCGGCCTATGGCTGGGAGTGGCCGGCTGGCTCCTTAGAATCCACGGTACGCAGCATGGTTCCCAGACCCAAGGTGGCAACAGTGCCAAGTTGGGCTGGTTTGATACTACCAAGTGTTTCCTGCAATCTGCCATCCAGAACCGGGGCAGCTTACTTTTGTTTGCCAGGGAAATGGGCCGAGGTTTGTGTCTTGGGGCCTATGGCTGGGAGTGACCGGCTGGCTCCTGAAAAGCTACGATAGGCAGGATGTTTACCAGACCCATGGTGGCACCAGTGCCAAGACGGGCTGGTTTGATAGTACCAAGTGGCTCATGCAATCTGCCATCCAAAAGTTGGCAGGCGAGATTTGTGTTCCAGGGAAAAGCGCCGTTGTTTGTGTTTGGGGGCCTGTGCCTGGGTGTGGCCGGCGGGCTCCTTAGAACCCACGATACGCAGCATTGTTCCCAGACCCAAGGTGGCACCAGTGCCAAGTTGGCCTGGTTTAATACTACCAAGTGGCTCCTGCAATCTGCCATCCAGAAGCGGGGCAGCTTACTTTTGTATGCCAGGGAAACGGGCAGAGCTTTGTGTCTGGGGGCCTATGGCTGGGAGTGACCGGCTGGCTCCTGAAAAGCTACGATAGGCAGGATGGTGACCAGACCCATGGTGGCACCAGTGCCAAGTTGGGCTGGTTTGATAGTACCAAGTGGCTCCTGTAATCTGCCATCAAAATGATGGCAGGCGAGATTTGTTTTTCAGGGAAAAGCGCCGTTGTTTGTATTTGGGGGCGTGTGGCTGGGAGTGGCCGGCCGGCTAATTAGAATACGCGATACGCAGGATGGTTCCCAGACCAGAGGTGGAACCAGTGACAAGTCGGGCTGCTTTGATGGTGCAAAGTGGTTACTGCAATCTGCCATCCAGAAGCGCGGTAGCTTACTTTTGTTTGCCAGGGAAACGGGCCGAGGTTTGTGGCTGGGGGCCTATGGCTGGGAGTGACCGGCTGGCTCCTGAAAAGCTACGATAGGCAGGATGGTGACCAGACCCATGGTGGCACCAGTGCCAAGTTGGGCTGGTTTGATAGTAACAAGTGGCTCCTGCAATCTGCCATCAAACAGTTGGCAGGCGAGTTTTGTTTTCCAGGGAAAAGCGCCATTGTTTGTGTTTGGGGGCCTGTGGCTGGGAGTGGCCGGCTGGCTCCTTAGAATCCACGATACGCAGGACAGTTCCCAGACCAGAGGTGGCACCAGTGCCAAGACGGGCTGGTTTGATAGTGCCAAGTGGCTCCTGCAATCTGCCGTGAAAAAGTTGGCAGGCGCATTTTGTTTTCCAGGGAAAAGCGCCGTTGTTTGTGTTTGGGGCCCTGTGGCTGGGAGTGGCCGGCTGGCTCCTTAGAATCCACGATACGCAGGATGGTTTCCAGGCCCAAGGTGGCACCAGTTCCAAGTCTGGCTGGTTTGATAGTACCAAGTGGTTCCTGCAATCTGCCATCCAGAAGCGGGGCAGCTTACTTTTGTTTGCCAGGGAAACGGGTCGAGGTTTTGTGTCTGGGGGCCTATGGCTGGGAGTGACCGGCTGGCTACTGAAAAGCTACGATAGGCAGGATGGTGACCAGACCCATGGTGGCACCAGTGCCAAGTTGGGCTGGTTTGATAGCACCAAGTGGCTCCTGCAATTTGCCATCAAAAAGTTGGCAGGCGAGTTTTGTTTTCCAGGGAAAAGCGCCAGTGTTCGTGTTTGGGGGCTGTGGTTGGGAAAGGCCGGATGGCTAATTAGAATCCATGATACGCAGGATGGTTCCCAGACCCATGGTGGCATCAGTGCCAAGTTGGGCTGGTTTGATAGTACCAAGTGGCTCCTGCAATCTGCCATCAAAAATTTGGCAGGCGAGTTTTGTTTTCCAGGGAAAAGCGCCGTTGTTTGTATTTGGGGGCCTATGGCTGGGGGTGACCGGTTGGCTCCGGAAAAGCTACGATAGGCAGTATGGTGACAAGACCCATGGTGGCACCAGTGCCAAGTTGGGCTGGTTTGATAGTACCAAGTGGCTCCTGCAATCTGCCATCAAAAAGTTGGCAGTCGAGTTTTGTTTTCCAGGGAAAAGCGCCGTTGTTTGTGTTTGGGGGCCTGTGGCTGGGAGGGGCCAGCTGGTGCCTTAGAATCCACGATACGCAGGATGGTTCCCAGACCAGAGGTGGCACCACTGCCAAGTCGGGCTAGTTTGATGGTGCAAAGTGGCTCCTGCAATCTGCCATCCAGAAGCGGGGTAGCTTACTTTTGTATGCCAGGGAAACGGGCCGAGGTTTTTGTCTGGGGGTCTATGGCTGGGAGTGAGTGGCTGGCTCCTTAGAATCCACGATACGCAGGATGGTTCCCAGACCAGAGGTGGAACCAGTGACAAGTCGGGCTGTTTTGAGAGCAACAAGTGGCTCCTGCAATCTGCCATCAAAAAGTTGGCAGTCGAGTTTTGTTTTCCAGGGAAAAGCGCCGTTGTTTGTGTTTGGGGGCCTGTGGCTGGGAGTGGCCGCCTGGCTCCTTAGAATCCACGATACGCAGCATGGTTCCCAGAGCCAAGGTGGCACCAGTGCCAAGTTTGGCTGGTTTGATAGTACCAAGTGGCTCCTGCAATCTGCCATCCAGAAGCGGGGCAGCTTACTTTTGTTTGCCAGGGAAACGGGCCGAGGTTTTTGTCTGGGGGATATGGCTCGGAGCGACCAGCTGGCCCCTGAAAAGCTACGATAGGCAGGATGGTTACCAGACCCATGGTGGCACCAGTGCCAAGTTGGGCTGGTTTGATAGTACCAAGTGGCTCCTGCAATCTGCCGTCAAAAAGTTGGCAGGCGCATTTTGTTTTCCAGGGAAAAGCGCCGTTTTTTGTGTTTGGGGCCCTGTGGCTGGGAGTGGCCGGCTGCCTCCTTAGAATCCACGATACGCAGGATGGTTTCCAGGCCCATGGTGGAACCAGTTCCAAGTCTGGCTGATTTGATAGTACCAAGTGGTTCCTGCAATCTGCCATCCAGAAGCGGGGCAGCTTACTTTTGTTTGCCAGGGAAACGGGTCGAGGTTTTGTGTCTGGGGGCCTATGGCTGGGAGTGACCGGCTGGCTCCTGAAAAGCTACGATAGGCAGGATGGTGACCAGACCCATGGTGGCACCAGTGCCAAGTTGGGCTGGTTTGATAGTACCAAGTGGCTCATGCAATCTGCCATCCAAAAGTTGGCAGGCGAGTTCTGTTTTCCAGGGAAAAGCGCCGTTTTTTGTGTTTGGGGGCCTGTGCCTGGGTGTGGCCGGTGGGCTCCTTAGAACCCGCGATACGCAGCATTGTTCCCAGACCCAAGGTGGCACCAGTGCCAAGTTGGCCTGGTTTAATACTACCAAGTGGTTCCTGCAATCTGCCATCCAGAAGCGGGGCAGCTTACTTTTGTTTGCCAGGGAAACGGGTCGAGGTTTTGTGTCTGCGGGCCTATGGCTGGGAGTGACCGGCTGGCTCCTGAAAAGCTACGATAGGCAGGATGGTGACCAGACCCATGGTGGCACCAGTGCCAAGTTGGGCTGGTTTGATAGTACCAAGTGGCTCCTGTAATCTGCCATCAAAATGTTGGCAGGCGAGATTTGTTTTTCAGGGAAAAGCGCCGTTGTTTGTATTTGGGGGCGTGTGGCTGGGAGTGGCCGGCCGGCTAATTAGAATACGCGATACGCAGGATGGTTCCCAGACCAGAGGTGGAACCAGTGACAAGTCGGGCTGCTTTGATGGTGCAAAGTGGTTACTGCAATCTGCCATCCAGAAGCGCGGTAGCTTACTTTTGTTTGCCAGGGAAACGGGCCGAGGTTTGTGGCTGGGGGCCTATGGCTGGGAGTGACCGGCTGGCTCCTGAAAAGCTACGATAGGCAGGATGGTGACCAGACCCATGGTGGCACCAGTGCCAAGTTGGGCTGGTTTGATAGTAACAAGTGGCTCCTGCAATCTGCCATCAAACAGTTGGCAGGCGAGTTTTGTTTTCCAGGGAAAAGCGCCATTGTTTGTGTTTGGGGGCCTGTGGCTGGGAGTGGCCGGCTGGCTCCTTAGAATCCACGATACGCAGGACAGTTCCCAGACCAGAGGTGGCACCAGTGCCAAGTCGGGCTGGTTTGATAGTGCCAAGTGGCTCCTGCAATCTGCCGTCAAAAAGTTGGCAGGCGCATTGTGTTTTCCAGGGAAAAGCGCCGTTGTTTGTGTTTGGGGCCCTGTGGATGGGAGTGGCCGGCTGGCTCCTTAGAATCCACGATACGCAGGATGGTTTCCAGGCCCAAGGTGGCACCAGTTCCAAGTCTGGCTGGTTTGATAGTACCAAGTGGTTCCTGCAATCTGCCATCCAGAAGCGGGGCAGCATACTTTTGTTTGCCAGGGAAACGGGCCGAGGTTTTGTGTCTCGGGGCCTATGGCTGGGAGTGACCGGCAGGCTCCTGAAAAGCTACGATAGGCAGGATGGTGACCAGACCCATGGTGACACCAGTGCCAAGTTGGGCTGGTTTGATAGCACCAAGTGGCTCCTGCAATCTGCCATCAAAAAGTTGGCAGGCGAGTTTTGTTTTCCAGGGAAAAGCGCCAGTGTTCGTGTTTGGGGGCTGTGGTTGGGAAAGGCCGGATGGCTAATTAGAATCCACGATACGCAGGATGGTTCCCAGACCCATGGTGGCATCAGTGCCAAGTTGGGCTGGTTTGATAGTACCAAGTGGCTCCTGCAATCTGCCATCAAAAATTTGGCAGGCGAGTTTTGTTTTCCAGGGAAAAGCGCCGTTGTTTGTATTTGGGGGCCTATGGCTGGGGGTGACCGGCTGGCTCCGGAAAAGCTACGATAGGCAGTATGGTGACAAGACCCATGGTGGCACCAGTGCCAAGTTGGGCTGGTTTGATAGTACCAAGTGGCTCCTGCAATCTGCCATCAAATGTTGGCAGGCCAGTTTTGTTTTCCAGGGAAAAGCGCCGTTGTTTGTGTTTGGGGGCCTGTGGCTGAGAGTGGCCAGCTGGCTCCTTAGAATCCACGATACGCAGGATGGTTCCCAGACCTAAGGTGGCACCAGTGCCAAGTCGGGCTGGTTTGATGGTGCAAAGTGGCTCCTGCAATCTGCCATCCAGAAGCGGGGTAGCTTACATTTGTTTGCCAAGGAAACGGGCAGAGGTTTGTGTCTGGGGGCCTATGGCTGGGAGTGACCGGCTGGCTCCTGAAAAGCTACGATAGGCAGGATGGTGACCAGACCCATGGTGGCACCAGTGCCAAGTTGGGCTGGTTTGATAGCACCAAGTGGCTCCTGCAATCTGCCATCAAAAAGTTGGCAGGCCAGTTTTGTTTTCCAGGGAAAAGCGCCATTGATTCTGTTTGGGGGCCTGTGGCTGGGAGTGGCCGGCTGGCTCCTTAGAATCCACGATACGCAGCATGGTTCCCAGACCCAAGGTGGCACCAGTGCCAAGTTGGGCTGGTTTGATAGTACCAAGTGGCTCCTGCAATCTGCCATCCAGAAGCGGGGCAGCTTACTTTTGTTTGCCAGGGAAACGGGCCGAGGTTTTTGTCTGGGGGCTATGGCTCGGAGCGACCAGCTGGCCCCTGAAAAGCTACGATAGGCAGGATGGTTACCAGACCCATGGTGGCACCAGTGCCAAGTTGGGCTGGTTTGATAATACCAAGTGGCTCCTGCAATCTGCCATCAAAATTTGGCAGGCGAGTTTTGTTTTCCAGGGAAAAGCGCCGTTGTTTGTGTTTGGGGACCTGTGGCTGGGAGTGGACGGCTGGCTCCTTAGAATCCACTAGACGCAGGACAGTTCCCAGACCAGAGGTGGCACCAGTGCCAAGTCGGGCTGGTTTGATAGTACCAAGTGGCTCCTGCAATCTGCCGTCAAAAAGTTGGCAGGCGCATTTTGTTTTCCAGGGAAAAGCGCCGTTTTTTGTGTTTGGGGCCCTGTGGCTGGGAGTGGCCGGCTGCCTCCTTAGAATCCACGATACGCAGGATGGTTTCCAGGCCCATGGTGGAACCAGTTCCAAGTCTGGCTAGTTTGATAGTACCATGTGGTTCCTGCAATCTGCCATCCAGAAGCGGGGCAGCTTACTTTTGTTTGCCAGGGAAACGGGTCGAGGTTTTGTGTCTGGGGGCCTATGGCTGGGAGTGACCGGCTGGCTCCTGAAAAGCTACGATAGGCAGGATGGTGACCAGACCCATGGTGGCACCAGTGCCAAGTTGGGCTGGTTTGATAGTACCAAGTGGCTCCTGCAATCTGCCATCAAAAAGTTGGCAGTCGAGTTTTGTTTTCCAGGGAAAAGCGCCGTTGTTTGTGTTTGGGGGCCTGTGGCTGGTAGGGGCCAGCTGGTGCCTTAGAATCCACGATACGCAGGATGGTTCCCAGACCAGAGGTGGCACCACTGCCAAGTCGGGCTAGTTTGATGGTGCAAAGTGGCTCCTGCAATCTGCCATCCAGAAGCGGGGTAGCTTACTTTTGTATGCCAGGGAAACGGGCCGAGGTTTTTGTCTGGGGGACTATGGCTGGGAGTGAGTGGCTGGCTCCTTAGAATCCACGATACGCAGGATGGTTCCCAGAGCCAAGGTGGCATCAGTGCCAAGTCGGGCTGTTTTGAGAGCAACAAGTGGCTCCTGCAATCTGCCATCAAAAATTTGGCAGGCGAGTTTTGTTTTCCAGGGAAAAGCGCCAGTGTTCGTGTTTAGGGGCTGTGGTTGGGAAAGGCCGGATGGCTAATTAGAATCCACGATACGCAGGATGGTTCCCAGACCCAAGGAGGCACCAGTGCCACGTCAGGCTGGTTTGATAGTACTAAGTGCGTCCTGCAATCTGCCATCCAGAAGCGGGGCAGCTTACTTTTGTTTACCATGGAAACGGGCCGACATTTGTGTCTGGGCGCCGATGGCTGGGAGTGACCGGCTGGCTCCTGAAAAGCTACAATAGGCAGGATGGTGACCAGACCCATGGTGGCACCAGTGCCAAGTTGGGCTGGTTTGATAGCACCAAGTGGCTCCTGCAATCAGCCATCAAAAAGTTGGCAGTCGAGTTTTGTTTTCCACGGAAAAGCGCCATTGATTGTGTTTGGGGGCCTGTGGCTGGGAGTGGCAAACCGGCTCCTTAGAACCCACAATAAGCAGGATGGTCCCCAGACCAGAGGTGGCACTAGTGCCAAGTCGGGCTAGTTTGATGGTGCAAAGTGGCTCCTGCAATCTGCCATCCGGAAGCGGGTTAACTTACTTTTGTTTGCCAGGGAAACGGGCCGAGGATTTTGTCTGGGGGCCTATGGCTGGGAGTGACCGGCTGGGTCCGGAAAAGCTACGATAGGCAGTATGGTGACCAGACCCATGGTGGCACCAGTGCCAAGTTGGGCTGGTTTGATAGCACCAAGTGGCTCCTGCAATCTGCCATCAAAAAGTTGGCAGGCCAGTTTTGTTTTCCAGGGAAAAGCGCCATTGATTGTGTTTGGGGGCCTGTGGCTGGGAGTGGCCGGCTGGCTCCTTAGAATCCACGATACGCAGCATGGTTCCCAGACCCAAGGTGGCACCAGTGCCAAGTTGGGCTGGTTTGATAGTACGAAGTGGCTCCTGCAATCTGCCATCCAGAAGCGGGGCAGCTTACTTTTGTTTGCCAGGGAAACGGGCCGAGGTTTTTGTCTGGGGGCTATGGCTCGGAGCGACCAGCTGGCCCCTGAAAAGCTACGATAGGCAGGATGGTTACCAGACCCATGGTGGCACCAGTGCCAAGTTGGGCTGGTTTGATAGTACCAAGTGGCTCCTGCAATCTGCCATCAAAATTTGGCAGGCGAGTTTTGTTTTCCAGGGAAAAGCGCCGTTGTTTGTGTTTGGGGACCTGTGGCTGGGAGTGGACGGCTGGCTCCTTAGAATCCACGATACGCAGGACAGTTCCCAGACCAGAGGTGGCACCAGTGCCAAGTCGGGCTGGTTTGATAGTACCAAGTGGCTCCTGCAATCTGCCGTCAAAAAGTTGGCAGGCGCATTTTGTTTTCCAGGGAAAAGCGCCGTTTTTTTTGTTTGGGGCCCTGTGGCTGGGAGTGGCCGGCTGCCTCCTTAGAATCCACGATACGCAGGATGGTTTCCAGGCCCATGGTGGAACCAGTTCCAAGTCTGGCTGGTTTGATAGTACCAAGTGGCTCCTGCAATCTGCCATCAAGAAGCGGGGCAGCTTACTTTTGTTTGCCAGGGAAACGGGTCGAGGTTTTGTGTCTGGGGGCCTATGGCTGGGAGTGACCGGCTGGCTCCTGAAAAGCTACGATAGGCAGGATGGTGACCAGACCCATGGTGGCAGCAGTGCCAAGTTGGGCTGGTTTGATAGTACCAAGTGGCTCCTGCAATCTGCCATCAAAAAGTTGGCAGTCGAGTTTTGTTTTCCAGGGAAAAGCGCCGTTGTTTGTGTTTGGGGGCCTGTGGCTGGGAGGGGCCAGCTGGTGCCTTAGAATCCACGATACGCAGGATGGTTCCCAGACCAGAGGTGGCACCACTGCCAAGTCGGGCTAGTTTGATGGTGCAAAGTGGCTCCTGCAATCTGCCATCCAGAAGCGAGGTAGCTTACTTTTGTATGCCAGGGAAACGGGCCGAGGTTTTTGTCTGGGGGACTATGGCTGGGAGTGAGTGGCTGGCTCCTTAGAATCCACGATACGCAGGATGGTTCCCAGAGCCAAGGTGGCACCAGTGCCAAGTCGGGCTGTTTTGAGAGCAACAAGTGGCTCCTGCAATCTGCCATCAAAAATTTGGCAGGCGAGTTTTGTTTTCCAGGGAAAAGCGCCAGTGTTCGTGTTTAGGGGCTGTGGTTGGGAAAGGCCGGATGGCTAATTAGAATCCACGATACGCAGGATGGTTCCCAGACCCAAGGAGGCACCAGTGCCAAGTCGGGCTGGTTTGATAGTACCAAGTGCGTCCTGCAATCTGCCATCCAGAAGCGGGGCAGCTTACTTTTGTTTACCATGGAAACGGGCCGACATTTGTGTCTGGGCGCCGATGGCTGGGAGTGACCGGCTCGCTCCTGAAAAGCTACGATAGGCAGGATGGTGACCAGACCCATGGTGGCACCAGTGCAAAGTTGGGCTGGTTTGATAGTACCAAGTGGCTCCTGCAACCTGTCATCAAAAATTTGGCAGGCGAGTTTTGTTTGCCAGGGAAAAGCGCCGTTATTTGTATTTGGGTGCCTATGGCTGGGAGTGACCGGCTGGCTCCTGAAAAGCTACGATAGGCAGTATGGTGACAAGACCCATGGTGGCACCAGTGCCAAGTTGGGCTGGTTTGATAGTACGAAGTGGCTCCTGCAATCTGCCATCCAGAAGCGGGGCAGCTTACTTTTGTTTGCCAGGGAAACGGGCCGAGGTTTTTGTCTGGGGGCTATGGCTCGGAGCGACCAGCTGGCCCCTGAAAAGCTACGATAGGCAGGATGGTTACCAGACCCATGGTGGCACCAGTGCCAAGTTGGGCTGGTTTGATAATACCAAGTGGCTCCTGCAATCTGCCATCAAAATTTGGCAGGCGAGTTTTGTTTTCCAGGGAAAAGCGCCGTTGTTTGTGTTTGGGGACCTGTGGCTGGGAGTGGACGGCTGGCTCCTTAGAATCCACGATACGCAGGACAGTTCCCAGACCAGAGGTGGCACCAGTGCCAAGTCGGGCTGGTTTGATAGTACCAAGTGGCTCCTGCAATCTGCCGTCAAAAAGTTGGCAGGCGCATTTTGTTTTCCAGGGAAAAGCGCCGTTTTTTGTGTTTGGGGCCCTGTGGCTGGGAGTGGCCGGCTGCCTCCTTAGAATCCACGATACGCAGGATGGTTTCCAGGCCCATGGTGGAACCAGTTCCAAGTCTGGCTAGTTTGATAGTACCAAGTGGTTCCTGCAATCTGCCATCCAGAAGCGGGGCAGCTTACTTTTGTTTGCCAGGGAAACGGGTCGAGGTTTTGTGTCTGGGGGCCTATGGCTGGGAGTGACCGGCTGGCTCCTGAAAAGCTACGATAGGCAGGATGGTGACCAGACCCATGGTGGCACCAGTGCCAAGTTGGGCTGGTTTGATAGTACCAAGTGGCTCCTGCAATCTGCCATCAAAAAGTTGGCAGGCCAGTTTTGTTTTCCAGGGAAAAGCGCCGTTGTTTGTGTTTGGGGGCCTGTGGCTGGGAGGGGCCAGCTGGTGCCTTAGAATCCACGATACGCAGGATGGTTCCCAGACCAGAGGTGGCACCACTGCCAAGTCGGGCTAGTTTGATGGTGCAAAGTGGCTCCTGCAATCTGCCATCCAGAAGCGGGGTAGCTTACTTTTGTATGCCAGGGAAACGGGCCGAGGTTTTTGTCTGGGGGACTATGGCTGGGAGTGAGTGGCTGGCTCCTTAGAATCCACGATACGCAGGAGGATTCCCAGAGCCAAGGTGGCACCAGTGCCAAGTCGGGCTGTTTTGAGAGCAACAAGTGGCTCCTGCAATCTGCCATCAAAAATTTGGCAGGCGAGTTTTGTTTTCCAGGGAAAAGCGCCAGTGTTCGTGTTTAGGGGCTGTGGTTGGGAAAGGCCGGATGGCTAATTAGAATCCACGATACGCAGGATGGTTCCCAGACCCAAGGAGGCACCAGTGCCAAGTCAGGCTGGTTTGATAGTACTAAGTGCGTCCTGCAATCTGCCATCCAGAAGCGGGGCAGCTTACTTTTGTTTACCATGGAAACGGGCCGACATTTGTGTCTGGGCGCCGATGGCTGGGAGTGACCGGCTGGCTCCTGAAAAGCTACGATAGGCAGGATGGTGACCAGACCCATGGTGGCACCAGTGCAAAGTTGGGCTGGTTTGATAGCACCAAGTGGCTCCTGCAATCAGCCATCAAAAAGTTGGCAGTCGAGTTTTGTTTTCCACGGAAAAGCGCCATTGATTGTGTTTGGGGGCCTGTGGCTGGGAGTGGCAAACCGGCTCCTTAGAACCCACAATAAGCAGGTTGGTCCCCAGACCAGAGGTGGCACTAGTGCCAAGTCGGGCTAGTTTGATGGTGCAAAGTGGCTCCTGCAATCTGCCATCCGGAAGCGGGTTAACTTACTTTTGTTTGCCAGGGAAACGGGCCGAGGATTTTGTCTGGGGGCCTATGGCTGGGAGTGACCGGCTGGCTCCTGAAAAGCTACGATAGGCAGTATGGTGACCAGACCCATGGTGGCACCAGTGCCAAGTTGGGCTGGTTTGATAGCACCAAGTGGCTCCTGCAATCTGCCATCAAAATGTTGGCAGGCCAGTTTTGTTTTCCAGGGAAAAGCGCCATTGATTGTGTTTGGGGGCCTGTGGCTGGGAGTGGCCGGCTGGCTCCTTAGAATCCACGATACGCAGCATGGTTCCCAGACCCAAGGTGGCACCAGTGCCAAGTTGGGCTGGTTTGATAGTACGAAGTGGCTCCTGCAATCTGCCATCCAGAAGCGGGGCAGCTTACTTTTGTTTGCCAGGGAAACGGGCCGAGGTTTTTGTCTGGGGGCTATGGCTCGGAGCGACCAGCTGGCCCCTGAAAAGCTACGATAGGCAGGATGGTTACCAGACCCATGGTGGCACCAGTGCCAAGTTGGGCTGGTTTGATAGTACCAAGTGGCTCCTGCAATCTGCCATCAAAATTTGGCAGGCGAGTTTTGTTTTCCAGGGAAAAGCGCCGTTGTTTGTGTTTGGGGACCTGTGGCTGGGAGTGGACGGCTGGCTCCTTAGAATCCACGATGACAGTTCCCAGACCAGAGGTGGCACCAGTGCCAAGTCGGGCTGGTTTGATAGTACCAAGTGGCTCCTGCAATCTGCCGTCAAAAAGTTGGCAGGCGCATTTTCTTTTCCAGGGAAAAGCGCCGTTTTTTTTGTTTGGGGCCCTGTGGCTGGAGGGGCCGGCTGCCTCCTTAGAATCCACGATACGCAGGATGGTTTCCAGGCCCATGGTGGAACCAGTTCCAAGTCTGGCTGGTTTGATAGTACCAAGTGGCTCCTGCAATCTGCCATCAAGAAGCGGGGCAGCTTACTTTTGTTTGCCAGGGAAACGGGTCGAGGTTTTGTGTCTGGGGGCCTATGGCTGGGAGTGACCGGCTGGCTCCTGAAAAGCTACGATAGGCAGGATGGTGACCAGACCCATGGTGGCAGCAGTGCCAAGTTGGGCTGGTTTGATAGTACCAAGTGGATCCTGCAATCTGCCATCAAAAAGTTGGCAGTCGAGTTTTGTTTTCCAGGGAAAAGCGCCGTTGTTTGTGTTTGGGGGCCTGTGGCTGGGAGGGGCCAGCTGGCTAATTAGAATCCACGATACGCAGGATGGTTCCCAGACCAGAGGTGGCACCACTGCCAAGTCGGGCTAGTTTGATGGTGCAAAGTGGCTCCTGCAATCTGCCATCCAGAAGCGGGGTAGCTTACTTTTGTATGCCAGGGAAACGGGCCGAGGTTTTTGTCTGGGGGACTATGGCTGGGAGTGAGTGGCTGGCTCCTTAGAATCCACGATACGCAGGATGGTTCCCAGAGCCAAGGTGGCACCAGTGCCAAGTAGGGCTGTTTTGAGAGCAACAAGTGGCTCCTGCAATCTGCCATCAAAAATTTGGCAGGCGAGTTTTGTTTTCCAGGGAAAAGCGCCAGTGTTCGTGTTTAGGGGCTGTGGTTGGGAAAGGCCGGATGGCTAATTAGAATCCACGATACGCAGGATGGTTCCCAGACCCAAGGAGGCACCAGTGCCAAGTCGGGCTGGTTTGATAGTACCAAGTGCGTCCTGCAATCTGCCATCCAGAAGCGGGGCAGCTTACTTTTGTTTACCATGGAAACGGGCCGACATTTGTGTCTGGGCGCCGATGGCTGGGAGTGACCGGCTCGCTCCTGAAAAGCTACGATAGGCAGGATGGTGACCAGACCCATGGTGGCACCAGTGCAAAGTTGGGCTGGTTTGATAGCACCAAGTGGCTCCTGCAATCAGCCATCAAAATTTGGCAGTCGAGTTTTGTTTCCACGGAAAAGCGCCATTGATTGTGTTTGGGGGCCTGTGGCTGGGAGTGGCAAACCGGCTCCTTAGAACCCACAATAAGCAGGATGGTCCCCAGACCAGAGGTGGCACTAGTGCCAAGTCGGGCTAGTTTGATGGTGCAAAGTGGCTCCTGCAATCTGCCATCCGGAATCGGGTTAACTTACTTTTGTTTGCCAGGGAAACGGGCCGAGGATTTTGTCTGGGGGCCTATGGCTGGGAGTGACCGGCTGGCTCCGGAAAAGCTACGATAGGCAGTATGGTGACCAGACCCATGGTGGCAGCAGTGACAAGTTGGGCTGGTTTGATAGTACCAAGTGGCTCCTGCAACCTGTCATCAAAAATTTGGCAGGCGAGTTTTGTTTTCCAGGGAAAAGCGCCGTTATTTGTATTTGGGTGCCTATGGCTGGGAGTGACCGGCTGGCTCCTGAAAAGCTACGATAGGCAGTATGGTGACAAGACCCATGGTGGCACCAGTGCCAAGTTGGGCTGGTTTGATAGTACCAAGTGGCTCCTGCAATCTGCCATCAAAATGTGGGCAGGCGAGTTTTGTTTTCCAGGGAAAAGCGCCGTTGTTTGTGTTTGGGGGCCTGTGGCTGATAGTGGCCAGCTGGCTCCTTGGAATCCACGATACGCAGGATGGTTCCCAGACCCAAGGTGCCACCAGTGCCAAGTCGGGCTGGTTTGATGGTTCAAAGTGGCTCCTGCAATCTGCCATCCAGAAGCGGGATGGCTTACCTTTGTTTGCCAGGGAAACGGGCAGAGCTTTGTGTCTGGGGGCCTATGGCTGGGAGTGGCCAGCTGGCTCCTTAAAATGCACGATATGCAGAATGGTGACCAGACCCAAGGTGGCACCAGTGCCAAGTCGGGCTGGTTTTGTAGTACCAAGTGCGTCCTGCAATTTGCCATCCAGAAGAGGGGCAGTTGAGTTTTGTTTACCAGAGTAAAGTGCCGTGGTTTTTGTTTGGGGGCCTATGGGTGAGAGTTGCCGGCTGGCCCCTGAAAATCCACGATAGGCAGGATGGTTCCCAGAACCAAGGTGGCACCAGTGCCAAGTCGGGCTGGTTTGATGGTGCAAAGTGGCTCCTGCAATCTGCCATTCAGACGCAGGGCAGCGGATTTTTGTTTGCTGGAGAAAAGTTCCGTGGTTTGTTTTTGGGGGTATATTGCTGGGCGTGACCGGCTGGCTCCTTAAAAAGCTCGATACGCAGCATGGTTCCCTGACTCAAGGTGGCATCAGTGCCAAGTCGGGCTGTTTTCGTAGTACCAAGCGCGTCCTGCAATCTGCCATCCAGAAGCGGGGCAGCTTATTTTGTTTGCCAGGGAAACGGGCCGAAATTTTTGTCTGGGGGTCTACGGCTGGGGGTGACTGGCTGGCTCCTGAAAAGCTACGATAGGCAGGATGGTAACCAGCCCCATGGTGGCACCAGTGCCAAGTTGGGCTGGTTTGATAGTACCAAGTGGCTCCTGCAATCTGCCATCAAAAAGTTGGCAGGCGAGTTTTGTTTTCCAGGGAAAAGCGCCGTTGTTTGTGTTTGGGGGCATGTGGCTGGGAGTGGCCGGCTGGCTCCTGAAAATCCACGATAGGCAGGGTGGTTCCCAGACCAGAGGTGGCACCAGTGCCAAGTCGGGCTGGTTTTATGATGCAAAGTGGCTGCTGCAATCTGCCATCAAAAAGTTGGCAGGCGAGTTTTGTTTTCCAGGGAAAAGCGCCGTTGTTTGTGTTTGGGGGCCTGTGGTTGGGAGTGGCCGTCTGACTAATTCGAATCCACGATACGCAGGATGGTTCCCAGACCAGAGGTGGAACCAGTGACAAGTCGGGCTGCTTTGATGGTGCAAAGTGGTTCCTGCAATCTGCCATCCAGAAGCGCGGTAGCTTACTTTTGTTTGCCAGGGAAACGGGCCGAGGTTTGTGGCTGGGGGCCTATGGCTGGGAGCGACCGGCTGGCTCCTGAAAAGCTACGATAGGCAGGATGGTGGCCAGACCCATGGTGGCACCAGTGCCAAGTTGGGCTGGTTTGATAGTACCAAGTGGCTCCTGCAATCTGCCATCAAAAAGTTGGCAGGCCAGTTTTGTTTTCCAGGGAAAAGCGCCATTGATTGTGTTTGGGGGCTGTGGCTGGGAGTGGCCAGCTGGCTCCTTAGAATCCACGATACGCAGCATGGTTCCCAGACCCAAGGTGGCACCAGTGCCAAGTTGGGCTGGTTTGATAGTACCAAGTGCGTCCTACAATCTGCCATCCAGAAGCGGGGCAGCTTACTTTTGTTTGCCAGGGAAACGGGCCGAGGTTTGTGTCTGGGGGCTATGGCTCGGAGTGACCGGCTGGCTCCTGAAAAGCTCCGATAGGCAGGATGGCGACCAGACCCAAGGTGGCACCAGTGCCAAGTAGGGCTGGTTTGATAATACCAAGTGGCTCCTGCAATCTGCCATCAAAAAGTTGGCAGGCCAGTTTTGTTTTCCAGGGAAAAGCGCCGTTGTTTGTGTTTGGGGGCCTGTGGCTGGGAGTGGCCGGCTGGCTCCTTAGAACCCACGATACGCAGCATGGTTCCCAGAGCCAAGGTGGCACCAGTGCCAAGTTGGGCTGGTTTGATACTACCAAGTGGCTCCTGCAATCTGCCATCCAGAAGCGGGGCAGCTTACTTTTGTTTGTCAGGGAAACGGGCCGAGGATTGTGTCTGGGGGCCCATGGCTGGGAGTGACCGGCTGGCTCCTGAAAAGCTACAATAGGCAGGATGGTGACCAGACCCATGGTGGCACCAGTGCCAAGTTGGGCTGGTTTGATAGTACCAAGTGGCTCCTGTAATCTGCCATCAAAAAATTGGCAGGCGAGATTTGTTTTCCAGGGAAAAGCGCCGTTGTTTGTATTTGGGTCGTGTGGCTGGGAGTGGCCGGCTGGCTAATTAGAATCCACGATACGCAGGATGGTTCCCTGACCAGAGGTGGAACCAGTGCCAAGTCGGGCTGCTTTGATGGTGCAAAGTGGTTCCTGCAATCTGCCATCCCGACGCGGGGCAGCGGATTTTTGTTTGCCAGACAACAAGTCCGTGGTTCATTTTTGGGGGCATATGGCTGGGAGTGGCCGGCTGGCTCCTTAAAAAGCTCGATACGCATGATGGTTCCCAGGCCAGAGGTGGCACCAGTGCCAAGTTGGGCTGTTTTTGTAGTACCAAGTGCGTCCTGCAATTTGCCTTCCAGAAGAGGGGCAGTTGAGTTTTGTTTGCCAGAGAAAAGGGCCGTGGTTTGTGTTTGAGGGCATATGGCTGAGAGTGTCCGGCTGACCCCACAAAATCCACAATAGCCAGGATGGTTCCCAGAGCCAAGGTGGCACCAGTGCCAAGTCGGGCTGGTTTGATAGTACTAAATAGCTCCTGCAATCTGCCACCCAGAAGCGGGGTAGCTTACTTTTGTTTGTCAGGGAAACGGGCAGAATTTTGTGTCTGGGGGCCTATGGCTGGGAGTGGCCAGCTGGCTCCTTAAAATGCACGATACGCAGGATGGTGACCAGACCCAAGGTGGCACCATTGCCAAGTCGGGCTGCTTTTGTAGTACCAAGTGCGTCCTGCAATTTCCCATCCAGAAGAGGGGCAGTTGAGTTTTGTTTACCAGAGTAAAGTGCCGTGGTTTGTTTTTGGGGGCCTATGGCTGAGAGTGGCCGGCTGGCCCCTGAAAATCCACGATAGGCAGGATGGTTCCCAGATCCAAGGTGGCACCAGTGCCAAGTCGGGCTGGTTTGATGGTGCAAAGTGGCTCCTGCAATCTGCCATCCAGACGCGGGGCAGCGGATTTTTGTTTGCTGGAGAAAAGTTCCGTGGTTTGTTTTTGGCGGTATACGGCTGGGCGTGGCCGGCTGGCTCCTTAAAAGCTCGATACGCAGGATGGTTCCCTGACCGAAGGTGGCATCAGTGCCAAGTCGGGCTGTTTTCGTAGTACCAAGTGCGTCCTGCAATTTGCCATCCAGAAGAGGGGCAGTTGAGTTTTCTTTGCCAGAGAAAAGGGCCGTGGTTTGTGTTTGGGGGCATATGGCTGAGAGTGGCCGGCTGACCCTACAAAATCCACAATAGGCAGGATGGTTCCCAGAGCCAAGGTGGCACCAGTGCCAAGTCGGGCTGGTTTGATAGTACTAAATAGCTCCTGCAATCTGCCATCCAGAAGCGGGGTAGCTTACTTATGTTTGTCAGGGAAACGGGCAGAATTTTGTGTCTGGGGGCCAATGGCTGGGAGTGGCCAGCTGGCTCCTTAAAATGCACGATACGCCGGATGGTGCCCAGACCCAAGGTGGCACCATTGCCAAGTCGGGCTGCTTTTGTAGTACCAAGTGCGTCCTGCAATTTGCCATCCAGAAGAGGGGCAGTTGAGTTTTGTTTACCAGAGTAAAGTGCCGTGGTTTGTTTTTGGGGGCCTATGGCTGAGAGTGGCCGGCTGGCCCCTGAAAATCCACGATAGGCAGGATGGTTCCCAGATCCAAGGTGGCACCAGTGCCAAGTCGGGCTGGTTTGATGGTGCAAAGTGGCTCCTGCAATCTGCCATCCAGACGCGGGGCAGCGGATTTTTGTTTGCTGGAGAAAAGTTCCGTGGTTTGTTTTTGGCGGTATACGGCTGGGCGTGGCCGGCTGGCTCCTTAAAAAGCTCGATACGCAGGATGGTGCCCAGACCCAAGGTGGCATCAGTGCCAAGTCGGGCTGTTTTCGTAGTACCAAGGTCGTCCTGCAATTTGCCATCCAGAAGAGGGGCAGTTGAGTTTTGTTTGCCAGAGAAAAGGGCCGTGGTTTGTGTTTGGGGGCATATGGCTGAGAGTGGCCGGCTGGCCCCTGAAAATCCACGATAGGCAGGATGGTTCCCAGACCAGAGGTGGCACCAGTGCCAAGTCGGGCTGGTTTGATAGTAATAAATAGCTCCTGCAATCTGCCATCCAGAAGCGGGGCAGCTTACTTTTGTTTACCAGGGAAACGGGCCGAGCTTTGTGTCTGGGGGCCTATGGCTGGGAGTGACCTCCTGGCTCCTGAAAAGCTATGCTAGGCAGGATGGTGACCAGACCCATGGTGGCACCAGTGCCAAGTTGGGCTGGTTTGATAGTACCAAGTGGCTCCTGCAATCTGCCATCAAAAAGTTGGCAGGCCAGTTTTGTTTTCCAGGGAAAAGCGCCGTTGTTTGTGTTTGGGGGCCTGTGGCTGGGAGTGGCCAGCTGGCTCCTTAGAATCCACGATACGCAGGATGGTTCCCAGACCAGAGGTGGCACCAGTGCCAAGTCGGGCTGGTTTGATGGTTCAAAGTGGCTCCTGCAATCTGCCATCCAGAAGCGGGGTAGCTTACTTTTGTTTGCCAGGGAAACGGGCAGAGCTTTGTGTCTGGGGCCTATGGCTAGGAGTGACCGGCTGGCTCCTGAAAAGCTACGATAGGCAGGATGGTTACCAGACCCATGGAGGCACCAGTGCCAAGATGGGCTGATTTGATAGTACCAAGTCGCTCCTGCAATCTGCCATTCAAAAGCAGGGCAGCTGAGTTTTGTTTGCCAGAGAAAAGCGCTGTTCTTTGTGTTTGGGTTCCTGTAGCTGGGAGTGGCCGGCTGGCTCCTGAAAAGCTACAATAGGCAGGATGGTGACCAGACCCATGGTGGCACCAGTGCCAAGTTGGGCTGGTTTGATAGTACCAAGTGGTTCCTGCAATCTGCCATCCAGAAGCGGGGCAGCTTACTTTTGTTTGCCAGGGATACGGGCCGAGATTTTTTTCTGGGGGCCTATGGCTGGGAGTGACCGGCTGGCTCCTGAAAAGCTACAGTAAGCAGAATGATTACCAGACCCATGGTAGCAGCAGTGCCAAGTTGGGCTGATTTGATAGTACCAAGTGGCTCCTGCAATCTGCCATCAAAAAGTTGGCAGGCGAGTTTTGTTTTCCAGGGAAAAGCGCCGTTGTTTGTGTTTGGGGCCCTGTGGCTGGGAGTGGCCGCCTGTCGTCTTAGAATCCACGTTACGCAGCATGGTTCCCAGATCCAAGGTGGCACCAGTGCCAAGTCGGGCTGGTTTGATAGTACCAAGTGGCTCCTGCAATCTGCCATCCAGAAGCGGGGCAGCTTACTTTTGTTTGCCAGGGAAACGGGCCGAGGTATTTGTCTGGGGCCCAATGGCAGGGAGTGACCTCCTGGCTCCTGAAAAGCTATGCTAGGCAGGATGGTGACCAGACCCATGGTGGCACCAGTGCCAAGTTGGGCTGGTTTGATAGTACCAAGTGGCTCCTGCAATCTGCCATCAAAATGTTGGCAGGCGAGTTTTGTTTTCCGGGGAAAAGCGCCGTTGTTTGTGTTTGGGGTGCTGTGGCTCGGAGTGGCCGGGAGGCTGCTTAGAATCCACGATACGCAGGATGGTTCCCAGACCAGTGGTGGCACCAGTGCCAAGTTGGGCTGGTTTGATATTACCAAGTGGCTCCTGCAATCTGCCATCCAGAAGCGGGGTAGCTTACTTTTGTTTGCCAGGGAAATGGGCCGAAATTCTTGTCTGGGGGCCAGTGCCTGGGGCTGGCTGGCTGGCCCCTGAAAAGCTACGATAGGCAGGATGGTTTCCAGACCCATGGTGGCACCAGTGCCAAGTTGGGCTGGTTTGATAGTACCAAGTGGCTCCTGCAATCTGCCATCCAGAAGCGGGGCAGCTTAATTTTGTTTGCCAGGGAAACGGGCCGAGGTTTTTGTCTGGAGGCCTACGGCTGGGAATGACCGGCTGGCTCCTGAAATGCTACGATAGGCAGGATGGTGACCAGACCCATAGTGGCACCAGTGCCAAGTTGGGCTGGTTTGATTGTACCACGTGGCTCCTGCACTCTGCCATCAAAAAGCTAGCAGGCGAGTTTTGTTTTCCAGGGAAAAGCGCCGTTGTTTGTGATTGGGGGCCTGTGGCTGGGAGTGGCGGGCTGGCTCCTTAGAATCCACGATACGCAGGATGGTTCCCAGACCAGAGGTGGCACCAGTGCCAAGTCGGACTGGTTTGATGATGCCAAGTTGCTCCTGCAATCTGCCATCCAGAAGCGGGGTAGCTTACTTTTGTGTGCCAGGGAAACGGGCCGAGGTTTGTGGCTGGGGGCCCATGGCTGGGAGTGACCGGCTGGCTCCTGAAAAGCTACGATAGGCAGGATGGTTTCCAGACCCATGGTGGCACCAGTGCCAAGTTGGGCTGGTTTGATAGTACCAAGTGGCTCCTGCAATCTGCCATCAAAAAGTTGGCAGGCCAGTTTTGTTTTCCAGGGAAAAGCACCGTTGTTTGTGTTTGGGGGCCTGTGGCTGGGAGTGGCCAGCTGGCTACTTAGAATCCACGATACGCAGGATGGTTCCCAGACCCAAGTTGGCACCAGTGCCACGTCTGGCTGGTTTGATAGTACTAAATAACTCCTGCAATCTGCCATCCAGAAGCGGGGCAGCTGAATTTTGTTTGCCAGAGAAAAAGGCTGTTGTTTGCGTTTGGGGGCCTGTAGCTTGCAGTGGCGGGCTGACTCCTGAAAATCCATGATACGCAGAATGCTTCCCAGACCCAAGGTGGCACCAGTGACAAGTAGGGCTGGTTTGATAGTACCAAGTGGCTCCTGCAATCTGCCATCCAGAAGAGGGGCAGTTGAGTTTTGTTTGCCAGAGAAAAGGGCCGTGGTTTGTGTTTGGGGACATATGGCTGAGAGAGGCCGGCTGGCTCCTTAAAATCCACGATAGGCAAGATGGTTCCCAGATACAAGGTGGCACCAGTGCCACGTCTGGCTGGTTTGATAGTACTAAATAACTCCTGCAATCTGCCATCCAGAAGCGGGGCAGCTTACTTTTGTTTGCCAGGGAAACGGGCCGAGGTTTTTGTCTGGGGGCCTATGGCTGGGAGTGCCCGGCTGGCTCCTGAAAAGCTACATTAGGCAGGATGGTGACCAGACCCATGGTGGCACCAGTGCCAAGTTGGGCTGGTTTGATAGTACCAAGTGGCTCCTGCAATCTGCCATCAAAAAGTTGGCAGGCGAGTTTTGTTTTCCAGGGAAAAGCTCCGTTGTTTGTGTTTGGGGGCCTGTGGCTGGGAGTGGCCGACTCGCGCCTTAGAATCTACTTTACGCAGCATGGTTCCCAGAGCCAAGGTGGCACCAGTGCCAAGTCGGGCTGGTTTGATAGTACCAAGTGGCTCCTGCAATCTGCCATCAAAAAGTTGGCAGGCCAGTTTTGTTTTCCAGGGAAAAGCGCCGTTGTTTGTGTTTGGGGGCATATGGCTGGGAGTGGCCAGCTGGCTCCTAAGAATCCACGATACGCAGGATGGTTTCCAGACCAGAGGTGGCACCAGTGCCAAGTCGGGCTGGTTTGATGGTGCAAAGTGTCTCCTGCAATCTGCCATCCAGAAGCGGGGTAGCTTACTTTTGTTTGCCAGGGAAACGGGCAGAGCTTTGTGTCTGGGGCCTATGGCTGGGACTGACCGGCTGGCTCCTGAAAAGCTACGATACGCAGGATGGTGACCAGACCCATGGAGGCACCAGTGCCAAGTTGGGCTGGTTTGATAGTACCAAGTGGCTCCTGCAATCTGCCATCCAAAAGCAGGGCAGCTGAGTTTTGTTTGCCAAAGAAAAGGGCTGTGGTATGTGTTTGGGTCCTGTGGCTGGGAGTGGCCGGCTGGCTCCTTAAATTCCATGATACGCAGGATCGTTCCCAGACCCAAGGTGGCACCAGTGCCAAGTTGGGCTGGTTTGACAGTGTCAAGCGCCTCCTGCAATCTCCCATCCACAAGTGGGGCAGCTGAGATTTTTTTGCCTGTGAATCGGGCCATTGTTTTTGATTGGGTCTGTGGCCGAGAGTGGTCGGCTGGCTCCTGACAATCCACAATACGCAGGATGGTTCCCAGACCCAAGGTGGCACCAGTGCCAAGTTGGGCTGGTTTGATTGTACCAAGTGGCTCCTGCAATCTGCCATCCAGAAGCGGGGCAGCTGAGTTTTGTTTGCCAGACAAAAGGGCCGTGGTTTTTGTCTGGGGGCCTATGGCTCAGAGTGGCCGGCTGGCCCCTGAAAATCCACGATAGGCAGAATGGTTCCCAGACCCAAGGTGGCACCAGAGCCAAGTCGGGCTGGTTTGATGGTGCAAAGTGGCTCCTGCAATCTGCCATCCCGACGCGGGGCAGCGGATTTTTGTTTGCCAGACAACAAGTCCGTGGTTCATTTTTGGGGGCATATGGCTGGGAGTGGCCGGCTGGCTCCTTAAAAAGCTCGATAGGCATGATGGTTCCCAGGCCAGAGGTGGCACCAGTGCCAAGTTGGGCTGTTTTTGTAGTACCAAGTGCGTCCTGCAATTTGCCTTCCAGAAGAGGGGCAGTTGAGTTTTGTTTGCCAGAGAAAAGGGCCGTGGTTTGTATTTGAGGGCATATGGCTGAGAGTGGCCGGCTGACCCCACAAAATCCACAATAGCCAGGATGGTTCCCAGAGCCAAGGTGGCACCAGTGCCAAGTCGGGCTGGTTTGATAGTACTAAATAGCTCCTGCAATCTGCCACCCAGAAGCGGGGTAGCTTACTTTTGTTTGTCAGGGAAACGGGCAGAATTTTGTGTCTGGGGGCCAATGGCTGGGAGTGGCCAGCTGGCTCCTTAAAATGCACGATACGCCGGATGGTGACCAGACCCAAGGTGGCACCATTGCCAAGTCGGGCTGCTTTTGTAGTACCAAGTGCGTCCTGCAATTTCCCATCCAGAAGAGGGGCAGTTGAGTTTTGTTTACCAGAGTAAAGTGCCGTGGTTTGTTTTTGGGGGCCTATGGCTGAGAGTGGCCGGCTGGCCCCTGAAAATCCACGATAGGCAGGATGGTTCCCAGATCCAAGGTGGCACCAGTGCCAAGTCGGGCTGGTTTGATGGTGCAAAGTGGCTCCTGCAATCTGCCATCCAGACGCGGGGCAGCGGATTTTTGTTTGCTGGAGAAAAGTTCCGTGGTTTGTTTTTGGCGGTATACGGCTGGGCGTGGCCAGCTGGCTCCTTAAAAAGCTCGATACGCAGGATGGTTCCCTGACCGAAGGTGGCATCAGTGCCAAGTCGGGCTGTTTTCGTAGTACCAAGTTCGTCCTGCAATTTGCCATCCAGAAGAGGGGCAGTTGAGTTTTGTTTACCAGAGTAAAGTGCCGTGGTTTGTTTTTGGGGGCATATGGCTGAGAGTGGCCGGCTGGCCCCTGAAAATCCACGATAGGCAGGATGGTTCCCAGACCAGAGGTGGCACCAGTGCCAAGTCGGGCTGGTTTGATAGTAATAAATAGCTCCTGCAATCTGCCATCCAGAAGCGGGGCAGCTTACTTTTGTTTACCAGGGAAACGGGCCGAGCTTTGTGTCTGGGGGCCTATGGCTGGGAGTGACCGGCTGGCTCCTGAAAAGCTACGATAGGCAGGATGGTGACCAGACCCATGGTGGCACCAGTGCCAAGTTGGGCTGGTTTGATAGTACCAAGTGGCTCCTGCAATCTGCCATCAAAAAGTTGGCAGGCCAGTTTTGTTTTCCAGGGAAAAGCGCCGTTGTTTGTGTTTGGGGGCCTGTGGCTGGGAGTGGCCAGCTGGCTCCTTAGAATCCACGATACGCAGGATGGTTCCCAGACCAGAGGTGGCACCAGTGCCCAGTCGGGCTGGTTTGATGGTTCAAAGTGGCTCCTGCAATCTGCCATCCAGAAGCGGGGTAGCTTACTTTTGTTTGCCAGGGAAACGGGCAGAGCTTTGTGTCTGGGGCCTATGGCTAGGAGTGACCGGCTGGCTCCTGAAAAGCTACGATAGGCAGGATGGTTACCAGACCCATGGAGGCACCAGTGCCAAGATGGGCTGGTTTGATAGTACCAAGTCGCTCCTGCAATCTGCCATTCAAAAGCAGGGCAGCTGAGTTTTGTTTGCCAGAGAAAAGCGCTGTTGTTTGTGTTTGGGTTCCTGTAGCTGGGAGTGGCCGGCTGGCTCCTTAGAATCCACGATACGCAGGATGGTTCACAGACCAGAGGTGGCACCAGTACCAAGTCGGGCTGATTTGATAGTACCAAGTGGTTCCTGCAATCTGCCATCCAGAAGCGGGGCAGCTTACTTTTGTTTGCCAGGGATACGGGCCGAGGTTTTTTTCTGGGGGCCTATGGCTGGGAGTGACCGGCTGGCTCCTGAAAAGCTACAGTAGGCAGAATGATTACCAGACCCATGGTAGCAGCAGTGCCAAGTTGGGCTGATTTGATAGTACCAAGTGGCTCCTGCAATCTGCCATCAAAAAGTTGGCAGGCGAGTTTTGTTTTCCAGGGAAAAGCGCCGTTGTTTTTGTTTGGGGCCCTGTGGCTGGGAGTGGCCGCCTGTCGTCTTAGAATCCACGTTACGCAGCATGGTTCCCAGATCCAAGGTGGCACCAGTGCCAAGTCGGGCTGGTTTGATAGTACCAAGTGGCTCCTGCAATCTGCCATCCAGAAGCGGGGCAGCTTACTTTTGTTTGCCAGGGAAACGGGCCGAGGTATTTGTCTGGGGCCCTATGGCAGGGAGTGACTGGCTGGCTCCTGAAAAGCTACGATAGGCAGGATGTTTACCAGACCCATGGTGGCACCAGTGCCAAGTTGGGCTAATTTGATAGTACCAAGTGGCTCCTGCAATCTGCCATCCAGAAGCGGGGCAGCTTACTTTTGTTTTCCATGGAAACGGGCCGAGGTTTCTGTCTGGGGGTCTATGGCTGGGAGTGACCTCCTGGCTCCTGAAAAGCTATGCTAGGCAGGATGGTGACCAGACCCATGGTGGCACCAGTGCCAAGTTGGGCTGGTTTGATAGTACCAAGTGGCTCCTGCAATCTGCCATCAAAATGTTGGCAGGCGAGTTTTGTTTTCCGGGGAAAAGCGCCGTTGTTTGTGTTTGGGGTGCTGTGGCTCGGAGTGGCCGGGAGGCTGCTTAGAATCCACGATACGCAGGATGGTTCCCAGACCAGTGGTGGCACCAGTGCCAAGTTGGGCTGGTTTGATATTACCAAGTGGCTCCTGCAATCTGCCATCCAGAAGCGGGGTAGCTTACTTTTGTTTGCCAGGGAAATGGGCCGAAATTCTTGTCTGGGGGCCAGTGCCTGGGGCTGGCTGGCTGGCCCCTGAAAAGCTACGATAGGCAGGATGGTTTCCAGACCCATGGTGGCACCAGTGCCAAGTTGGGCTGGTTTGATAGTACCAAGTGGCTCCTGCAATCTGCCATCCAGAAGCGGGGCAGCTTAATTTTTTTTGCCAGGGAAACGGGCCGAGGTTTGTGTCTGGAGGCCTACGGCTGGGAATGACCGGCTGGCTCCTGAAATGCTACGATAGGCAGGATGGTGACCAGACCCATAGTGGCACCAGTGCCAAGTTGGGCTGGTTTGATTGTACCAAGTGGCTCCTGCACTCTGCCATCAAAAAGCTAGCAGGCGAGTTTTGCTTTCCAGGCAAAAGCGCCGTTGTTTGTGATTGGGGGCCTGTGGCTGGGAGTGGCTGGCTGGCTCCTTAGAATCCACGATACGCAGGATGGTTCCCAGACCAGAGGTGGCACCAGTGCCAAGTCGGGCTGGTTTGATGATGCCAAGTTGCTCCTGCAAACTGCCATCCAGAAGCGGGGTAGCTTACTTTTGTGTGCCAGGGAAACGGGCCGAGGTTTGTGGCTGGGGGCCCATGGCTGGGAGTGACCGGCTGGCTCCTGAAAAGCTACGATAGGCAGGATGGTGACCAGACCCATGGTGGCACCAGTGCCAAGTTGGGCTGGTTTGATAGTACCAAGTGGCTCCTGCAATCTGCCATCAAAAAGTTGGCAGGCCAGTTTTGTTTTCCAGGGAAAAGCACCGTTGTTTGTGTTTGGGGGCCTGTGGCTGGGAGTGGCCAGCTGGCTACTTAGAATCCACGATACGCTGGATGGTTCCCAGACCCAAGTTGGCACCAGTGCCAAGTCGGGCTGGTTTGATACTACCAAGTGGCTCGTGCAATCTGCCATCCAGAAGCGGGGCAGCTGAATTTTGTTTGCCAGAGAAAAAGGCTGTTGTTTGCGTTTGGGGGCCTGTAGCTTGCAGTGGCGGGCTGACTCCTGAAAATCCATGATACGCAGCATGCTTCCCAGACCCAAGGTGGCACCAGTGACAAGTAGGGCTGGTTTGATAGTACCAAGTGGCTCCTGCAATCTGCCATCCAGAAGAGGGGCAGTTGAGTTTTGTTTGCCAGAGAAAAGGGCCGTGGTTTGTGTTTGGGGGCATATGGCTGAGAGAGGCCGGCTGGCTCCTTAAAATCCACGATAGGCAAGATGGTTCCCAGATCCAAGGTGGCACCAGTTCCACGTCTGGCTGGTTTGATAGTACTAAATAACTCCTGCAATCTGCCATCCAGAAGCGGGGCAGCTTACTTTTGTTTGCCAGGGAAACGGGCCGAGGTTTTTGTCTGGGGGCCTATGGCTGGGAGTGACCGGCTGGCTCCTGAAAAGCTACGATAGGCAGGATGGTGACCAGACCGATGGTGGCACCAGAGCCAAGTTGGGCTGGTTTGATAGTACCAAGTGGCTCCTGCAATCTGCCATCAAAAAGTTGGCAGGCCAGTTTTGTTTTCCAGGGAAAAGCGCCGTTGTTTGTGTTTGGGGGCCTGTGGCTGGGAGTGGCCAGCTGGCTCCTAAGAATCCACGATACGCAGGATGGTTTCCAGACCAGAGGTGGCACCAGTGCCAAGTCGGGCTGGTTTGATGGTGCAAAGTGTCTCCTGCAATCTGCCATCCAGAAGCGGGTTAACTTACTTTTGTTTGCCAGGGAAACGGGCAGAGCTTTGTGTCTGGGGCCTATGGCTGGGACTGACCGGCTGGCTCCTGAAAAGCTACGATACGCAGGATGGTGACCAGACCCATGGAGGCACCAGTGCCAAGTTGGGCTGGTTTGATAGTACCAAGTGGCTCCTGCAATCTGCCATCCAAAAGCAGGGCAGCTGAGTTTTGTTTGCCAAAGAAAAGGGCTGTGGTATGTGTTTGGGTCCTGTGGCTGGGAGTGGCCGGCTGGCTCCTTAAATTCCATGATACGCAGCATCGTTCCCAGACCCAAGGTGGCACCAATGCCAAGTTGGGCTGGTTTGACAGTGTCAAGCGCCTCCTGCAATCTCCCATCCACAAGTGGGGCAGCTGAGATTTTTTTGCCTGGGAATCGGGCCGTTGTTTTTGATTGGGGTCTGTGGCCGAGAGTGGTCGGCTGGCTCCTGACAATCCACAATACGCAGGATGGTTCCCAGAGCCAAGGTGACACCAGTGCCAAGTCGGGCTGATTTGATTGTACCAAGTGCGTCCTGCAATCTGCCATCCAGAAGCGGGGCAGCTGAGTTTTGTTTGCCAGAGAAAAGGGCCGTGGTTTTTGTTTGGGGGCCTATGGCTCAGAGTGGCCGGCTGGCCCCTGAAAATCCACGATAGGCAGAATGGTTCCCAGACCCAAGGTGGCACCAGAGCCAAGTCGGGCTGGTTTGATGGTGCAAAGTGGCTCCTGCAATCTGCCATCCCGACGCGGGGCAGCTGATTTTTGTTTGCCAGAGAACAAGTCCGTGGTTCATTTTTGGGGGCATATGGCTGGGAGTGGCCGGCTGGCTCCTTAAAAAGCTCGATACGCAGCATGGTTCCCCGGCCAGAGGTGGCACCAGTGCCAAGTTGGGCTGTTTTTGTAGTACCAAGTGCGTCCTGCAATTTGCCTTCCAGAAGAGGGGCAGTTGAGTTTTGTTTACCAGAGTAAAGTGCCGTGGTTTGTGTTTGGGGGCCTATGGCTGAGAGGGGCCGGCTGACACCTGAAAATCCACAATAGGCAGGATGGTTCCCAGAGCCAAGGTGGCACCAGTGCCAAGTCGGGCTGGTTTGATAGTACTAAATAGCTCCTGCAATCTGCCATCAAAAAGTTGGCAGGCGAGTTTTCTTTTCCAGGGAAAAGCGCCGTTGTTTTTGTTTGGGGGCCTGTGCCTGGGAGTGTCCGGCTGGCTCCTTAGAATCCACGATACGCAGGATGGTTCCCAGACCCAAGGCGGCACCAGTGCCAAGTTGGGCTGGTTTGATGGTGCAAAGTGGCTCCTGCAATCTGCCATCCAGAAGCGGGGTAGATTACTTCTGTTTGCCAGGGAAACGGGCAGAGCTTTGTGTCTGGGGGCCTATGGCTGGGAGTGGCCAGCTGGCTCCTTAAAAGGCACCATACGCAGGATGGTGACCAGACCCAAGGTGGCACCAGTGCCAAGTCGGGCTGATTTTGTAGTACCAATTGCGTCCTGCAATTTGCCATCCAGAAGAGGGGCAGTTGAGTTTTGTTTACCAGAGTAAAGTGCCGTGGTTTGTCTTTGGGGGCATATGGCTGAGAGTGGCCGGCTGGCCCCTGAAAATCCACGATAGGCAGGATGGTTCCCAGACCAGAGGTGGCACCAGTGCCAAGTCGGGCTGGTTTGATAGTAATAAATAGCACCTGCAATCTGCCATCCAGAAGCGGGGCAGCTTACTTTTGTTTACCAGGGAAACGGGCCGAGCTTTGTGTCTGGGGGCCTATGGCTGGGAGTGACCGGCTGGCTCCTGAAAAGCTACGATAGGCAGGATGGTGACCAGACCCATGGTGGCACCAGTGCCAAGTTGGGCTGGTTTGATAGTACCAAGTGGCTCCTGCAATCTGCCATCAAAAAGTTGGCAGGCCAGTTTTGTTTTCCAGGGAAAAGCGCCGTTGTTTGTGTTTGGGGGCCTGTGGCTGGGAGTGGCCAGCTGGCTCCTTAGAATCCACGATACGCAGGATGGTTCCCAGACCAGAGGTGGCACCAGTGCCCAGTCGGGCTGGTTTGATGGTTCAAAGTGGCTCCTGCAATCTGCCATCCAGAAGCGGGGTAGCTTACTTTTGTTTGCCAGGGAAACGGGCAGAGCTTTGTGTCTGGGGCCTATGGCTAGGAGTGACCGGCTGGCTCCTGAAAAGCTACGATAGGCAGGATGGTTACCAGACCCATGGAGGCACCAGTGCCAAGATGGGCTGGTTTGATAGTACCAACTCGCTCCTGCAATCTGCCATTCAAAAGCAGGGCAGCTGAGTTTTGTTTGCCAGAGAAAAGCGCTGTTGTTTGTGTTTGGGTTCCTGTAGCTGGGAGTGGCCGGCTGGCTCCTTAGAATCCACGATACGCAGGATGGTTCACAGACCAGAGGTGGCACCAGTACCAAGTCGGGCTGATTTGATAGTACCAAGTGGTTCCTGCAATCTGCCATCCAGAAGCGGGGCAGCTTACTTTTGTTTGCCAGGGATACGGGCCGAGGTTTTTTTCTGGGGGCCTATGGCTGGGAGTGACCGGCTGGCTCCTGAAAAGCTACAGTAGGCAGAATGATTACCAGACCCATGGTAGCAGCAGTGCCAAGTTGGGCTGATTTGATAGTACCAAGTGGCTCCTGCAATCTGCCATCAAAAAGTTGGCAGGCGAGTTTTGTTTTCCAGGGAAAAGCGCCGTTGTTTTTGTTTGGGGCCCTGTGGCTGGGAGTGGCCGCCTGTCGTCTTAGAATCCACGTTACGCAGCATGGTTCCCAGATCCAAGGTGGCACCAGTGCCAAGTCGGGCTGGTTTGATAGTACCAAGTGGCTCCTGCAATCTGCCATCCAGAAGCGGGGCAGCTTACTTTTGTTTGCCAGGGAAACGGGCCGAGGTATTTGTCTGGGGCCCTATGGCAGGGAGTGACTGGCTGGCTCTTGAAAAGCTACGATAGGCAGGATGTTTACCAGACCCATGGTGGCACCAGTGCCAAGTTGGGCTAATTTGATAGTACCAAGTGGCTCCTGCAATCTGCCATCCAGAAGCGGGGCAGCTTACTTTTGTTTTCCATGGAAACGGGCCGAGGTTTCTGTCTGGGGGTCTATGGCTGGGAGTGACCTCCTGGCTCCTGAAAAGCTATGCTAGGCAGGATGGTGACCAGACCCATGGTGGCACCAGTGCCAAGTTGGGCTGGTTTGATAGTACCAAGTGGCTCCTGCAATCTTCGATCAAAATGTTGGCAGGCGAGTTTTGTTTTCCGGGGAAAAGCGCCGTTGTTTGTGTTTGGGGTGCTGTGGCTCGGAGTGGCCGGGAGGCTGCTTAGAATCCACGATACGCAGGATGGTTCCCAGACCAGTGGTGGCACCAGTGCCAAGTTGGGCTGGTTTGATATTACCAAGTGGCTCCTGCAATCTGCCATCCAGAAGCGGGGTAGCTTACTTTTGTTTGCCAGGGAAATGGGCCGAAATTCTTGTCTGGGGGCCAGTGCCTGGGGCTGGCTGGCTGGCCCCTGAAAAGCTACGATAGGCAGGATGGTTTCCAGACCCATGGTGGCACCAGTGCCAAGTTGGGCTGGTTTGATAGTACCAAGTGGCTCCTGCAATCTGCCATCCAGAAGCGGGGCAGCTTAATTTTTTTTGCCAGGGAAACGGGCCGAGGTTTGTGTCTGGAGGCCTACGGCTGGGAATGACCGGCTGGCTCCTGAAATGCTACGATAGGCAGGATGGTGACCAGACCCATAGTGGCACCAGTGCCAAGTTGGGCTGGTTTGATTGTACCAAGTGGCTCCTGCACTCTGCCATCAAAAAGCTAGCAGGCGAGTTTTGCTTTCCAGGCAAAAGCGCCGTTGTTTGTGATTGGGGGCCTGTGGCTGGGAGTGGCTGGCTGGCTCCTTAGAATCCACGATACGCAGGATGGTTCCCAGACCAGAGGTGGCACCAGTGCCAAGTCGGGCTGGTTTGATGATGCCAAGTTGCTCCTGCAATCTGCCATCCAGAAGCGGGGTAGCTTACTTTTGTGTGCCAGGGAAACGGGCCGAGGTTTGTGGCTGGGGGCCCATGGCTGGGAGTGACCGGCTGGCTCCTGAAAAGCTACGATAGGCAGGATGGTGACCAGACCCATGGTGGCACCAGTGCCAAGTTGGGCTGGTTTGATAGTACCAAGTGGCTCCTGCAATCTGCCATCAAAAAGTTGGCAGGCCAGTTTTGTTTTCCAGGGAAAAGCACCGTTGTTTGTGTTTGGGGGCCTGTGGCTGGGAGTGGCCAGCTGGCTACTTAGAATCCACGATACGCTGGATGGTTCCCAGACCCAAGTTGGCACCAGTGCCAAGTCGGGCTGGTTTGATACTACCAAGTGGCTCGTGCAATCTGCCATCCAGAAGCGGGGCAGCTGAATTTTGTTTGCCAGAGAAAAAGGCTGTTGTTTGCGTTTGGGGGCCTGTAGCTTGCAGTGGCGGGCTGACTCCTGAAAATCCATGATACGCAGCATGCTTCCCAGACCCAAGGTGGCACCAGTGACAAGTAGGGCTGGTTTGATAGTACCAAGTGGCTCCTGCAATCTGCCATCCAGAAGAGGGGCAGTTGAGTTTTGTTTGCCAGAGAAAAGGGCCGTGGTTTGTGTTTGGGGGCATATGGCTGAGAGAGGCCGGCTGGCTCCTTAAAATCCACGATAGGCAAGATGGTTCCCAGATCCAAGGTGGCACCAGTTCCACGTCTGGCTGGTTTGATAGTACTAAATAACTCCTGCAATCTGCCATCCAGAAGCGGGGCAGCTTACTTTTGTTTGCCAGGGAAACGGGCCGAGGTTTTTGTCTGGGGGCCTATGGCTGGGAGTGACCGGCTGGCTCCTGAAAAGCTACGATAGGCAGGATGGTGACCAGACCGATGGTGGCACCAGAGCCAAGTTGGGCTGGTTTGATAGTACCAAGTGGCTCCTGCAATCTGCCATCAAAAAGTTGGCAGGCCAGTTTTGTTTTCCAGGGAAAAGCGCCGTTGTTTGTGTTTGGGGGCCTGTGGCTGGGAGTGGCCAGCTGGCTCCTAAGAATCCACGATACGCAGGATGGTTTCCAGACCAGAGGTGGCACCAGTGCCAAGTCGGGCTGGTTTGATGGTGCAAAGTGTCTCCTGCAATCTGCCATCCAGAAGCAGGTTAACTTACTTTTGTTTGCCAGGGAAACGGGCAGAGCTTTGTGTCTGGGGCCTATGGCTGGGACTGACCGGCTGGCTCCTGAAAAGCTACGATACGCAGGATGGTGACCAGACCCATGGAGGCACCAGTGCCAAGTTGGGCTGGTTTGATAGTACCAAGTGGCTCCTGCAATCTGCCATCCAAAAGCAGGGCAGCTGAGTTTTGTTTGCCAAAGAAAAGGGCTGTGGTATGTGTTTGGGTCCTGTGGCTGGGAGTGGCCGGCTGGCTCCTTAAATTCCATGATACGCAGCATCGTTCCCAGACCCAAGGTGGCACCAATGCCAAGTTGGGCTGGTTTGACAGTGTCAAGCGCCTCCTGCAATCTCCCATCCACAAGTGGGGCAGCTGAGATTTTTTTGCCTGGGAATCGGGCCGTTGTTTTTGATTGGGGTCTGTGGCCGAGAGTGGTCGGCTGGCTCCTGACAATCCACAATACGCAGGATGGTTCCCAGAGCCAAGGTGACACCAGTGCCAAGTCGGGCTGATTTGATTGTACCAAGTGCGTCCTGCAATCTGCCATCCAGAAGCGGGGCAGCTGAGTTTTGTTTGCCAGAGAAAAGGGCCGTGGTTTTTGTTTGGGGGCCTATGGCTCAGAGTGGCCGGCTGGCCCCTGAAAATCCACGATAGGCAGAATGGTTCCCAGACCCAAGGTGGCACCAGAGCCAAGTCGGGCTGGTTTGATGGTGCAAAGTGGCTCCTGCAATCTGCCATCCCGACGCGGGGCAGCTGATTTTTGTTTGCCAGAGAACAAGTCCGTGGTTCATTTTTGGGGGCATATGGCTGGGAGTGGCCGGCTGGCTCCTTAAAAAGCTCGATACGCAGCATGGTTCCCTGGCCAGAGGTGGCACCAGTGCCAAGTTCGGCTGTTTTTGTAGTACCAAGTGCGTCCTGCAATTTGCCTTCCAGAAGAGGGGCAGTTGAGTTTTGTTTACCAGAGTAAAGTGCCGTGGTTTGTGTTTGGGGGCCTATGGCTGAGAGGGGCCGGCTGACACCTGAAAATCCACAATAGGCAGGATGGTTCCCAGAGCCAAGGTGGCACCAGTGCCAAGTCGGGCTGGTTTGATAGTACTAAATAGCTCCTGCAATCTGCCATCAAAAAGTTGGCAGGCGAGTTTTCTTTTCCAGGGAAAAGCGCCGTTGTTTTTGTTTGGGGGCCTGTGCCTGGGAGTGTCCGGCTGGCTCCTTAGAATCCACGATACGCAGGATGGTTCCCAGACCCAAGGCGGCACCAGTGCCAAGTTGGGCTGGTTTGATGGTGCAAAGTGGCTCCTGCAATCTGCCATCCAGAAGCGGGGTAGATTACTTTTGTTTGCCAGGGAAACGGGCAGAGCTTTGTGTCTGGGGGCCTATGGCTGGGAGTGGCCAGCTGGCTCCTTAAAATGCACCATACGCAGGATGGTGACCAGACCCAAGGTGGCACCAGTGCCAAGTCGGGCTGATTTTGTAGTACCAATTGCGTCCTGCAATTTGCCATCCAGAAGAGGGGCAGTTGAGTTTTGTTTACCAGAGTAAAGTGCCGTGGTTTGCTTTTGGGGGCCTATGGCTGAGAGTGGCCGGCTGGCCCCTGAAAATCCACGATAGGCAGGATGGTTCCCAGATCCAAGGTGGCACCAGTGCCAAGTCGGGCTGGTTTGATGGTGCAAAGTTGCTCCTGCAATCTGCCATCCAGACGCGGGGCAGCGGATTTTTGTTTGCTGGAGAAAATTTCCGTGGTTTGTTTTTGGCGGTATATGGCTGGGCGTGGCCGGCTGGCTCCTTAAAAAGCCCGATACACAGGATGGTTCCCTGACCCAAGGTGGCATCAGTGCCAAGTCGGGCTGTTTTCGTAGTACCAAGTGCGTCCTGCAATTTGCCATCCAGAAGAGGGGCAGTTGAGTTTTGTTTGCCAGAGAAAAGGGCAGTGGTTTGTGTTTGGGGGCATATGGCTGAGAGTGGCCGGCTGACTCCTGAAAATCCACGATAGGCAGGATGGTTCCCAGACCAGAGGTGGCACCAGTGCCAAGTCGGGCTGGTTTGATAGTAATAAATAGCTCCTGCAATCTGCCATCCAGAAGCGGGGCAGCTTACTTTTGTTTGCCAGGGAAACGGGCCGAGCTTTGTGTCTGGGGGCCTATGGCTGGGAGTGACCGGCTGGCTCCTGAGAAGCTACGATAGGCAGGATGGTTACCAGACCCATGGAGGCACCAGTGCCAAGTTGGGCTGGTTTGATAGTACCAAGTCGCTCCTGCAATCTGCCATCCAAAAGCAGGGCAACTGAGTTTTGTTTGCCAGAGAAAAGCGCTGTTGTTTGTGTTTGGGGTCCTGTGGCTGGGAGTGGCCGGCTGGCTCCTTAGAATCCACGATACGCAGTATGGTTCCCAGACCCATGGTGGCACCAGTGCCAAGTCGGGCTGGTTTGATAGTACCAAGTGGTTCCTGCAATCTGCCATCCAGAAGCGGGGCAGCTTACTTATGTTTACCATGGAAATGGGCCGAGATTTGTGTCTGGGCGCCCATGGCTGGGAGAGACCGGCTGGCTCCTGAAATGCTACGATAGGCAGGATAGTGACCAGACCCATGGTGGCACCAGTGCCAAGTTGGGCTGGTTTGATAGCACCAAGTGGCTCCTGCAATCTGCCATCAAAAAGTTGGCAGGCGAGTTTTGTTTTCCAGGGAAAAGCGCCGTTGTTTGTGTTTGGGGGCCTGTGGCTGGGAGTGACCGGCTGGCTCCTTAGAATCCACGATACGCAGGATGGTTCCCAGACCTGAGGTGGCACCAGTGCCACGTCGGGATAGTTTGATGGTGCAAAGTGCCTCCTGCAATCTGCCATCCAGAAGCGGGGTAGATTACTTTTGTTTGCCAGGGAAACGGGCCGAGGTTTGTGGCTGGGGGCCTATGGCTGGGAGTGACCAGCTGGCTCCTGAAAAGCTACGATAGGCAGGATGATTACCAGACCCATGGTAGCAGCAGTGCCAAGTTGGGCTGATTTGATAGTACCAAGTGTCTCCTGCAATCTGCCATCAAAAAGTTGGCAGGCGAGTTTTGTTTTCCAGGGAAAAGCGCCGTTGTTTGTGTTTGGGTCCCTGTGGCTGGGAGTGGCCGCCTGTCGTCTTAGAATCCACGTTACGCAGCATGGTTCCCAAATCCAAGGTGACACCAGTGCCAAGTCGGGCTGGTTTGATAGTACCAAGTGGCTCCTGCAATCTGCCATCCAGAAGCGGGGCAGCTTACTTTTGTTTGCCAGGGAAACGGGCCGAGGTATTTGTCTGGGGCCCTATGGCAGGGAGTGACTGGCTGGCTCCTGAAAAGCTACGATAGGCAGGATGTTTACCAGACCCATGGTGGCACCAGTGCCAAGTTGGGCTAATTTGATAGTACCAAGTGGCTCCTGCAATCTGCCATCCAGAAGCGGGGCAGCTTACTTTTGTTTTCCATGGAAACGGGCCGAGGTTTCTGTCTGGGGGTCTATGGCTGGGAGTGACCTCCTGGCTCCTTAGAACCCACGATACGCAGGATGGTTCCCAGACCAGAGGTGGCACCAGTGCCAAGTCGGGCTGGTTTGATGATGCCAATTTGCTCCTGCAATCTGCCATCCAGAAGCGGGGTATCTTACTTTTGTGTGCCAGGGAAACGGGCCGACGTTTTTGGTTGGGGGCCCATGGCTGGGAGTGACCGGCTGGCTCCTGAAAAGCTACGATAGGCAGGATGGTGACCAGACCCATGGTGGCACCAGTGCCAAGTTGGGCTGGTTTGATAGTACCAAGTGGCTCCTGCAATCTGCCATCAAAAAGTTGGCAGGCCAGTTTTGTTTTCCAGGGAAAAGCACCGTTGTTTGTGTTTGGGGGCCTGTGGCTGGGAGTGGCCAGCTGGCTACTTAGAATCCACGATACGCAGGATGGTTCCCAGACCCAAGGTGGCACCAGTGCCAAGTCAGGCTGGTTTGATACTACCTAGTGGCTCCTGCAATCTGCCATCCAGAAGCGGGGCAGCTGAATTTTGTTTGCCAGAGAAAAAGGCTGTTGTTTGTGTTTGGGGGCCTGTAGCTTGCAGTGGCGGGCTGGCTCCTGAAAATCCATGATACGCACCATGCTTCCCAGACCCAAGGTGGCACCAGTGCCAAGTAGGGCTGGTTTGATAATACCAAGTGGCTCCTGCAATCTGCCATCCAGAAGAGGGGCAGTTGAGTTTTGTTTGCCAGAGAAAAGGGCCGTGGTTTGTGTTTGGGGGCATATGGCTGAGAGAGGCCGGCTGGCTCCTTAAATCCACGATAGGCAAGATGGTTCCCAGATACAAGGTGGCACCAGTGCCACGTCTGGCTGGTTTGATAGTACTAACTCCTGCAATCTGCCATCCAGAAGCGGGGCAGCTTACTTTTGTTTGCCAGGGAAACGGGCCGAGGTTTTTGTCTGGGGGCCTATGGCTGGGAGTGACCGGCTGGCTCCTGAAAAGCTACAATAGGCAGGATGGTGACCAGACCCATGGTGGCACCAGTGCCAAGTTGGGCTGGTTTGATAGTACCAAGTGGCTCCTGCAATCTGCCATCAAAAAGTTGGCAGGCGAGTTTTGTTTTCCAGGGAAAAGCGCCGTTGTTTGTGTTTGGGGGCCTGTGGCTGGGAGTAGTCGCCTGGCGCCTTAGAATTTACGTTACGCAGCATGGTTCCCAGAGCCAAGGTGGCACCAGTGCCAAGTCGGGCTGGTTTGATAGTACCAAGTGGCTCCTGCAATCTGCCATCAAAAAGTTGGCAGGCCAGTTTTGTTTTCCAGGGAAAAGCGCCGTTGTTTGTGTTTGGGGGCCTGTGGCTGGGAGTGGCCAGCTGGCTCCTAAGAATCTACGATACGCAGGATGGTTTCCAGACCAGAGGTGGCACCAGTGCCAAGTCGGGCTGGTTTGATGGTGCAAAGTGTCTCCTGCAATCTGCCATCCAGAAGCGGGGCAGCTTACTTTTGTTTGCCAGGGAAAAGGGCAGAGATTTGTGTCTGGGGCCTATGGCTGGGACTGACCGGCTGGCTCCTGAAAAACTACGATACGCAGGATGGTGACCAGACCCATGGAGGCACCAGTGCCAAGTTGGGCTGGTTTGATAGTACCAAGTGGCTCCTGCAATCTGCCATCCAAAAGCAGGGCAGCTGAGTTTTGTTTGCCAAAGAAAAGGGCTGTGGTATGTGTTTGGGTCCTGTGGCTGGGAGTGGCCGGCTGGCCCCTGAAAATCCACGATAGGCAGGATGGTTCCCAGACCCAAGGTGGCACCAGAGCCAAGTCGGGCTGGTTTGATGGTGCAAAGTGGCTCCTGCAATCTGCCATCCCAACGCGGGGCAGCTGATTTTTGTTTGCCAGAGAACAAGTCCGTGGTTCATTTTTGGGGGCATATGGCTGGGAGTGGCCGGCTGGCTCCTTAAAAACCTCGATACGCATGATGGTTCCCAGGCCAGAGGTGGCACCAGTGCCAAGTTGGGCTGTTTTTGTAGTACCAAGTGCGTCCTGCAATTTGCCATCCAGAAGAGGGGCAGTTGAGTTTTGTTTGCCAGAGAAAAGGGCCGTGGTTTGTGTTTGAGGGCATATGGCTGAGAGTGGCCGGCTGACACCTGAAAATCCACAATAGGCAGGATGGTTCCCAGAGCCAAGGTGGCACCAGTGCCAAGTCGGGCTGGTTTGATAGTAATAAATAGCTCCTGCAATCTGCCATCAAAAAGTTGGCAGGCGAGTTTTGTTTTCCAGGGAAAAGCGCCGTTGTTTTTGTTTGGGGGCCTGTGGCTGGGAGTGTCCGGCTGGCTCCTTAGAATCCACGATACGCAGGATGGTTCCCAGACCAGAAGTGGCACCAGTGCCAAGTTGGGCTGGTTTGATGGTGCAAAGTGGCTCCTGCAATCTGCCATCCAGAAGCGGGGTAACTTACTTTTGTTTGCCAGGGAAACGGGCAGAATTTTTTGTCTGGGGGCCAATGGCTGGGAGTGGCCAGCTGGCTCCTTAAAATGCACGATACACAGGATGGTGACCAGACCCAAGGTGGTACCAGTGCCAAGTCGGGCTGCTTTTGTAGTACCAAGTGCGTCCTGGAATTTGCCATCCAGAAGAGGGGCAGTTGAGTTTTGTTTACCAGAGTAAAGTGCCGTGGTTTGTTTTTGGGGGCCTATGGCTGAGAGTGGCCGGCTGGCCCCTGAAAATCCACGATAGGCAGGATGGTTCCCAGATCCAAGGTGGCACCAGTGCCAAGTCGGGCTGGTTTGATGGTGCAAAGTGGCTCCTGCAATCTGCCATCTAGACGCGGGGCAGCGGATTTTTGTTTGCTGGAGAAAATTTCCGTGGTTTGTTTTTGGCGGTATATGGTTGGGCGTGGCCGGCTGGCTCCTTAAAAAGCTCGATACGCAGGATGGTTCCGAGATCCAAGGTGGGACCAGTGCCAAGTCGGGCTGGTTTTATGTTACAAAGTGGCTCCTGCAATCTGCCATCAAAAAGTTGGCAGGCGAGTTTTGTTTTCCAGGGAAAAGCGCCGTTGTTTGTGTTTGGGGACCTGTGGCTGGGAGTGGCCGGCTGGCTCCTTAGAATCCACGATACGCAGGATGGTTCCCAGACCCAAGGTGGCAGCAGTGCCAAGTTGGGCTGGTTTGATGGTGCAAAGTGGCTCCTCTAATCTGCCATCCAGAAGCGGGGTAGCTTACTTTTGTTTGCCAGGGAAACGGGCAGAGCTTTGTGTCTGGGGGCCTATGGCTCAGAGTGGCCGGCTGGCCCCTGAAAATCCACGATAGGCAGAATGGTTCCCAGACCCAAGGTGGCACCAGTGCCAAGTTGGGCTGTTTTTGAAGTACCAAGTGCGTCCTGCAATTTGCCTTCCAGAAGAGGGGCAGTTGAGTTTTGTTTGCCAGAGAAAAGGGCCGTGGTTTGTGTTTGAGGGCATATGGCTGAGAGTGGCCGGCTGACACCACAAAATCCACAATAGGCAGGATGGTTCCCAGAGCCAAGGTGGCACAAGTGCCAAGTCGGGCTGGTTTGATAGTACTAAATAGCTCCTGCAATCTGCCATCCAGAAGCGGGGTAGCTTAATTTTGTTTGTCAGGGAAACGGGCAGAGCTTTGTGTGTGGGGTCCTGTGGCTGGGAGTGGCCGGCTGGCTCCTTAGAATCCACGATACACAGGATGGTTCCCAGACCAGTGGTGGCACCAGTGCCAAGTTGGGCTGGTTTGATAGTACCAAGTGGCTCCTGCAATCTGCCATCAAAAAGTTGGCAGGCGAGTTTTGTTTACCAGAGTAAAGTGCCGTGGTTTGTTTTTGGGGGCCTATGGCTGAGAGTGGCCGACTGGCCCCTGAAAATCCACAATAGGCAGGATGGTTCCCAGATCCAAGGTGGCACCAGTGCCAAGTCGGGCTGGTTTGATGGTGCAAAGTGGCTCCTGCAATCTGCCATCCAGACGCGGGGCAGCGGATTTTTGTTTGCTGGAGAAAAGTTCCGTGGTTTGTTTTTGGCGGTATACGGCTGGGCGTGGCCGGCTGGCTCCTTAAAAAGCTCGATACGCAGGATGGTTCCCTGACCCAATGTGGCATCAGTGCCAAGTCGGGCTGTTTTCGTAGTACCAAGTGCGTCCTGCAATTTGCCGTCCAGAAGAGGGGCAGTTGAGTTTTGTTTGCCCGAGAAAAGGACCGTGGTTTGTGTTTGGGGGCATATAGCTGAGAGTGGCCGGCTGGCCCCTGAAAATCCACGATAGGCAGGATGGTTCCCAGAGCCAAGGTGGCATCACTGCCAAGTTGGGCTGGTTTGATAGTAATAAATAGCTCCTGCAATCTGCCATCCAGAAGCGGGGCAGCTTACTTTTGTTTGCCAGGGAAACGGGCCGAGGTTTGTGTCTGTGGGCCTATGGCTGGGAGTGACCGGCTGGCTCCTGAAAAGCTACGATAGGCAGGATGGTGACCAGACCCATGGTGGCAGCAGTGCCAAGTTGGGCTGGTTTGATAGTACCAAGTGGCTCCTGCAATCTACCATCAAAAAGTTGGCAGGCGAATTTTGTTTTCCAGGCCAAAGCGCCGTTGTTTGTGTTTGGCGGCCTGTGGCTGGGAGTGGCCGCATGGCGCCTTAGAATCTATGTTACGCAGCATGGTTCCCAGAGCCAAGGTGGCACCAGTGCCAAGTCGGGCTGGTTTGATAGTACCAAGTGTCTCCTGCAATCTGCCATCCAGAAGCGGGGTAGCTTACTTTTGTTTGCCAGGGAAACGGGCCGAGGTTTTTGTCTGGGGGCCTATGGCTGGGAGTGACCGGCTGGCTCCTGAAAAGCTACGATAGGCAGGATGGTGACCAGACCCATGGTGGCACCAGTGCCAAGTTGGGCTGGTTTGATAGTACTAAGCGGCTCCTGCAATCTGCCATCAAAAAGTTGGCAGGCGAGTTTTGTTTGCCAGGGAAAAGCGCCGTTGTTTGTGTTTGTTGGCCTGTGACCGGGAGTGGCCAGCTGGCTCCTTAGAATCCACGATACGCAGGATGGTTCCCAGACCAGAGGTGGCACCAGTGCCAAGTCGGGCTGGTTTGATGGTTCAAAGTGGCTCCTTCAATCTGCCATCCAGAAGCGGGGTAGCTTACTTTTGTTTGCCAGGGAATCGGGCAGAGCTTTGTGTCTGGGGCCTATGGCTGGGACTGACCGGCTGGCTCCTGAAAAGCTACGATAGGCAGGATGGTTACCAGACCCATGGAGGCACCAGTGCCAAGTTGGGCTGGTTTGATAGTACCAAGTGGTTCCTGAAATCTGCCATGCAGAAGCGGGACAGCTTACTTTTATTTACCATGGAAATGGGCCGAGCTTTGTGTCTGGGCGCCTGTGGCTGGGAGTGACCGGCTGGCTCCTGAAAAGCTACGATAGGCAGGATTGTGACAAGACCTATGGTGGCACCAGTGCCAAGTTGCGCTGGTTTGATAGCACGAAGTGGCTCCTGCAATCTGCCATCAAAAAGTTGGTAGGCGAGTTTTGTTTTCCAGGGAAAACAGCCGTTGTTTTTGTTTGGGGGCCTGTGGCTGGGAGTGGCCGGCTGGCTCCTTAGAATCCACGATACGCAGGATGGTTCCCAGACCAGAGGTGGCACCAGTGCCAAGTTGGGCTGTTTTTGTAATACCAAGTGCGTCCTGCAATTTGCCTTCCAGAAGAGGGGCAGTTGAGTTTTGTTTGCCAGAGAAAAGGGCCGTGGTTTGTGTTTGAGGGCATATGGCTGAGAGTGGCCGGCTGACACCACAAAATCCACAATAGGCAGGATGGTTCCCAGAGCCAAGGTGGCACCAGTGCCAAGTCGGGCTGGTTTGATAGTACTAAATAGCTCCTGCAATCTGCCATCCAGAAGCGGGGTAGCTTAATTTTGTTTGTCAGGGAAACGGGCAGAGCTTTGTGTCTGGGGTCCTGTGGCTGGGAGTGACCGGCTGGCTCCTGAAATGCTACGTTAGGCAGGATGGTGACCAGACCCATAGTGGCACCAGTGCCAAGTTTGGCTGGTTTGATTGTACCAAGTGGCTCCTGCACTCTGCCATCAAAAAGCTAGCAGGCGAGTTTTGTTTTCCAGGGAAAAGCGCCGTTGTTTGTGATTGGGGGCCTGTGGCTGGGAGTGGCTGGCTGGCTCCTTAGAATCCACGATACGCAGGATGGTTCCCAGACCAGAGGTGGCACCAGTGCCAAGTCGGGCTGGTTTGATGATGCCAAGTTGCTCCTGCAATCTGCCATCCAGAAGCGGGGTAGCTTACTTTTGTGTGCCAGGGAAACGGGCCGAGGTTTGTGGCTGGGGGCCCATGGCTGGGAGTGACCGGCTGGCTCCTGAAAAGCTACGATAGGCAGGATGGTGACCAGACCCATGGTGGCACCAGTGCCAAGTTGGGCTGGTTTGATAGTACCAAGTGGCTCCTGCAATCTGCCATCAAAAAGTTGGCAGGCCAGTTTTGTTTTCCAGGGAAAAGCACCGTTGTTTGTGTTTGGGGGCCTGTGGCTGGGAGTGGCCAGCTGGCTACTTAGAATCCACGATACGCTGGATGGTTCCCAGACCCAAGTTGGCACCAGTGCCAAGTCGGGCTGGTTTGATACTACCAAGTGGCTCGTGCAATCTGCCATCCAGAAGCGGGGCAGCTGAATTTTGTTTGCCAGAGAAAAAGGCTGTTGTTTGCGTTTGGGGGCCTGTAGCTTGCAGTGGCGGGCTGACTCCTGAAAATCCATGATACGCAGCATGCTTCCCAGACCCAAGGTGGCACCAGTGACAAGTAGGGCTGGTTTGATAGTACCAAGTGGCTCCTGCAATCTGCCATCCAGAAGAGGGGCAGTTGAGTTTTGTTTGCCAGAGAAAAGGGCCGTGGTTTGTGTTTGGGGGCATATGGCTGAGAGAGGCCGGCTGGCTCCTTAAAATCCACGATAGGCAAGATGGTTCCCAGATCCAAGGTGGCACCAGTTCCACGTCTGGCTGGTTTGATAGTACTAAATAACTCCTGCAATCTGCCATCCAGAAGCGGGGCAGCTTACTTTTGTTTGCCAGGGAAACGGGCCGAGGTTTTTGTCTGGGGGCCTATGGCTGGGAGTGACCGGCTGGCTCCTGAAAAGCTACGATAGGCAGGATGGTGACCAGACCGATGGTGGCACCAGAGCCAAGTTGGGCTGGTTTGATAGTACCAAGTGGCTCCTGCAATCTGCCATCAAAAAGTTGGCAGGCCAGTTTTGTTTTCCAGGGAAAAGCGCCGTTGTTTGTGTTTGGGGGCCTGTGGCTGGGAGTGGCCAGCTGGCTCCTAAGAATCCACGATACGCAGGATGGTTTCCAGACCAGAGGTGGCACCAGTGCCAAGTCGGGCTGGTTTGATGGTGCAAAGTGTCTCCTGCAATCTGCCATCCAGAAGCAGGTTAACTTACTTTTGTTTGCCAGGGAAACGGGCAGAGCTTTGTGTCTGGGGCCTATGGCTGGGACTGACCGGCTGGCTCCTGAAAAGCTACGATACGCAGGATGGTGACCAGACCCATGGAGGCACCAGTGCCAAGTTGGGCTGGTTTGATAGTACCAAGTGGCTCCTGCAATCTGCCATCCAAAAGCAGGGCAGCTGAGTTTTGTTTGCCAAAGAAAAGGGCTGTGGTATGTGTTTGGGTCCTGTGGCTGGGAGTGGCCGGCTGGCTCCTTAAATTCCATGATACGCAGCATTGTTCCCAGACCCAAGGTGGCACCAATGCCAAGTTGGGCTGGTTTGACAGTGTCAAGCGCCTCCTGCAATCTCCCATCCACAAGTGGGGCAGCTGAGATTTTTTTGCCTGGGAATCGGGCCGTTGTTTTTGATTGGGGTCTGTGGCCGAGAGTGGTCGGCTGGCTCCTGACAATCCACAATACGCAGGATGGTTCCCAGAGCCAAGGTGACACCAGTGCCAAGTCGGGCTGATTTGATTGTACCAAGTGCGTCCTGCAATCTGCCATCCAGAAGCGGGGCAGCTGAGTTTTGTTTGCCAGAGTAAAGGGCCGTGGTTTTTGTTTGGGGGCCTATGGCTCAGAGTGGCCGGCTGGCCCCTGAAAATCCACGATAGGCAGAATGGTTCCCAGACCCAAGGTGGCACCAGAGCCAAGTCGGGCTGGTTTGATGGTGCAAAGTGGCTCCTGCAATCTGCCATCCCGACGCGGGGCAGCTGATTTTTGTTTGCCAGAGAACAAGTCCGTGGTTCATTTTTGGGGGCATATGGCTGGGAGTGGCCGGCTGGCTCCTTAAAAAGCTCGATACGCAGCATGGTTCCCCGGCCAGAGGTGGCACCAGTGCCAAGTTCGGCTGTTTTTGTAGTACCAAGTGCGTCCTGCAATTTGCCTTCCAGAAGAGGGGCAGTTGAGTTTTGTTTGCCAGAGAAAAGGGCCGTGGTTTGTGTTTGGGGGCATATGGCTGAGAGTGGCCGGCTGGCCCCTGAAAATCCACGATAGGCAGGATGGTTCCCAGACCAGAGGTGGCACCAGTACCAAGTCGGGCTGGTTTGATAGTAATAAATAGCTCCTGCAATCTGCCATCCAGAAGCGGGGCAGCTTACTTTTGTTTGCCAGGGAAACGGGCCGAGCTTTGTGTCTGGGGCCTATGGCTGGGACTGACCGGCTGGCTCCTGAAAAGCTACGATAGGCAGGATGGTGACCAGACCCATGGTGGCACCAGTGCCAAGTTGGGCTGGTTTGATAGTACCAAGTGGCTCCTGCACTCTGCCATCCAAAAGCAGGGCAGCTGAGTTTTGTTTGCCAAAGAAAAGGGCTGTGGTATGTGTTTGAGTCCTGTGGCTAGGAGTGGCCGGCTGGTTCCTTAAATTCCATGATACGCAGCATCGTTCCCAGACCCAAGGTGGCACCAGTGCCAAGTTGGGCTGGTTTGACAGTGTCAAGCGCCTCCTGCAATCTCCCATCCACAAGTGGGGCAGCTGAGATTTTTTTGCCTGTGAATCGGGCCGTTGTTTTTGATTGGGGTCTGTGGCCGAGAGTGGTCGGCTGGCTCCTGACAATCCACAATACGCAGGATGGTTCCCAGAGCCAAGGTGGCACCAGTGCCAAGTTGGGCTGGTTTGATTGTACCAAGTGCGTCCTGCAATCTGCCATCCAGAAGCGGGGCAGCTGAGTTTTGTTTGCCAGAGTAAAGGGCCGTAGTTTTTGTTTGGGGGCCTATGGCTCAGAGTGGCCGGCTGGCCCCTGAAAATCCACGATAGGCAGAATGGTTCCCAGACCCAAGGTGGCACCAGAGCCAAGTCGGGCTGGTTTGATGGTGCAAAGTGGCTCCTGCAATCTGCCATCCCGACGCGGGGCAGCTGATTTTTGTTTGCCAGAGAACAAGTCCGTGGTTCATTTTTGGGGGCATATGGCTGGGAGTGGCCGGCTGGCTCCTTAAAAAGCTCGATACGCATGATGGTTCCCAGGCCAGAGGTGGCACCAGTGCCAAGTTGGGCTGTTTTTGTAGTACCAAGTGCGTCCTGCAATTTGCCTTCCAGAAGAGGGGCAGTTGAGTTTTGTTTGCCAGAGAAAAGGGCCGTGGTTTGTGTTTGAGGGCATATGGCTGAGAGTGGCCGGCTGACACCTGAAAATCCACAATAGGCAGGATGGTTCCCAGAGCCAAGGTGGCACCAGTGCCAAGTCGGGCTGGTTTGATAGTACTAAATAGCTCCTGCAATCTGCCATCAAAAAGTTGGCAGGCGAGTTTTCTTTTCCAGGGAAAAGCGCCGTTGTTTTTGTTTGGGGGCCTGTGCCTGGGAGTGTCCGGCTGGCTCCTTAGAATCCACGATACGCAGGATGGTTCCCAGACCCAAGGCGGCACCAGTGCCAAGTCGGGCTGGTTTGATGGTGCAAAGTGGCTCCTGCAATCTGCCATCCAGAAGCGGGGTAGATTACTTTTGTTTGCCAGGGAAACGGGCAGAGCTTTGTGTCTGGGGGCCTATGGCTGGGAGTGGCCAGCTGGCTCCTTAAAATGCACCATACGCAGGATGGTGACCAGACCCAAGGTGGCACCAGTGCCAAGTCGGGCTGCTTTTGTAGTACCAATTGCGTCCTGCAATTTGCCATCCAGAAGAGGGGCAGTTGAGTTTTGTTCACCAGAGTAAAGTGCCGTGGTTTGTTTTTGGGGGCCTATGGCTGAGAGTGGCCGGCTGGCCCCTGAAAATCCACGATAGGCAGGATGGTTCCCAGATCCAAGGTGGCACCAGTGCCAAGTCGGGCTGGTTTGATAGTACTAAATAGCTCCTGCAATCTGCCACCCAGAAGCGGGGCAGCGGATTTTTGTTTGCTGGAGAAAATTTCCGTGGTTTGTTTTAGGCGGTATATGGCTGGGCGTGGCCGGCTGGCTCCTTAAAAAGCCCGATACACAGGATGGTTCCCTGACCCATAGTGGCATCAGTGCCAAGTCGGGCTGTTTTCGTAGTACCAAGTGCGTCCTGCAATTTGCCATCCAGAAGAGGGGCAGTTGAGTTTTGTTTGCCAGAGAAAAGGGCAGTGGTTTGTGTTTGGGGGCATATGGCTGAGAGTGGCCGGCTGACTCCTGAAAATCCACGATAGGCAGGATGGTTCCCAGACCAGAGGTGGCACCAGTGCCAAGTCGGGCTGGTTTGATAGTAATAAATAGCTCCTGCAATCTGCCATCCAGAAGCGGGGCAGCTTACTTTTGTTTGCCAGGGAAACGGGCCGAGCTTTGTGTCTGGGGGCCTATGGCTGGGAGTGACCGGCTGGCTCCTGAGAAGCTACGATAGGCAGGATGGTTACCAGACCCATGGTGGCACCAGTGCCAAGTTGGGCTGGTTTGATAGTACCAAGTCGCTCCTGCAATCTGCCATCCAAAAGCAGGGCAACTGAGTTTTCTTTGCCAGAGAAAAGCGCTGTTGTTTGTGTTTGGGGTCCTGTGGCTGGGAGTGGCCGGCTGGCTCCTTAGAATCCACGATACGCAGGATGGTTCCCAGACCCAAGGTGGCACCAGCGCCAAGTCGGGCTGGTTTGATAGTACCAAGTGGTTCCTGCAATCTGCCATCCAGAAGCGGGGCAGCTTACTTTTGTTTACCATGGAAATGGGCCGAGATTTGTGTCTGGGCGCCCATGGCTGGGAGAGACCGGCTGGCTCCTGAAATGCTACGATAGGCAGGATAGTGACCAGACCCATGGTGGCACCAGTGCCAAGTTGGGCTGGTTTGATAGCACCAAGTGGCTCCTGCAATCTGCCATCAAAAAGTTGGCAGGCGAGTTTTGTTTTCCAGGGAAAAGCGCCGTTGTTTGTGTTTGGGGGCCTGTGGCTGGGAGTGACCGGCTGGCTCCTTAGAATCCACGATACGCAGGATGGTTCCCAGACCTGAGGTGGCACCAGTGCCACGTCGGGATAGTTTGATGGTGCAAAGTGCCTCCTGCAATCTGCCATCCAGAAGCGGGGTAGATTACTTTTGTTTGCCAGGGAAACGGGCCGAGGTTTGTGGCTGGGGGCCTATGGCTGGGAGTGACCAGCTGGCTCCTGAAAAGCTACGATAGGCTGGATGATTACCAGACCCATGGTAGCAGCAGTGCCAAGTTGGGCTGATTTGATAGTACCAAGTGTCTCCTGCAATCTGCCATCAAAAAGTTGGCAGGCGAGTTTTGTTTTCCAGGGAAAAGCGCCGTTGTTTGTGTTTGGGTCCCTGTGGCTGGGAGTGGCCGCCTGTCGTCTTAGAATCCACGTTACGCAGCATGGTTCCCAAATCCAAGGTGGCACCAGTGCCAAGTCGGGCTGGTTTGATAGTACCAAGTGGCTCCTGCAATCTGCCATCCAGAAGCGGGGCAGCTTACTTTTGTTTGCCAGGGAAACGGGCCGAGGTATTTCTCTGGGGCCCTATGGCAGGGAGTGACTGGCTGGCTCCTGAAAAGCTACGATAGGCAGGATGTTTACCAGACCCATGGTGGCACCAGTGCCAAGTTGGGCTAATTTGATAGTACCAAGTGGCTCCTGCAATCTGCCATCCAGAAGCGGGGCAGCTTACTTTTGTTTTCCATGGAAACGGGCCGAGGTTTCTGTCTGGGGGTCTATGGCTGGGAGTGGCCGGCTGGCTCCTTAGAACCCACGATACGCAGGATGGTTCCCAGACCAGAGGTGGCACCAGTGCCAAGTCGGGCTGGTTTGATGATGCCAATTTGCTCCTGCAATCTGCCATCCAGAAGCGGGGTATCTTACTTTTGTGTGCCAGGGAAACGGGCCGAGGTTTTTGGCTGGGGGCCCATGGCTGGGAGTGACCGGCTGGCTCCTGAAAAGCTACGATAGGCAGGATGGTGACCAGACCCATGGTGGCACCAGTGCCAAGTTGGGCTGGTTTGATAGTACCAAGTGGCTCCTGCAATCTGCCATCAAAAAGTTGGCAGGCCAGTTTTGTTTTCCAGGGAAAAGCACCGTTGTTTGTGTTTGGGGGCCTGTGGCTGGGAGTGACCAGCTGGCTACTTAGAATCCACGATACGCAGGATGGTTCCCAGACCCAAGGTGGCACCAGTGCCAAGTCAGGCTGGTTTGATACTACCTAGTGGCTCCTGCAATCTGCCATCCAGAAGCGGGGCAGCTGAATTTTGTTTGCCAGAGAAAAAGGCTGTTGTTTGTGTTTGGGGGCCTGTAGCTTGCAGTGGCGGGCTGGCTCCTGAAAATCCATGATACGCAGCATGCTTCCCAGACCCAAGGTGGCACCAGTGCCAAGTAGGGCTGGTTTGATAATACCAAGTGGCTCCTGCAATCTGCCATCCAGAAGAGGGGCAGTTGAGTTTTGTTTGCCAGAGAAAAGGGCCGTGGTTTGTGTTTGGGGGCATATGGCTGAGAGAGGCCGGCTGGCTCCTTAAATCCACGATAGGCAAGATGGTTCCCAGATACAAGGTGGCACCAGTGCCACGTCTGGCTGGTTTGATAGTACTAAATAACTCCTGCAATCTGCCATCCAGAAGCGGGGCAGCTTACTTTTGTTTGCCAGGGAAACGTGCCGAGGTTTTTTCTGGGGGCCTATGGCTGGTAGTGACCGGCTGGCTCCTGAAAAGCTACAATAGGCAGGATGGTGACCAGACCCATGGTGGCACCAGTGCCAATTTGGGCTGGTTTGATAGTACCAAGTGGCTCCTGCAATCTGCCATCAAAAAGTTGGCAGGCGAGTTTTGTTTTCCAGGGAAAAGCGCCGTTGTTTGTGTTTGGGGGCCTGTGGCTGGGGGTGGTCGCCTGGCGCCTTAGAATTTACGTTACGCAGCATGGTTCCCAGAGCCAAGGTGGCACCAGTGCCAAGTCGGGCTGGTTTGATAGTACCAAGTGGCTCCTGCAATCTGCCATCAAAAAGTTGGCAGGCCAGTTTTGTTTTCCAGGGAAAAGCGCCGTTGTTTGTGTTTGGGGGCCTGTGGCTGGGAGTGGCCAGCTGGCTCCTAAGAATCCACGATACGCAGGATGGTTTCCAGACCAGAGGTGGCACCAGTGCCAAGTCGGGCTGGTTTGATGGTGCAAAGTGTCTCCTGCAATCTGCCATCCAGAAGCGGGGCAGCTTACTTTTGTTTGCCAGGGAAAAGGGCAGAGCTTTGTGTCTGGGGCCTATGGCTGGGACTGACCGGCTGGCTCCTGAAAAACTACGATACGCAGGATGGTGACCAGACCCATGGAGGCACCAGTGCCAAGTTGGGCTGGTTTGATAGTACCAAGTGGCTCCTGCAATCTGCCATCCAAAAGCAGGGCAGCTGAGTTTTGTTTGCCAAAGAAAAGGGCTGTGGTATGTGTTTGGGTCCTGTGGCTGGGAGTGGCCGGCTGGCTCCTTAAATTCCATGATACGCAGCATCGTTCCCAGGCCCAAGGTGGCACCAGTGCCAAGTTGGGCTGGTTTGACAGTGTCAAGCGCCTCCTGCAATCTCCCATCCACAAGTGGGGCAGCTGAGATTTTTTTGCCTGGGAATCGGGCCATTGTTTTTGATTGGGGTCTGTGGCCGAGAGTGGTCGGCTGGCTCCTGACAATCCACAATACGCAGGATGGTTCCCAGACCCAAGGTGGCACCAGTGCCAAGTTGGGCTGGTTTGATTTTACCAAGTGCGTCCTGCAATCTGCCATTCAGAAGCGGGGCAGCTGAGTTTTGTTTGCCAGAGTAAAGGGCCGTGGTTTTTGTTTGGGGGCCTATGGCTGAGAGTGGCCGGCTGGCCCCTGAAAATCCACGATAGGCAGGATGGTTCCCAGATCCAAGGTGGCACCAGTGCCAAGTCGGGCTGGTTTGATGGTGCAAAGTGGCTCCTGCAATCTGCCATCTAGACGCGGGGCAGCGGATTTTTGTTTGCTGGAGAAAATTTCCGTGGTTTGTTTTTGGCGGTATATGGCTGGGCGTGGCCGGCTGGCTCCTTAAAAAGCTCGATACGCAGGATGGTTCCCAGAGCCAAGGTGGCATCAGTGCCAAGTCGGGCTGTTTTCGTAGTACCAAGTGCGTCCTGCAATTTGCCATCCAGAAGAGGGGCAGTTGAGTTTTGTTTGCCAGAGAAAAGGGCCGTGGTTTGTGTTTGGGGGCATATGGCTGAGAGTGGCCGGCTGGCCCCTGAAAATCCACGATAGGCAGGATGGTTCCCAGAGCCAAGGTGGCATCACTGCCAAGTCGGGCTGGTTTGATAGTACCAAGTGGCTCCTGCAATCTGCCATCTAGAAGCGGGGCAGCTTACTTTTGTTTGCCAGGGAAACGGGCCGAGGTTTGTGTCTGGCGGCCTATGGCTGAGAGTGACCGGCTAGGTCCTGAAAAGCTACAATAGGCAGGATGGTTACCAGACCCATGGTGGCAGCAGTGCCAAGTTGGGCTGGTTTGATAGTACCAAGTGGCTCCTGCAATCTGCCATCCAAAAGTTTGCAGGCCAGTTTTGTTTTCCAGGGAAAAGCGCTGTTGTTTTTGTTTGGGGGCCTGTGGCTGGGAGTGGCCAGCTGGCTCCTTAGAATCCACGATACGCAGGATGGTTCCCAGACCAGAGGTGGCACCAGTGCCAAGTCGGGCTGGTTTGATGGTGCAAAGTGTCTCCTGCAATCTGCCATCCAGAAGCGTGATAGCTTACTTTTGTTTGCCAGGGAAACGGGCCGAGCTTTGTGTCTGGCGCCCATGGCTGGGAGTGACCGGGTGGCTCCTGAAAAGCTACGATAGGCAGGATGGTTACCAGACCCACGGAGGCACCAGTGCCAAGTTGGGCTGGTTTGATAGTACCAAGTGGCTCCTGCAATCTGCCATCCAGAAGAGGGGCAGTTGAGTTTTGTTTGCCAGAGAAAAGGGCCGTGGTTTTTGTTTGGGGGCCTATGGCTCAGAGTGGCCGGCTGGCCCCTGAAAATCCACGATAGGCAGAATGTTTCCCAGAGCCAAGGTGGCACCAGTGCCAAGTCGGGCTGGTTTGATGGTGCAAAATGGCTCCTGCAATCTGCCATCCCAACGCGGGGCAGCTGATTTTTGTTTGCCAGAGAACAAGTCCGTGGTTCGTTTTTGGGGGCATATGGCTGGGAGGGGCCGGCTGGCTCCTGAAAAGCTACGATAGGCAGGATGGTTACCAGACCCATGGTGGCACCAGTGCCAAGTTGGGCTGTTTTTGTAGTACCAAGTGCGTCCTGCAATTTGCCCTCCAGAAGAGGGGCAGTTGAGTTTTGTTTGCCAGAGAAAAGGGCCGTGGTTTGTGCTTGAGGGCATATGGCTGAGAGTGGCCGGCTGGCTCCTAAAAATCCACATTACGCAGCATGGTTCCCAGACCCAAGGTGGCACCAGTGCCAAGTCGGGCTGGTTTGATGGTGCAAAGTGGCTCCTGCAATCTGCCATCCAGAAGCGGGGTAGCCGATTTTTGTTTGCAAGAGAAAAGGTCTTTGGATTTATTGGGCGCCTGTGACTGGGAGTGGCCGGCTGGCTCATTAGAATCCACGATACGCAGCATGGTTCCCAGAGCCAAGGTGGCACCAGTGCCAAGTTGGGCTGGTTTTGTAGTAGCAAGTGGCTCCTGCAATTTGCCATCCAGAAGAGGGGCAGTTGAGTTTTGTTTGCCAGAGAAAAGGGCCGTGGTTTGTGTTTGAGGGCATATGGCTGAGAGTGGCCGGCTGGCCCCTGAAAATCCACGATAGGCAGCATGGTTCCGAGATCCAAGGTGGGACCAGTGCCAAGTCGGGCTGGTTTTATGTTACAAAGTGGCTCCTGCAATCTGCCATCAAAAAGTTGGCAGGCGAGTTTTGTTTTCCAGGGAAAAGCGCCGTTGTTTGTGTTTGGGGACCTGTGGCTGGGAGTGGCCGGCTGGCTCCTTAGAATCCACGATACGCAGGATGGTTCCCAGACCCAAGGTGGCAGCAGTGCCAAGTTGGGCTATTTTGATGGTGCAAAGTGGCTCCTCTAATCTGCCATCCAGAAGCGGGGTAGCTTACTTTTGTTTGCCAGGGAAACGGGCAGAGCTTTGTGTCTGGGGGCCTATGGCTCAGAGTGGCCGGCTGGCCCCTGAAAATCCACGATAGGCAGAATGGTTCCCAGACCCAAGGTGGCACCAGTGCCAAGTTGGGCTGTTTTTGAAGTACCAAGTGCGTCCTGCAATTTGCCTTCCAGAAGAGGGGCAGTTGAGTTTTGTTTGCCAGAGAAAAGGGCCGTGGTTTGTGTTTGGGGGCATATGGCTGAGAGTGGCCGGCTGGCCCCTGAAAATCCACGATAGGCAGGATGGTTCCCAGAGCCAAGGTGGCATCACTGCCAAGTCGGGCTGGTTTGATAGTACCAAATGGCTCCTGCAATCTGCCATCTAGAAGCGGGGCAGCTTACTTTTGTTTGCCAGGGAAACGGGCCGAGGTTTGTGTCTGGCGGCCTATGGCTGAGAGTGACCGGCTAGGTCCTGAAAAGCTACAATAGGCAGGATGGTTACCAGACCCATGGTGGCAGCAGTGCCAAGTTGGGCTGGTTTGATAGTACCAAGTGGCTCCTGCAATCTGCCATCAAAAAGTTGGCAGGTCAGTTTTGTTTTCCAGGGAAAAGCGCTGTTGTTTTTGTTTGGGGGCCTGTGGCTGGGAGTGGCCAGCTGGCTCCTTAGAATCCACGATACGCAGGATGGTTCCCAGACCAGAGGTGGCACCAGTGCCCAGTCGGGCTGGTTTGATGGTGCAAAGTGTCTCCTGCAATCTGCCATCCAGAAGCGTGATAGCTTACTTTTGTTTGCCAGGGAAACGGGCCGAGCTTTGTGTCTGGCGCCCATGGCTGGGAGTGACCGGGTGGCTCCTGAAAAGCTACGATAGGCAGGATGGTTACCAGACCCACGGAGGCACCAGTGCCAAGTTGGGCTGGTTTGATAGTACCAAGTGGCTCCTGCAATCTGCCATCCAGAAGAGGGGCAGTTGAGTTTTGTTTGCCAGAGATTAGGGCCGTGGTTTTTGTTTGGGGGCCTATGGCTCAGAGTGGCCGGCTGGCCCCTGAAAATCCACGATAGGCAGAATGTTTCCCAGAGCCAAGGTGGCACCAGTGCCAAGTCGGGCTGGTTTGATGGTGCAAAATGGCTCCTGCAATCTGCCATCCCAACGCGGGGCAGCTGATTTTTGTTTGCCAGAGAACAAGTCCGTGGTTCGTTTTTGGGGGCATATGGCTGGGAGGGGCCGGCTGGCTCCTGAAAAGCTACGATAGGCAGGATGGTTACCAGACCCATGGTGGCACCAGTGCCAAGTTGGGCTGTTTTTGTAGTACCAAGTGCGTCCTGCAATTTGCCCTCCAGAAGAGGGGCAGTTGAGTTTTGTTTGCCAGAGAAAAGGGCCGTGGTTTGTGCTTGAGGGCATATGGCTGAGAGTGGCCGGCTGGCTCCTAAAAATCCACATTACGCAGCATGGTTCCCAGACCCAAGGTGGCACCAGTGCCAAGTCGGGCTGGTTTGATGGTGCAAAGTGGCTCCTGCAATCTGCCATCCAGAAGCGGGGTAGCCGATTTTTGTTTGCAATAGAAAAGGTCTTTGGTTTTTATTGGGCGCCTGTGACTGGGAGTGGCCGGCTGGCTCATTAGAATCCACGATACGCAGCATGGTTCCCAGAGCCAAGGTGGCACCAGTGCCAAGTTGGGCTGGTTTTGTAGTAGCAAGTGGCTCCTGCAATTTGCCATCCAGAAGAGGGGCAGTTGAGTTTTGTTTGCCAGAGAAAAGGGCCGTGGTTTGTGTTTGAGGGCATATGGCTGAGAGTGGCCGGCTGGCCCCTGAAAATCCACAATAGGCAGGATGGTTCCGAGATCCAAGGTGGGACCAGTGCCAAGTCGGGCTGGTTTTATGTTACAAAGTGGCTCCTGCAATCTGCCATCAAAAAGTTGGCAGGCGAGTTTTGTTTTCCAGGGAAAAGCGCCGTTGTTTGTGTTTGGGGACCTGTGGCTGGGAGTGGCCGGCTGGCTCCTTAGAATTCACGATACGCAGGATGGTTCCCAGACCCAAGGTGGCAGCAGTGCCAAGTTGGGCTGGTTTGATGGTGCAAAGTGGCTCCTCTAATCTGCCATCCAGAAGCGGGGTAGCTTACTTTTGTTTGCCAGGGAAACGGGCAGAGCTTTGTGTCTGGGGGCCTATGGCTCAGAGTGGCCGGCTGGCCCCTGAAAATCCACGATAGGCAGAATGGTTCCCAGACCCAAGGTGGCACCAGTGCCAAGTTGGGCTGTTTTTGAAGTACCAAGTGCGTCCTGCAATTTGCCTTCCAGAAGAGGGGCAGTTGAGTTTTGTTTGCCAGAGAAAAGGGCCGTGGTTTGTGTTTGAGGGCATATGGCTGAGAGTGGCCGGCTGACACCACAAAATCCACAATAGGCAGGATGGTTCCCAGAGCCAAGGTGGCACAAGTGCCAAGTCGGGCTGGTTTGATAGTACTAAATAGCTCCTGCAATCTGCCATCCAGAAGCGGGGTAGCTTAATTTTGTTTGTCAGGGAAACGGGCAGAGCTTTGTGTGTGGGGTCCTGTGGCTGGGAGTGGCCGGCTGGCTCCTTAGAATCCACGATACACAGGATGGTTCCCAGACCAGTGGTGGCACCAGTGCCAAGTTGGGCTGGTTTGATAGTACCAAGTGGCTCCTGCAATCTGCCATCAAAAAGTTGGCAGGCCAGTTTTGTTTACCAGAGTAAAGTGCCGTGGTTTGTTTTTGGGGGCCTATGGCTGAGAGTGGCCGACTGGCCCCTGAAAATCCACAATAGGCAGGATGGTTCCCAGATCCAAGGTGGCACCAGTGCCAAGTCGGGCTGGTTTGATGGTGCAAAGTGGCTCCTGCAATCTGCCATCCAGACGCGGGGCAGCGGATTTTTGTTTGCTGGAGAAAAGTTCCGTGGTTTGTTTTTGGCGGTATACGGCTGGGCGTGGCCGGCTGGCTCCTTAAAAAGCTCGATACGCAGGATGGTTCCCTGACCCAATGTGGCATCAGTGCCAAGTCGGGCTGTTTTCGTAGTACCAAGTGCGTCCTGCAATTTGCCGTCCAGAAGAGGGGCAGTTGAGTTTTGTTTGCCCGAGAAAAGGACCGTGGTTTGTGTTTGGGGGCATATGGCTGAGAGTGGCCGGCTGGCCCCTGAAAATCCACGATAGGCAGGATGGTTCCCAGAGCCAAGGTGGCATCACTGCCAAGTTGGGCTGGTTTGATAGTAATAAATAGCTCCTGCAATGTGCCATCCAGAAGCGGGGCAGCTTACTTTTGTTTGCCAGGGAAACGGGCCGAGGTTTGTGTCTGTGGGCCTATGGCTGGGAGTGACCGGCTGGCTCCTGAAAAGCTACGATAGGCAGGATGGTGACCAGACCCATGGTGGCAGCAGTGCCAAGTTGGGCTGGTTTGATAGTACCAAGTGGCTCCTGCAATCTACCATCAAAAAGTTGGCAGGCGAATTTTGTTTGCCAGGCAAAAGCGCCGTTGTTTGTGTTTGGCGGCCTGTGGCTGGGAGTGGCCGCCTGGCGCCTTAGAATCTACGTTACGCAGCATGGTTCCCAGAGCCAAGGTGGCACCAGTGCCAAGTCGGGCTGGTTTGATAGTACCAAGTGTCTCCTGCAATCTGCCATCCAGAAGCGGGGTAGCTTACTTTTGTTTGCCAGGGAAACGGGCCGAGGTTTTTGTCTGGGGGCCTATGGCTGGGAGTGACCGGCTGGCTCCTGAAAAGCTACGATAGGCAGGATGGTGACCAGACCCATGGTGGCACCAGTGCCAAGTTGGGCTGGTTTGATAGTACTAAGCGGCTCCTGCAATCTGCCATCAAAAAGTTGGCAGGCGAGTTTTGTTTGCCAGGGAAAAGCGCCGTTGTTTGTGTTTGTTGGCCTGTGACCGGGAGTGGCCAGCTGGCTCCTTAGAATCCACGATACGCAGGATGGTTCCCAGACCAGAGGTGGCACCAGTGCCAAGTCGGGCTGGTTTGATGGTTCAAAGTGGCTCCTTCAATCTGCCATCCAGAAGCGGGGTAGCTTACTTTTGTTTGCCAGGGAATCGGGCAGAGCTTTGTGTCTGGGGCCTATGGCTGGGACTGACCGGCTGGCTCCTGAAAAGCTACGATAGGCAGGATGGTTACCAGACCCATGGAGGCACCAGTGCCAAGTTGGGCTGGTTTGATAGTACCAAGTGGTTCCTGAAATCTGCCATGCAGAAGCGGGACAGCTTACTTTTATTTACCATGGAAATGGGCCGAGCTTTGTGTCTGGGCGCCTGTGGCTGGGAGTGACCGGCTGGCTCCTGAAAAGCTACGATAGGCAGGATTGTGACAAGACCCATGGTGGCACCAGTGCCAAGTTGCGCTGGTTTGATAGCACGAAGTGGCTCCTGCAATCTGCCATCAAAAAGTTGGTAGGCGAGTTTTGTTTTCCAGGGAAAAGAGCCGTTGTTTTTGTTTGGGGGCCTGTGGCTGGGAGTGGCCGGCTGGCTCCTTAGAATCCACGATACGCAGGATGGTTCCCAGACCAGAGGTGGCACCAGTGCCAAGTTGGGCTGTTTTTGTAGTACCAAGTGCGTCCTGCAATTTGCCTTCCAGAAGAGGGGCAGTTGAGTTTTGTTTGCCAGAGAAAAGGGCCGTGGTTTGTGTTTGAGGGCATATGGCTGAGAGTGGCCGGCTGACACCACAAAATCCACAATAGGCAGGATGGTTCCCAGACCCAAGTTGGCACCAGTGCCAAGTCGGGCTGGTTTGATACTACCAAGTGGCTCGTGCAATCTGCCATCCAGAAGCGGGGCAGCTGAATTTTGTTTGCCAGAAAAAAAGGCTGTTGTTTGCGTTTGGGGGCCTGTAGCTTGCAGTGGCGGGCTGACTCCTGAAAATCCATGATACGCAGCATGCTTCCCAGACCCAAGGTGGCACCAGTGACAAGTAGGGCTGGTTTGATAGTACCAAGTGGCTCCTGCAATCTGCCATCCAGAAGAGGGGCAGTTGAGTTTTGTTTGCCAGAGAAAAGGGCCGTGGTTTGTGTTTGGGGGCATATGGCTGAGAGAGGCCGGCTGGCTCCTTAAAATCCACGATAGGCAAGATGGTTCCCAGATCCAAGGTGGCACCAGTTCCACGTCTGGCGGGTTTGATAGTACTAAATAACTCCTGCAATCTGCCATCCAGAAGCGGGGCAGCTTACTTTTGTTTGCCAGGGAAACGGGCCGAGGTTTTTGTCTGGGGGCCTATGGCTGGGAGTGACCGGCTGGCTCCTGAAAAGCTACGATAGGCAGGATGGTGACCAGACCGATGGTGGCACCAGAGCCAAGTTGGGCTGGTTTGATAGTACCAAGTGGCTCCTGCAATCTGCCATCAAAAAGTTGGCAGGCCAGTTTTGTTTTCCAGGGAAAAGCGCCGTTGTTTGTGTTTGGGGGCCTGTGGCTGGGAGTGGCCAGCTGGCTCCTAAGAATCCACGATACGCAGGATGGTTTCCAGACCAGAGGTGGCACCAGTGCCAAGTCGGGCTGGTTTGATGGTGCAAAGTGTCTCCTGCAATCTGCCATCCAGAAGCGGGTTAACTTACTTTTGTTTGCCAGGGAAACGGGCAGAGCTTTGTGTCTGGGGCCTATGGCTGGGACTGACCGGCTGGCTCCTGAAAAGCTACGATACGCAGGATGGTGACCAGACCCATGGAGGCACCAGTGCCAAGTTGGGCTGGTTTGATAGTACCAAGTGGCTCCTGCAATCTGCCATCCAAAAGCAGGGCAGCTGAGTTTTGTTTGCCAAAGAAAAGGGCTGTGGTATGTGTTTGGGTCCTGTGGCTGGGAGTGGCCGGCTGGCTCCTTAAATTCCATGATACGCAGCATCGTTCCCAGACCCAAGGTGGCACCAATGCCAAGTTGGGCTGGTTTGACAGTGTCAAGCGCCTCCTGCAATCTCCCATCCACAAGTGGGGCAGCTGAGATTTTTTTGCCTGGGAATCGGGCCGTTGTTTTTGATTGGGGTCTGTGGCCGAGAGTGGTCGGCTGGCTCCTGACAATCCACAATACGCAGGATGGTTCCCAGAGCCAAGGTGACACCAGTGCCAAGTCGGGCTGATTTGATTGTACCAAGTGCGTCCTGCAATCTGCCATCCAGAAGCGGGGCAGCTGAGTTTTGTTTGCCAGAGAAAAGGGCCGTGGTTTTTGTTTGGGGGCCTATGGCTCAGAGTGGCCGGCTGGCCCCTGAAAATCCACGATAGGCAGAATGGTTCCCAGACCCAAGGTGGCACCAGAGCCAAGTCAGGCTGGTTTGATGGTGCAAAGTGGCTCCTGCAATCTGCCATCCCGACGCGGGGCAGCTGATTTTTGTTTGCCAGAGAACAAGTCCGTGGTTCATTTTTGGGGGCATATGGCTGGGAGTGGCCGACTGGCTCCTTAAAAAGCTCGATACGCAGCATGGTTCCTAGGCCAGAGGTGGCACCAGTGCCAAGTTCGGCTGTTTTTGTAGTACCAAGTGCGTCCTGCAATTTGCCTTCCAGAAGAGGGGCAGTTGAGTTTTGTTTACCAGAGTAAAGTGCCGTGGTTTGTGTTTGGGGGCCTATGGCTGAGAGGGGCCGGCTGACACCTGAAAATCCACAATAGGCAGGATGGTTCCCAGATCCAAGGTGGCACCAGTGCCAAGTCGGGCTGGTTTGATGGTGCAAAATGGCTCCTGCAATCTGCCATCCAGACGCGGGGCAGCGCATTTTTGTTTGCTGGAGAAAAGTTCCGTGGTTTGTTTTTGGCGGTATATGGCTGGGTGTGGCCGGCTGGCTCCTTAAAAAGCTCGATACGCAGGATGATTCCCTGACCCAAGGTGGCATCAGTGCCAAGTCGGGCTGTTTTCGTAGTACCAAGTGCGTCCTGCAATTTGCCATCCAGAAGAGGGGCAGTTGAGTTTTGTTTGCCAGAGAAAAGGGCCGTGGTTTGTGTTTCGGGGCATATGGCTGGGAGTGGCCGGCTGGCTCCTTAAAAAGCTCGATACGCATGATGGTTCCCAGGCCAGAGGTGGCACCAGTGCCAAGTTGGGCTGTTTTTGTAGTACCAAGTGCGTCCTGCAATTTGCCTTCCAGAAGAGGGGCAGTTGAGTTTTGTTTGCCAGAGAAAAGGGCCGTGGTTTGTGTTTGAGGGCATATGGCTGAGAGTGGCCGGCTGACACCTGAAAATCCACAATAGGCAGGATGGTTCCCAGAGCCAAGGTGGCACCAGTGCCAAGTCGGGCTGGTTTGATAGTACTAAATAGCTCCTGCAATCTGCCATCAAAAAGTTGGCAGGCGAGTTTTCTTTTCCAGGGAAAAGCGCCGTTGTTTTTGTTTGGGGGCCTGTGCCTGGGAGTGTCCGGCTGGCTCCTTAGAATCCACGATAAGCAGGATGGTTCCCAGACCCAAGGCGGCACCAGTGCCAAGTCGGGCTGGTTTGATGGTGCAAAGTGGCTCCTGCAATCTGCCATCCAGAAGCGGGGCAGCTGAATTTTGTTTGCCAGGGAAACGGGCAGAGCTTTGTGTCTGGGGGCCTATGGCTGGGAGTGGCCAGCTGGCTCCTTAAAATGCACCATACGCAGGATGGTGACCAGACCCAAGGTGGCACCAGTGCCAAGTCGGGCTGCTTTTGTAGTACCAATTGCGTCCTGCAATTTGCCATCCAGAAGAGGGGCAGTTGAGTTTTGTTTACCAGAGTAAAGTGCCGTGGTTTGTTTTTGGGGGCCTATGGCTGAGAGTGGCCGGCTGGCCCCTGAAAATCCACGATAGGCAGGATGGTTCCCAGATCCAAGGTGGCACCAGTGCCAAGTCGGGCTGGTTTGATAGTACTAAATAGCTCCTGCAATCTGCCACCCAGAAGCGGGGCAGCGGATTTTTGTTTGCTGGAGAAAATTTCCGTGGTTTGTTTTTGGCGGTATATGGCTGGGCGTGGCCGGCTGGCTCCTTAAAAAGCCCGATACACAGGATGGTTCCCTGACCCAAGGTGGCATCAGTGCCAAGTCGGGCTGTTTTCGTAGTACCAAGTGCGTCCTGCAATTTGCCATCCAGAAGAGGGGCAGTTGAGTTTTGTTTGCCAGAGAAAAGGGCCGTGGTTTGTGTTTGGGGGCATATGGCTGAGAGTGGCCGGCTGACTCCTGAAAATCCACGATAGGCAGGATGGTTCCCAGACCAGAGGTGGCACCAGTGCCAAGTCGGGCTGGTTTGATAGTAATAAATAGCTCCTGCAATCTGCCATCCAGAAGCGGGGCAGCTTACTTTTGTTTGCCAGGGAAACGGGCCGAGCTTTGTGTCTGGGGGCCTATGGCTGGGAGTGACCGGCTGGCTCCTGAGAAGCTACGATAGGCAGGATGGTTACCAGACCCATGGAGGCACCAGTGCCAAGTTGGGCTGGTTTGATAGTACCAAGTCGCTCCTGCAATCTGCCATCCAAAAGCAGGGCAACTGAGTTTTCTTTGCCAGAGAAAAGCGCTGTTGTTTGTGTTTGGGGTCCTGTGGCTGGGAGTGGCCGGCTGGCTCCTTAGAATCCACGATACGCAGGATGGTTCCCAGACCCAAGGTGGCACCAGCGCCAAGTCGGGCTGGTTTGATAGTACCAAGTGGTTCCTGCAATCTGCCATCCAGAAGCGGGGCAGCTTACTTTTGTTTACCATGGAAATGGGCCGAGATTTGTGTCTGGGCGCCCATGGCTGGGAGAGACCGGCTGGCTCCTGAAATGCTACATTAGGCAGGATGGTGACCAGACCCATGGTGGCACCAGTGCCAAGTTGGGCTGGTTTGATAGCACCAAGTGGCTCCTGCAATCTGCCATCAAAAAGTTGGCAGGCGAGTTTTGTTTTCCAGGGAAAAGCGCCGTTGTTTGTGTTTGGGGGCCTGTGGCTGGGAGTGACCGGCTGGCTCCTTAGAATCCACGATACGCAGGATGGTTCCCAGACCTGAGGTGGCACCAGTGCCACGTCGGGATAGTTTGATGGTGCAAAGTGCCTCCTGCAATCTGCCATCCAGAAGCGGGGTAGATTACTTTTGTTTGCCAGGGAAACGGGCCGAGGTTTGTGGCTGGGGGCCTATGGCTGGGAGTGACCAGCTGGCTCCTGAAAAGCTACGATAGGCAGGATGATTACCAGACCCATGGTAGCAGCAGTGCCAAGTTGGGCTGATTTGATAGTACCAAGTGTCTCCTGCAATCTGCCATCAAAAAGTTGGCAGGCGAGTTTTGTTTTCCAGGGAAAAGCGCCGTTGTTTGTGTTTGGGTCCCTGTGGCTGGGAGTGGCCGCCTGTCGTCTTAGAATCCACGTTACGCAGCATGGTTCCCAAATCCAAGGTGGCACCAGTGCCAAGTCGGGCTGGTTTGATAGTACCAAGTGGCTCCTGCAATCTGCCATCCAGAAGCGGGGCAGCTTACTTTTGTTTGCCAGGGAAACGGGCCGAGGTATTTCTCTGGGGCCCTATGGCAGGGAGTGACTGGCTGGCTCCTGAAAAGCTACGATAGGCAGGATGTTTACCAGACCCATGGTGGCACCAGTGCCAAGTTGGGCTAATTTGATAGTACCAAGTGGCTCCTGCAATCTGCCATCCAGAAGCGGGGCAGCTTACTTTTGTTTTCCATGGAAACGGGCCGAGGTTTCTGTCTGGGGGTCTATGGCTGGGAGTGGCCGGCTGGCTCCTTAGAACCCACGATACGTAGGATGGTTCCCAGACCAGAGGTGGCACCAGTGCCAAGTTGGGCTGGTTTGATGATGCCAATTTGCTCCTGCAATCTGCCATCCAGAAGCGGGGTATCTTACTTTTGTGTGCCAGGGAAACGGGCCGAGGTTTTTGGCTGGGGGCCCATGGCTGGGAGTGACCGGCTGGCTCCTGAAAAGCTACGATAGGCAGGATGGTGACCAGACCCATGGTGGCACCAGTGCCAAGTTGGGCTGGTTTGATAGTACCAAGTGGCTCCTGCAATCTGCCATCAAAAAGTTGGCAGGCCAGTTTTGTTTTCCAGGGAAAAGCACCGTTGTTTGTGTTTGGGGGCCTGTGGCTGGGAGTGGCCAGCTGGCTACTTAGAATCCACGATACGCAGGATGGTTCCCAGACCCAAGGTGGCACCAGTGCCAAGTCAGGCTGGTTTGATACTACCTAGTGGCTCCTGCAATCTGCCATCCAGAAGCGGGGCAGCTGAATTTTGTTTGCCAGAGAAAAAGGCTGTTGTTTGTGTTTGGGGGCCTGTAGCTTGCAGTGGCGGGCTGGCTCCTGAAAATCCATGATACGCACCATGCTTCCCAGACCCAAGGTGGCACCAGTGCCAAGTAGGGCTGGTTTGATAATACCAAGTGGCTCCTGCAATCTGCCATCCAGAAGAGGGGCAGTTGAGTTTTGTTTGCCAGAGAAAAGGGCCGTGGTTTGTGTTTGGGGGCATATGGCTGAGAGAGGCCGGCTGGCTCCTTAAATCCACGATAGGCAAGATGGTTCCCAGAGCCAAGGTGGCACCAGTGCCACGTCTGGCTGGTTTGATAGTACTAAATAACTCCTGCAATCTGCCATCCAGAAGCGGGGCAGCTTACTTTTGTTTGCCAGGGAAACGTGCCGAGGTTTTTGTCTGGGGGCCTATGGCTGGGAGTGACCGGCTGGCTCCTGAAAAGCTACAATAGGCAGGATGGTGACCAGACCCATGGTGGCACCAGTGCCAATTTGGGCTGGTTTGATAGTACCAAGTGGCTCCTGCAATCTGCCATCAAAAAGTTGGCAGGCGAGTTTTGTTTTCCAGGGAAAAGCGCCGTTGTTTGTGTTTGGGGGCCTGTGGCTGGGGGTGGTCGCCTGGCGCCTTAGAATTTACGTTACGCAGCATGGTTCCCAGAGCCAAGGTGGCACCAGTGCCAAGTCGGGCTGGTTTGATAGTACCAAGTGGCTCCTGCAATCTGCCATCAAAAAGTTGGCAGGCCAGTTTTGTTTTCCAGGGAAAAGCGCCGTTGTTTGTGTTTGGGGGCCTGTGGCTGGGAGTGGCCAGCTGGCTCCTAAGAATCCACGATACGCAGGATGGTTTCCAGACCAGAGGTGGCACCAGTGCCAAGTCGGGCTGGTTTGATGGTGCAAAGTGTCTCCTGCAATCTGCCATCCAGAAGCGGGGCAGCTTACTTTTGTTTGCCAGGGAAAAGGGCAGAGCTTTGTGTCTGGGGCCTATGGCTGGGACTGACCGGCTGGCTCCTGAAAAACTACGATACGCAGGATGGTGACCAGACCCATGGAGGCACCAGTGCCAAGTTGGGCTGGTTTGATAGTACCAAGTGGCTCCTGCAATCTGCCATCCAAAAGCAGGGCAGCTGAGTTTTGTTTGCCAAAGAAAAGGGCTGTGGTATGTGTTTGGGTCCTGTGGCTGGGAGTGGCCGGCTGGCTCCTTAAATTCCATGATACGCAGCATCTTTCCCAGGCCCAAGGTGGCACCAGTGCCAAGTTGGGCTGGTTTGACAGTGTCAAGCGCCTCCTGCAATCTCCCATCCACAAGTGGGGCAGCTGAGATTTTTTTGCCTGGGAATCGGGCCATTGTTTTTGATTGGGGTCTGTGGCCGAGAGTGGTCGGCTGGCTCCTGACAATCCACAATACGCAGGATGGTTCCCAGACCCAAGGTGGCATCAGTGCCAAGTTGGGCTGGTTTGATTTTACCAAGTGCGTCCTGCAATCTGCCATTCAGAAGCGGGGCAGCTGAGTTTTGATTGCCAGAGTAAAGGGCCGTGGTTTTTGTTTGGGGGCCTATGGCTCAGAGTGGCCGGCTGGCCCCTGAAAATCCACGATAGGCAGGATGGTTCCCAGACCCAAGGTGGCACCAGAGCCAAGTCGGGCTGGTTTGATGGTGCAAAGTGGCTCCTGCAATCTGCCATCCCAACGCGGGGCAGCTGATTTTTGTTTGCCAGAGAACAAGTCCGTGGTTCATTTTTGGGGGCATATGGCTGGGAGTGGCCGGCTGGCTCCTTAAAAACCTCGATACGCATGATGGTTCCCAGGCCAGAGGTGGCACCAGTGCCAAGTTGGGCTGTTTTTGTAGTACCAAGTGCGTCCTGCAATTTGCCATCCAGAAGAGGGGCAGTTGAGTTTTGTTTGCCAGAGAAAAGGGCCGTGGTTTGTGTTTGAGGGCATATGGCTGAGAGTGGCCGGCTGACACCTGAAAATCCACAATAGGCAGGATGGTTCCCAGAGCCAAGGTGGCACCAGTGCCAAGTCGGGCTGGTTTGATAGTAATAAATAGCTCCTGCAATCTGCCATCCAGAAGCGGGGCAGCTTACTTTTGTTTGCCAGGGAAGCGGGCCGAGCTTTGTGTCTGGCGGCCTATGGCTGGGAGTGACCGGCTGGCTCCTGAGAAGCTACGATAGGCAGGATGGTTACCAGACCCATGGTGGCACCAGTGCCAAGTTGGGCTGGTTTGATAGTACCAAGTCGCTCCTGCAATCTGCCATCCAAAAGCAGGGCAACTGAGTTTTGTTTGCCAGAGAAAAGCGCTGTTGTTTGTGTTTGGGGTCCTGTGGCTGGGAGTGGCCGGCTGGCTCCTTAGAATCCACGATACGCAGGATGGTTCCCAGACCCAAGGTGGCACCAGCGCCAAGTCGGGCTGGTTTGATAGTACCAAGTGGTTCCTGCAATCTGCCATCCAGAAGCGGGGCAGCTTACTTTTGTTTACCATGGAAATGGGCCGAGATTTGTGTCTGGGCGCCCATGGCTGGGAGAGACCGGCTGGCTCCTGAAATGCTACGATAGGCAGGATAGTGACCAGACCCATGGTGGCACCAGTGCCAAGTTGGGCTGGTTTGATAGCACCAAGTGGTTCCTGAAATCTGCCATCAAAAAGTTGGCAGGCGAGTTTTGTTTTCCAGGGAAAAGCGCCGTTGTTTGTGTTTGGGGGCCTGTGGCTGGGAGTGACCGGCTGGCTCCTTAGAATCCACGATACGCAGGATGGTTCCCAGACCTGAGGTGGCACCAGTGCCACGTCGGGATAGTTTGATGGTGCAAAGTGCCTCCTGCAATCTGCCATCCAGAAGCGGGGTAGATTACTTTTGTTTGCCAGGGAAACGGGCCGAGGTTTGTGGCTGGGGGCCTATGGCTGGGAGTGACCAGCTGGCTCCTGAAAAGCTACGATAGGCAGGATGATTACCAGACCCATGGTAGCAGCAGTGCCAAGTTGGGCTGATTTGATAGTACCAAGTGTCTCCTGCAATCTGCCATCAAAAAGTTGGCAGGCGAGTTTTGTTTTCCAGGGAAAAGCGCCGTTGTTTGTGTTTGGGTCCCTGTGGCTGGGAGTGGCCGCCTGTCGTCTTAGAATCCACGTTACGCAGCATGGTTCCCAAATCCAAGGTGGCACCAGTGCCAAGTCGGGCTGGTTTGATAGTACCAAGTGGCTCCTGCAATCTGCCATCCAGAAGCGGGGCAGCTTACTTTTGTTTGCCAGGGAAACGGGCCGAGGTATTTGTCTGGGGCCCTATGGCAGGAAGTGACTGGCTGGCTCCTGAAAAGCTACGATAGGCAGGATGTTTACCAGACCCATGGTGGCACCAGTGCCAAGTTGGGCTAATTTGATAGTACCAAGTGGCTCCTGCAATCTGCCATCCAGAAGCGGGGCAGCTTACTTTTGTTTTCCATGGAAACGGGCCGAGGTTTCTGTCTGGGGGTCTATGGCTGGGAGTGGCCGGCTGGCTCCTTAGAACCCACGATATGCAGGATGGTTCCCAGACCAGAGGTGGCACCAGTGCCAAGTCGGGCTGGTTTGATGATGCCAATTTGCTCCTGCAATCTGCCATCCAGAAGCGGGGTATCTTACTTTTGTGTGCCAGGGAAACGGGCCGAGGTTTTTGGCTGGGGGCCCATGGCTGGGAGTGACCGGCTGGCTCCTGAAAAGCTACGATAGGCAGGATGGTGACCAGACCCATGGTGGCACCAGTGCCAAGTTGGGCTGGTTTGATAGTACCAAGTGGCTCCTGCAATCTGCCATCAAAAAGTTGGCAGGCCAGTTTTGTTTTCCAGGGAAAAGCACCGTTGTTTGTGTTTGGGGGCCTGTGGCTGGGAGTGGCCAGCTGGCTACTTAGAATCCACGATACGCAGGATGGTTCCCAGACCCAAGGTGGCACCAGTGCCAAGTCAGGCTGGTTTGATACTACCTAGTGGCTCCTGCAATCTGCCATCCAGAAGCGGGGCAGCTGAATTTTGTTTGCCAGAGAAAAAGGCTGTTGTTTGTGTTTGGGGGCCTGTAGCTTGCAGTGGCGGGCTGGCTCCTGAAAATCCATGATACGCACCATGCTTCCCAGACCCAAGGTGGCACCAGTGCCAAGTAGGGCTGGTTTGATAATACCAAGTGGCTCCTGCAATCTGCCATCCAGAAGAGGGGCAGTTGAGTTTTGTTTGCCAGAGAAAAGGGCCGTGGTTTGTGTTTGGGGGCATATGGCTGAGAGAGGCCGGCTGGCTCCTTAAATCCACGATAGGCAAGATGGTTCCCAGATACAAGGTGGCACCAGTGCCACGTCTGGCTGGTTTGATAGTACTAAATAACTCCTGCAATCTGCCATCCAGAAGCGGGGCAGCTTACTTTTGTTTGCCAGGGAAACGGGCCGAGGTTTTTGTCTGGGGGCCTATGGCTGGGAGTGACCGGCTGGCTCCTGAAAAGCTACAATAGGCAGGATGGTGACCAGACCCATGGTGGCACCAGTGCCAATTTGGGCTGGTTTGATAGTACCAAGTGGCTCCTGCAATCTGCCATCAAAAAGTTGGCAGGCGAGTTTTGTTTTCCAGGGAAAAGCGCCGTTGTTTGTGTTTGGGGGCCTGTGGCTGGGGGTGGTCGCCTGGCGCCTTAGAATTTACGTTACGCAGCATGGTTCCCAGAGCCAAGGTGGCACCAGTGCCAAGTCGGGCTGGTTTGATAGTACCAAGTGGCTCCTGCAATCTGCCATCAAAAAGTTGGCAGGCCAGTTTTGTTTTCCAGGGAAAAGCGCCGTTGTTTGTGTTTGGGGGCCTGTGGCTGGGAGTGGCCAGCTGGCTCCTAAGAATCCACGATACGCAGGATGGTTTCCAGACCAGAGGTGGCACCAGTGCCAAGTCGGGCTGGTTTGATGGTGCAAAGTGTCTCCTGCAATCTGCCATCCAGAAGCGGGGCAGCTTACTTTTGTTTGCCAGGGAAAAGGGCAGAGCTTTGTGTCTGGGGCCTATGGCTGGGACTGACCGGCTGGCTCCTGAAAAACTACGATACGCAGGATGGTGACCAGACCCATGGAGGCACCAGTGCCAAGTTGGGCTGGTTTGATAGTACCAAGTGGCTCCTGCAATCTGCCATCCAAAAGCAGGGCAGCTGAGTTTTGTTTGCCAAAGAAAAGGGCTGTTGTTTGTGTTTGGGTCCTGTGGCTGGGAGTGGCCGGCTGGCTCCTTAAATTCCATGATACGCAGCATCGTTCCCAGGCCCAAGGTGGCACCAGTGCCAAGTTGGGCTGGTTTGACAGTGGCAAGCGCCTCCTGCAATCTCCCATCCACAAGTGGGGCAGCTGAGATTTTTTTGCCTGGGAATCGGGCCATTGTTTTTGATTGGGGTCTGTGGCCGAGAGTGGTCGGCTGGCTCCTGACAATCCACAATACGCAGGATGGTTCCCAGACCCAAGGTGGCACCAGTGCCAAGTTGGGCTGGTTTGATTTTACCAAGTGCGTCCTGCAATCTGCCATTCAGAAGCGGGGCAGCTGAGTTTTGTTTGCCAGAGTAAAGGGCCGTGGTTTTTGTTTGGGGGCCTATGGCTCAGAGTGGCCGGCTGGCCCCTGAAAATCCACGATAGGCAGGATGGTTCCCAGACCCAAGGTGGCACCAGAGCCAAGTCGGGCTGGTTTGATGGTGCAAAGTGGCTCCTGCAATCTGCCATCCCGACGCGGGGCAGCTGATTTTTGTTTGCCAGAGAACAAGTCCGTGGTTCATTTTTGGGGGCATATGGCTGGGAGTGGCCGGCTGGCTCCTTAAAAACCTCGATACGCATGATGGTTCCCAGGCCAGAGGTGGCACCAGTGCCAAGTTGGGCTGTTTTTGTAGTACCAAGTGCGTCCTGCAATTTGCCCTCCAGAAGAGGGGCAGTTGAGTTTTGTTTGCCAGAGAAAAGGGCCGTGGTTTGTGTTTGAGGGCATATGGCTGAGAGTGGCCGGCTGACACCTGAAAATCCACAATAGGCAGGATGGTTCCCAGAGCCAAGGTGGCACCAGTGCCAAGTCGGGCTGGTTTGATAGTAATAAATAGCTCCTGCAATCTGCCATCAAAAAGTTGGCAGGCGAGTTTTGTTTTCCAGGGAAAAGCGCCGTTGTTTTTGTTTGGGGGCCTGTGCCTGGGAGTGGCCTGCTGGCTCCTTAGAATCCACGATACGCAGGATGGTTCCCAGACCAGAAGTGGCACCAGTGCCAAGTTGGGCTGGTTTGATGGTGCAAAGTGGCTCCTGCAATCTGCCATCCAGAAGCGGGGTAACTTACTTTTGTTTGCCAGGGAAACGGGCAGAATTTTTTGTCTGGGGGCCAATGGCTGGGAGTGGCCAGCTGGCTCCTTAAAATGCACGATACACAGGATGGTGACCAGACCCAAGGTGGTACCAGTGCCAAGTCGGGCTGCTTTTGTAGTACCAAGTGCGTCCTGCAATTTGCCATCCAGAAGAGGGGCAGTTGAGTTTTGTTTACCAGAGTAAAGTGCCGTGGTTTGTTTTTGGGGGCCTATGGCTGAGAGTGGCCGGCTGGCCCCTGAAAATCCACGATAGGCAGGATGGTTCCCAGATCCAAGGTGGCACCAGTGCCAAGTCGGGCTGGTTTGATGGTGCAAAGTGGCTCCTGCAATCTGCCATCCAGACGCGGGGCAGCGGATTTTTGTTTGCTGGAGAAAATTTCCGTGGTTTGTTTTTGGCGGTATATGGCTGGGCGTGGCCGGCTGGCTCCTTAAAAAGCTCGATACGCAGGATGGTTCCCAGAGCCAAGGTGGCATCAGTGCCAAGTCGGGCTGTTTTCGTAGTACCAAGTGCGTCCTGCAATTTGCCATCCAGAAGAGGGGCAGTTGAGTTTTGTTTGCCAGAGAAAAGGGCCGTGGTTTGTGTTTGGGGGCATATGGCTGAGAGTGGCCGGCTGGCCCCTGAAAATCCACGATAGGCAGGATGGTTCCCAGACCAGAGGTGGCATCACTGCCAAGTCGGGCTGGTTTGATAGTACCAAGTGGCTCCTGCAATCTGCCATCTAGAAGCGGGGCAGCTTACTTTTGTTTGCCAGGGAAACGGGCCGAGGTTTGTGTCTGGCGGCCTATGGCTGAGAGTGACCGGCTAGGTCCTGAAAAGCTACAATAGGCAGGATGGTTACCAGACCCATAGTGGCAGCAGTGCCAAGTTGGGCTGGTTTGATAGTACTAAATAGCTCCTGCAATCTGCCATCAAAAAGTTGGCAGGTCAGTTTTGTTTTCCAGGGAAAAGCGCTGTTGTTTTTGTTTGGGGGCCTGTGGCTGGGAGTGGCCAGCTGGCTCCTTAGAATCCACGATACGCAGGATGGTTCCCAGACCAGAGGTGGCACCAGTGCCAAGTCGGGCTGGTTTGATGGTGCAAAGTGTCTCCTGCAATCTGCCATCCAGAAGCGTGATAGCTTACTTTTGTTTGCCAGGGAAACGGGCCGAGCTTTGTGTCTGGCGCCCATGGCTGGGAGTGACCGGGTGGCTCCTGAAAAGCTACGATAGGCAGGATGGTTACCAGACCCACGAAGGCACCAGTGCCAAGTTGGGCTGGTTTGATAGTACCAAGAGGCTCCTGCAATCTGCCATCCAGAAGAGGGGCAGTTGAGTTTTGTTTGCCAGAGAAAAGGGCCGTGGTTTTTGTTTGGGGGCCTATGGCTCAGAGTGGCCGGCTGGCCCCTGAAAATCCACGATAGGCAGAATGTTTCCCAGAGCCAAGGTGGCACCAGTGCCAAGTCGGGCTGGTTTGATGGTGCAAAATGGCTCCTGCAATCTGCCATCCCAACGCGGGGCAGCTGATTTTTGTTTGCCAGAGAACAAGTCCGTGGTTCGTTTTTGGGGGCATATGGCTGGGAGGGGCCGGCTGGCTCCTGAAAAGCTACGATAGGCAGGATGGTTACCAGACCCATGGTGGCACCAGTGCCAAGTTGGGCTGTTTTTGTAGTACCAAGTGCGTCCTGCAATTTGCCCTCCAGAAGAGGGGCAGTTGAGTTTTGTTTGCCAGAGAAAAGGGCCGTGGTTTGTGCTTGAGGGCATATGGCTGAGAGTGGCCGGCTGGCTCCTAAAAATCCACATTACGCAGCATGGTTCCCAGACCCAAGGTGGCACCAGTGCCAAGTCGGGCTGGTTTGATGGTGCAAAGTGGCTCCTGCAATCTGCCATCCAGAAGCGGGGTAGCCGATTTTTGTTTGCAAGAGAAAAGGTCTTTGGTTTTTATTGGGCGCCTGTGACTGGGAGTGGCCGGCTGGCTCATTAGAATCCACGATACGCAGCATGGTTCCCAGAGCCAAGGTGGCACCAGTGCCAAGTTGGGCTGGTTTTGTAGTAGCAAGTGGCTCCTGCAATTTGCCATCCAGAAGAGGGGCAGTTGAGTTTTGTTGGCCAGAGGAAAGGGCCGTGGTTTTTGTTTGGGGGTACATGGCTGAGAGTGGCCGGCTGGCCCCTGAAAATCCACGATAGGCAGGATGGTTCCGAGATCCAAGGTGGCACCAGTGCAGAGTCGGGCTGGTTTGATAGTACCAAGTGGCTCCTGCAATCTGCCATCAAAAAGTTGGCAGGCGAGTTTTGTTTTCCAGGGAAAAGCGCCGTTGTTTGTGTTTGGGGACCTGTGGCTGGGAGTGGCCGGCTGGCTCCTTAGAATCCACGATACGCAGGATGGTTCCCAGACCCAAGGTGGCAGCAGTGCCAAGTTGGGCTGGTTTGATGGTGCAAAGTGGCTCCTCTAATCTGCCATCCAGAAGCGGGGTAGCTTACTTTTGTTTGCCAGGGAAACGGGCCGAGCTTTGTGTCTGGGGGCCTATGGCTGGGAGTGACCGGCTGGCTCCTGAGAAGCTACGATAGGCAGGATGGTTACCAGACCCATGGAGGCACCAGTGCCAAGTTGGGCTGGTTTGATAGTACCAAGTCGCTCCTGCAATCTGCCATCCAAAAGCAGGGCAACTGAGTTTTGTTTGCCAGAGAAAAGCGCTGTTGTTTGTGTTTGGGGTCCTGTGGCTGGGAGTGGCCGGCTGGCTCCTTAGAATCCACGATACGCAGGATGGTTCCCAGACCCAAGGTGGCACCAGCGCCAAGTCGGGCTGGTTTGATAGTACCAAGTGGTTCCTGCAATCTGCCATCCAGAAGCGGGGCAGCTTACTTTTGTTTACCATGGTAATGGGCCGAGATTTGTGTCTGGGCGCCCATGGCTGGGAGAGACCGGCTGGCTCCTGAAATGCTACGATAGGCAGGATAGTGACCAGACCCATGGTGGCACCAGTGCCAAGTTGGGCTGGTTTGATAGCACCAAGTGGCTCCTGCAATCTGCCATCAAAAAGTTGGCAGGCGAGTTTTGTTTTCCAGGGAAAAGCGCCGTTGTTTGTGTTTGGGGGCCTGTGGCTGGGAGTGACCGGCTGGCTCCTTAGAATCCACGATACGCAGGATGGTTCCCAGACCTGAGGTGGCACCAGTGCCACGTCGGGATAGTTTGATGGTGCAAAGTGCCTCCTGCAATCTGCCATCCAGAAGCGGGGTAGATTACTTTTGTTTGCCAGGGAAACGGGCCGAGGTTTGTGGCTGGGGGCCTATGGCTGGGAGTGACCAGCTGGCTCCTGAAAAGCTACGATAGGCAGGATGATTACCAGACCCATGGTAGCAGCAGTGCCAAGTTGGGCTGATTTGATAGTACCAAGTGTCTCCTGCAATCTGCCATCAAAAAGTTGGCAGGCGAGTTTTGTTTTCCAGGGAAAAGCGCCGTTGTTTGTGTTTGGGTCCCTGTGGCTGGGAGTGGCCGCCTGTCGTCTTAGAATCCACGTTACGCAGCATGGTTCCCAAATCCAAGGTGGCACCAGTGCCAAGTCGGGCTGGTTTGATAGTACCAAGTGGCTCCTGCAATCTGCCATCCAGAAGCGGGGCAGCTTACTTTTGTTTGCCAGGGAAACGGGCCGAGGTATTTCTCTGGGGCCCTATGGCAGGAAGTGACTGGCTGGCTCCTGAAAAGCTACGATAGGCAGGATGTTTACCAGACCCATGGTGGCACCAGTGCCAAGTTGGGCTAATTTGATAGTACCAAGTGGCTCCTGCAATCTGCCATCCAGAAGCGGGGCAGCTTACTTTTGTTTTCCATGGAAACGGGCCGAGGTTTCTGTCTGGGGGTCTATGGCTGGGAGTGGCCGGCTGGCTCCTTAGAACCCACGATATGCAGGATGGTTCCCAGACCAGAGGTGGCACCAGTGCCAAGTCGGGCTGGTTTGATGATGCCAATTTGCTCCTGCAATCTGCCATCCAGAAGCGGGGTATCTTACTTTTGTGTGCCAGGGAAACGGGCCGAGGTTTTTGGCTGGGGGCCCATGGCTGGGAGTGACCGGCTGGCTCCTGAAAAGCTACGATAGGCAGGATGGTGACCAGACCCATGGTGGCACCAGTGCCAAGTTGGGCTGGTTTGATAGTACCAAGTGGCTCCTGCAATCTGCCATCAAAAAGTTGGCAGGCCAGTTTTGTTTTCCAGGGAAAAGCACCGTTGTTTGTGTTTGGGGGCCTGTGGCTGGGAGTGGCCAGCTGGCTACTTAGAATCCACGATACGCAGGATGGTTCCCAGACCCAAGGTGGCACCAGTGCCAAGTCAGGCTGGTTTGATACTACCTAGTGGCTCCTGCAATCTGCCATCCAGAAGCGGGGCAGCTGAATTTTGTTTGCCAGAGAAAAAGGCTGTTGTTTGTGTTTGGGGGCCTGTAGCTTGCAGTGGCGGGCTGGCTCCTGAAAATCCATGATACGCACCATGCTTCCCAGACCCAAGGTGGCACCAGTGCCAAGTAGGGCTGGTTTGATAATACCAAGTGGCTCCTGCAATCTGCCATCCAGAAGAGGGGCAGTTGAGTTTTGTTTGCCAGAGAAAAGGGCCGTGGTTTGTGTTTGGGGGCATATGGCTGAGAGAGGCCGGCTGGCTCCTTAAATCCACGATAGGCAAGATGGTTCCCAGATACAAGGTGGCACCAGTGCCACGTCTGGCTGGTTTGATAGTACTAAATAACTCCTGCAATCTGCCATCCAGAAGCGGGGCAGCTTACTTTTTTTTGCCAGGGAAACGGGCCGAGGTTTTTGTCTGGGGGCCTATGGCTGGGAGTGACCGGCTGGCTCCTGAAAAGCTACAATAGGCAGGATGGTGACCAGACCCATGGTGGCACCAGTGCCAATTTGGGCTGGTTTGATAGTACCAAGTGGCTCCTGCAATCTGCCATCAAAAAGTTGGCAGGCGAGTTTTGTTTTCCAGGGAGAAGCGCCGTTGTTTGTGTTTGGGGGCCTGTGGCTGGGGGTGGTCGCCTGGCGCCTTAGAATTTACGTTACGCAGCATGGTTCCCAGAGCCAAGGTGGCACCAGTGCCAAGTCGGGCTGGTTTGATAGTACCAAGTGGCTCCTGCAATCTGCCATCAAAAAGTTGGCAGGCCAGTTTTGTTTTCCAGGGAAAAGCGCCGTTGTTTGTGTTTGGGGGCCTGTGGCTGGGAGTGGCCAGCTGGCTCCTAAGAATCCACGATACGCAGGATGGTTTCCAGACCAGAGGTGGCACCAGTGCCAAGTCGGGCTGGTTTGATGGTGCAAAGTGTCTCCTGCAATCTGCCATCCAGAAGCGGGGCAGCTTACTTTTGTTTGCCAGGGAAAAGGGCAGAGCTTTGTGTCTGGGGCCTATGGCTGGGACTGACCGGCTGGCTCCTGAAAAACTACGATACGCAGGATGGTGACCAGACCCATGGAGGCACCAGTGCCAAGTTGGGCTGGTTTGATAGTACCAAGTGGCTCCTGCAATCTGCCATCCAAAAGCAGGGCAGCTGAGTTTTGTTTGCCAAAGAAAAGGGCTGTGGTATGTGTTTGGGTCCTGTGGCTGGGAGTGGCCGGCTGGCTCCTTAAATTCCATGATACGCAGCATCGTTCCCAGGCCCAAGGTGGCACCAGTGCCAAGTTGGGCTGGTTTGACAGTGTCAAGCGCCTCCTGCAATCTCCCATCCACAAGTGGGGCAGCTGAGATTTTTTTGCCTGGGAATCGGGCCATTGTTTTTGATTGGGGTCTGTGGCCGAGAGTGGTCGGCTGGCTCCTGACAATCCACAATACGCAGGATGGTTCCCAGACCCAAGGTGGCACCAGTGCCAAGTTGGGCTGGTTTGATTTTACCAAGTGCGTCCTGCAATCTGCCATTCAGAAGCGGGGCAGCTGAGTTTTGTTTGCCAGAGTAAAGGGCCGTGGTTTTTGTTTGGGGGCCTATGGCTCAGAGTGGCCGGCTGGCCCCTGAAAATCCACGATACGCAGGATGGTTCCCAGACCCAAGGTGGCACCAGAGCCAAGTCGGGCTGGTTTGATGGTGCAAAGTGGCTCCTGCAATCTGCCATCCCGACGCGGGGCAGCTGATTTTTGTTTGCCAGAGAACAAGTCCGTGGTTCATTTTTGGGGGCATATGGCTGGGAGTGGCCGGCTGGCTCCTTAAAAAGCTCGATACGCATGATGGTTCCCAGGCCAGAGGTGGCACCAGTGCCAAGTTGGGCTGTTTTTGTAGTACCAAGTGCGTCCTGCAATTTGCCATCCAGAAGAGGGGCAGTTGAGTTTTGTTTGCCAGAGAAAAGGGCCGTGGTTTGTGTTTGAGGGCATATGGCTGAGAGTGGCCGGCTGACACCTGAAAATCCACAATAGGCAGGATGGTTCCCAGAGCCAAGGTGGCACCAGTGCCAAGTCGGGCTGGTTTGATAGTAATAAATAGCTCCTGCAATCTGCCATCAAAAAGTTGGCAGGCGAGTTTTGTTTTCCAGGGAAAAGCGCCGTTGTTTTTGTTTGGGGGCCTGTGCCTGGGAGTGGCCTGCTGGCTCCTTAGAATCCACGATACGCAGGATGGTTCCCAGACCAGAAGTGGCACCAGTGCCAAGTTGGGCTGGTTTGATGGTGCAAAGTGGCTCCTGCAATCTGCCATCCAGAAGCGGGGTAACTTACTTTTGTTTGCCAGGGAAACGGGCAGAATTTTTTGTCTGGGGGCCAATGGCTGGGAGTGGCCAGCTGGCTCCTTAAAATGCACGATACACAGGATGGTGACCAGACCCAAGGTGGTACCAGTGCCAAGTCGGGCTGCTTTTGTAGTACCAAGTGCGTCCTGCAATTTGCCATCCAGAAGAGGGGCAGTTGAGTTTTGTTTACCAGAGAAAAGTGCCGTGGTTTGTTTTTGGGGGCCTATGGCTGAGAGTGGCCGGCTGGCCCCTGAAAATCCACGATAGGCAGGATGGTTCCCAGATCCAAGGTGGCACCAGTGCCAAGTCGGGCTGGTTTGATGGTGCAAAGTGGCTCCTGCAATCTGCCATCCAGACGCGGGGCAGCGGATTTTTGTTTGCTGGAGAAAATTTCCGTGGTTTGTTTTTGGCGGTATATGGCTGGGCGTGGCCGGCTGGCTCCTTAAAAAGCTCGATACGCAGGATGGTTCCCAGAGCCAAGGTGGCATCAGTGCCAAGTCGGGCTGTTTTCGTAGTACCAAGTGCGTCCTGCAATTTGCCATCCAGAAGAGGGGCAGTTGAGTTTTGTTTGCCAGAGAAAAGGGCCGTGGTTTGTGTTTGGGGGCATATGGCTGAGAGTGGCCGGCTGGCCCCTGAAAATCCACGATAGGCAGGATGGTTCCCAGACCAGAGGTGGCATCACTGCCAAGTCGGGCTGGTTTGATAGTACCAAGTGGCTCCTGCAATCTGCCATCTAGAAGCGGGGCAGCTTACTTTTGTTTGCCAGGGAAACGGGCCGAGGTTTGTGTCTGGCGGCCTATGGCTGAGAGTGACCGGCTAGGTCCTGAAAAGCTACAATAGGCAGGATGGTTACCAGACCCATAGTGGCAGCAGTGCCAAGTTGGGCTGGTTTGATAGTACTAAATAGCTCCTGCAATCTGCCATCAAAAAGTTGGCAGGTCAGTTTTGTTTTCCAGGGAAAAGCGCTGTTGTTTTTGTTTGGGGGCCTGTGGCTGGGAGTGGCCAGCTGGCTCCTTAGAATCCACGATACGCAGGATGGTTCCCAGACCAGAGGTGGCACCAGTGCCAAGTCGGGCTGGTTTGATGGTGCAAAGTGTCTCCTGCAATCTGCCATCCAGAAGCGTGATAGCTTACTTTTGTTTGCCAGGGAAACGGGCCGAGCTTTGTGTCTGGCGCCCATGGCTGGGAGTGACCGGCTGGCTCCTGAAAAGCTACGATAGGCAGGATGGTTACCAGACCCACGGAGGCACCAGTGCCAAGTTGGGCTGGTTTGATAGTACCAAGAGGCTCCTGCAATCTGCCATCCAGAAGAGGGGCAGTTGAGTTTTGTTTGCCAGAGAAAAGGGCCGTGGTTTTTGTTTGGGGGCCTATGGCTCAGAGTGGCCGGCTGGCCCCTGAAAATCCACGATAGGCAGAATGTTTCCCAGAGCCAAGGTGGCACCAGTGCCAAGTCGGGCTGGTTTGATGGTGCAAAATGGCTCCTGCAATCTGCCATCCCAACGCGGGGCAGCTGATTTTTGTTTGCCAGAGAACAAGTCCGTGGTTCGTTTTTGGGGGCATATGGCTGGGAGGGGCCGGCTGGCTCCTGAAAAGCTACGATAGGCAGGATGGTTACCAGACCCATGGTGGCACCAGTGCCAAGTTGGGCTGTTTTTGTAGTACCAAGTGCGTCCTGCAATTTGCCCTCCAGAAGAGGGGCAGTTGAGTTTTGTTTGCCAGAGAAAAGGGCCGTGGTTTGTGCTTGAGGGCATATGGCTGAGAGTGGCCGGCTGGCTCCTAAAAATCCACATTACGCAGCATGGTTCCCAGACCCAAGGTGGCACCAGTGCCAAGTCGGGCTGGTTTGATGGTGCAAAGTGGCTCCTGCAATCTGCCATCCAGAAGCGGGGTAGCCGATTTTTGTTTGCAAGAGAAAAGGTCTTTGGTTTTTATTGGGCGCCTGTGACTGGGAGTGGCCGGCTGGCTCATTAGAATCCACGATACGCAGCATGGTTCCCAGAGCCAAGGTGGCACCAGTGCCAAGTTGGGCTGGTTTTGTAGTAGCAAGTGGCTCCTGCAATTTGCCATCCAGAAGAGGGGCAGTTGAGTTTTGTTGGCCAGAGGAAAGGGCCGTGGTTTTTGTTTGGGGGTACATGGCTGAGAGTGGCCGGCTGGCCCCTGAAAATCCACGATAGGCAGGATGGTTCCGAGATCCAAGGTGGGACCAGTGCAGAGTCGGGCTGGTTTGATAGTACCAAGTGGCTCCTGCAATCTGCCATCAAAAAGTTGGCAGGCGAGTTTTGTTTTCCAGGGAAAAGCGCCGTTGTTTGTGTTTGGGGACCTGTGGCTGGGAGTGGCCGGCTGGCTCCTTAGAATCCACGATACGCAGGATGGTTCCCAGACCCAAGGTGGCAGCAGTGCCAAGTTGGGCTGGTTTGATGGTGCAAAGTGGCTCCTCTAATCTGCCATCCAGAAGCGGGGTAGCTTACTTTTGTTTGCCAGGGAAACGGGCAGAGCTTTGTGTCTGGGGGCCTATGGCTTGGAGTGGCCAACTGGCTCCTTAAAATTCACGACACGCAGGATGGTTCCCAGACCAGAGGTGGCACCAGTGCCAAGTTGGGCTGTTTTTGAAGTACCAAGTGCGTCCTGCAATTTGCCTTCCAGAAGAGGGGCAGTTGAGTTTTGTTTGCCAGAGAAAAGGGCCGTGGTTTGTGTTTGAGGGCATATGGCTGAGAGTGGCCGGCTGACACCACAAAATCCACAATAGGCAAGATGGTTCCCAGAGCCAAGGTGGCACAAGTGCCAAGTCGGGCTGGTTTGATAGTACTAAATAGCTCCTGCAATCTGCCATCCAGAAGCGGGGTAGCTTAATTTTGTTTGTCAGGGAAACGGGCAGAGCTTTGTGTGTGGGGTCCTGTGGCTGGTAGTGGCCGGCTGGCTCCTTAGAATCCACGATACACAGGATGGTTCCCAGACCAGTGGTGGCACCAGTGCCAAGTTGGGCTGGTTTGATAGTACCAAGTGGCTCCTGCAATCTGCCATCAAAAAGTTGGCAGGCGAGTTTTGTTTACCAGAGTAAAGTGCCGTGGTTTGTTTTTGGGGGCCTATGGCTGAGAGTGGCCGACTGGCCCCTGAAAATCCACAATAGGCAGGATGGTTCCCAGATCCAAGGTGGCACCAGTGCCAAGTCGGGCTGGTTTGATGGTGCAAAGTGGCTCCTGCAATCTGCCATCCAGACGCGGGGCAGCGGATTTTTGTTTGCTGGAGAAAAGTTCCGTGGTTTGTTTTTGGCGGTATACGGCTGGGCGTGGCCGGCTGGCTCCTTAAAAAGCTCGATACGCAGGATGGTTCCCTGACCCAATGTGGCATCAGTGCCAAGTCGGGCTGTTTTCGTAGTACCAAGTGCGTCCTGCAATTTGCCGTCCAGAAGAGGGGCAGTTGAGTTTTGTTTGCCCGAGAAAAGGACCGTGGTTTGTGTTTGGGGGCATATGGCTGAGAGTGGCCGGCTGGCCCCAGAAAATCCACGATAGGCAGGATGGTTCCCAGAGCCAAGGTGGCACCAGTGCCAAGTTGGGCTGGTTTGATAGTAATAAATAGCTCCTGCAATGTGCCATCCAGAAGCGGGGCAGCTTACTTTTGTTTGCCAGGGAAACGGGCCGAGGTTTGTGTCTGGGGGCCTATGGCTGGGAGTGACCGGCTGGCTCCTGAAAAGCTACGATAGGCAGGATGGTGACCAGACCCATGGTGGCAGCAGTGCCAAGTTGGGCTGGTTTGATAGTACCAAGTGGCTCCTGCAATCTGCCATCAAAAAGTTGGCAGGCGAATTTTGTTTTCCAGGCAAAAGCGCCGTTGTTTGTGTTTGGCGGCCTGTGGCTGGGAGTGGCCGCATGGCGCCTTAGAATCTACGTTACGCAGCATGGTTCCCAGAGCCAAGGTGGCACCCGTGCCAAGTCGGGCTGGTTTGATAGTACCAAGTGTCTCCTGCAATCTGCCATCCAGAAGCGGGGTAGCTTACTTTTGTTTGCCAGGGAAACGGGCCGAGGTTTTTGTCTGGGGGCCTATGGCTGGGAGTGACCGGCTGGCTCCTGAAAAGCTACGATAGGCAGGATGGTGACCAGACCCATGGTGGCACCAGTGCCAAGTTGGGCTGGTTTGATAGTACTAAGCGGCTCCTGCAATCTGCCATCAAAAAGTTGGCAGGCGAGTTTTGTTTGCCAGGGAAAAGCGCCGTTGTTTGTGTTTGTTGGCCTGTGACCGGGAGTGGCCAGCTGGCTCCTTAGAATCCACGATACGCAGGATGGTTCCCAGACCAGAGGTGGCACCAGTGCCAAGTCGGGCTGGTTTGATGGTTCAAAGTGGCTCCTTCAATCTGCCATCCAGAAGCGGGGTAGCTTACTTTTGTTTGCCAGGGAATCGGGCAGAGCTTTGTGTCTGGGGCCTATGGCTGGGACTGACCGGCTGGCTCCTGAAAAGCTACGATAGGCAGGATGGTTACCAGACCCATGGAGGCACCAGTGCCAAGTTGGGCTGGTTTGATAGTACCAAGTGGTTCCTGAAATCTGCCATGCAGAAGCGGGACAGCTTACTTTTATTTACCATGGAAATGGGCCGAGCTTTGTGTCTGGGCGCCTGTGGTTGGGAGTGACCGGCTGGCTCCTGAAAAGCTACGATAGGCAGGATTGTGACAAGACCCATGGTGGCACCAGTGCCAAGTTGCGCTGGTTTGATAGCACGAAGTGGCTCCTGCAATCTGCCATCAAAAAGTTGGTAGGCGAGTTTTGTTTTCCAGGGAAAAGAGCCGTTGTTTTTGTTTGGGGGCCTGTGGCTGGGAGTGGCCGGCTGGCTCCTTAGAATCCACGATACGCAGGATGGTTCCCAGACCAGAGGTGGCACCAGTGCCAAGTTGGGCTGTTTTTGTAGTACCAAGTGCGTCCTGCAATTTGCCATCCAGAAGAGGGGCAGTTGAGTTTTGTTTGCCAGAGAATAGGGCCGTGGTTTGTGTTTGAGGGCATATGGCTGAGAGTGGCCGGCTGACACCACAAAATCCACAATAGGCAGGATGGTTCCCAGAGCCAAGGTGGCACCAGTGCCAAGTCGGGCTGGTTTGATAGTACTAAATAGCTCCTGCAATCTGCCATCCAGAAGCGGGGTAGCTTAATTTTGTTTGTCAGGGAAACGGGCAGAGCTTTGTGTCTGGGGTCCTGTGGCTGGGAGTGGCCGGCTGGCTCCTTAGAATCCACGATACACAGGATGGTTCCCAGACCAGTGGTGGCACCAGTGCCAAGTTGGGCTGGTTTGATAGTACCAAGTGGCTCCTGCAATCTGCCATCAAAAAGTTGGCAGGCCAGTTTTGTTTTCCAGGGAAAAGCGCCGTTGTTTGTGTTTGGGGGCCTGTGGCTGGGAGTGACCGGCTGGCTCCTTAGAATCCACGATACGCAGGATGGTTCCCAGACCCGAGGTGGCACCAGTGCCACGTCGGGATAGTTTGATGGTGCAAAGTGCCTCCTGCAATCTGCCATCCAGAAGCGGGGTAGATTACTTTTGTTTGCCAGGGAAACGGGCCGAGGTGTGTGGCTGGGGGCCTATGGCTGGGAGTGACCAGCTGGCTCCTGAAAAGCTACGGTAGGCAGGATGATTACCAGACCCATGGTAGCAGCAGTGCCAAGTTGGGCTGATTTGATAGTACCAAGTGGCTCCTGCAATCTGCCATCAAAAAGTTGGCAGGCGAGTTTTGTTTTCCAGGGAAAAGCGCCGTTGTTTGTGTTTGGGTCCCTGTGGCTGGGAGTGGCCGCCTGTCGTCTTAGAATCCACGATACGCAGCATGGTTCCCAAATCCAAGGTGGCACCAGTGCCAAGTCGGGCTGGTTTGATAGTACCAAGTGGCTCCTGCAATCTGCCATCCAGAAGCGGGGCAGCTTACTTTTGTTTGCCAGGGAAACGGGCCGAGGTATTTGTCTGGGGCCCTATGGCAGGGAGTGACTGGCTGGCTCCTGAAAAGCTACGATAGGCAGGATGTTTACCAGACCCATGGTGGCACCAGTGCCAAGTTTGGCTAATTTGATAGTACCAAGTGGCTCCTGCAATCTGCCATCCAGAAGCGGGGCAGCTTACTTTTGTTTTCCATGGAAACGGGCCGAGGTTTCTGTCTGGGGGTCTATGGCTGGGAGTGACCTCCTGGCTCCTGAAAAGCTATGCTAGGCAGGATGGTGACCAGACCCATGGTGGCACCAGTGCCAAATTGGGCTGGTTTGATAGTACCAAGTGGCTCCTGCAATCTGCCATCAAAATGTTGGCAGGCGAGTTTTCTTTTCCGGGGAAAAGCGCCGTTGTTTGTGTTTGGGGGCCTGTGGCTCGGAGTGGCCGGGTGGCTGCTTAGAATCCACGATACGCAGGATGGCTCCCAGGCCAGAGGTGGCACCAGTGTCAAGTTGGGCTGGTTTCATGATGCCAATTTGCTCCTGCAATCTGCCATCCAGAAGCGGGGTAGCTTACTTTTGTGTGCCAGGGAAACGGGCCGAGGTTTTTGGCTGGGGGCCCATGGCTGGGAGTGACCGGCTGGCTCCTGAAAAGCTACGATAGGCAGGATGGTGACCAGACCCATGGTGGCACCAGTGCCAAGTTGGGCTGGTTTGATAGTACCAAGTGGCTCCTGCAATCTGCCATCAAAAAGTTGGCAGGCCAGTTTTGTTTTCCAGGGAAAAGCACCGTTGTTTGTGTTTGGGGGCCTGTGGCTGGGAGTGGCCAGCTGGCTACTTAGAATCCACGATACGCAGCATGGTTCCCAGAGCCAAGGTGGCACCAGTGCCAAGTCAGGCTGGTTTGATACTACCAAGTGGCTCCTGCAATCTGCCATCCAGAAGCGGGGCAGCTGAATTTTGTTTGCCAGAGAAAAAGGCTGTTGTTTGTGTTTGGGGGCCTGTAGCTTGCAGTGGCGGGCTGGCTCCTGAAAATCCATGATACGCAGCATGCTTCCCAGACCCAAGGTGGCACCAGTGCCAAGTAGGGCTGGTTTGATAATACCAAGTGGCTCCTGCAATCTGCCATCCAGAAGAGGGGCAGTTGAGTTTTGTTTGCCAGAGAAAAGGGCCGTGGTTTGTGTTTGGGGGCATATGGCTGAGAGAGGCCGGCTGGCTCCTTAAATCCACGATAGGCAAGATGGTTCCCAGATCCAAGGTGGCACCAGTGCCACGTCTGGCTGGTTTGATAGTACTAAATAACTCCTGCAATCTGCCATCCAGAAGCGGGGCAGCTTACTTTTGTTTGCCAGGGAAACGGGCCGAGGTTTTTGTCTGGGGGCCTATGGCTGGGAGTGACCGGCTGGCTCCTGAAAAGATACAATAGGCAGGATGGTGACCAGACCCATGGTGGCACCAGTGCCAATTTGGGCTGGTTTGATAGTACCAAGTGGCTCCTGCAATCTGCCATCAAAAAGTTGGCAGGCGAGTTTTGTTTTCCAGGGAAAAGCGCCGTTGTTTGTGTTTGGGGGCCTGTGGCTGGGAGTGGCCGCCTGGCGCCTTAGAATTTACGTTACGCAGCATGGTTCCCAGAGCCAAGGTGGCACCAGTGCCAAGTCGGGCTGGTTTGATAGTACCAAGTGGCTCCTGCAATCTGCCATCAAAAAGTTGGCAGGCCAGTTTTGTTTTCCAGGGAAAAGCGCCGTTGTTTTTGTTTGGGGGCCTGTGGCTGGGGGTGGCCAGCTGGCTCCTAAGAATCCACGATACGCAGGATGGTTTCCAGACCAGAGGTGGCACCAGTGCCAAGTCGGGCTGGTTTGATGTTGCAAAGTGTCTCCTGCAATCTGCCATCCAGAAGCGGGGCAGCTTACTTTTGTTTGCCAGGGAAACGGGCAGAGCTTTGTGTCTGGGGCCTATGGCTGGGACTGACCGGCTGGCTCCTTAAAAACTACGATAGGCAGGATGGTGACCAGACCCATGGAGGCACCAGTGCCAAGTTGGGCTGGTTTGATAGTACCAAGTGGCTCCTGCAATCTGCCATCCAAAAGCAGGCAGCTGAGTTTTGTTTGCCAAAGAAAAGGGCTGTGGTATGTGTTTGGGTCCTGTGGCTGGGAGTGGCCGGCTGGCTCCTTAAATTCCATGATACGCAGCATCGTTCCCAGGCCCAAGGTGGCACCAGTGCCAAGTTGGGCTGGTTTGACAGTGTCAAGCGCCTCCTGCAATCTCCCATCCACAAGTGGGGCAGCTGAGATTTTTTTGCCTGGGAATCGGGCCATTGTTTTTGATTGGGGTCTGTGGCCGAGAGTGGTCGGCTGGCTCCTGACAATCCACAATACGCAGGATGGTTCCCAGACCCAAGGTGGCACCAGTGCCAAGTTGGGCTGGTTTGATTTTACCAAGTGCGTCCTGCAATCTGCCATTCAGAAGCGGGGCAGCTGAGTTTTGTTTGCCAGAGTAAAGGGCCGTGGTTTTTGTTTGGGGGCCTATGGCTCAGAGTGGCCGGCTGGCCCCTGAAAATCCACGATAGGCAGGATGGTTCCCAGACCCAAGGTGGCACCAGAGCCAAGTCGGGCTGGTTTGATGGTGCAAAGTGGCTCCTGCAATCTGCCATCCCGACGCGGGGCAGCTGATTTTTGTTTGCCAGAGAACAAGTCCGTGGTTCATTTTTGGGGGCATATGGCTGGGAGTGGCCGGCTGGCTCCTTAAAAAGCTCGATACGCATGATGGTTCCCAGGCCAGAGGTGGCACCAGTGCCAAGTTGGGCTGTTTTTGTAGTACCAAGTGCGTCCTGCAATTTGCCATCCAGAAGAGGGGCAGTTGAGTTTTGTTTGCCAGAGAAAAGGGCCGTGGTTTGTGTTTGAGGGCATATGGCTGAGAGTGGCCGGCTGACACCTGAAAATCCACAATAGGCAGGATGGTTCCCAGAGCCAAGGTGGCACCAGTGCCAAGTCGGGCTGGTTTGATAGTACTAAATAGCTCCTGCAATCTGCCATCAAAAAGTTGGCAGGCGAGTTTTGTTTTCCAGGGAAAAGCGCCGTTGTTTTTGTTTGGGGGCCTGTGCCTGGGAGTGGCCTGCTGGCTCCTTAGAATCCACGATACGCAGGATGGTTCCCAGACCAGAAGTGGCACCAGTGCCAAGTTGGGCTGGTTTGATGGTGCAAAGTGGCTCCTGCAATCTGCCATCCAGAAGCGGGGTAACTTACTTTTGTTTGCCAGGGAAACGGGCAGAATTTTTTGTCTGGGGGCCAATGGCTGGGAGTGGCCAGCTGGCTCCTTAAAATGCACGATACACAGGATGGTGACCAGACCCAAGGTGGTACCAGTGCCAAGTCGGGCTGCTTTTGTAGTACCAAGTGCGTCCTGCAATTTGCCATCCAGAAGAGGGGCAGTTGAGTTTTGTTTACCAGAGTAAAGTGCCGTGGTTTGTTTTTGGGGGCCTATGGCTGAGAGTGGTCGGCTGGCCCCTGAAAATCCACGATAGGCAGGATGGTTCCCAGATCCAAGGTGGCACCAGTGCCAAGTCGGGCTGGTTTGATGGTGCAAAGTGGGTCCTGCAATCTGCCATCCAGACGCGGGGCAGCGGATTTTTGTTTGCTGGAGAAAAGTTCCGTGGTTTGTTTTTGGCGGTATATGGCTGGGCGTGGCCGGCTGGCTCCTTAAAAAGCTCGATACGCAGGATGGTTCCCAGAGCCAAGGTGGCATCAGTGCCAAGTCGGGCTGTTTTCGTAGTACCAAGTGGCTCCTGCAATTTGCCATCCAGAAGAGGGGCAGTTGAGTTTTGTTTGCCAGAGAAAAGGGCCGTGGTTTGTGTTTGGGGGCATATGGCTGAGAGTGGCCGGCTGGCCCCTGAAAATCCACGATAGGCAGGATGGTTCCCAGAGCCAAGGTGGCATCACTGCCAAGTCGGGCTGGTTTGATAGTACCAAGTGGCTCCTGCAATCTGCCATCTAGAAGCGGGGCAACTTACTTTTGTTTGCCAGGGAAACGGGCCGAGGTTTGTGTCTGGCGGCCTATGGCTGAGAGTGACCGGCTAGGTCCTGAAAAGCTACAATAGGCAGGATGGTTACCAGACCCATGGTGGCAGCAGTGCCAAGTTGGGCTGGTTTGATAGTACCAAGTGGCTCCTGCAATCTGCCATCAAAAAGTTTGCAGGCCAGTTTTGTTTGCCAGAGAAAAGCGCTGTTGTTTTTGTTTGGGGGCCTGTGGCTGGGAGTGGCCAGCTGGCTCCTTAGAATCCACGATACGCAGGATGGTTCCCAGACCAGAGGTGGCACCAGTGCCAAGTCGGGCTGGTTTGATGGTGCAAAGTGTCTCCTGCAATCTGCCATCCAGAAGCGTGATAGCTTACTTTTGTTTGCCAGGGAAACGGGCCGAGCTTTGTGTCTGGCGCCCATGGCTGGGAGTGACCGGCTGGCTCCTGAAAAGCTACGATAGTCAGGATGGTTACCAGACCCACGGAGGCACCAGTGCCAAGTCGGGCTGGTTTGATAGTACCAAGTGGCTCCTGCAATCTGCCATCCAGAAGAGGGGCAGTTGAGTTTTGTTTGCCAGAGAAAAGGGCCGTGGTTTTTGTTTGGGGGCCTATGGCTCAGAGTGGCCGGCTGGCCCCTGAAAATCCACGATAGGCAGAATGTTTCCCAGAGCCAAGGTGGCACCAGTGCCAAGTCGGGCTGGTTTGATGGTGCAAAATGGCTCCTGCAATCTGCCATCCCAACGCGGGGCAGCTGATTTTTGTTTGCCAGAGAACAAGTTCCGTGTTTCGTTTTTGGGGGCATATGGCTGGGAGGAGCCGGCTGGCTCCTTAAAATGCTCGATAGGCAGGATGGTTCCCAGACCCAAGGTGGCACCAGTGCCAAGTTGGGCTGTTTTTGTAGTACCAAGTGCGTCCTGCAATTTGCCCTCCAGAAGAGGGGCAGTTTAGTTTTGTTTGCCAGAGAAAAGGGCCGTGGTTTGTGCTTGAGGGCATATGGCTGAGAGTGTCCGGCTGGCTCCTGAAAATCCACGCTAGGCAGCATGGTTCCCAGACCCAAGGTGGCACCAGTGCCAAGTCGGGCTGGTTTGATGGTGCAAAATGTCTCCTGCAATCTGCCATCCAGAAGCGGGGTAGCCGATTTTTGTTTGCTGGAGAAAAGTCTTTGGATTTTTTTGGGCGCCTGTGGCTGGGAGTGGCCGGCTGGCTCATTAGAATCCACGATACGCAGCATGGTTCCCAGAGCCAAGGTGGCACCAGTGCCAAGTTGGGCTGGTTTTGTAGTAGCAAGTGGCTCCTGCAATTTGCCATCCAGAAGAGGGGCAGTTGAGTTTTGTTTGCCAGAGGAAAGGGCCGTGGTTTTTGTTTGGGGGTACATGGCTGAGAGTGGCCGGCTGGCCCCTGAAATTCCACGATAGGCAGGATGGTTCCGAGATCCAAGGTGGAACCAGTGCCGAGTCGGGCTGGTTTTATGTTGCAAAGTGGCTCCTGCAATCTGCCATCAAAATGTTGGCAGGCGAGTTTTGTTTTCCAGGGAAAAGCGCCGTTGTTTGTGTTTGGGGGCCTGTGGCTGGGAGTGGCCAGCTGGCTCCTTTGAATCCACGATACGCAGGATGGTTCCCAGACCAGAGGTGGCACCAGTGCCAAGTCGGGCCAGTTTGATGGTGCAAAGTGGCTCCTGCAATTTGCCATCCAGAAGCGGGGCAGCTTACTATTGTTTGCCAGGGAAACGGGCCGAGGTTTTTGTCTGGGGGCCTATGGCTGGGAGTGACCGGCTGGCTCCTGAAAAGCTACGATAGGCAGGATGGTTACCAGACCCATGGTGGCACCAGTGCCAAGTTGGGCTGTTTTTGTAGTACCAAGTGCGTCCTGCAATTTGCCCTCCAGAAGAGGGGCAGTTGAGTTTTGTTTGCCAGAGAAAAGGGCCGTGGTTTGTGTTTGAGGGCATATGGCTGAGAGTGGCCGGCTGGCTCCTAAAAATCCACATTACGCAGCATGGTTCCCAGACCCAAGGTGGCACCAGTGCCACGTCGGGCTGGTTTGATGGTGCAAAGTGGCTCCTGCAATCTGCCATCCAGAAGCGGGGTAGCCGATTTTTGTTTGCAAGAGAAAAGGTCTTTGGTTTTTATTGGGCGCCTGTGACTGGGAGTGGCCGGCTGGCTCATTAGAATCCACGATACGCAGCATGGTTCCCAGAGCCAAGGTGGCACCAGTGCCAAGTTGGGCTGGTTTTGTAGTAGCAAGTGGCTCCTGCAATTTGCCATCCAGAAGAGGGGCAGTTGAGTTTTGTTGGCCAGAGGAAAGGGCCGTGGTTTTTGTTTGGGGGTACATGGCTGAGAGTGGCCGGCTGGCCCCTGAAAATCCACGATAGGCAGGATGGTTCCGAGATCCAAGGTGGGACCAGTGCCAAGTCAGGCTGGTTTTATGTTACAAAGTGGCTCCTGCAATCTGCCATCAAAAAGTTGGCAGGCGAGTTTTGTTTTCCAGGGAAAAGCGCCGTTGTTTGTGTTTGGGGACCTGTGGCTGGGAGTGGCCGGCTGGCTCCTTAGAATCCACGCCACGCAGGATGGTTCCCAGACCCAAGGTGGCAGCAGTGCCAAGTTGGGCTGGTTTGATGGTGCAAAGTGGCTCCTCTAATCTGCCATCCAGAAGCGGGGTAGCTTACTTTTGTTTGCCAGGGAAACGGGCAGAGCTTTGTGTCTGGGGGCCTATGGCTTGGAGTGGCCAACTGGCTCCTTAAAATTCACGACACGCAGGATGGTTCCCAGACCAGAGGTGGCACCAGTGCCAAGTTGGGCTGTTTTTGAAGTACCAAGTGCGTCCTGCAATTTGCCTTCCAGAAGAGGGGCAGTTGAGTTTTGTTTGCCAGAGAAAAGGGCCGTGGTTTGTGTTTGAGGGCATATGGCTGAGAGTGGCCGGCTGACACCACAAAATCCACAATAGGCAGGATGGTTCCCAGAGCCAAGGTGGCACAAGTGCCAAGTCGGGCTGGTTTGATAGTACTAAATAGCTCCTGCAATCTGCCATCCAGAAGCGGGGTAGCTTAATTTTGTTTGTCAGGGAAACGGGCAGAGCTTTGTGTCTGGGGTCCTGTGGCTGGGAGTGGCCGGCTGGCTCCTTAGAATCCACGATACACAGGATGGTTCCCAGACCAGTGGTGGCACCAGTGCCAAGTTGGGCTGGTTTGATAGTACCAAGTGGCTCCTGCAATCTGCCATCAAAAAGTTGGCAGGCGAGTTTTGTTTACCAGAGTAAAGTGCCGTGGTTTGTTTTTGGGGGCCTATGGCTGAGAGTGGCCGACTGGCCCCTGAAAATCCACAATAGGCAGGATGGTTCCCAGATCCAAGGTGGCACCAGTGCCAAGTCGGGCTGGTTTGATGGTGCAAAGTGGCTCCTGCAATCTGCCATCCAGACGCGGGGCAGCGGATTTTTGTTTGCTGGAGAAAAGTTCCGTGGTTTGTTTTTGGCGGTATACGGCTGGGCGTGGCCGGCTGGCTCCTTAAAAAGCTCGATACGCAGGATGGTTCCCTGACCCAATGTGGCATCAGTGCCAAGTCGGGCTGTTTTCGTAGTACCAAGTGCGTCCTGCAATTTGCCGTCCAGAAGAGGGGCAGTTGAGTTTTGTTTGCCCGAGAAAAGGACCGTGGTTTGTGTTTGGGGGCCTATGGCTGAGAGTGGCCGGCTGGCCCCTGAAAATCCACGATAAGCAGGATGGTTCCCAGAGCCAAGGTGGCACCAGTGCCAAGTCGGGCTGGTTTGATAGTAATAAATAGCTCCTGCAATCTTCCATCCAGAAGCGGGGCAGCTTACTTTTGTTTGCCAGGGAAACGGGCCGAGGTTTGTGTCTGTGGGCCTATGGCTGGGAGTGACCGGCTGGCTCCTGAAAAGCTACGATAGGCAGGATGGTGACCAGACCCATGGTGGCAGCAGTGCCAAGTTGGGCTGGTTTGATAGTACCAAGTGGCTCCTGCAATCTACCATCAAAAAGTTGGCAGGCGAATTTTGTTTGCCAGGCAAAAGCGCCGTTGTTTGTGTTTGGCGGCCTGTGGCTGGGAGTGGCCGCCTGGCGCCTTAGAATCTACGTTACGCAGCATGGTTCCCAGAGCCAAGGTGGCACCAGTGCCAAGTCGGGCTGGTTTGATAGTACCAAGTGTCTCCTGCAATCTGCCATCCAGAAGCGGGGTAGCTTACTTTTGTTTGCCAGGGAAACGGGCCGAGGTTTTTGGCTGGGGGCCTATGGCTGGGAGTGACCGGCTGGCTCCTGAAAAGCTACGATAGGCAGGATGGTGACCAGACCCATGGTGGCACCAGTGCCAAGTTGGGCTGGTTTGATAGTACTAAGCGGCTCCTGCAATCTGCCATCAAAAAGTTGGCAGGCGAGTTTTGTTTGCCAGGGAAAAGCGCCGTTGTTTGTGTTTGTTGGCCTGTGACCGGGAGTGGCCAGCTGGCTCCTTAGAATCCACGATACGCAGGATGGTTCCCAGACCAGAGGTGGCACCAGTGCCAAGTCGGGCTGGTTTGATGGTTCAAAGTGGCTCCTTCAATCTGCCATCCAGAAGCGGAGTAGCTTACTTTTGTTTGCCAGGGAATCGGGCAGAGCTTTGTGTCTGGGGCCTATGGCTGGGACTGACCGGCTGGCTCCTGAAAAGCTACGATAGGCAGGATGGTTACCAGACCCATGGAGGCACCAGTGCCAAGTTGGGCTGGTTTGATAGTACCAAGTGGTTCCTGAAATCTGCCATGCAGAAGCGGGACAGCTTACTTTTATTTACCATGGAAATGGGCCGAGCTTTGTGTCTGGGCGCCTGTGGCTGGGAGTGACCGGCTGGCTCCTGAAAAGCTACGATAGGCAGGATTGTGACAAGACCCATGGTGGCACCAGTGCCAAGTTGCGCTGGTTTGATAGCACGAAGTGGCTCCTGCAATCTGCCATCAAAAAGTTGGTAGGCGAGTTTTGTTTTCCAGGGAAAAGAGCCGTTGTTTTTGTTTGGGGGCCTGTGGCTGGGAGTGGCCGGCTGGCTCCTTAGAATCCACGATACGCAGGATGGTTCCCAGACCAGAGGTGGCACCAGTGCCAAGTTGGGCTGTTTTTGTAGTACCAAGTGCGTCCTGCAATTTGCCTTCCAGAAGAGGGGCAGTTGAGTTTTGTTTGCCTGAGAAAAGGGCCGTGGTTTGTGTTTGAGGGCATATGGCTGAGAGTGGCCGGCTGACACCACAAAATCCACAATAGGCAGGATGGTTCCCAGAGCCAAGGTGGCACCAGTGCCAAGTCGGGCTGGTTTGATAGTACTAAATAGCTCCTGCAATCTGCCATCCAGAAGCGGGGTAGCTTAATTTTGTTTGTCAGGGAAACGGGCAGAGCTTTGTGTCTGGGGTCCTGTGGCTGGGAGTGGCCGGCTGGCTCCTTAGAATCCACGATACACAGGATGGTTCCCAGACCAGTGGTGGCACCAGTGCCAAGTTGGGCTGGTTTGATAGTACTAAATAGCTCCTGCAATCTGCCATGAAAAAGTTGGCAGGCCAGTTTTGTTTTCCAGGGAAAAGCGCCGTTGTTTGTGTTTGGGGGCCTGTGGCTGGGAGTGGCCGGCTGGCTAATTAGAATCCACGATACGCAGGATGGTTCCCAGACCCGAGGTGGCACCAGTGTCAAGTCGGGATAGTTTGATGGTGCAAAGTGGCTCCTGCAATCTGCCATCCAGAAGCGGGTTAGCTTACTTTTGTTTGCCAGGGAAACGGGCCGAGGTTTCTTTCTGGGGGCCTATGGTTGGGAGTGACCGGCTGGCTCCTGAAAAGCAACAGTAGGCAGGATGATTACCAGACCCATGGTGGCACCAGTGCCAAGTTGGGCTGATTTGATAGTACCAAGTGGCTCCTGCAATCTGCCATCAAAATTTGGCAGGCGAGTTTTGTTTTCCAGGGAAAAGCGCCGTTGTTTGTGTTTGGGGCCCTGTGGCTGGGAGTGGCCGCCTGTCGTCTTAGAATCCACGTTACGCAGCATGGTTCCCAGATCCAAGGTGGCACCAGTGCCAAGTCGGGCTGGTTTGATAGTACCAAGTGGCTCCTGCAATCTGCCATCCAGAAGCGGGGCAGCTTACTTTTGTTTGCCAGGGAAACGGGCCGAGGTATTTGTCTGGGGCCCTATGGCAGGCAGTGACTGGCTGGCTCCTGAAAAGCTACGATAGGCAGGATGTTTACCAGACCCATGGTGGCACCAGTGCCAAGTTGGGCTAATTTGATAGTACCAAGTGACTCCTGCAATCTTCCATCCAGAAGCGGGGCAGCTTACTTTTGTTTTCCATGGAAACGGGCCGAGGTTTCTGTCTGGGGGTCTATGGCTGGGAGTGACCTCCTGGCTCCTGAAAAGCTATGCTAGGCAGGATGGTGACCAGACCCATGGTGGCACCAGTGCCAAGTAGGGCTGGTTTGATAGTACCAAGTGGCTCCTGCAATCTGCCATCCAGAAGCGGTGCAGCTGAGTTTTGTTTGCCAGAGGAAAGGACCGTGGGTTGTGTTTGGGGGCCTATGGCTGGGAGTGGTCGTCTGTCTCAATAAAAAGATCGATACGCAGGATGGTTCCCAGACCCAAGGTGGCACCAGTGCCAAGTCGGGCTGTTTTTATAGTACCAAGTGCGTCCTGCAATTTGCCATCCAGAAGAGGGGCAGTTGAGTTTTGTTTGCCAGGGAAAAGCACCGTTGTTTGTGTTTGGAGGCCTGCGGCTGGGTGTGGCCGGCTGGCGCCTTAGAATCTACGTTACGCAGCATGGTTCCCAGACCCAAGGTGGCACCAGTGCCAAGTCGGGCTGGTTTGATAGTACCAAGTGGCTCCTGCAATCTGCCATCCTGAAGCGGGGCAGCTTACTTTTGTTTGCCAGGGAAACGGGCCGAGGTTTGTGACTGGGGACCTATGGCTGGGAGTGACCGGCTGGCACCTGGAAAGCTACAATAGGCAGGATGGTTACCAGACCCATGGTAGCAGCAGTGCCAAGTTGGGCTGGTTTGATAGTACCAAGTGGCTCCTGCAATCTGCCATCAAAAAGTTGGCAGGCGAGTTTTGTTTTCCAGGGAAAAGTGCCGTTGTTTGTGTTTGGGGGCCTGTGGCTGGGAGTGGCCGGCTGGCTCCTTTGAACCCAAGATACGCAGGATGGTTCCCAGACCCAAGCTGGCACCAGTGCCAAGTCGGCCTGCGGTTTTAGTATCAAGTTCATCCTGCAATTTGCCCTCCAGAAGAGGGGCAGTGGAGTTTTGTTTGCCAGAGAAACGGGCCGAGGTTTCTGTTTGGGGGCATATGGCTGAGAGTGGCCGGCTGGCCCCTGAAAATCCACGATAGGCAGGATGGTTCCCAGATCAGAGGTGGAACCAGTGCCAAGTCGGGCTGGTTTGATAGTCCCAAGTGTCTCCTGCAATCTGCCATCCAGAAGCGGGGCAGCTTACTTTTGTTTGCCAGAGAAATGGGCCTAGGTTTTTGTTTGGGGGCCTGTGGCTAGGAGTGGCCGGCTGGCTCCTAAGAATCCACGATACGCAGGATATTTCCCACACCCAAGGTGGCACCAGTGCCAAGTCGGGCTGGTTTGATAGTACCAAGTGGCTCCTGCAAACTCCATCAAAATGTTGGCAGGCGTGTTTTGTTTTCCAGGGAACAGCGCCGTTGATTTTGTTTGGGGGCCTGTGGCTGGGAGTGGCCGGCTGGCTCCTTAGAATCCACGATACGCAGCATGGTTCCCAGGCCCAAGGTGGCACCAGAGCCAAGAGGGGCTGGTTTTATAACACCAAGTGGCTCCTGCAATCTGCCATCCAGAAGTGAGGCAGCTAAGTTTTGTTTGCCAGAAAAAAGGGCCGTGGTTTTTGTTTGGGGGCCTCTGGCTGGGAGTAGCCGGCTGGCTCCTTAAAATCCACAATAGGCAGGATGGTTCCCAGAGCCAAGGTGGCACCAGTGCCAAGCCGGGCTGGTTTGATAGTACCAAGTGGCTCCTGCAATCTGCCATCCAGAAGCGGGGTAGCTTAATTTTGTTTGTCAGGGAAACGGGCAGAGCTTTGTGTGTGGGGTCCTGTGGCTGGGAGTGGCCGGCTGGCTCCTTAGAATCCACGATACACAGGATGGTTCCCAGACCAGTGGTGGCACCAGTGCCAAGTTGGGCTGGTTTGATAGTACCAAGTGGCTCCTGCAATCTGCCATCAAAAGGTTGGCAGGCGAGTTTTGTTTACCAGAGTAAAGTGCCGTGGTTTGTTTTTGGGGGCCTATGGCTGAGAGTGGCCGACTGGCCCCTGAAAATCCACAATAGGCAGGATGGTTCCCAGATCCAAGGTGGCACCAGTGCCAAGTCAGGCTGGTTTGATGGTGCAAAGTGGCTCCTGCAATCTGCCATCCAGACGCGGGGCAGCGGATTTTTGTTTGCTGGAGAAAAGTTCCGTGGTTTGTTTTTGGCGGTATACGGCTGGGCGTGGCCGGCTGGCTCCTTAAAAAGCTCGATACGCAGGATGGTTCCCTGACCCAATGTGGCATCAGTGCCAAGTCGGGCTGTTTTCGTAGTACCAAGTGCGTCCTGCAACTTGCCGTCCAGAAGAGGGGCAGTTGAGTTTTGTTTGCCCGAGAAAAGGACCGTGGTTTGTGTTTGGGGGCAAATGGCTGAGAGAGGCCGGCTGGCCCCTGAAAATCCACGATAGGCAGGATGGTTCCCAGAGCCAAGGTGGCACCAGTGCCAAGTCGGGCTGGTTTGATAGTAATAAATAGCTCCTGCAATCTGCCATCCAGAAGCGGGGCAGCTTACTTTTGTTTGCCAGGGAAACGGGCCGAGGTTTGTGTCTGTGGGCCTATGGCTGGGAGTGACCGGCTGGCTCCTGAAAAGCTATGCTAGGCAGGATGGTGACCAGACCCATGGTGGCACCAGTGCCAAGTAGGGCTGGTTTGATAGTACCAAGTGGCTCCTGCAATCTGCCATCCAGAAGCGGTGCAGCTGAGTTTTGTTTGCCAGAGGAAAGGACCGTGGGTTGTGTTTGGGGGCCTATGGCTGGGAGTGGCCGTCTGTCTCAATAAAAAGATCGATACGCAGGATGGTTCCCAGACCCAAGGTGGCACCAGTGCCAAGTCGGGCTGTTTTTATAGTACCAAGTGCGTCCTGCAATTTGCCATCCAGAAGAGGGGCAGTTGAGTTTTGTTTGCCAGGGAAAAGCGCCGTTGTTTGTGTTTGGGGGCCTGTGGCTGGGTGTGGCCGGCTGGCGCCTTAGAATCTACGATACGCAGGATGGTTCCCAGACCCAAGGTGGCACCAGTGCCAAGTCGGGCTGGTTTGATAGTACCAAGTGGCTCCTGCAATCTGCCATCCTGAAGCGGGGCAGCTTACTTTTGTTTGTCAGGGAAACGGGCCGAGGTTTGTGACTGGGGACCTATGGCTGGGAGTGACCGGCTGGCACCTGGAAAGCTACAATAGGCAGGATGGTTACCAGACCCATGGTAGCAGCAGTGCCAAGTTGGGCTGGTTTGATAGTACCAAGTGGCTCCTGCAATCTGCCATCAAAAAGTTGGCAGGCGAGTTTTGTTTTCCAGGGAAAAGTGCCGTTGTTTGTGTTTGGGGGCCTGTGGCTGGGAGTGGCCGGCTGGCTCCTTTGAACCCAAGATACGCAGGATGGTTCCCAGACCCAAGCTGGCACCAGTGCCAAGTCGGCCTGCGGTTTTAGTATCAAGTTCATCCTGCAATTTGCCCTCCAGAAGAGGGGCAGTTGAGTTTTGTTTGCCAGAGAAACGGGCCGAGGTTTCTGTTTGGGGGCATATGGCTGAGAGTGGCCGGCTGGCCCCTGAAAATCCACGATAGGCAGGATGGTTCCCAGATCAGAGGTGGAACCAGTGCCAAGTCGGGCTGGTTTGATAGTCCCAAGTGTCTCCTGCAATCTGCCATCCAGAAGCGGGGCAGCTTACTTTTGTTTGCCAGAGAAATGGGCCTAGGTTTTTGTTTGGGGGCCTGTGGCTAGGAGTGGCCGGCTGGCTCCTAAGAATCCACGATACGCAGGATATTTCCCACACCCAAGGTGGCACCAGTGCCAAGTCGGGCTGGTTTGATAGTACCAAGTGGCTCCTGCAAACTCCATCAAAATGTTGGCAGGCGTGTTTTGTTTTCCAGGGAACAGCGCCGTTGTTTGTGTTTGGGGGCCTGTGGCTGGGAGTGGCCGGCTGGCTCCTTAGAATCCACGATACGCAGCATGGTTCCCAGGCCCAAGGTGGCACCAGAGCCAAGACGGGCTGGTTTTATAACACCAAGTGGCTCCTGCAATCTGCCATCCAGAAGTGAGGCAGCTAAGTTTTGTTTGCCAGAAAAAAGGGCCGTGGTTTTTGTTTGGGGGCCTCTGGCTGGGAGTAGCCGGCTGGCTCCTTAAAATCCACAATAGGCAGGATGGTTCCCAGAGCCAAGGTGGCACCAGTGCCAAGCCGGGCTGGTTTGATAGTACCAAGTGGCTCCTGCAATCTGCCATCCAGAAGCGGGGTAGCTTAATTTTGTTTGTCAGGGAAACGGGCAGAGCTTTGTGTGTGGGGTCCTGTGGCTGGGAGTGGCCGGTTGGCTCCTTAGAATCCACGATACACAGGATGGTTCCCAGACCAGTGGTGGCACCAGTGCCAAGTTGGGCTGGTTTGATAGTACCAAGTGGCTCCTGCAATCTGCCATCAAAAGGTTGGCAGGCGAGTTTTGTTTACCAGAGTAAAGTGCCGTGGTTTGTTTTTGGGGGCCTATGGCTGAGAGTGGCCGGCTGGCCCCTGAAAATCCACAATAGGCAGGATGGTTCCCAGATCCAAGGTGGCACCAGTGCCAAGTCAGGCTGGTTTGATGGTGCAAAGTGGCTCCTGCAATCTGCCATCCAGACGCGGGGCAGCGGATTTTTGTTTGCTGGAGAAAAGTTCCGTGGTTTGTTTTTGGCGGTATACGGCTGGGCGTGGCCGGCTGGCTCCTTAAAAAGCTCGATACGCAGGATGGTTCCCTGACCCAATGTGGCATCAGTGCCAAGTCGGGCTGTTTTCGTAGTACCAAGTGCGTCCTGCAATTTGCCGTCCAGAAGAGGGGCAGTTGAGTTTTGTTTGCCCGAGAAAAGGACCGTGGTTTGTGTTTGGGGGCAAATGGCTGAGAGAGGCCGGCTGGCCCCCTTAAAATCCACGATAGGCAGGATGGTTCCCAGAGCCAAGGTGGCACCAGTGCCAAGTCGGGCTGGTTTGATAGTAATAAATAGCTCCTGCAATCTGCCATCCAGAAGCGGGGCAGCTTACTTTTGTTTGCCAGGGAAACGGGCCGAGGTTTGTGTCTGTGGGCCTATGGCTGGGAGTGACCGGCTGGATCCTGAAAAGCTACGATAGGCAGGATGGTGACCAGACCCATGGTGGCAGCAGTGCCAAGTTGGGCTGGTTTGATAGTACCAAGTGGCTCCTGCAATCTACCATCAAAAAGTTGGCAGGCTAATTTTGTTTTCCAGGCAAAAGCGCCGTTGTTTGTGTTTGGCGGCCTGTGGCTGGGAGTGGCCGCCTGGCGCCTTAGAATCTACGTTACGCAGCATGGTTCCCAGAGCCAAGGTGGCACCAGTGCCAAGTCGGGCTGGTTTGATAGTACCAAGTGTCTCCTGCAATCTGCCATCCAGAAGCGGGGTAGCTTACTTTTGTTTGCCAGGCAAACGGGCCGAGGTTTTTGGCTGGGGGCCTATGGCTGGGAGTGACCGGCTGGCTCCTGAAAAGCTACGATAGGCAGGATGGTGACCAGACCCATGGTGGCACCAGTGCCAAGTTGGGCTGGTTTGATAGTACTAAGCGGCTCCTGCAATCTGCCATCAAAAAGTTGGCAGGCGAGTTTTGTTTGCCAGGGAAAAGCGCCGTTGTTTGTGTTTGTTGGCCTGTGACCGGGAGTGGCCAGCTGGCTCCTTAGAATCCACGATACGCAGCATGGTTCCCAGACCAGAGGTGGCACCAGTGCCAAGTCGGGCTGGTTTGATGGTTCAAAGTGGCTCCTTCAATCTGCCATCCAGAAGCGGGGCAGCTTACTTTTGTTTGCCAGGGAATCGGGCAGAGCTTTGTGTCTGGGGCCTATGGCTGGGACTGACCGGCTGGCTCCTGAAAAGCTACGATAGGCAGGATGGTTACCAGACCCATGGAGGCACCAGTGCCAAGTTGGGCTGGTTTGATAGTACCAAGTGGTTCCTGAAATCTGCCATGCAGAAGCGGGACAGCTTACTTTTATTTACCATGGAAATGGGCCGAGCTTTGTGTCTGGGCGCCTGTGGCTGGGAGTGACCGGCTGGCTCCTGAAAAGCTACGATAGGCAGGATTGTGACAAGACCCATGGTGGCACCAGTGCCAAGTTGCGCTGGTTTGATAGCACGAAGTGGCTCCTGCAATCTGCCATCAAAAAGTTGGTAGGCGAGTTTTGTTTTCCAGGGAAAAGAGCCGTTGTTTTTGTTTGGGGGCCTGTGGCTGGGAGTGGCCGGCTGGCTCCTTAGAATCCACGATACGCAGGATGGTTCCCAGACCAGAGGTGGCACCAGTGCCAAGTTGGGCTGTTTTTGTAGTACCAAGTGCGTCCTGCAATTTGCCTTCCAGAAGAGGGGCAGTTGAGTTTTGTTTGCCAGAGAAAAGGGCCGTGGTTTGTGTTTGAGGGCATATGGCTGAGAGTGGCCGGCTGACACCACAAAATCCACAATAGGCAGGATGGTTCCCAGAGCCAAGGTGGCACCAGTGCCAAGTCGGGCTGGTTTGATAGTACCAAGTGGCTCCTGCAATCTGCCATCCAGAAGCGGGGCAGCTTACTTTTGTTTGCCAGGGAAACGGGCCGAGGTATTTGTCTGGGGCCCTATGGCAGGCAGTGACTGGCTGGCTCCTGAAAAGCTACGATAGGCAGGATGTTTACCAGACCCATGGTGGCACCAGTGCCAAGTTGGGCTAATTTGATAGTACCAAGTGGCTCCTGCAATCTTCCATCCAGAAGCGGGGCAGCTTACTTTTGTTTTCCATGGAAATGGGCCGAGGTTTCTGTCTGGGGGTCTATGGCTGGGAGTGACCTCCTGGCTCCTGAAAAGCTACGCTAGGCAGGATGGTGACCAGACCCATGGTGGCACCAGTGCCAAGTAGGGCTGGTTTGATAGTACCAAGTGGCTCCTGCAATCTGCCATCCAGAAGCGGTGCAGCTGAGTTTTGTTTGCCAGAGGAAAGGACCGTGGGTTGTGTTTGGGGGCCTATGGCTGGGAGTGGCCGTCTGTCTCAATAAAAAGATCGATACGCAGGATGGTTCCCAGACCCAAGGTGGCACCAGTGCCAAGTCGGGCTGTTTTTATATTACCAAGTGCGTCCTGCAATTTGCCATCCAGAAGAGGGGCAGTTGAGTTTTGTTTGCCAGGGAAAAGCACCGTTGTTTGTGTTTGGGGGCCTGTGGCTGGGTGTGGCCGGCTGGCGCCTTAGAATCTACGTTACGCAGCATGGTTCCCAGAGCCAAGGTGGCACCAGTGCCAAGTCGGGCTGGTTTGATAGTACCAAGTGGCTCCTGCAATCTGCCATCCTGAAGCGGGGCAGCTTACTTTTGTTTGCCAGGGAAACGGGCCGAGGTTTGTGACTGGGGACCTATGGCTGGGAGTGACCGGCTGGCACCTGGAAAGCTACAATAGGCAGGATGGTTACCAGACCCATGGTAGCAGCAGTGCCAAGTTGGGCTGGTTTGATAGTACCAAGTGGCTCCTGCAATCTGCCATCAAAAAGTTGGCAGGCGAGTTTTGTTTTCCAGGGAAAAGTGCCGTTGTTTGTGTTTGGGGGCCTGTGGCTGGGAGTGGCCGGCTGGCTCCTTTGAACCCAAGATACGCAGGATGGTTCCCAGACCCAAGCTGGCACCAGTGCCAAGTCGGCCTGCGGTTTTAGTATCAAGTTCATCCTGCAATTTGCCCTCCAGAAGAGGGGCAGTTGAGTTTTGTTTGCCAGAGAAACGGGCCGAGGTTTCTGTTTGGGGGCATATGGCTGAGAGTGGCCGGCTGGCCCCTGAAAATCCACGATAGGCAGGATGGTTCCCAGATCCGAGGTGGAACCAGTGCCAAGTCGGGCTGGTTTGATAGTCCCAAGTGTCTCCTGCAATCTGCCATCCAGAAGCGGGGCAGCTTACTTTTGTTTGCCAGAGAAATGGGCCTAGGTTTTTGTTTGGGGGCCTGTGGCTAGGAGTGGCCGGCTGGCTCCTAAGAATCCACGATACGCAGGATATTTCCCACACCCAAGGTGGCACCAGTGCCAAGTCGGGCTGGTTTGATAGTACCAAGTGGCTCCTGCAAACTCCATCAAAATGTTGGCAGGCGTGTTTTGTTTTCCAGGGAACAGCGCCGTTGATTTTGTTTGGGGGCCTGTGGCTGGGAGTGGCCGGCTGGCTCCTTAGAATCCACGATACGCAGCATGGTTCCCAGACCCAAGGTGGCACCAGAGCCAAGACGGGCTGGTTTTATAACACCAAGTGGCTCCTGCAATCTGCCATCCAGAAGTGAGGCAGCTAAGTTTTGTTTGCCAGAAAAAAGGGCCGTGGTTTTTGTTTGGGGGCCTCTGGCTGGGAGTAGCCGGCTGGCTCCTTAAAATCCACAATAGGCAGGATGGTTCCCAGAGCCAAGGTGGCACCAGTGCCAAGCCGGGCTGGTTTGATAGTACCAAGTGGCTCCTGCAATCTGCCATCCAGAAGCGGGGCAGCTGAGTTTTGTTTGCCAGAGAAAAGGGCCGTGGGTTGTGTTTGGGGGCATATGGCTGGGAGTGGCCACCTGGCTCCTTAAAATGCACGATATGCCGCATGGTAACCAGACGCAAGGTGGCACCAGTGCCAAGTCTGGCTGTTTTTGTAGTACCAAGTAGCTCCTGCAATTTGCCATCCAGAAGCGGGGCAGCTAAATTTTGTTTGCTAGAGAAAAGGGCTGTGGTTTGTGTTTGGGGGCCTATGGCTGAGAGTGGCCGGCTGGCCCCTGAAAATCAACGATAGGCAGGATGGTTCCCAGATACCAAGGTGGCACCAGTGCCAAGTAAGGCTGGTTGTATGATTCAAAGTGACTCCTGCAATCTACCATCCAGAAGCGGGGCAGCTGAGTTTTTTTTGCCAGAGAAAAGGTCCGTGGTTTGTTTTTGGGGCATACGGCTGGGAATTGCCGGCTGGCTCCTTAAAATGCTCGATACGCAGGATGGTTCCCAGACCCAAGGTGGCACCAGTGCCAAGTGGGACTCTTTTTGTAGTACCAAGTGTGTCCTGCAATTTGCCCTCCAGAAGAGGGGCAGTTGAGTTTTGTTTGCCAGAGAAAAGGGCCGAGGTTTGTGTTTGGGGGCCTATGGCTGGGAGTGACCGGCTGGCCCCTGAAAATCCACGATACGCAGGATGGTTCCCAGAGCCAAGGTGGTACCAATACCAAGTCGGGCTGGTTTGATAGCATCAAGTGGCTCCTGCAAACGGCCATCCAGAAGCGGGGCAGCTGAGTTTTGTTTGCCAGGGAAATGGGCCGTTGTTTGTGTTTGGGGGCCTGTGGCTGGGAGTGTTCGGCTGGTTCCTGAATATGTACGATACGCAGGATGGTTCCCAGATCCAAGGTGGCAGCAGTGCCATGTTGTGCTGGTGTGATAGTCCCAAGTGGCTCCTGCAATCTGCCATCCACAAGTGGGGCAGCTGATTTTTGTTTGCCAGAGAAAAGGTCCGTGGTTTGGTTTTGGGCGCATATGGCTCAGAGTGGCCGGCTGGCCCCTGAAAATCCACGATACACAGGATGGTTCCCAGATCCAAGGTGGCACCTGTGCCAAGTCGGGCTGATTTGATAGTACTAAGTAGCTCCTGCAATCTGCCATCCAGAAGCGGGGCAGCTTACTTTTGTTTGCCAGGGAAACGGGCCGTGGTTTGTGTTTGGGGGCCTATGGCTGAGAGTGACCGGCTGGCTCCTGAAAAGCTACAATAGGCAGGATGGTTACCAGACCCATGGTGGCACCAGTGCCAAGTTGGGCTGGTTTGATAGTACCAAGTGGCTCCTGCAATCTGCCATCCAGAAGCAGGGCAGCTGAGTTTTGTTTGCCAGAGAAAAGGGCCTTGGTTTCTGTTTGGGGGCATATGGCTGGGTGTGGCCAGCTGGCTCCTTAAAATGCACGTTATGCAAGATGGCTCCCAGACCCAAGGTGGCACCAGTGCCAAGTTGGGCTGGTTTGATAGCACCAAGTGGCTCCTGCAATCTTCCATGATCACGTGGAGAAATACTTTTTGGTTTCAGCCATATGCTCTTTCTTCTCTTCATCAACTTCTCTATCACCTCTCATCTGGTTCACATGCGCTGTCTTCAAGGTCCACAGGCTACTTTTCACAGAATCTTCTGGCCTGATGAAGTAAGAATGATGAATAGAACAGAGCTGGGATCTATTTTCCAGTTTGGATAAAATGCATTCTGCACACAAATCCAAGGAGAACGTGCTGCCCCGATGCCCAGAAAATCTTTCACTCCTGCTAGTGTTCTACGTCAACCGCAACTTAGTCTGAAAGAAAAGCTTTTTCTCTGAGAGCATCTGAGAGGTTTGCATGAAGCACTGATATCTGACATATGCAATTTTGAATAGGAGAGGAAAAAGAAAATGGCAAGGAGTTTTTAATTTTAGTGGTTTCAATTTTAATTTCCGTGCACTTTTTCAAAACTTGTCAGCTCAAATGCCCATCAACATCTTTTAGTCATCTGTAAGTCAGTATTCATATAAAATGTGCTTCAAATCCAAAGAATTTCAAATTTGCACTCCAAGCTTCTATGCCTAGATTTATGATTTCCTACACATATTAGATGAAAGGAAGGCCTTTTTTACTGTGGGAGTGCTGGAACACTGGAACAGGTTGCCCAGAGAAGTTGTGGGTGTCCCATCCCTGAAAGTATTCAAGGTCACCTTGGACGGGGCTTGGAGCAGCAACAAAGGAGAAGCTTGATGGTAGAGAAACAAAGTTGGACTATAGAAGAAACTCGGATTGAAGTATAGGATCAAGTTTTCTCTCAGCTCTTGGGGTAAATTCAAAGTTGTACAAAATGACATTTATCTGTGCTATTCACTACTGTAACAGAAAGTTTCATGAAAACTGTACAGAAGATAGTAAATTTTAAAAGAGATAAGAATTACAGCATAAAATCCATGGGATAGGTTACAACATGAGACACTCTCTAAGAGAAAATCTCTGTGTTTCAGCACTTCATCGGGGTAAGATTTCATGAAGTGCCAAAGAAGGCGGCAAAATATCATTCGGGACATTATTTACTGGAATTCAGCCTGGCCATTAGTAGGAACTGCCTTTGAACATATCATGTAGATATACCACACACACTTTCCCTTCACTGAAAAATTACTGTTTACAACAAATAAGCAATTGACGATCAAAATTGATTGAAAGCATCTTAAACATGTCAAGTATTTCATTGTAGATGATCTGTGATCCAAATGCTTCTTCCACCTTCGAGAGGGACAGAAGAATTCTTCCATATCATGATGGTTTAAAATTGTATCAACCAATGTTTTCTGCTGAAAAGATATCATCTATTTTTTTCTATTTTTGGAAGAAAATATTCCTAGACATACAACAGGTGAGAACTAAGTAATTTTAAAGAAACAAATGAAATGAAAATATTCTGTAAATAGAATGAAATGAAAAGCTGTGTTTTAAATAGGAGCTAAATATTAAACAGAATTTTTGTACCAGGCATTTGAATTACTGCACCAGCTCTTTTGCCCATCAAGAGAGGCATTTAGCATTTCAGTCTTTTCCAAGGAGTTCATGATCTGCTATGCTGATCTCTGTGTGTGCCTAGGTGTGTGTGGAGGGGGGGGCATATGAAGGGGAGTGTGTATGTTTGCTTTACAATTGTTGTGGCAGATTCATGCCTCAGCTCCACATTTTGTTTTAAAAAGGTCACACCGAGTGGATATGAAGTTTACTATCAACAAGAGATCGATTCCCAAATCATCCATTTGACTCTCCCTTATAAATCATGTGCTTTGTTGCATATTTTATCAAATATACTTTCAAGCCAGATGGAGGAAGGAGGATGTGGGAATCCCTCCACCATCTTGCAACTTTTATGTAAGTAGGTTTTCAAGAAAATCATCATTTCTCTTTTAAATATGTCTGGAACAGGCATGATGGTAGTGTCAACCTGTTGGAGTTTTTGTTGCTGGAAGAAGTTGTACAAAAGGATTGGTTTTTACATTGACCAGTTACTGAATCAAGCGCAGGAATACATTGGAAATTTAGCTGGGGGTTCCTTTTCCCAGCAGACTACTTCTAGAACGAGCTTGTACACTGAAGCTGACTCTTTTGCTCTCTTTTTGTTTCTTTCCTATTTTCTTGGCTTCTTTGCCACTATCTAGACAATTTTGGAACTTTGTTCCCAACTAAAATGGTTTCAATAGTCTGATTGTGATCATACATTTTTACAAGGAATTTTTAAAATCTTTCCTCGAGTCCAGAAAGTCAAGGACTTAGATCTTTTTCTTCCCTTATCAATATTGCCATGAAATTGATAAATAAAGACCAACTCTTTATTTTTGTTTTTAACCCACGTAGATAATTCCCATCCATTAATCCATTTTGTGGACCAATAGTTGCCATTCTGATGGAAGCTGTCACTTCTTAACAATAGGCATTCTGTGACTATGTTGACAGCACTTTGGGTGAAGATCCTAACTGGTCTTAGATATACATAGGGAGAAATTTGCTCAGCCAGTGTCAGTCTTAAGCATGCGTATCAGAAGATCTTTCTAGAGCTGGGAATTTTCCCATGAAAGGGATTCAGTTAGGGAAGAGACACTTGTGCCAGAGTTTTACATTCTTCTTGAACACTGCTTAAGGAACTTAGATGCCATGTCCATTTGGATCTCTGTCTGCACAGAACTTTGTCATGCCAGTGCTTGAAATGCATCTTGAAGAGAATTCACTAGCACAGAATGAAAGAGAGTGGAAGGGGTTGGTGGGGCTAACCAGGCCCAACCCCCCTGCCTAAACCAGGATACCTAGAGCCTCTTGCCCAGGATTCTATCTGGGTGTACTTTTAATGTCTTCAAAGATCCAGGCTCCACAATCTTTCTGGGCAGTCTGTGCCGTGGTTCAGTCACCCTGACAGTAAAGAAACATTTACTGATGTTCAAAGGCAATCTCCTGTATTTCAGTGCGTGCCCACTGCCTCTTGTCTTTTCCCTCAGCATCACTGAAAAGACACTGATTCCCTCCCCTTTGCACTATTGCTTCCATATGTATGTGTGATGCCATGTAGAGGTATGTCAAAAACCTCCCTGAAGCCCAGGCAGATAATATTCCCTTCATCTACCAGTCAAGTTGATTCATCAGAGGAGTTTAAAGTGATGTTCAGCATGAAATTCCCCTGAAAAATCATGCTAACTACATTATTTGGTCATCTTTCATGTGCCTGGCAAGGATTTCCAGGAAGAGCTGCTCCATCAACTTCCTGGGGATAAAAAAGAGGATGGCTGGTTTGTACTATCGCGACTCCTCTTAATTGCCTTTTTTGAAGATGGGTGTCATTTGCTAACATCCACTCTTTAGCCTCTCTTGTCGTCTACATCTTAGCAAAACGCTTTCCCACTATGTCTGGCTAGGAAAAACTGTGCCAGCACAGAAAACATCTCCCATCGTGTTCTAGACGTTGCACGGATGTCTGCCAAGTGTTTAGCAGGAAGAAAAGAAAAGTTGTCCAAAACAGCTTCCAATCGAATGTTCATGTGATTGGAAAAGTCAGGAGAGTGCAAAGGTACTGTTTTCTATCAGTTGGCAAGGTGCGCACACAATCCCAGTGTTGTACAGCTTGCTTCTTCACCTTCCCGAAGCTGCCGCTCTCGCCGGCTGCCGGAGCCCAAGAAGCGGCTTCTTCGCGCAAAGACGATTGTGCCGCTCACAGTGCTCTCCTTAGCGCGGCTTCTGCCGAAAGACGCCCGGCAGCGGCTCTTACCTCCGGAGAGCATCCTACCTTCGTCTTTAGCTCCTCTTCTCATCTACCTCTCGGCAAAACGCTTTTCCACTATGTCTGGCTAGGAAAAACTGTGCCAGTACAGAAAACATCTCCCATCGTGTTCTAGAAGTTGCACGGATGTCTGCCAAGTGTTTGGCAGGAAGAAAAGAAAAGTTGTCCAAAACAGCTTCCAATCGAATGTTCATGTGATTGGAAAAGTCAGGAGAGTGCAAAGGTACTGTTTTCTATCAGTTGGCAAGGTGCGCACACAATCCCAGTGTTGTACAGCTTGCTTCTTCACCTTCCCGAAGCTGCCGCTCTCGCCGGCTGTCGGAGCCCAAGAAGCGGCTTCTTCGCGCAAAGACGATTGTGCCGCTCACAGTGCTCTCCTTAGCGCGGCTACTGCCGAAAGACGCCCGGCAGCGGCTCTTACCTCCGGAGAGCGGCAGCTTCGGGAAGGTGAAGATGCAAGCTGTACAGCACTGGGATTGTGTGCGCACCTTGCCAACTGATAGAAAACAGTACCTTTGCACTCTCCTGACTTTTCCAATCACATGAACATTCGATTGGAAGCTGTTTTGGACAACTTTTCTTTTCTTCCTGCCAAACACTTGGCAGACATCCGTGCAACTTCTAGAACACGATGGGAGATGTTTTCTGTGCTGGCACAGTTTTTCCTAGCCAGACATAGTGGGAAAGCGTTTTGCTAAGATGTAGACTACAAAAGACGCGAAAGACGAAGGTAGGATGCTCTCCGGAGGTAAGAGCCGCTGCCGGGCGTCTTTCGGCAGAAGCCGCGCTAAGGAGAGCACTGTGAGCGGCACAATCGTCTTTGCGCGAAGAAGCCGCTTCTTGGGCTCCGGCAGCCGGCGAGAGCGGCAGCTTCGGGAAGGTGAAGAAGCAAGCTGTACAGCACTGGGATTGTGTGCGCACCTTGCCAACTGATAGAAAACAGTACCTTTGCACTCTCCTGACTTTTCCAATCACATGAACATTCGATTGGAAGCTGTTTTGGACAACTTTTCTTTTCTTCCTGCCAAACACTTGGCAGACATCCGTGCAACTTCTAGAACACGATGGGAGATGTTTTCTGTGCTGGCACAGTTTTTCCTAGCCAGACATAGTGGGAAAGCGTTTTGCTAAGATGTAGACTACAAAAGACGCGAAAGACGAAGGTAGGATGCTCTCCGGAGGTAAGAGCCGCTGCCGGGCGTCTTTCGGCAGAAGCCGCGCTAAGGAGAGCACTGTGAGCGGCACAATCGTCTTTGCGCGAAGAAGCCGCTTCTTGGGCTCCGGCAGCCGGCGAGAGCGGCAGCTTCGGGAAGGTGAAGAAGCAAGCTGTACAACACTGGGATTGTGTGCGCACCTTGCCAACTGATAGAAAACAGTACCTTTGCACTCTCCTGACTTTTCCAATCACATGAACATTCGATTGGAAGCTGTTTTGGACAACTTTTCTTTTCTTGCCGCCAAACACTTGGCAGACATCCGTGCAACTTCTAGAACACGATGGGAGATGTTTTCTGTGCTGGCACAGTTTTTCCTAGCCAGACATAGTGGGAAAGCGTTTTGCTAAGATGTAGACTACAAAAGACGCGAAAGACGAAGGTAGGATGCTCTCCGGAGGTAAGAGCCGCTGCCGGGCGTCTTTCGGCAGAAGCCGCGCTAAGGAGAGCACTGTGAGCGGCACAATCGTCTTTGCGCGAAGAAGCCGCTTCTTGGGCTCCGACAGCCGGCGAGAGCGGCAGCTTCGGGAAGGTGAAGAAGCAAGCTGTACAACACTGGGATTGTGTGCGCACCTTGCCAACTGATAGAAAACAGTACCTTTGCACTCTCCTGACTTTTCCAATCACATGAACATTCGATTGGAAGCTGTTTTGGACAACTTTCCTTTTCTTCCTGCCAAACACTTGGCAGACATCCGTGCAACTTCTAGAACACGATGGGAGATGTTTTCTGTACTGGCACAGTTTTTCCTAGCCAGACATAGTGGAAAAGCGTTTTGCTAAGATGTAGACTACAGAAGACGCGAAAGACGAAGGTAGGATGCTCTCCGGAGGTAAGAGCCGCTGCCGGGCGTCTTTCGGCAGAAGCCGCGCTAAGGAGAGCACTGTGAGCGGCACAATCGTCTTTGCGCGAAGAAGCCGCTTCTTGGGCTCCGGCAGCCGGCGAGAGCGGCAGCTTCGGGAAGGTGAAGAAGCAAGCTGTACAACACTGGGATTGTGTGCGCACCTTGCCAACTGATAGAAAACAGTACCTTTGCACTCTCCTGACTTTTCCAATCACATGAACATTCGATTGGAAGCTGTTTTGGACAACTTTTCTTTTCTTCCTGCCAAACACTTGGCATACATCTCTGCAACTTCTAGAACACGATGGGAGATGTTTTCTGTGCTGGCACAGTTTTCCCTAGCCAGACATAGTGGGAAAGCGTTTTGCTAAGATGTAGACTACAGAAGACGCGAAAGACGAAGGTAGGATGCTCTCCGGAGGTAAGAGCCGCTGCCGGGCGTCTTTCGGCAGAAGCCGCGCTAAGGAGAGCACTGTGAGCGGCACAATCGTCTTTGCGCGAAGAAGCCGCTTCTTGGGCTCCGGCAGCCGGCGAGAGCGGCAGCTTCGGGAAGGTGAAGAAGCAAGCTGTACAACACTGGGATTGTGTGCGCACCTTGCCAACTGATAGAAAACAGTACCTTTGCACTCTCCTGACTTTTCCAATCACATGAACATTCGATTGGAAGCTGTTTTGGACAACTTTTCTTTTCTTCCTGCCAAACACTTGGCAGACATCCGTGCAACTTCTAGAACACGATGGGAGATGTTTTCTGTGCTGGCACAGTTTTTCCTAGCCAGACATAGTGGGAAAGCGTTTTGCTAAGATGTAGACTACAAAAGACGCGAAAGACGAAGGTAGGCTGCTCTCCGGAGGTAAGAGCCGCTGCCGGGCGTCTTTCGGCAGAAGCCGCGCTAAGGAGAGCACTGTGAGCGGCACAATCGTCTTTGCGCGAAGAAGCCGCTTCTTGGGCTCCGGCAGCCGGCGAGAGCGGCAGCTTCGGGAAGGTGAAGAAGCAAGCTGTACAACACTGGGATTGTGTGCGCACCTTGCCAACTGATAGAAAACAGTACCTTTGCACTCTCCTGACTTTTCCAATCACATGAACATTCGATTGGAAGCTGTTTTGGACAACTTTTCTTTTCTTCCTGCCAAACACTTGGCAGACATCCGTGCAACTTCTAGAACACGATGGGAGATGTTTTCTGTGCTGGCACAGTTTTTCCTAGCCAGATATAGTGGGAAAGCGTTTTGCCGAGAGGTAGATGAGAAGAGGAGCTAAAGACGAAGGTAGGATGCTCTCCGGAGGTAAGAGCCGCTGCCGGGCGTCTTTCGGCAGAAGCCGCGCTAAGGAGAGCACTGTGAGCGGCACAATCGTCTTTGCGCGAAGAAGCCGCTTCTTGGGCTCCGGCAGCCGGCGAGAGCGGCAGCTTCGGGAAGGTGAAGAAGCAAGCTGTACAACACTGGGATTGTGTGCGCACCTTGCCAACTGATAGAAAACAGTACCTTTGCACTCTCCTGACTTTTCCAATCACATGAACATTCGATTGGAAGCTGTTTTGGACAACTTTTCTTTTCTTCCTGCCAAACACTTGGCAGACATCCGTGCAACTTCTAGAACACGATGGGAGATGTTTTCTGTGCTGGCACAGTTTTCCCTAGCCAGACATAGTGGGAAAGCGTTTTGCTAAGATGTAGACTACAAAAGACGCGAAAGACGAAGGTAGGATGCTCTCCGGAGGTAAGAGCCGCTGCCGGGCGTCTTTCGGCAGAAGCCGCGCTAAGGAGAGCACTGTGAGCGGCACAATCGTCTTTGCGCGAAGAAGCCGCTTCTTGGGCTCCGGCAGCCGGCGAGAGCGGCAGCTTCGGGAAGGTGAAGAAGCAAGCTGTACAACACTGGGATTGTGTGCGCACCTTGCCAACTGATAGAAAACAGTACCTTTGCACTCTCCTGACTTTTCCAATCACATGAACATTCGATTGGAAGCTGTTTTGGACAACTTTCCTTTTCTTCCTGCCAAACACTTGGCAGACATCCGTGCAACTTCTAGAACACGATGGGAGATGTTTTCTGTGCTGGCACAGTTTTTCCTAGCCAGACATAGTGGAAAAGCGTTTTGCTAAGATTTAGACTACAGAAGACGCGAAAGACGAAGGTAGGATGCTCTCCGGAGGTAAGAGCCGCTGCCGGGCGTCTTTCGGCAGAAGCCGCGCTAAGGAGAGCACTGTGAGCGGCACAATCGTCTTTGCGCGAAGAAGCCGCTTCTTGGGCTCCGGCAGCCGGCGAGAGCGGCAGCTTCGGGAAGGTGAAGAAGCAAGCTGTACAACACTGGGATTGTGTGCGCACCTTGCCAACTGATAGAAAACAGTACCTTTGCACTCTCCTGACTTTTCCAATCACATGAACATTCGATTGGAAGCTGTTTTGGACAACTTTTCTTTTCTTCCTGCCAAACACTTGGCAGACATCCGTGCAACTTCTAGAACACGATGGGAGATGTTTTCTGTGCTGGCACAGTTTTCCCTAGCCAGACATAGTGGGAAAGCGTTTTGCTAAGATGTAGACTACAGAAGACGCGAAAGACGAAGGTAGGATGCTCTCCGGAGGTAAGAGCCGCTGCCGGGCGTCTTTCGGCAGAAGCCGCGCTAAGGAGAGCACTGTGAGCGGCACAATCGTCTTTGCGCGAAGAAGCCGCTTCTTGGGCTCCGGCAGCCGGCGAGAGCGGCAGCTTCGGGAAGGTGAAGAAGCAAGCTGTACAACACTGGGATTGTGTGCGCACCTTGCCAACTGATAGAAAACAGTACCTTTGCACTCTCCTGACTTTTCCAATCACATGAACATTCGATTGGAAGCTGTTTTGGACAACTTTTCTTTTCTTCCTGCCAAACACTTGGCAGACATCCGTGCAACTTCTAGAACACGATGGGAGATGTTTTCTGTGCTGGCACAGTTTTCCCTAGCCAGACATAGTGGGAAAGCGTTTTGCTAAGATGTAGACTACAAAAGACGCGAAAGACGAAGGTAGGATGCTCTCCGGAGGTAAGAGCCGCTGCCGGGCGTCTTTCGGCAGAAGCCGCGCTAAGGAGAGCACTGTGAGCGGCACAATCGTCTTTGCGCGAAGAAGCCGCTTCTTGGGCTCCGGCAGCCGGCGAGAGCGGCAGCTTCGGGAAGGTGAAGAAGCAAGCTGTACAACACTGGGATTGTGTGCGCACCTTGCCAACTGATAGAAAACAGTACCTTTGCACTCTCCTGACTTTTCCAATCACATGAACATTCGATTGGAAGCTGTTTTGGACAACTTTCCTTTTCTTCCTGCCAAACACTTGGCAGACATCCGTGCAACTTCTAGAACACGATGGGAGATGTTTTCTGTGCTGGCACAGTTTTTCCTAGCCAGACATAGTGGAAAAGCGTTTTGCTAAGATTTAGACTACAGAAGACGCGAAAGACGAAGGTAGGATGCTCTCCGGAGGTAAGAGCCGCTGCCGGGCGTCTTTCGGCAGAAGCCGCGCTAAGGAGAGCACTGTGAGCGGCACAATCGTCTTTGCGCGAAGAAGCCGCTTCTTGGGCTCCGGCAGCCGGCGAGAGCGGCAGCTTCGGGAAGGTGAAGAAGCAAGCTGTACAACACTGGGATTGTGTGCGCACCTTGCCAACTGATAGAAAACAGTACCTTTGCACTCTCCTGACTTTTCCAATCACATGAACATTCGATTGGAAGCTGTTTTGGACAACTTTTCTTTTCTTCCTGCCAAACACTTGGCAGACATCCGTGCAACTTCTAGAACACGATGGGAGATGTTTTCTGTGCTGGCACAGTTTTCCCTAGCCAGACATAGTGGGAAAGCGTTTTGCTAAGATGTAGACTACAGAAGACGCGAAAGACGAAGGTAGGATGCTCTCCGGAGGTAAGAGCCGCTGCCGGGCGTCTTTCGGCAGAAGCCGCGCTAAGGAGAGCACTGTGAGCGGCACAATCGTCTTTGCGCGAAGAAGCCGCTTCTTGGGCTCCGGCAGCCGGCGAGAGCGGCAGCTTCGGGAAGGTGAAGAAGGAAGCTGTACAACACTGGGATTGTGTGCACACCTTGCCAACTGATAGAAAACAGTACCTTTGCACTCTCCTGACTTTTCCAATCACATGAACATTCGATTGGAAGCTGTTTTGGACAACTTTTCTTTTCTTCCTGCCAAACACTTGGCAGACATCCGTGCAACTTCTAGAACACGATGGGAGATGTTTTCTGTGCTGGCACAGTTTTTCCTAGCCAGACATAGTGGGAAAGCGTTTTGCTAAGATGTAGACTACAAAAGACGCGAAAGACGAAGGTAGGCTGCTCTCCGGAGGTAAGAGCCGCTGCCGGGCGTCTTTCGGCAGAAGCCGCGCTAAGGAGAGCACTGTGAGCGGCACAATCGTCTTTGCGCGAAGAAGCCGCTTCTTGGGCTCCGGCAGCCGGCGAGAGCGGCAGCTTCGGGAAGGTGAAGAAGCAAGCTGTACAACACTGGGATTGTGTGCGCACCTTGCCAACTGATAGAAAACAGTACCTTTGCACTCTCCTGACTTTTCCAATCACATGAACATTCGATTGGAAGCTGTTTTGGACAACTTTTCTTTTCTTCCTGCCAAACACTTGGCAGACATCTCTGCAACTTCTAGAACACGATGGGAGATGTTTTCTGTGCTGGCACAGTTTTTCCTAGCCAGATATAGTGGGAAAGCGTTTTGCCGAGAGGTAGATGAGAAGAGGAGCTAAAGACGAAGGTAGGATGCTCTCCGGAGGTAAGAGCCGCTGCCGGGCGTCTTTCGGCAGAAGCCGCGCTAAGGAGAGCACTGTGAGCGGCACAATCGTCTTTGCGCGAAGAAGCCGCTTCTTGGGCTCCGGCAGCCGGCGAGAGCGGCAGCTTCGGGAAGGTGAAGAAGCAAGCTGTACAACACTGGGATTGTGTGCGCACCTTGCCAACTGATAGAAAACAGTACCTTTGCACTCTCCTGACTTTTCCAATCACATGAACATTCGATTGGAAGCTGTTTTGGACAACTTTTCTTTTCTTCCTGCCAAACACTTGGCAGACATCCGTGCAACTTCTAGAACACGATGGGAGATGTTTTCTGTGCTGGCACAGTTTTTCCTAGCCAGACATAGTGGGAAAGCGTTTTGCTAAGATGTAGACTACAAAGGACGCGAAAGACGAAGGTAGGATGCTCTCCGGAGGTAAGAGCCGCTGCCAGGCGTCTTTCGGCAGAAGCCGCGCTAAGGAGAGCACTGTGAGCGGCACAATCGTCTTTGCGCGAAGAAGCCGCTTCTTGGGCTCCGGCAGCCGGCGAGAGCGGCAGCTTCGGGAAGGTGAAGAAGCAAGCTGTACAGCACTGGGATTGTGTGCGCACCTTGCCAACTGATAGAAAACAGTACCTTTGCACTCTCCTGACTTTTCCAATCACATGAACATTCGATTGGAAGCTGTTTTGGACAACTTTTCTTTTCTTCCTGCCAAACACTTGGCAGACATCCGTGCAACGTCTAGAACACGATGGGAGATGTTTTCTGTGCTGGCACAGTTTTTCCTAGCCAGACATAGTGGGAAAGCGTTTTGCCGAGAGGTAGATGAGAAGAGGAGCTAAAGACGAAGGTAGGATGCTCTCCGGAGGTAAGAGCCGCTGCCGGGCGTCTTTCGGCAGAAGCCGCGCTAAGGAGAGCACTGTGAGCGGCACAATCGTCTTTGCGCGAAGAAGCCGCTTCTTGGGCTCCGGCAGCCGGCGAGAGCGGCAGCTTCGGGAAGGTGAAGAAGCAAGCTGTACAACACTGGGATTGTGTGCGCACCTTGCCAACTGATAGAAAACAGTACCTTTGCACTCTCCTGACTTTTCCAATCACATGAACATTCGATTGGAAGCTGTTTTGGACAACTTTTCTTTTCTTCCTGCCAAACACTTGGCAGACATCCGTGCAACTTCTAGAACACGATGGGAGATGTTTTCTGTGCTGGCACAGTTTTTCCTAGCCAGATATAGTGGAAAAGCGTTTTGCTAAGATGTAGACTACAAAAGACGCGAAAGACGAAGGTAGGATGCTCTCCGGAGGTAAGAGCCGCTGCCGGGCGTCTTTCGGCAGAAGCCGCGCTAAGGAGAGCACTGTGAGCGGCACAATCGTCTTTGCGCGAAGAAGCCGCTTCTTGGGCTCCGGCAGCCGGCGAGAGCGGCAGCTTCGGGAAGGTGAAGAAGCAAGCTGTACAGCACTGGGATTGTGTGCGCACCTTGCCAACTGATAGAAAACAGTACCTTTGCACTCTCCTGACTTTTCCAATCACATGAACATTCGATTGGAAGCTGTTTTGGACAACTTTTCTTTTCTTCCTGCCAAACACTTGGCAGACATCCGTGCAACGTCTAGAACACGATGGGAGATGTTTTCTGTGCTGGCACAGTTTTTCCTAGCCAGACATAGTGGGAAAGCGTTTTGCTAAGATGTAGACGACAAGAGAGGCTAAAGAGTGGATGTTAGCAAATGACACCCATCTTCAAAAAAGGCAATTAAGAGGAGTCGCGATAGTACAAACCAGCCATCCTCTTTTTTATCCCCAGGAAGTTGATGGAGCAGCTCTTCCTGGAAATCCTTGCCAGGCACATGAAAGATGACCAAATAATGTAGTTAGCATGATTTTTCAGGGGAATTTCATGCTGAACATCACTTTAAACTCCTCTGATGAATCAACTTGACTGGTAGATGAAGGGAATATTATCTGCCTGGGCTTCAGGGAGGTTTTTGACATACCTCTACATGGCATCACACATACATATGGAAGCAATAGTGCAAAGGGGAGGGAATCAGTGTCTTTTCAGTGATGCTGAGGGAAAAGACAAGAGGCAGTGGGCACGCACTGAAATACAGGAGATTGCCTTTGAACATCAGTAAATGTTTCTTTACTGTCAGGGTGACTGAACCACGGCACAGACTGCCCAGAAAGATTGTGGAGCCTGGATCTTTGAAGACATTAAAAGTACACCCAGATAGAATCCTGGGCAAGAGGCTCTAGGTATCCTGGTTTAGGCAGGGGGGTTGGGCCTGGTTAGCCCCACCAACCCCTTCCACTCTCTTTCATTCTGTGCTAGTGAATTCTCTTCAAGATGCATTTCAAGCACTGGCATGACAAAGTTCTGTGCAGACAGAGATCCAAATGGACATGGCATCTAAGTTCCTTAAGCAGTGTTCAAGAAGAATGTAAAACTCTGGCACAAGTGTCTCTTCCCTAACTGAATCCCTTTCATGGGAAAATTCCCAGCTCTAGAAAGATCTTCTGATACGCATGCTTAAGACTGACACTGGCTGAGCAAATTTCTCCCTATGTATATCTAAGACCAGTTAGGATCTTCACCCAAAGTGCTGTCAACATAGTCACAGAATGCCTATTGTTAAGAAGTGACAGCTTCCATCAGAATGGCAACTATTGGTCCACAAAATGGATTAATGGATGGGAATTATCTACGTGGGTTAAAAACAAAAATAAAGAGTTGGTCTTTATTTATCAATTTCATGGCAATATTGATAAGGGAAGAAAAAGATCTAAGTCCTTGACTTTCTGGACTCGAGGAAAGATTTTAAAAATTCCTTGTAAAAATGTATGATCACAATCAGACTATTGAAACCATTTTAGTTGGGAACAAAGTTCCAAAATTGTCTAGATAGTGGCAAAGAAGCCAAGAAAATAGGAAAGAAACAAAAAGAGAGCAAAAGAGTCAGCTTCAGTGTACAAGCTCGTTCTAGAAGTAGTCTGCTGGGAAAAGGAACCCCCAGCTAAATTTCCAATGTATTCCTGCGCTTGATTCAGTAACTGGTCAATGTAAAAACCAATCCTTTTGTACAACTTCTTCCAGCAACAAAAACTCCAACAGGTTGACACTACCATCATGCCTGTTCCAGACATATTTAAAAGAGAAATGATGATTTTCTTGAAAACCTACTTACATAAAAGTTGCAAGATGGTGGAGGGATTCCCACATCCTCCTTCCTCCATCTGGCTTGAAAGTATATTTGATAAAATATGCAACAAAGCACATGATTTATAAGGGAGAGTCAAATGGATGATTTGGGAATCGATCTCTTGTTGATAGTAAACTTCATATCCACTCGGTGTGACCTTTTTAAAACAAAATGTGGAGCTGAGGCATGAATCTGCCACAACAATTGTAAAGCAAACATACACACTCCCCTTCATATGCCCCCCCCTCCACACACACCTAGGCACACACAGAGATCAGCATAGCAGATCATGAACTCCTTGGAAAAGACTGAAATGCTAAATGCCTCTCTTGATGGGCAAAAGAGCTGGTGCAGTAATTCAAATGCCTGGTACAAAAATTCTGTTTAATATTTAGCTATTATTTAAAACACAGCTTTTCATTTCATTCTATTTACAGAATATTTTCATTTCATTTGTTTCTTTAAAATTACTTAGTTCTCACCTGTTGTATGTCTAGGAATATTTTCTTCCAAAAATAGAAAAAAATAGATGATATCTTTTCAGCAGAAAACATTGGTTGATACAATTTTAAACCATCATGATATGGAAGAATTCTTCTGTCCCTCTCGAAGGTGGAAGAAGCATTTGGATCACAGATCATCTACAATGAAATACTTGACATGTTTAAGATGCTTTCAATCAATTTTGATCGTCAATTGCTTATTTGTTGTAAACAGTAATTTTTCAGTGAAGGGAAAGTGTGTGTGGTATATCTACATGATATGTTCAAAGGCAGTTCCTACTAATGGCCAGGCTGAATTCCAGTAAATAATGTCCCGAATGATATTTTGCCGCCTTCTTTGGCACTTCATGAAATCTTACCCCGATGAAGTGCTGAAACACAGAGATTTTCTCTTAGAGAGTGTCTCATGTTGTAACCTATCCCATGGATTTTATGCTGTAATTCTTATCTCTTTTAAAATTTACTATCTTCTGTACAGTTTTCATGAAACTTTCTGTTACAGTAGTGAATAGCACAGATAAATGTCATTTTGTACAACTTTGAATTTACCCCAAGAGCTGAGAGAAAACTTGATCCTATACTTCAATCCGAGTTTCTTCTATAGTCCAACTTTGTTTCTCTACCATCAAGCTTCTCCTTTGTTGCTGCTCCAAGCCCCGTCCAAGGTGACCTTGAATACTTTCAGGGATGGGACACCCACAACTTCTCTGGGCAACCTGTTCCAGTGTTCCAGCACTCCCACAGTAAAAAAGGCCTTCCTTTCATCTAATATGTGTAGGAAATCATAAATCTAGGCATAGAAGCTTGGAGTGCAAATTTGAAATTCTTTGGATTTGAAGCACATTTTATATGAATACTGACTTACAGATGACTAAAAGATGTTGATGGGCATTTGAGCTGACAAGTTTTGAAAAAGTGCACGGAAATTAAAATTGAAACCACTAAAATTAAAAACTCCTTGCCATTTTCTTTTTCCTCTCCTATTCAAAATTGCATATGTCAGATATCAGTGCTTCATGCAAACCTCTCAGATGCTCTCAGAGAAAAAGCTTTTCTTTCAGACTAAGTTGCGGTTGACGTAGAACACTAGCAGGAGTGAAAGATTTTCTGAGCATCGGGGCAGCACGTTCTCCTTGGATTTGTGTGCAGAATGCATTTTATCCAAACTGGAAAATAGATCCCAGCTCTGTTCTATTCATCATTCTTACTTCATCAGGCCAGAAGATTCTGTGAAAAGTAGCCTGTGGACCTTGAAGACAGCGCATGTGAACCAGATGAGAGGTGATAGAGAAGTTGATGAAGAGAAGAAAGAGCATATGGCTGAAACCAAAAAGTATTTCTCCACGTGATCATGGAAGATTGCAGGAGCCACTTGGTGCTATCAAACCAGCCCAACTTGGCACTGGTGCCACCTTGGGTCTGGGAGCCATCTTGCATAACGTGCATTTTAAGGAGCCAGCTGGCCACACCCAGCCATATGCCCCCAAACAGAAACCAAGGCCCTTTTCTCTGGTAAACAAAACTCAGCTGCCCTGCTTCTGGATGGCAGATTGCAGGAGCCACTTGGTACTATCAAACCAGCCCAACTTGGCACTGGTGCCACCATGGGTCTGGTAACCATCCTGCCTATTGTAGCTTTTCAGGAGCCAGCCGGTCACTCTCAGCCATAGGCCCCCAAACACAAACCACGGCCCGTTTCCCTGGCAAACAAAAGTAAGCTGCCCCGCTTCTGGATGGCAGATTGCAGGAGCTACTTAGTACTATCAAATCAGCCCGACTTGGCACAGGTGCCACCTTGGATCTGGGAACCATCCTGTGTATCGTGGATTTTCAGGGGCCAGCCGGCCACTCTGAGCCATATGCGCCCAAAACCAAACCACGGACCTTTTCTCTGGCAAACAAAAATCAGCTGCCCCACTTGTGGATGGCAGATTGCAGGAGCCACTTGGGACTATCACACCAGCACAACATGGCACTGCTGCCACCTTGGATCTGGGAACCATCCTGCGTATCGTACATATTCAGGAACCAGCCGAACACTCCCAGCCACAGGCCCCCAAACACAAACAACGGCCCATTTCCCTGGCAAACAAAACTCAGCTGCCCCGCTTCTGGATGGCAGATTGCAGGAGCCACTTGATGCTATCAAACCAGCCCGACTTGGTATTGGTACCACCTTGGATCTGGGAACCATCCTGCGTATCGTGGATTTTCAGGGGCCAGCCGGTCACTCCCAGCCATAGGCCCCCAAACACAAACCTCGGCCCTTTTCTCTGGCAAACAAAACTCAACTGCCCCGCTTCTGGAGGGCAAATTGCAGGACGCACTTGGTACTACAAAAAGAGTCCCACTTGGCACTGGTGCCACCTTGGGTCTGGGAACCATCCTGCGTATCGAGCATTTTAAGGAGCCAGCCGGCAATTCCCAGCCGTATGCCCCAAAAACAAACCACGGACCTTTTCTCTGGCAAAAAAAACTCAGCTGCCCTGCTTCTGGATGGTAGATTGCAGGAGTCACTTTGAATCATACAACCAGCCTTACTTGGCACTGGTGCCACCTTGGTATCTGGGAACCATCCTGCCTATCGTTGATTTTCAGGGGCCAGCCGGCCACTCTCAGCCATAGGCCCCCAAACACAAACCACAGCCCTTTTCTCTAGCAAACAAAATTTAGCTGCCCCGCTTCTGGATGGCAGATTGCAGGAGCTACTTGGTACTACAAAAACAGCCCGACTTGGCACTGATGCCACCTTGCGTCTGGTTACCATGCGGCATATCGTGCATTTTAAGGAGCCAGGTGGCCACTCCCAGCCATATGCCCCCAAACACAACCCACGGCCCTTTTCTCTGGCAAACAAAACTCAGCTGCCCCGCTTCTGGATGGCAGATTGCAGGAGCCACTTGGTACTATCAAACCAGCCCGGCTTGGCACTGGTGCCACCTTGGGTCTGGGAACCATCCTGCGTATCGTGGATTCTAAGGAGCCAGCCGGCCACTCCCAGCCACAGGCCCCCAAACAAAATCAACGGCGCTGTTCCCTGGAAAACAAAACACGCCTGCCAACATTTTGATGGAGTTTGCAGGAACCACTTGGTACTATCAAACCAGCCCGACTTGGCACTGGTACCACCTTGGGTGTGGGAAACATCCTGCGTATCGTGGATTCTTGGGAGCCAGCCGGCCACTCCTAGCCACAGGCCCCCAAACAAAAACCTAGGCCCATTTCTCTGGCAAACAAAAGTAAGCTGCCCCGCTTCTGGATGGCAGATTGCAGGAGACACTTGGGACTATCAAACCAGCCCGACTTGGCACTGGTTCCACCTCTGATCTGGGAACCATCCTGCCTATCGTGGATTTTCAGGGGCCAGCCGGCCACTCTCAGCCATATGAACCAAACAGAAACCTCGGCCCGTTTCTCTGGCAAACAAAACTCAGCTGCCCCTCTTCTGGAGGGCAAATTGCAGGATGAACTTGATACTAAAACCGCAGGCCGACTTGGCACTGGTGCCACCTTGGGTCTGGGAACCATCCTGCGTATATTGGGTTCAAAGGAGCCAGCCGGCCACTCCCAGCCACAGGCCCCCAAACACAAACAACGGCACTTTTCCCTGGCAAACAAAACTCAACTGCCCCTCTTCTGGATGGCAAATTGCAGGACGCACTTGGTACTATAAAAACAGCCCGACTTGGCACTGGTGCTACCATGGGTCTGGTAACCATCCTGCCTATTGTAGCTTTCCAGGTGCCAGCCGGTCACTCCCAGCCATAGGTCCCCAGTCACAAACCTTGGCCCGTTTCCCTGGCAAACAAAAGTAAGCTGCCCCGCTTCAGGATGGCAGATTGCAGGAGCCACTTGGTACTATCAAACCAGCCCGACTTGGCACTGGTGCCACCTTGGGTCTGGGAACCATGCTGCGTAACGTAGATTCTAAGGCGCCAGCCGGCCACACCCAGCCACAGGCCCCCAAACACAAACAACGGCGCTTTTCCCTGGCAAACAAAACTCAACTGCCCCTCTTCTGGATGGCAAATTGCAGGACGCACTTGGTACTATAAAAACAGCCCGACTTGGCACTGGTGCCACCTTGGGTCTGGGAACCATCCTGCGTATCGATCTTTTTATTGAGACAGCCGGCCACTCCCAGCCATAGGCCCCCAAACACAACCCACGGTCCTTTCCTCTGGCAAACAAAACTCAGCTGCACCGCTTCTGGATGGCAGATTGCAGGAGCCACTTGGTACTATCAAACCAGCCCGACTTGGCACTGGTGCCACCTTGGGTCTGGGAACCATCCTGCGTATTGTGGATTTTCAGGAGCCAGCCGACCACTCTCGGCCACAGACCCCAATCAAAAACAACGGCCCGGTTCACAGGCAAACAAAACTCAGCTGCCCCGCTTCTGGATGGGAGATTGCAGGAGGCACTTGACACTGTCAAACCAGCCCCACTTGGCACTGGTGCCACCTTGGGTCTGGGAACCATGCTGCGTATCATGGATTTTCAGGAGCCAGCCGGCCACTGCAAGCCACAGGCCCCCAAACAAAAACCACAGCCTTTTTCTCTGGCAAACAAAATTCAGCTGCCCCACTTCTGGATGGCAGATTGCAGGAGCCATTTGGGACTATCACACCAGCACAACATGGCACTGCTGCCACCTTGGATCTGGGAAACATCCTACCTATCGTGGATTTTCAGGGGCCAGCCGGCCACTCTCAGCCATAGGCCCCAAACACAAACCACGGCCCTTTTCTCTTGCAAACAAAACTCAACTGCCCCTCTTCTGGATGGTAGATTGCAGGAGCCACTTGGTACTATCAAACCAGCCCTACTTGGCACTGGTGCCACCTTGGGTCTGGGAAGCATGCTGCGTATCATGGATTTTCAGGAGCCAGCCCGCCACTGCAAGCTACAGGCCCCCAAACACAAACAACAGCATTTTTCTCTGGCAAACAAAATTCAGCTGCCCTGCTTCTGGATGGCAGATTGCAGGAGCCACTTGGTAGTATCAAACCAGTCCGACTTGGCACTGGTGCCAACTTGGGTCTGGGAACCATCCTGCGTATCGTGGATTCTAAGTAGCCAGCTGGCCACACCCAGCCACAGGCCCCCAAACACAAACAACGGTGCTTTTCCCTGGAAAACAAAACTCGCCTGCTAGATTTTTGATGGCAGAGTGCAGGAGCCACTTGGTACTATCAAACCAGCCCAACTTGGCACTGGTGCCACTATGGGTCTGGTCACCATCCTGCTTATCGTAGCATTTCAGGAGCCAGTCGGTCACTCCCAGCCGTAGGACCCCAGACAAATACCTCGGCCCGTTTCCCTGGCAAACAAAATTAAGCTGCCCCGCGTCTGGATGGCAGATTGCAGGAGCCACTTGGTACTATCAAACCAGCCCAACTTGGCACTGGTGCCACCATGGGTCTGGTCACCATCCTGCCTATCGTAGCTTTTCAGGGGCCAGCCAGCCAGCCCCAGGCACTGGCCCCCAGACAAGAATTTCGGCCCGTATCCATGGCAAACAAAAGTAAGCTACCCCGCTTCTGGATGGCAGATTGCAGGAGCCACTTTGCACCATCAAACCAGCCCAACTTGGCACTGGTGCCACCTCTGGTCTGGGAACCATCCTGCGTATTGTGGATTCTAAGCAGCCACCCGGCCACTCCGAGCCACAGGCCCCAAAACACAAACCACGGCGCTTTTCCCCGGAAAACAAAACTCGCCTGCCAACATTTTGATGGCAGATTGCAGGAGCCACTTGGTACTATCAAACCAGCCCAACTTGGCACTGGTGCCACCATGGGTCTGGTCACCATCCTGCCTACTGTAGCTTTTCAGGAGCCAGCCGGTCACTCCCAGCCATAGACCCCCAGACAGAAACCTCGGCCCGTTTCCATGGAAAACAAAAGTAAGCTGCCCCTCTTCTGGATGGCAGATTGCAGGAGCCACTTGGTACTATCAAATTAGCCCAACTTGGCACTGGTGCCACCATGGGTGTGGTAAACATCCTGCCTATCGTAGCTTTTCAGGAGCCAGCCAGTCACTCCCTGCCATAGGGCCTCAGACAAATACCTCGGCCCGTTTCCCTGGCAAACAAAAGTAAGCTGCCCCGCTTCTGGATGGCAGATTGCAGGAGCCACTTGGTACTATGAAACCAGCCCGACTTGGCACTGGTGCCACCTTGGATCTGGGAACCATGCTGCGTAACGTGGATTCTAAGACGACAGGCGGCCACTCCCAGCCACAGGGCCCCAAACACAAACAACGGCGCTTTTCCCTGGAAAACAAAACTCGCCTGCCAACTTTTTGATGGCAGATTGCAGGAGCCACTTGGTACTATCAAACCAGCCCAACTTGGCACTGGTGCCACCACTGGTCTGGGAACCATCCTGTGTATCGTGGATTCTAAGGAGCCAGCCGGCCACTCCCAGCCACAGGACCCCAGACAAAAAGCTCTGCCCGCTTCCCTGACAAACAAAATTAAGCTACCCCGCTTCTGGATGGCAGATTGCAGGAGCTATTTAGTACTATCAAACCAGCCCGACTTGGCACTGGTGCCACCTTGGCTCTGGGAACCATCCTGCCTATTGTGGATTTTGTGGTGTCAGCCGGCCACTCTCAGCCATATGCCCTCAAACACAAACCACGGCCCTTTTCTCTGGCAAACAAAACTCAACTGCCCCTCTTCTGGAAGGCAAATTGCAGGACGCACTTGGTACTACAAAAACAGCCCAACTTGGCACTGGTGCCACCTCTGGTCTGGGAACCATCCTGCGTATTGTGGATTCTAAGGAGCCAGCCGGCCACTCCCAGCCACAGGCCCCCAAACACAAACAACGGCTCTTTTCCCTGGAAAACAAAACTCGCCTACCAACTTTTTGATGGCAGATTGCAGGAGCCACTTCGTGCTATCAAACCAGCGCAACTTGGCACTGGTGCCACCATGGGTCTTGTCACAATCCTGCCTATCGTAGCTTTTCAGGAGCCAGCCGGTCACTCCCAGCCACAGGCGCCCAGACACAAAGCTCGGCCCATTTCCATGGTAAATAAAAGTAAGATGTCCCGCTTCTGCATGGCAGATTTCAGGAACCACTTGGTACTATCAAACCAGCCCAACTTGGCACTGGTGCCACCATGGGTCTGGTAACCATCCTGCCTATCGTAGCTTTTCAGGAGCCAGCCGGTCACTCCCAGCCATAGGCCCCCAGACAAAAACCTCGGCCCGTTTCCCTGGCAAACAAAAGTAAGCTGCCCCGCTTCTGGATGGCAGATTGCGGGAGCCACTTGGTACTATCAAACCTGCCAAACTTGGCACTGGTGCCACCATGGGTCTGGGAACCATGCTGCGTAACGTAGATTCTAAGGCGCCAGCCGGCCACTCCCATCCACAGGCCCCCAAACACAAACAACGGCGCTTTTCCCTGGAAATCAAAACTGGCCTGCCAACTTTTTGATGGCAGATTGCAGGAGCCACTTGGTACTATGAAACCAGCCCAACTTGGCACTGCTGCCAGCATGGTTCTGGTCAGCATCCTGCCTATCGGAGCTTTTCAGGAGCCAGCCGGTCACTCCCAGCCATAGGCCGCCAGACACAAACCTCGGCCCGTTTCCCTGGCAAACAAAAGTAAGCTGCCCCGCTTCTGGATGGCAGATTGCAGGAGCCACTTGGTACTATCAAACCAGCCCAACTTGGCACTGGTGCCTCCATGGGTCTGGTCACCATCCTGCCTATCGTAGCTTTTCAGGAGCCAGCCGGTCAGTCCCAGCCATAGGCCCCAAACACAAATCTCTGCCCGTTTCCTCGGCAAACAAAAGTAAGCTACCCCGCTTCAGGATGGCAGATTGCAGGAGCCACTTTGAACCATCAAACCAGCCCGACTTGGCACTGGTGCCACCTCGGGTCTGGGAACCATCCTGCGTATCGTGGATTCTAAGGAGCCAGCCGACCACACCCAGCCACAGGGCCCCAAACACAAACAACGGCGCTTTTCCCTGGAAAACAAAACTCGCCTGCCAAATTTTGATGGCAGATTGCAGGAGCCACTTGGTACTATCAAATCAGCCCAACTTGGCACTGGTGCCACCATGGGTCTGGTAATCATCCTGCCTACGGTAGCTTTCCAGGAGCCAGCCGGTCACTCCCCACCATAGGCCCCCGGAAAAAAACCTCGGCCCGTTTCCCTGTCAAACAAAGGTAAGCTACCCCGCTTCTGGATGGCAGATTGCAGGAGCCACTTTGCACCATCAAACTATCCCGACTTGGCACTGGTGCCACCTCGGGTCTGGGAACCATCCTGCGTATTGTGGATTTTGTGGTGTCAGCCGGCCACTCTCAGCCATATGCCCTCAAACACAAACAACGGCGCTTTTCCCTGGAAAACAAAACTCGCCTGCCAACTTTTTGATGGCAGATTGCAGGAGCCACTTGATACTATCAAACCAGCCCAACTTGGCACTGGTGCCACCACTGGTCTGGTAACCATGCTGCGTAACGTAGATTCTAAGGCGCCAGGCGGCCACTCCCAGCCACAGGCCGCCAAACACAAACAACGGCGCTTTTCCCTGGAAAACAAAACTCGCCTACCAACTTTTTGATGGCAGATTGCAGGAGCCACTTGGTACTATCAAACCAGCCCAACTTGGCACTGCTGCCACTATGGGTCTGGTCACCATCCTGCCTATCGTAGCTTTTTAGGAGCCTGCCAGTCACTCTCAGCCATAGGCCGCCAGACACAAACCTCGGCCCGTTTCCCTGGCAAACAAAAGTAAGCTGCCCCGCTTCTGGATGGCAGATTGCAGGAGCCACTTGGTACTATCAAACCAGCCCGACTTGGCACTGGTGCCACCTTGGCTCTGGGAACCATGCTGCGTAACGTAGATTCTAAGGCGCCAGGCGGCCACTCCCAACCACAGGCCCCCAAACAAAAACAACGGCGCTTTTCCCTGGAAAACAAAACTCGCCTACCAACTTTTTGATGGCAGATTGCAGGAGCCACTTCGTGCTATCAAACCAGCGCAACTTGGCACTGGTGCCACCATGGGTCTTGTCACAATCCTGCCTATCGTAGCTTTTCAGGAGCCAGCCGGTCACTCCCAGCCACAGGCGCCCAGACACAAAGCTCGGCCCATTTCCATGGTAAATAAAAGTAAGATGTCCCGCTTCTGCATGGCAGATTTCAGGAACCACTTGGTACTATCAAACCAGCCCAACTTGGCACTGGTGCCACCATGGGTCTGGTAACCATCCTGCCTATCGTAGCTTTTCAGGAGCCAGCCGGTCACTCCCAGCCATAGGCCCCCAGACAAAAACCTCGGCCCGTTTCCCTGGCAAACAAAAGTAAGCTGCCCCGCTTCTGGATGGCAGATTGCGGGAGCCACTTGGTACTATCAAACCTGCCAAACTTGGCACTGGTGCCACCATGGGTCTGGGAACCATGCTGCGTAACGTAGATTCTAAGGCGCCAGCCGGCCACTCCCATCCACAGGCCCCCAAACACAAACAACGGCGCTTTTCCCTGGAAAACAAAACTGGCCTGCCAACTTTTTGATGGCAGATTGCAGGAGCCACTTGGTACTATGAAACCAGCCCAACTTGGCACTGCTGCCAGCATGGTTCTGGTCAGCATCCTGCCTATCGGAGCTTTTCAGGAGCCAGCCGGTCACTCCCAGCCATAGGCCGCCAGACACAAACCTCGGCCCGTTTCCCTGGCAAACAAAAGTAAGCTGCCCCGCTTCTGGATGGCAGATTGCAGGAGCCACTTGGTACTATCAAACCAGCCCAACTTGGCACTGGTGCCTCCATGGGTCTGGTCACCATCCTGCCTATCGTAGCTTTTCAGGAGCCAGCCGGTCAGTCCCAGCCATAGGCCCCAAACACAAATCTCTGCCCGTTTCCTCGGCAAACAAAAGTAAGCTACCCCGCTTCAGGATGGCAGATTGCAGGAGCCACTTTGAACCATCAAACCAGCCCGACTTGGCACTGGTGCCACCTCGGGTCTGGGAACCATCCTGCGTATCGTGGATTCTAAGGAGCCAGCCGACCACACCCAGCCACAGGGCCCCAAACACAAACAACGGCGCTTTTCCCTGGAAAACAAAACTCGCCTGCCAAATTTTGATGGCAGATTGCAGGAGCCACTTGGTACTATCAAATCTGCCCAACTTGGCACTGGTGCCACCATGGGTCTGGTAATCATCCTGCCTACGGTAGCTTTCCAGGAGCCAGCCGGTCACTCCCCACCATAGGCCCCCGGAAAAAAACCTCGGCCCGTTTCCCTGTCAAACAAAGGTAAGCTACCCCGCTTCTGGATGGCAGATTGCAGGAGCCACTTTGCACCATCAAACTATCCCGACTTGGCACTGGTGCCACCTCGGGTCTGGGAACCATCCTGCGTATTGTGGATTTTGTGGTGTCAGCCGGCCACTCTCAGCCATATGCCCTCAAACACAAACAACGGCGCTTTTCCCTGGAAAACAAAACTCGCCTGCCAACTTTTTGATGGCAGATTGCAGGAGCCACTTGATACTATCAAACCAGCCCAACTTGGCACTGGTGCCACCACTGGTCTGGTAACCATGCTGCGTAACGTAGATTCTAAGGCGCCAGGCGGCCACTCCCAGCCACAGGCCGCCAAACACAAACAACGGCGCTTTTCCCTGGAAAACAAAACTCGCCTACCAACTTTTTGATGGCAGATTGCAGGAGCCACTTGGTACTATCAAACCAGCCCAACTTGGCACTGCTGCCACTATGGGTCTGGTCACCATCCTGCCTATCGTAGCTTTTTAGGAGCCTGCCAGTCACTCTCAGCCATAGGCCGCCAGACACAAACCTCGGCCCGTTTCCCTGGCAAACAAAAGTAAGCTGCCCCGCTTCTGGATGGCAGATTGCAGGAGCCACTTGGTACTATCAAACCAGCCCGACTTGGCACTGGTGCCACCTTGGCTCTGGGAACCATGCTGCGTAACGTAGATTCTAAGGCGCCAGGCGGCCACTCCCAACCACAGGCCCCCAAACAAAAACAACGGCGCTTTTCCCTGGAAAACAAAACTCGCCTGCCAAATTTTTGATGGCAGATTGCAGGAGCCACTTGGTACTATCAAACCAGCCCAAATTGGCACTGGTGCCACCATGGGTCTGGTCACCATCCTGCCTATCGTAGCTTTTCAGGAGCCAGCCGGTCACTCCCAGCCATAGGCCCCCAGACAAAAACCTCGGCCCGTTTCCCTGGCAAACAAAAGTAAGCTGCCCCGCTTCTGGATGGCAGATTGCGGGAGCCACTTGGTACTATCAAACCAGCCCAACTTGGCACTGGTGCCACCATGGGTCTGGGAACCATGCTGCGTAACGTAGATTCTAAGGCGCCAGCCGGCCACTCCTATCCACATGCCCCCAAACACAAACAACGGCGCTTTTCCCTGGAAAACAAAACTGGCCTGCCAACTTTTTGATGGCAGATTGCAGGAGCCACTTGGTACTATGAAACCAGCCCAACTTGGCACTGCTGCCACCATGGGTCTGGTCAGCATCCTGACTATTGGAGCTTTTCAGGAGCCAGCCGGTCACTCCCAGCCATAGGCCGCCAGACAGAAACCTCGGCCCGTTTCCCTGGCAAACAAAAGTAAGCTGCCCCGCTTCTGGATGGCAGATTGCAGGAGCCACTTGGTACTATCAAACCAGCCCAACTTGGCACTGGTGCCACCTTGGCTCTGGGAACCATTCTGCGTAACGTAGATTCTAAGGCGCCAGGCGGCCACTCCCAACCACAGGCCCCCAAACAAAAACAACGGCGCTTTTCCCTGGAAAACAAAACTCGCCTGCCAAATTTTTGATGGCAGATTGCAGGATCCACTTGGTACTATCAAACCAGCCCAAATTGGCACTGGTGCCACCATGGGTCTGGTCACCATCCTGCCTATCGTAGCTTTTCAGGAGCCAGCCGGTCACTCCCAGCCATAGGCCCCCAGACAAAAACCTCGGCCCGTTTCCCTGGCAAACAAAAGTAAGCTGCCCCGCTTCTGGATGGCAGATTGCGGGAGCCACTTGGTACTATCAAACCAGCCCAACTTGGCACTGGTGCCACCATGGGTCTGGGAACCATGCTGCGTAACGTAGATTCTAAGGCGCCAGCCGGCCACTCCTATCCACATGCCCCCAAACACAAACAACGGCGCTTTTCCCTGGAAAACAAAACTGGCCTGCCAACTTTTTGATGGCAGATTGCAGGAGCCACTTGGTACTATGAAACCAGCCCAACTTGGCACTGCTGCCACCATGGGTCTGGTCAGCATCCTGCCTATTGGAGCTTTTCAGGAGCCAGCCGGTCACTCCCAGCCATAGGCCGCCAGACAGAAACCTCGGCCCGTTTCCCTGGCAAACAAAAGTAAGCTGCCCCGCTTCTGGATGGCAGATTGCAGGAGCCACTTGGTACTATCAAACCAGCCCAACTTGGCACTGGTGCCTCCATGGGTCTGGTCACCATCCTGCCTATCGTAGCTTTTCAGGAGCCAGCCGGTCAGTCCCAGCCATAGGCCCCAAACACAAATCTCTGCCCGTTTCCTCGGCAAACAAAAGTAAGCTACCCCGCTTCAGGATGGCAGATTGCAGGAGCCACTTTGAACCATCAAACCAGCCCGACTTGGCACTGGTGCCACCTCGGGTCTGGGAACCATCCTGCGTATCGTGGATTCTAAGGAGCCAGCCGACCACACCCAGCCACAGGGCCCCAAACACAAACAACGGCGCTTTTCCCTGGAAAACAAAACTCGCCTGCCAAATTTTGATGGCAGATTGCAGGAGCCACTTGGTACTATCAAATCAGCCCAACTTGGCACTGGTGCCACCATGGGTCTGGTAATCATCCTGCCTACGGTAGCTTTTCAGGAGCCAGCCGGTCACTCCCAACCATAGGCCCCCAGAAAAAAACCTCGGCCCGTTTCCCTGTCAAACAAAGGTAAGCTACCCCGCTTCTGGATGGCAGATTGCAGGAGCCACTTTGCACCATCAAACTATCCCGACTTGGCACTGGTGCCACCTCGGGTCTGGGAACTATCCTGCGTATTGTGGATTTTGTGGTGTCAGCCGGCCACTCTCAGCCATATGCCCTCAAACACAAACAACGGCGCTTTTCCCTGGAAAACAAAACTGGCCTGCCAACTTTTTGATGGCAGATTGCAGGAGCCACTTGATACTATCAAACCAGCCCAACTTGGCACTGGTGCCACCTTGGGTCTGGGAACCATCCTGTGTATCGTTGATTCTAAGGAGCCAGCCGGCCACTCTCAGCCACAGGACCCCAGACACAAAGCTCTGCCCGTTTCCCTGACAAACAAAATTAAGCTACCCCGCTTCTGGATGGCAGATTGCAGGAGCCACTTGGTACTATCAAACCAGCCCGACTTGGCACTGGTGCCACCTTGGGTCTGGGAACCATCCTGCCTATTGTGGATTTTGTGGTGTCACCCGGCCACTCTCAGCCATATGCCCTCAAACACAAACCACGGCCCTTTTCTCTGGCAAACAAAACTCAACTGCCCCTCTTCTGGAAGGCAAATTGCAGGACGCACTTGGTACTAGATAAACAGCCCAACTTGGCACTGGTGCCAACTCTGGTCTGGGAACCATCCTGCGTATCGTGGATTCTAAGGAGCCAGCCGGCCACTCCCAGCCACAGGCCCCCAAACACAAACAACGGCTCTTTTTCCTGGAAAACAAAACTCGCCTACCAACTTTTTGATGGCAGATTGCAGGAGCCACTTCGTGCTATCAAACCAGCGCAACTTGGCACTGGTGCCACCATGGGTCTTGTCACAATCCTGCCTATCGTAGCTTTTCAGGAGCCAGCCGGTTACTCCCAGCCATAGGCCCCAGACACAACGCTCTGCCCGATTCCTTGGCAAACAAAAGTAAGCTGCCCCGCTTCTGGATGGCAGATTGCAGGAGCCACTTTGAACAATCAAACCAGCCCGACTTGGCACTGGTGCCACCTCTGGTCTGGGAACCATCCTGCGTATCGTGGATTCTTAGGAGCCAGCTGGCCACTCCCGGTCACAGGCCCACAAACACAAACAACGGCGCTTTTCCCTGGCAAACAATACTCGCCTGCCAACTCTTTGATGGCAGATTGCAGGAGCCGCTTAGTACTATCAAACCAGCCCAACTTGGCACTGGTGCCACCATGGGTCTGGTCACCATCCTGCCTATCGTAGCTTTTCAGGAGCCAGCCGGTCACTCCCAGCCATAGGCCCCCAGTCACAAACCTCGGCCAGTTTCCCTGGCAAACAAAAGTAAGCTACCCCGCTTCTGGATGGCAGATTGCAGGAGCCACTTGGTACTATCAAACCAGCCCGACTTGGCACTGGTGCCACCTTGGCTCTGGGAACCATGCTGCGTAACGTAGATTCTAAGGCGCCAGGCGGCCTCTCCCAGCCACAGGCCGCCAAACACAAACAACGGCGCTTTTCCCTGGAAAACAAAATTCGCCTGCCCACTTTTTGATGGTAGATTGCAGGAGCCACTTGGTACTATCAAACCAGCCCAACTTGGCACTGCTGCCACCATGGGTCTGGTCACCATCCTGCCTATGGTAGCTTTTCAGGAGCCAGCCGCTCACTCCCAGCCATAGGCCCCCAGACACAATCCTCGGCCCGTTTCCCTGGCAAACAAAAGTAAGCTGCCCCGCTTCTGGATGGCAGATTGCAGGAGCCACTTGGTACTATCAATCCAGCCCGACTTGGCACTGGTGCCACCTTGGCTCTGGGAACCATGCTGCGTAACGTAGATTCTAAGGCGCCAGCTGGCCACTCTCAGCCGCAGGCCCCCAAACACAAACAACGGCGCTTTTCCCTGGAAAACAAAACTCGCCTGCCAACTTTTTGATGGCAGATTGCAGGAGCCACTTGGTACTATCAAACCAGCCCAACTTGGCACTGGTGCCACCATGGGTCTGGTCACCATCCTGCCTATCGTAGCTTTTAAGGAGCCAGCCGGTCACTCCCAGCCATAGGCCCCCAGACACAAAGCTCGGCCCGTTTCCCTGGCAAACAAAAGTAAGCTGCCCCGCTTCTGGATGGCAGATTGCAGGAGCTATTTATTACTATCAAACCAGCCCGACTTGGCACTGGTGCCACCTTGGCTCTGGGAACCATCCTGCCTATCGTGGATTTTCAGGGGCCAGCCGGCCACTCTCTGCCATATGCCCCCAAACACAAATCACGGCCCTTTTCTCTGGCAAACAAAACTCAACTGCCCTTCTTCTGGACGGCAAATTGCAGGACGCACTTGGTACTACGAAAACAGCCCGACTTGGCACTGATGCCACATTGGGTCAGGGAACCATCCTGCGTATCGAGCTTTTTAAGGAGACAGCCGGCCACTCCCATCCATATACCGCCAAAAACAAACCACAAAACTTTTCTCCAGCAAACAAAAATCCGCTGCCCCGCGTCTGGATGGCAGATTGCAGGAGCCACTTTGCACCATCAAACCAGCCCGACTTGGCACTGGTGCCACCTTGGATCTGGGAACCATCCTGCCTATTGTGGATTTTCAGGGGCCAGTCGGCCACTCTCAGCCATAGGCCCCCAAAAACAAACCACGGCACTTTACTCTGGTAAACAAAACTCGCCTGCCAACTTTTTGATGGCAGATTGCAGGAGCCACTTGGTACTATCAAACCAGCCCAACTTGGCACTTGTGCCACCACTGGTCTGGGAACCTTCCTGTGTATCGTGGATTCTAAGGAGCCAGCCGGCCACTCCCAGCCACAGGACCCCAGACACAAAGCTCTGCCCGCTTCCCTGACAAACAAAATTAAGCTACCCCGCTTCTGGATGGCAGATTGCAGGAGCTATTTAGTACTATCAAACCAGCCCGACTCGGCACTGGTGCCACCTTGGCTCTGGGAACCATCCTGCCTATTGTGGATTTTGTGGTGTCAGCCGGCCACTCTCAGCCATATGCCCTCAAACACAAACCACGGCCCTTTTCTCTGGCAAACAAAACTCAACTGCCCCTCTTCTGGAAGGCAAATTGCAGGACGCACTTGGTACTACAAAAACAGCCCAACTTGGCACTGGTGCCACCTCTGGTCTGGGAACCATCCTGCGTGTCGTGCATTTTAAGGAGCCAGTTGGCCACTTCAAGCCATAGGCCCCCAGACACAAAGCTCTGCCCGTTTCCCTGGCAAACAAAAGTAAGCTACCCCGCTTCTGGATGGCAGATTAGAGGAGCCACTTTGCACCATCAAACCAGCCCAACTTGGCACTGCTGCCACCTTGGGTCTGGGAACCATCCTGCGTATCGTGGATTCTAAGGAGCCAGCCGGCCACTCCCAGCCACAGGTCCCCAAACACAAACAACGGCGCTTTTCCCTGGAAAACAAAACTCGCCTGCCAAATTTTGATGGCAGATTGCAGGAGCCACTTTGTAACATAAAACCAGCCCGACTTGGCACTGGTCCCACCTTGGATCTCGGAACCATCCTGCCTATCGTGGATTTTCAGGGGCCAGCCGGCCACTCTCAGCCATGTACCCCCAAACAAAAACCACGGCCCTTTCCTCTGGCCAACAAAACTCAACTGCCCCTCTTCTGGATGGCAAATTGCAGGAGCCACGTGCTACTACAAAACCAGCCCAACTTGGCACTGGTGCCACCTTGGCTCTGGGAACCATGCTGCGTATCGTGGATTCTAATGAGCCAGCCGGCCACTCCCAGTCACAGGCGCCCAATAAAAACCAAAGACCTTTTCTCTTGCAAACAAAAATCGGATACCCCGCTTCTGGATGGCAGATTGCAGGAGACACTTTGCACCATCAAACCAGCCCGACTTGGCACTGGTGCCACCTTGGGTCTGGGAACCATGCTGCGTAATGTGGATTTTTAGGAGCCAGCCGGCCACTCTCAGCCATATGCCCTCAAGCACAAACCACGGCCCTTTTCTCTGGCAAACAAAACTCAACTGCCCCTCTTCTGGACGGCAAATTGCAGGACGCACTTGGTACTACAAAAACAGCCCAACTTGGCACTGGTGCCACCATGGGTCTGGTAGCCATCTTGCCTATCGTAGCTTTTCAGGAGCCAGCCGGTCACTCCCAGCCATAGGCCCCCAGACAAAAACCTCGGACCGTTTCCCTGGCAAACAAAAGTAAGCTGCCCCGCTTCTGGATGGCAAATTGCAGGACGCACTTGGTACTACAAAAACAGCCCAACTTGGCACTGGTGCCACCTTGGGTCTGGGAACCATCCTGCCTATCGAGCATTTTAAGGAGCCAGCCGGCCCCTCCCAGCCATATGCCCCCAAAAACGAACCACGGACTTGTTCTCTGGCAAACAAAAATCAGCTGCCCCGCGTTGGGATGGCAGATTGCAGGAGCCATTTTGCACCATCAAACCAGCCCGACTTGGCACTGGTGCCACCTTGGGTCTGGGAACCATTCTGCCTATCGTGGATTTTTAGGGGCCAGCCGGCCACTCTGAGCCATAGGCCCCCAAACAAAAACCACGGCCCTTTTCTCTGGCAAACAAAACTCAACTGCCCCTCTTCTGGATGGCAGATTGCAGGAGCCACTTGGTACTATCAAACCAGCCCAACTTGGCACTGGTGCCTCCGTGGGTCTGGTAACCATCCTGCCTATCGTAGCTTTTCAGGAGCCAGCCGGTCAATCCCAGCCATGGGCGCCAGACACAAAGCTCGGCCCGTTTCCCTGGCAAACAAAAGTAAACTATCACGCTTCTGGATGGCAGATTGCAGGAGACACTTTGCACCATCAAACCAGCCCGACTTGGCACTGGTGCCACCTCTGGTCTGGGAACCATCCTGCGTATCGTGGATTCTAAGGAGCCAGCTGGCCACTCCCAGCCACAGGCCCCCAAACAAAAACAACAGCGCTTTTCCCTGGAAAACAAAACTGGCCTGCAAACTTTTTGATGGCAGATTGCAGGAGCCACTTGGTACTATCAAACCAGCCCAACTTGGCACTGCTGCCACCATGGGTCTGGTAACCATCCTGCCTATTGTAGCTTTTCAGGACCTAGCCGGTCACTCTCAGCCATAGGCCGCCAGACACAAACCTCGGCCCGTTTCCCTGGCAAACAAAAGTAAGCTGCCCCGCTTCTAGATGGCAGATTGCAGGAGCCACTTGGTACTATCAAACCAGCCCGACTTGGCAGTGATGCCACCTTGGCTCTGGGAACCATCCTGCCTATTGTGGATTTTCAGGGCCCAGCCGGCCACTCTCAGCCATATGCCCCCAAACACAAACCACGGCCCTTTTCTCTGGCAAACAAAACTCAACTGCCCCTCTTCTGGATGGCAAATTGCAGGACGCACTTGGTACTACGAAAACAGCCCGACTTGGCACTGATGCCACCTTGGCTCTGGGAACCATCCTGCGTATCAAGCTTTTTAAGGAGCCAGCCGGCCACGCCCAGCCATATACCGCCAAAAACAAACCACGGAACTTTTCTCCAGCAAACAAAAATCCGCTGCCCCGCGTCTGGATGGCAGATTGCAGGAGCCACTTTGCACCATCAAACCAGCCCGACTTGGCACTGGTGCCACCTTGGATCTGGGAACCATCCTGCCTATCGTGGATTTTCAGGGGCCAGCCGGCCACTCTCAGCCATAGGCCCCCAAAAACAAACCACGGCACTTTACTCTGGTAAACAAAACTCAACTGCCCCTCTTCTGGATGGCAAATTGCAGGACGCACTTGGTACTACAAAAGCAGCCCGACTTGGCACTGGTACCACCTTGGGTCTGGTCACCATCCTGCGTATCGTGCATTTTAAGGAGCCAGCTGGCCACTCCCAGCCATTGGCCCCCTGACACAAAATTCTGCCCGTTTCCCTGGCAAACAAAAGTAAGCTACCCCGCTTCTGGATGGCAGATTGCAGGAGCCACTTTGCACCATCAAACCAGCCCAACTTGGCACTGGTGCCACTTCTGGTCTGGGAACCATCCTGCGTATCGTGGATTCTAAGGAGCCAGCCGGCCACTCCCAGGCACAGGCCCCAAAACAAAAACAACGGCGCTTTTCCCTGGAAAACAAAACTCGCCTGCCAACTTTTTGATGGCAGATTGCAGGAGCTATTTAGTACTATCAAACCAGCCCGACTTGGCACTGGTGCCACCTCTGGCCTGGGAACCATGCTGCGTATCGAGCTTTTTAAGGAGCCAGCCGGCCACTCCCAGCCATATGCCCCCAAAAATGAACCACGGACTTTTTCTCTGGCAAACAAAAATCAGCTGCCCCGCGTCGGGATGGCAGATTGCAGGAGCCACTTTGCACCATCAAACCAGCCCAACTTGGCTCTGGTGCCACCTTGGGTCTGGGAACCATCCTGCCTATCGTGGATTTTCAGGGGCCAGCCGGCCACTCTGAGCCATAGGCCCCCAAACAAAAACCACGGCCCTTTACTCTGGCAAACAAAACTCAGCTGCCCCGCTTCTGAATGGCAGATTGCAGGACGCACTTGGTAAAATCAAACCAGCCCAACTTGGCACTTGTGCCACCTTGGGTCTGGGAACCATCCTGCGTATTGTGGATTGTCAGGAGCCAGCCGACCACTCTCGGCCACAGACCCCAATCAAAAACAATGGCCCGATTCACAGGCAAAAAAATCTCAGCTGCCCCACTTGTGGATGGGAGATTGCAGGAGGCGCTTGACACTGTCAAACCAGCCCAACTTGGCACTGGTGCCACCTTGGGCCTGGGAACGATGCTGCGTATCATGGAATTTAAGGAGCCAGCCGGCCACTCCCAGCCACAGGACCCAAACACATACCACAGCCCTTTTCTTTGGCAAACAAAACTCAGCTGCCCTGCTTTTGGATGGCAGATTGCAGGAGCCACTTGGTACTATCAAACCAGCCCAACTTGGCACTGGTGCCTCCATGGGTCTGGTCACCATCCTGCGTATCGTAGCTTTTCAGGAGCCAGCCAGGCAGTCCCAGCCATAGGCCCCAGACACAAAGCTCTGCCTGTTTCCCTGGCAAACAAAAGTAAGCTACCCCGCTTCTGGATGGCAGATTGCAGGAGACACTTTGCACCATCAAACCAGCCCGACTTGGCACTGGTGCCACCTCTGGTCTGGAAACCATCCTGCGTATCGTGGATTCTTAGGAGCCAGCTGGCCACTCCCAGCCACAGGCCCCCAAACACAAACAACGGCGCTTTTCCCTGGAAAACAAAACTGGCCTGCCAACTTTTTGATGGCAGATTGCAGGAGCCACTTGGTACTATCAAACCAGCCCGACTTGGCACTGGTGCCACCTTGGCTCTGGGAACCATGCTGCGTAACGTAAATTCTAAGGCGCCAGGCGGCCACTCCCAGCCACAGGCCCCCAAACACAAACAACGGCGCTTTTCCCTGGAAAACAAAACTCGCCTGCCAACTTTTTGATGGCAGATTGCAGGAGCCACTTGGTACTATCAAACCAGCCCAACTTGGCTCTGGTGCCACCATCGGTCTGGTCACCATCCTGCCTATCGTAGCTTTTCAGGAGCCAGCCGGTCACTCCCAGCCATAGGCCGCCAGACAAAAACCTCGTCCCGTTTCCCTGGCAAACAAAAGTAAGCTGCCCCGATTCTGGATGGCAGATTGCAGGAGTTATTTAGTACTATCAAACCAGCCAGACGTGGCACTGGTGCCACCTTGGATCTGGGAACCATCTTGCCTATCGTTGATTTTAAGGAGCCAGCCGGCCTCTCTCAGCCATATGCCCCCAAACACAAACCACGGCCCTTTTCTCTGGCAAACAAAACTCAACTGCCCCTCTTCTGGATGGCAGATTGCAGGAGCCACTTGGTATTATCAAACCAGCCCTACTTGGCACTGGTGCCACCTTGGGTCTGGGAAGCATGCTGCGTATCATGGATTTTCAGGAGCCAGCCCGCCACTGCAAGCTACAGGCCCCCAAACACAAACAACAGCCTTTTTCTCTGGCAAACAAAATTCAGCTGCCCAGCTTCTGGATGGCAGATTGCAGGAGCCACTTGGTAGTATCAAACCAGCCCGACTTGGCACTGGTGCCACCTTGGGTCTGGGAACCATCCTGCGTATCGTGGATTTTAAGGAGCCAGCTGGCCACACCCAGCCACAGGCCCCCAAACACAAACAACGGTGCTTTTCCCTGGAAAACAAAACTGGCCTGCCAACTTTTTGATGGCAGATTGCAGGAGCCACTTGGTACTATCAAACCAGGCCAACTTGGCACTGGTGCCACCATGGGTCTGGTCACCATCCTGCCTATCGTAGCTTTTCAGGAGCCAGCCGGTGACTCCCAGCCATGGGCCCCCAGCCACAAACCTCGGCCCGTTTCCCTGGCACACAAAAGTAAGCTACCCCGCTTCTGGATGGCAGATTGCAGGAGCAACTTGGCATCATCAAACCAGCCCGACTTGGCACTGGTGCCACCTCTGGTCTGGGAACCATCCTGCGTATCGTGGGTTCTAAGGAGCCAGCCGGCCACTCCCAGCCACAGGCCCCCAAACACAAACAACGGCGCTTTTCCCTGGAAAACAAAACTCGCCTGCTAGCTTTTTGATGGCAGATCGCAGGAGCCACTTGGTACAATCAAACCAGCCCAACTTGGCACTGGTGCCACTATGGGTCTGGTCACCATCCTGCCTATCGTAGCATTTCAGGAGCCAGTCGGTCACTCCCAGCCGTAGGCCCCCAGACACAAACAACGGCCCGTTTCCCTGGCAAACAAAATTAAGCTGCCCCGCTTCTGGATGGCAGATTGCAGGAGCCACTTGGTACTATCAAACCAGCCCAACTTGACACTGGTGCCACCTCTGGCCTGGGAGCCATCCTGCGTATCGTGGATTCTAAGCAGCCACCCGGCCACTCCGAGCCACAGGCCCCCAAACACAAACAACGGCGCTTTTCCCCGGAAAACAAAACTCGCCTGCCAACATTTTGATGGCAGATTGCAGGAGCCACTTGGTACTATCAAACCAGCCCAACTTGGCACTGGTGCCACCATGGGTCTGGTCACCATCCTGCCTAGCATAGCTTTTCAGGAGCCAGGAGGTCACTCCCAGCCATAGACCCCCAGACAGAAACCTCGGCCCGTTTCCATGGAAAACAAAAGTAAGCTGCCCCGCTTCTGGATGGAAGATTGCAGGAGCCACTTGGTACTATCAAATTAGCCCAACTTGGCACTGGTGCCACCATGGGTCTGGTAAACATCCTGCCTATCGTAGCTTTTCAGGAGCCAGCCAGTCACTCCCTGCCATAGGGCCCCAGACAAATACCTCGGCCCGTTTCCCTGGCAAACAAAAGTAAGCTGCCCCGCTTCTGGATGGCAGATTGCAGGAGCCACTTGGTACTATCAAACCAGCCCGACTTGGCACTGGTGCCACCTTGGATTTGGGAACCATGCTGCGTAACGTGGATTCTAAGACGACAGGCGGCCACTCCCAGCCACAGGGCCCCAAACACAAACAACGGCGCTTTTCCCTGGAAAACAAAACTCGCCTGCCAACTTTTTGATGGCAGATTGCAGGAGCCACTTGGTACTATCAAATCAGCCCAACTTGGCACTGCTGCTACCATGGGTCTGGTAATCATCCTGCCTACTGTAGATTTTCAGGAGCCAGCCGGTCACTCCCAGCCATAGGCCCCCAGAAAAAAACCTCGGGCCGTTTCCCTGGCAAACAAAAGTAATCTACCCCGCTTCTGGATGTCAGATTGCAGGAGCCACTTTGCACCATCAAACTATCCCGACTTGGCACTGGTGCCACCTCGGGTCTGGGAACCATCCTGCGTATCGTGGATTCTAAGGAGCCAGCCGGTCACTCCCAGCCACAGGCCCCCAAACACAAACAACGGCGCTTTTCCCTGGAAAACAAAACTCGCCTGCCAACTTTTTGATGGCAGATTGCAGGTGCCACTTGGTGCTATCAAACCAGCCCAACTTGGCACTGGTGCCACCATGGGTCTGGTCACTATCCTGCCTATCGTAGCATTTCAGGAGCCAGCCGGTCACTCCCAGCCATGGGCGCCCAGACACAAAGCTCGGCCCATTTCCATGGTAAACAAAAGTAAGCTGCCCCGCTTCTGGATGGCAGATTGCAGGAACCACTTGGTACTATCAAACCAGCCCGACTTGGCACTGGTGCCACCTTGGCTCTGGGAACCATCCTGCGTATCGTGAATTCTAAGGAGCCAGCCGGCCACTCCCAGCCACAGGACCCCAAACACAAACAACAGCGCTTTTCTCTGGCAAACAAAACTCAGTTGCCCTTCTTTTGGATGGCAGATTGCAGGAGCCACTTGGTACTATCAAACCAGCCCAACTTGGCACTGGTGCCTCCATGGGTCTGGTAACCATCCTGCCTATCGTAGCTTTTCAGGAGCCAGCCGGTCACTCCCAGCCATAGGCCCCCAGACACAAAGCTCGGCCCGTTTCCCTGGCAAACAAAAGTAAGCTGCCCCGCTTCTGGATGGCAGATTGCAGGAGCTATTTATTACTATCAAACCAGCCCGACTTGGCACTGGTGCCACCTCTAGTCTGGGAACCATCCTGCGTATCGTGGATTTTCAGGAGCCAGCCGGCCACTCTCAGCCATATGCCCCCAAACACAAACCACTGCCCTTTTCTCTGGCAAACAAAACTCAAATGCCCCTCTTCTGGATGGCAAATTGCAGGACGCACTTGGTACTACGAAAACAGCCCGACTTGGCGCTGATGCCACCTTGGCTCTGGGAACCATCCTGCGTATCGAGCTTTTTAAGGAGCCAGCCGGCCACGCCCAGCCATATACCGCCAAAAACAAACCACGGAACTTTTCTCCAGCAAACAAAAATCCGCTGCCCCGCGTCTGGATGGCAGATTGCAGGAGCCACTTTGCACCATCAAACCAGCCCGACTTGGCACTGGTGCCACCTTGGATCTGGGAACCATCCTGCCTATCGTGGATTTTCAGGGGCCAGCCGGCCACTCTCAGCCATAGGCCCCCAAAAACAAACCACGGCACTTTACTCTGGTAAACAAAACTCAACTGCCCCTCTTCTGGATGGCAAATTGCAGGACGCAATTGGTACTACAAAAGCAGCCCGACTTGGCACTGGTGCCACCTTGGGTCTGGTCACCATCCTGCGTATGGTGCATTTTAAGGAGCCAGCTGGCCACTCCCAGCCATAGGCCCCCAGACACAAAGCTCTGCCCGTTTCCCTGGCAAACAAAAGTAATCTACCCCGCTTCTGGATGGCAGATTGCAGGAGCCACTTTGCACCATCAAACCAGCCCGACTTGGCACTGGTGCCACCTTGGGTCTGGGAACCATCCTGCGTATCGTGGATTCTAAGGAGCCAGCCGGCCACTCCCAGCCACAGGCCCCCAAACAAAAACAACGGCGCTTTTCCCTGGAAAAGAAAACTCGCCTGCCAAAATTTTGATGGCAGATTGCAGGAGCTATTTAGTACTATCAAACCAGCCCGACTTGGCACTGGTGCCACCTTGGCTCTGGGAACCATCCTGCCTATTGTGGATTTTCAGGTGTCAGCCGGCCACTCTCAGCCATATGCCCTCAAACACAAACCACGGCCCTTTTCTCTGGCAAACGAAACTCAACTGCCCCTCTTATGGAAGGCAAATTGCAGGACATACTTGGTACTACAAAAACAGCCCAAATTGGCACTGGTGCCACCTCTGGCCTGGGAACCATCATGCGTATCGAGCTTTTTAAGGAGCCAGCCGGCCACTCCCAGCCATATGCCCCCAAAAATGAACCACGGACTTGTTCTCTGGCAAACAAAAATCAGCTGCCCCGCGTCGGGATGGCAGATTGCAGGAGCCACTTTGCACCATCAAACCAGCCCGACTTGGCACTGGTGCCACCTTGGGTCTGGGAACCATCCTGCGTATCGTGGATTCTAAGGAGCCAGCCGGCCACTCCCAGCCACAGGCCCCCAAACAAAAACAACGGCGCTTTTCCCTGGAAAAGAAAACTCGCCTGCCAAAATTTTGATGGCAGATTGCAGGAGCTATTTAGTACTATCAAACCAGCCCGACTTGGCACTGGTGCCACCTTGGCTCTGGGAACCATCCTGCCTATTGTGGATTTTCAGGTGTCAGCCGGCCACTCTCAGCCATATGCCCTCAAACACAAACCACGGCCCTTTTCTCTGGCAAACAAAACTCAACTGCCCCTCTTCTGGAAGGCAAATTGCAGGACGCACTTGGTACTACAAAAACAGCCCAAATTGGCACTGGTGCCACCTCTGGCCTGGGAACCATCATGTGTATCGAGCTTTTTAAGGAGCCAGCCGGCCACTCCCAGCCATATGCCCCCAAAAATGAACCACGGACTTGTTTTCTGGCAAACAAAAATCAGCTGCCCCGCGTCGGGATGGCAGATTGCAGGAGCCACTTTGCACCATCAAACCAGCCCGACTTGGCTCTGGTGCCACCTTGGGTCTGGGAGCCATTCTGCCTATCGTGGATTTTCAGGGGCCAGCCGGCCACTCTGAGCCATAGGCCCCCAAACAAAAACAACGGCCCGATTGAAAGGCAAAAAAATCTCAGCTGCCCCACTTGTGGATGGGAGATTGCAGGAAGCGCTTGACACTGTCAAACCAGCCCAACTTGGCACTGGTGCCACCTTGGGTCTGGGAACCATCCTGCGTATCGTGGATTTTAAGGAGCCAGCTGGCCACACCCAGCCACAGGCCCCCAAACACAAACAACGGTGCTTTTCCCTGGAAAACAAAACTGGCCTGCCAACTTTTTGATGGCAGATTGCAGGAGCCACTTGGTACTATCAAACCAGGCCAACTTGGCACTGGTGCCACCATGGGTCTGGTCACCATCCTGCCTATCGTAGCTTTTCAGGAGCCAGCCGGTGACTCCCAGCCATGGGCCCCCAGCCACAAACCTCGGCCCGTTTCCCTGGCACACAAAAGTAAGCTACCCCGCTTCTGGATGGCAGATTGCAGGAGCAACTTGGCATCATCAAACCAGCCCGACTTGGCACTGGTGCCACCTCTGGTCTGGGAACCATCCTGCGTATCGTGGGTTCTAAGGAGCCAGCCGGCCACTCCCAGCCACAGGCCCCCAAACACAAACAACGGCGCTTTTCCCTGGAAAACAAAACTCGCCTGCTAGCTTTTTGATGGCAGATCGCAGGAGCCACTTGGTACAATCAAACCAGCCCAACTTGGCACTGGTGCCACTATGGGTCTGGTCACCATCCTGCCTATCGTAGCATTTCAGGAGCCAGTCGGTCACTCCCAGCCGTAGGCCCCCAGACACAAACAACGGCCCGTTTCCCTGGCAAACAAAATTAAGCTGCCCCGCTTCTGGATGGCAGATTGCAGGAGCCACTTGGTACTATCAAACCAGCCCAACTTGACACTGGTGCCACCTCTGGCCTGGGAGCCATCCTGCGTATCGTGGATTCTAAGCAGCCACCCGGCCACTCCGAGCCACAGGCCCCCAAACACAAACAACGGCGCTTTTCCCCGGAAAACAAAACTCGCCTGCCAACATTTTGATGGCAGATTGCAGGAGCCACTTGGTACTATCAAACCAGCCCAACTTGGCACTGGTGCCACCATGGGTCTGGTCACCATCCTGCCTAGCATAGCTTTTCAGGAGCCAGGAGGTCACTCCCAGCCATAGACCCCCAGACAGAAACCTCGGCCCGTTTCCATGGAAAACAAAAGTAAGCTGCCCCGCTTCTGGATGGAAGATTGCAGGAGCCACTTGGTACTATCAAATTAGCCCAACTTGGCACTGGTGCCACCATGGGTCTGGTAAACATCCTGCCTATCGTAGCTTTTCAGGAGCCAGCCAGTCACTCCCTGCCATAGGGCCCCAGACAAATACCTCGGCCCGTTTCCCTGGCAAACAAAAGTAAGCTGCCCCGCTTCTGGATGGCAGATTGCAGGAGCCACTTGGTACTATCAAACCAGCCCGACTTGGCACTGGTGCCACCTTGGATTTGGGAACCATGCTGCGTAACGTGGATTCTAAGACGACAGGCGGCCACTCCCAGCCACAGGGCCCCAAACACAAACAACGGCGCTTTTCCCTGGAAAACAAAACTCGCCTGCCAACTTTTTGATGGCAGATTGCAGGAGCCACTTGGTACTATCAAATCAGCCCAACTTGGCACTGCTGCTACCATGGGTCTGGTAATCATCCTGCCTACTGTAGATTTTCAGGAGCCAGCCGGTCACTCCCAGCCATAGGCCCCCAGAAAAAAACCTCGGGCCGTTTCCCTGGCAAACAAAAGTAATCTACCCCGCTTCTGGATGTCAGATTGCAGGAGCCACTTTGCACCATCAAACTATCCCGACTTGGCACTGGTGCCACCTCGGGTCTGGGAACCATCCTGCGTATCGTGGATTCTAAGGAGCCAGCCGGTCACTCCCAGCCACAGGCCCCCAAACACAAACAACGGCGCTTTTCCCTGGAAAACAAAACTCGCCTGCCAACTTTTTGATGGCAGATTGCAGGTGCCACTTGGTGCTATCAAACCAGCCCAACTTGGCACTGGTGCCACCATGGGTCTGGTCACTATCCTGCCTATCGTAGCATTTCAGGAGCCAGCCGGTCACTCCCAGCCATGGGCGCCCAGACACAAAGCTCGGCCCATTTCCATGGTAAACAAAAGTAAGCTGCCCCGCTTCTGGATGGCAGATTGCAGGAACCACTTGGTACTATCAAACCAGCCCGACTTGGCACTGGTGCCACCTTGGCTCTGGGAACCATCCTGCGTATCGTGAATTCTAAGGAGCCAGCCGGCCACTCCCAGCCACAGGACCCCAAACACAAACAACAGCGCTTTTCTCTGGCAAACAAAACTCAGTTGCCCTTCTTTTGGATGGCAGATTGCAGGAGCCACTTGGTACTATCAAACCAGCCCAACTTGGCACTGGTGCCTCCATGGGTCTGGTAACCATCCTGCCTATCGTAGCTTTTCAGGAGCCAGCCGGTCACTCCCAGCCATAGGCCCCCAGACACAAAGCTCGGCCCGTTTCCCTGGCAAACAAAAGTAAGCTGCCCCGCTTCTGGATGGCAGATTGCAGGAGCTATTTATTACTATCAAACCAGCCCGACTTGGCACTGGTGCCACCTCTAGTCTGGGAACCATCCTGCGTATCGTGGATTTTCAGGAGCCAGCCGGCCACTCTCAGCCATATGCCCCCAAACACAAACCACTGCCCTTTTCTCTGGCAAACAAAACTCAAATGCCCCTCTTCTGGATGGCAAATTGCAGGACGCACTTGGTACTACGAAAACAGCCCGACTTGGCGCTGATGCCACCTTGGCTCTGGGAACCATCCTGCGTATCGAGCTTTTTAAGGAGCCAGCCGGCCACGCCCAGCCATATACCGCCAAAAACAAACCACGGAACTTTTCTCCAGCAAACAAAAATCCGCTGCCCCGCGTCTGGATGGCAGATTGCAGGAGCCACTTTGCACCATCAAACCAGCCCGACTTGGCACTGGTGCCACCTTGGATCTGGGAACCATCCTGCCTATCGTGGATTTTCAGGGGCCAGCCGGCCACTCTCAGCCATAGGCCCCCAAAAACAAACCACGGCACTTTACTCTGGTAAACAAAACTCAACTGCCCCTCTTCTGGATGGCAAATTGCAGGACGCAATTGGTACTACAAAAGCAGCCCGACTTGGCACTGGTGCCACCTTGGGTCTGGTCACCATCCTGCGTATGGTGCATTTTAAGGAGCCAGCTGGCCACTCCCAGCCATAGGCCCCCAGACACAAAGCTCTGCCCGTTTCCCTGGCAAACAAAAGTAATCTACCCCGCTTCTGGATGGCAGATTGCAGGAGCCACTTTGCACCATCAAACCAGCCCGACTTGGCACTGGTGCCACCTTGGGTCTGGGAACCATCCTGCGTATCGTGGATTCTAAGGAGCCAGCCGGCCACTCCCAGCCACAGGCCCCCAAACAAAAACAACGGCGCTTTTCCCTGGAAAAGAAAACTCGCCTGCCAAAATTTTGATGGCAGATTGCAGGAGCTATTTAGTACTATCAAACCAGCCCGACTTGGCACTGGTGCCACCTTGGCTCTGGGAACCATCCTGCCTATTGTGGATTTTCAGGTGTCAGCCGGCCACTCTCAGCCATATGCCCTCAAACACAAACCACGGCCCTTTTCTCTGGCAAACGAAACTCAACTGCCCCTCTTATGGAAGGCAAATTGCAGGACATACTTGGTACTACAAAAACAGCCCAAATTGGCACTGGTGCCACCTCTGGCCTGGGAACCATCATGCGTATCGAGCTTTTTAAGGAGCCAGCCGGCCACTCCCAGCCATATGCCCCCAAAAATGAACCACGGACTTGTTCTCTGGCAAACAAAAATCAGCTGCCCCGCGTCGGGATGGCAGATTGCAGGAGCCACTTTGCACCATCAAACCAGCCCGACTTGGCACTGGTGCCACCTTGGGTCTGGGAACCATCCTGCGTATCGTGGATTCTAAGGAGCCAGCCGGCCACTCCCAGCCACAGGCCCCCAAACAAAAACAACGGCGCTTTTCCCTGGAAAAGAAAACTCGCCTGCCAAAATTTTGATGGCAGATTGCAGGAGCTATTTAGTACTATCAAACCAGCCCGACTTGGCACTGGTGCCACCTTGGCTCTGGGAACCATCCTGCCTATTGTGGATTTTCAGGTGTCAGCCGGCCACTCTCAGCCATATGCCCTCAAACACAAACCACGGCCCTTTTCTCTGGCAAACAAAACTCAACTGCCCCTCTTCTGGAAGGCAAATTGCAGGACGCACTTGGTACTACAAAAACAGCCCAAATTGGCACTGGTGCCACCTCTGGCCTGGGAACCATCATGTGTATCGAGCTTTTTAAGGAGCCAGCCGGCCACTCCCAGCCATATGCCCCCAAAAATGAACCACGGACTTGTTTTCTGGCAAACAAAAATCAGCTGCCCCGCGTCGGGATGGCAGATTGCAGGAGCCACTTTGCACCATCAAACCAGCCCGACTTGGCTCTGGTGCCACCTTGGGTCTGGGAGCCATTCTGCCTATCGTGGATTTTCAGGGGCCAGCCGGCCACTCTGAGCCATAGGCCCCCAAACAAAAACAACGGCCCGATTGAAAGGCAAAAAAATCTCAGCTGCCCCACTTGTGGATGGGAGATTGCAGGAAGCGCTTGACACTGTCAAACCAGCCCAACTTGGCACTGGTGCCACCTTGGGTCTGGGAACGATGCTGCGTATCATGGAATTTAAGGAGCCAGCCGGCCACTCCCAGCCACAGGACCCAAACACATACCACAGCCCTTTTCTTTGGCAAACAAAACTCAGCTGCCCTGCTTTTGGATGGCAGAGTGCAGGAGCCACTTGGTACTATCAAACCAGCCCAACTTGGCACTGGTGCCTCCATGGGTCTGGTCACCATCCTGCGTATCGTAGCTTTTCAGGAGCCAGCCGGTCAGTCCCAGCCATAGGCCCCAGACACAAAGCTCTGCCCGTTTCCCTGGCAAACAAAAGTAAGTTAACCCGCTTCTGGATGGCAGATTGCAGGAGACACTTTGCACCATCAATCCAGCCCGACTTGGCACTGGTGCCACCTCTGGTCTGGAAACCATCCTGCGTATCGTGGATTCTTAGGAGCCAGCTGGCCACTCCCAGCCACAGGCCCCCAAACACAAACAACGGCGCTTGTCCCTGGAAAACAAAACTCGCCTGCCAAATTTTGATGGCAGATTGCAGGAGCCGCTTAGTACTATCAAACCAGCCTAACTTGGCACTGGAGCCACCATGGGTCTGGTCACCATCCTGCCTATCGGAGCTTTTCAGGAGCCAGCCGGTCACTCCCAGCCATAGGCCCCCAGTCACAAACCTCGGCCCGTTTCCCTGGCAAACAAAAGTAAGCTGCCCCGCTTCTGGATGGCAGATTGCAGGAGCCACTTGGTACTATCAAACCAGCCCGACTTGGCACTGGTGCCACCTCGGGTCTGGGAACCATCCTGCGTATCGTGGATTCTGAGGCGCCAGGCGGCCACTCCCAGCCGCAGGCCCCCAAACACAAACAACGGCGCTTTTCCCTGGAAAACAAAACTCGCCTGCCAACTTTTTGATGGCAGATTGCAGGAGACACTTGGTACTATCAAACCAGCCCAACTTGGCACTGGTGCCACCATGGGTCTGGTCACCATCCTGCCTATCGTAGCTTTTCAGGAGCCAGCCGGTCACTCCCAGCCATAGGCCCCCAGACACAAAGCTCGGCCCGTTTCCCTGGCAAACAAAAGTAAGCTGCCCCGCTTCTGGATGGCAGATTGCAGGAGCTATTTAGTACTATCAAACCAGCCCGACTTGGCACTGGTGCCACCTCTGGTCTGGGAACCATCCTGCCTATCGTGGATTTTCAGGGGCCAGCCGGCCACTCTCAGCCATAGGCCCCCAAACACAAACCACGGCCCTTTTCTCTGGCAAACAAAACTCAACTGCCCCTCTTCTGCACGGCAAATTGCAGGACGCACTTGGTACTACGAAAACAGCCCGACTTGGCGCTGATGCCACCTTGGGTCAGGGAACCATCCTGCGTATCGAGCTTTTTAAGGAGACAGCCGGCCACTCCCATCCATATACCGCCAAAAACAAACCACGGAACTTTTCTCCAGCAAACAAAAATCCGCTGCCCCGCGTCTGGATGGCAGATTGCAGGAGCCACTTTGCACCATCAAACCAGCCCGACTTGGCTCTGGTGCCACCTTGGATCTGGGAACCATTCTGCCTATCGTGGATTTTCAGGGGCCAGCCGGCCACTCTGAGCCATAGGCCCCCAAACAAAAACCACGGCCCTTTTCTCTGGCAAACAAAACTCAGCTGCCCCGCTTCTGGATGGCAGATTGCAGGACGCACTTGGTACTATCAAACCAGCCCGACTTGGCACTGGTGCCACCTTGGCTCTGGGAACCATCCTGCGTATTGTGGATTGTCAGGAGCCAGCCGACCACTCTCGGCCACAGACCCCAATCAAAAACAACGGCCCGATTCACAGGCAAAAAAATCTCAGCTGCCCCACTTGTGGATGGGGGATTGCAGGAAGCGCTTGACACTGTCAAACCAGCCCAACTTGGCACTGGTGCCACCTTGGGTCTGGGAACGATGCTGCGTATCATGGAATTTAAGGAGCCAGTCGGCCACTCCCAGCCACAGGACCGAAACACATACCACAGCCCTTTTCTTTGGCAAACAAAACTCAGCTGCCCTGCTTTTGGATGGCAGTTTGCAGGAGCCACTTGGTACTATCAAACCAGCCCAACTTGGCACTGGTGCCTCCATGGGTCTGGTCACCATCCTGCGTATTGTAGCTTTTCAGGAGCCAGCTGGTCAGTCCCAGCCATAGGCCCCAGACACAAAGCTCTGCCCGTTTCCCTGGCAAACAAAAGTAAGCTACCCCGCTTCTGGATGGCAGATTGCAGGAGACACTTTGCACCATCAAACCAGCCCGACTTGGCACTGGTGCCCCCTCTGGTCTGGAAACCATCCGGCGTATCGTGGATTCTTAGGAGCCAGCTGGCCACTCCCAGCCACAGGCCCCCAAACACAAACAACGGTGCTTTTCCCTGGAAAACAAAACTCGCCTGCCAACTTTTTGATGGCAGATTGCAGGAGCCACTTGGTACTATCAAACCAGCCCAACTTGGCACTGGTGCCACCATGGGTCTGGTCACCATCCTGTCTATCGTAGCTTTTCAGGAGCCAGCCGGTCACTCCCAGCCATAGGCCCCCAGACACAAACCTCGGCCCGTTTCCCTGGCAAACAAAAGTAAGCTGCCCCGATTCTGGATGGCAGATTGCAGGAGTTATTTTGTACTATCAAACCAGCCAGACGTGGCACTGGTGCCACCTTGGATCTGGGAACCATCTTGCCTATCGTGGATTTTAAGGAGCCAGCCGGCCTCTCTCAGCCATATGCCCCCAAACACAAACCACGGCCCTTTTCTCTGGCAAAGAAAACTCAACTGCCCCTCTTCTGGATGGCAGATTGCAGAAGCCACTTGGTACTATCAAACCAGCCCTACTTGGCACTGGTGCCACATTGGGTCTGGGAAGCATGCTGCGTATCATGGATTTTCAGGAGCCAGCCGGCCACTGCAAGCTACAGGCCCCCAAACACAAACAACAGCCTTTTTCTCTGGCAAACAAAACTCAACTGCCCCTCTTCTGGATGGCAAATTGCAGGACGCACTTGGTACTACGAAAACAGCCCGACTTGGCGCTGATGCCCCCTTGGGTCAGGGAACCATCCTGCGTATCGAGCTTTTTAAGGAGCCAGCTGGCGACGCCCAGCCATATACCGCCAAAAACAAACCACGGAACTTTTCTCCAGCAAACAAAAATCCGCTGCCCCGCGTCTGGATGGCAGATTGCAGGAGCCACTTTGCTTCATGAAACCAGCCCAACTTGGCGCTGGTGCCACCTTGGGTCTGGGAACCATCCTGCGTATCGTGGATTCTAATTAGCCAGCCGGCCACTCTAAGCCACAGGCACCCAAACACAAACAACGGCGCTTTTCCCTGGAAAACAAATCTGGCCTGCAAACATTTTGATGGCAGATTGCAGGAGCCACTTGGTACTATCAAACCAGCCCGACTTGGCACTGGTGCCACCTTGGCTCTGGGAACCATGCTGCGTAACGTAGATTCTAAGGCGCCAGGCGGCCACTCCCAGCCACAGGCCCCCAAACACAAACAACGGCGCTTTTCCCTGGAAAACAAAACTCGCCTGCCAACTTTTGGATGGCAGATTGCAGGAGCCACTTGGTACTATCAAACCAGCCCAACTTGGCTCTGGTGCCACCATGGGTCTGGTCACCATCCTGCCTATCGTAGCTTTTCAGGAGCCAGCCGGTCACTCCCAGCCATAGGCCCCCAGACAAAAACCTCGGCCCGTTTCCCTGGCAAACAAATATAAGCTGCCCCGCTTCTGGATGGCAGATTGCAGGAGTTATTTAGTACTATCAAACCAGCCAGACGTGGCACTGGTGCCACCTTGGATCTGGGAACCATCTTGCCTATCGTGGATTTTAAGGAGCCAGCCGGCCTGTCTCAGCCATATGCCCCCAAACACAAACCACGGCCCTTTTCTCTGGCAAACAAAACTCAACTGCCCCTCTTCTGGATGGCAGATTGCAGGAGCCACTTGGTACTATCAAACCAGCCCGACTTGGCACTGGTGCCACCTTGGGTCTGGGAAGCATGCTGCGTATCATGGATTTTCAGGAGCCAGCCCGCCACTGCAAGCTACAGGCCCGCAAACACAAACAACAGCCTTTTTCTCTGGCAAACAAAATTCAGCTGCCCCGCTTCTGGATGGCAGATTGCAGGAGCCACTTGGTACTATCAAACCAGCCCGACTTGGCACTGGTGCCACCTTGGATCTGGGAACCATCCTGCGTATCGTGGATTCTAAGTAGCCAGCTGGCCACTCCCAGCCACAGGTCCCCAAACACAAACAACGGTGCTTTTCCCTGGAAAACAAAACTGGCCTGCTAGCTTTTTGATGGCAGAGTGCAGGAGCCACTTGGTACTATCAAACCAGCCCAACTTGGCGCTGGTGCCACCATGGGTCTGGTCACCATCCTGCCTATCGTAGCTTTTCAGGAGCCAGCCGGTCACTCCCAGCCATAGGCCCCCAGACACAAACCTCGGCCCGTTTCCCTGGCACACAAAAGTAAGCTACCCCGCTTCTGGATGGCAGATTGCAGGAGCAAATTGGCATCATCAAACCAGCCCGACTTGGCACTGGTGCCACCTCTGGTCTGGGAACCATCCTGCGTATCGTGGGTTCTAAGGAGCCAGCCGGCCACTCCCAGCCACAGGCCCCCAATCACAAACAACGGCGCTTTTCCCTGGAAAACAAAACTCGCCTGCTAGCTTTTTGATGGCAGAGTGCAGGAGCCACTTGGTACAATCAAACCAGCCCAACTTGGCACTGGTGCCACTATGGGTCTGGTCACCATCCTGCCTATCGTAGCATTTCAGGAGCCAGTCGGTCACTCCCGGCCGTAGGCCCCCAGACACAAAGCTCTGCCCGTTTCCCTGGCAAACAAAAGTAAGCTACCCCGCTTCTGTATGGCAGATTGCAGGAGCCACTTTGCATCATCAAACCAGCCCAACTTGGCACTGGTGCCACCTTGGGTCTGGGAACCATCCTGCGTATCGTGGATTCTAAGGAGCCAGCCGGCCACTCCCAGGCACAGGCCCCCAAACAAAAACAACGGCGCTTTTCCCTGGAAAACAAAACTCGCCTGTCAACTTTTTGATGGCAGATTGCAGGAGCCACTTGGTACTATCAAACCAGCCTGACTTGGCACTGGTGCCACCTTGGCTCTGGGAACCATGCTGCGTAACGTAGATTCTAAGGCGCCAGCCGGTCACTCCCAGCCACAGGCCCCCAAACACAAACAACGGCGCTTTTCCCTGGAAAACAAAAGTCGCCTGCCAACTTTTTGATGGCAGATTGCAGGAGCCACTTGGTACTTTCAAACCAGCCCAACTTGGCTCTGGTGCCACCATGGGTCTGGTCACCATCCTGCCTATCGTAGCTTTTCAGGAGCCAGCCGGTCACTCCCAGCCATATGCCCCCAGACAAAAACCTCGGCCCGTTTCCCTGGCAAACAAAAGTAAGCTGCCCTGCTTCTGGATGGCAGATTGCAGGAGTTATTTAGTACTATCAAACCAGCCAGACGTGGCACTGGTGCCACCTTGGATCTGGGAACCATCTTGCCTATCGTGGATTTTAAGGAGCCAGCCGGCCTCTCTCAGCCATATGCCCCCAAACACAAACCACGGCCCTTTTCTCTGGCAAACAAAACTCAACTGCCCCTCTTCTGGATGGCAGATTGCAGGAGCCACTTGGTACTATCAAACCAGCCCGACTTGGCACTGGTGCCACCTTGGGTCTGGGAAGCATGCTGCGTATCATGGATTTTCAGGAGCCAGCCCGCCACTGCAAGCTACAGGCACCCAAACACAAACAACAGCCTTTTTCTCTGGCAAACAAAATTCAGCTGCCCCGCTTCTGGATGGCAGATTGCAGGAGCCACTTGGTACTATCAAACCAGCCCGACTTGGCACTGGTGCCAACTTGGGTCTGGGAACCATCCTGCGTATCGTGGATTCTAATTAGCCAGCTGGCCACTCCCAGCCACAGGCCCCCAAACACAAACAACGGTGCTTTTCCCTGGAAAACAAAACTCGCCTGCTAGCTTTTTGATGGCAGAGTGCAGGAGCCACTTGGTACAATCAAACCAGCCCAACTTGGCACTGGTGCCACTATGGGTCTGGTCACCATCCTGCCTATCGTAGCATTTCAGGAGCCAGTCGGTCACTCCCAGCCGTAGGCCCCCAGACACAAACAACGGCCCGTTTCCCTGGCAAACAAAATTAAGCTGCCCCGCTTCTGGATGGCAGATTGCAGGAGCCACTTGGTACTATCAAACCAGCCCAACTTGGCACTGGTGCCACCATGGGTCTGGTCACCATCCTGCCTATCGTAGCTTTTCAGGGGCCAGCCAGCCAGCCCCAGGCACTGGCCCCCAGACAAGAATTTCGGCCCGTTTCCCAGGCAAACCAAAGTAAGCTACCCCGCTTCTGGATGGCAGATTGCAGGAGCCACTTTGCACCATCAAACCAGCCCAACTTGACACTGGTGCCACCTCTGGCCTGGGAACCATCCTGCGTATTGTGGATTCTAAGCAGCCACCCGGCCACTCCGAGCCACAGGCCCCCAAACACAAACAACGGCGCTTTTCCCCGGAAAACAAAACTCGCCTGCCAACATTTGGATGACAGATTGCAGGAGCCACTTGGTACTATCAAACCAGCCCAACTTGGCACTGGTGCCACCATGGGTCTGGTCACCATCCTGCCTAGCATAGCTTTTCAGGAGCCAGGAGGCCACTCCCAGCCATAGACCCCCAGACAGAAACCTCGGCCCGTTTCCATGGAAAACAAAAGTAAGCTGCCCCGCTTCTGGATGGAAGATTGCAGGAGCCACTTGGTACTATCAAATTAGCCCAACTTGGCACTGGTGCCACCATGGGTCTGGTAAACATCCTGCCTATCGTAGCTTTTCAGGAGCCAGCCAGTCACTGCCTGCCATAGGGCCCCAGACAAATACCTCAGCCCGTTTCCCTGGCAAAGAAAACTAAGCTGCCCCGCTTCTGGATGGCAGATTGCAGGAGCCACTTGGTACTATGAAACCAGCCCGACTTGGCACTGGTGCCACCTTGGATCTGGGAACCATGCTGCGTAACGTGGATTCTAAGACGACAGGCGGCCACTCCCAGCCACAGGGCCCCAAACACAAACAACGGTGCTTTTCCCTGGAAAACAAAACTCGCCTCCCAACTTTTTGATGGCAGATTGCAGGAGCCACTTGGTACTATCAAATCAGCCCAACTTGGCACTGCTGCTACCATGGGTCTGGTAATCATCCTGCCTACTGTAGCTTTTCAGGAGCCAGCCGGTCACTCCCAGCCATAGGCCCCCAGAAAAAAACCTCGGCCCGTTTCCCTGGCAAACAAAAGTAAGCTGCCCCGCTTCTGGATGGCAGATTGCAGGAGCTATTTAGTACTATCAAACCAGCCCGACTTGGCACTGGTGCCACCTTGGCTCTGGGAACCATCCTGCCTATTGTGGATTTTGTGGTGTCAGCCGGCCACTCTCAGCCATATGCCCTCAAACACAAACCACGGCCCTTTTCTCTGGCAAACAAAACTCAACTGCCCCTCTTCTGGAAGGCAAATTGCAGGACGCACTTGGTACTACAAAAACAGCCCAACTTGGCACTGGTGCCACCTCTGGTCTGGGAACCATCCTGCGTATCGTGGATTCTAAGGAGCCATCTGGCCACTCCCAGCTACAGGCCCACAAACACAAACCACGGCGCTTTTCCCTGGAAAACAAAACTGGCCTGCCAAATATTTGATGGCAGATTGCAGGAGCCACTTGGTACTATCAAACCAGCCCAACTTGGCACTGGTGCCACCATGGGTCTGGTCACCATCCTGCGTATCGTAGCTTTTCAGGAGCCAGCCTGTCACTCCCAGCCATAGGCCCCCAGACACAAAGCTGGGCCCGTTTCCCTGGCAAACAAAAGTAAGCTGCCCCGCTTCTGGATGGCAGATTGCAGGAGCTATTTAGTACTATCAAACCAGCCCGACTTGGCACTGGTGCCACCTCTGGTCTGGGAACCATCCTGCCTATCGTGGATTTTCAGGGGCCAGCCGGCCACTCTCAGCCATACGCCCCCAAACACAAACCACGGCCCTTTTCTCTGGCAAACAAAACTCAACTGCCCCTCTTCTGGATGGCAAATTGCAGGACGCACTTGGTACTACGAAAACAGCCCGACTTGGCACTGATGCCACCTTGGGTCAGGGAACCATCCTGCGTATCGAGCATTTAAGGAGCCAGCCGTCCACGCCCAGCCATATATCGCCAAAAACAAACCACGGAACTTTCCTCCAGCAAACAAAAATCCGCTGCCCCGCGTCTGGATGGCAGATTGCAGGAGCCACTTTGCACCATCAAACCAGCCCGACTTGGCACTGGTGCCACCTTGGATCTGGGAACCATTCTGCCTATCGTGGATTTTCAGGGGCCAGCCGGCCACTCTCAGCCATAGGCCCCCAAAAACAAACCACGGCACTTTACTCTGGTAAACAAAACTCAACTGCCCCTCTTCTGGATGGCAAATTGCAGGACGCACTTGGTACTACAAAAGCAGCCCGACTTGGCACTGGTGCCACCTTGGGTCTGGTCACCATCCTGCGTAGGGTGCATTTTAAGGAGCCAGCTGGCCACTCCCAGCCATAGGCCCCCAGACACAAAATTCTGCCCGTTTCCCTGGCAAACAAAAGTAATCTACCCCGCTTCTGGATGGCAGATTGCAGGAGCCACTTTGCACCATCAAACCAGCCCAACTTGGCACTGGTGCCACCTTGGGTCTGGGAACCATCCTGCGTATCTTGGATTCTAAGGAGCCAGCCGGCCACTCCCAGCCACAGGCCCCCAAACAAAAACAACGGCGCTTTTCCCTGGAAAACAAAACTCGCCTGCCAACTTTTTGATGGCAGATTGCAGGAGCTATTTAGTACTATCAAACCAGCCCGACTTGGCACTGGTGCCACCTTGGATCTGGGAACCATCCTGACTATTGTGGATTTTCAGGTGTCAGCCGGCCCCTCTCAGCCATATTCCCTCAAACACAAACCACAGCCCTTTTCTCTGGCAAACAAAACTCAACTGCCCCTCTTCTGGAAGGCAAATTGCAGGACGCACTTGGTACTACAAAAACAGCCCAACTTGGCACTGGTGCCACCTCTGGCCTGGGAACCATCCTGCGTATCGAGCTTTTTAAGGAGCCAGCCGGCCACTCCCAGCCATATGCCCCAAAAATGAACCACGGACTTGTTGTCTGGCAAACAAAAATCAGCTGCCCCGCGTCGGGATGGCAGATTGCAGGAGCCACTTTGCACCATCAAACCAGCCCGACTTGGCTCTGGTGCCACCTTGGGTCTGGGAACCATTCTGCCTATCGTGGATTTTCAGGGGCCAGCCGGCCACTCTGAGCCATAGGCCCCCAAACAAAAACCACGGCCCTTTTCTCTGGCAAACAAAACTCAGCTGCCCCGCTTCTGGATGGCAGATTGCAGGACACACTTGGTACAATCAAACCAGCCCAACTTGGCACTGGTGCCACCTTGGCTCTGGGAACCATCCTGCGTATTGTGGATTGTCAGGAGCCAGCCGACCACTCTCGGCCACAGACCCCAATCAAAAACAACGGCCCGATTCACAGGCAAAAAAATCTCAGCTGCCCCACTTGTGGATGGGAGATTGCAGGAGGCGCTTGACACTGTCAAACCAGCCCAACTTGGCACTGGTGCCACCTTGGCTCTGGGAACCATGCTGCGTATCATGGAATTTAAGGAGCCAGTCGGCCACTCCCAGCCACAGGACCCAAACACATACCACAGCCCTTTTCCCTGGCAAACAAAACTCAGCTGCCCTGCTTTTGGATGGCAGATTGCAGGAGCCACTTGGTACTATCAAACCAGCCCAACTTGGCACTGGTGCCTCCATGGGTCTGGTCACCATCCTGCGTATCGTAGCTTTTCAGGAGCCAGCCGGTCAGTCCCAGCCATAGGCCCCAGACACAAAGCTCTGCCCGTTTCCCTGGCAAACAAAAGTAAGCTACCCCGCTTCTGGATGGCAGATTGCAGGAGCCACTTGGTACTATCAAACCAGCCCGACTTGGCACTGGTGCCACCTTGGCTCTGGGAACCATCCTGCGTATCGTGGATTCTTAGGAGCCAGCTGGCCACTCCCAGCCACAGGCCCCCAAACACAAACAACGGTGCTTTTCCCTGGAAAACAAAACTGGCCTGCCAACTTTTTGATGGCAGATTGCAGGAGCCACTTGGTACTATCAAACCAGCCCGACTTGGCTCTGGTGCCACCATGGGTCTGGTCACCATCCTGCCTATCGTAGCTTTTCAGAGCCAGCCGGTCACTCCCAGTCATAGGCCCCCAGACAAAAACCTCGGCCCGTTTCCCTGGCAAACAAAAGTAAGCTGCCCCGCTTCTGGATGGCAGATTGCAGGAGTTATTTAGTACTATCAAACCAGCCCGACTTGGCACTGGTGCCACCTTGGATCTGGGAACCATCTTGCCTATCGTGGATTTTAAGGAGCCAGCCGGCCTCTCTCAGCCATATGCCCCCAAACACAAACCACGGCCCTTTTCTCTGGCAAACAAAACTCAACTGCCCCTCTTCTGGATGGCAGATTGCAGGAGCCACTTGGTACTATCAAACCAGCCCTACTTGGCACTGGTGCCACCTTGGGTCTGGGAAGCATGCTGCGTATCATGGATTTTCAGGAGCCAGCCGGCCACTGCAAGCTACAGGCCCCCAAACACAAACAACAGCCTTTATCTCTGGCAAACAAAATTCAGCTGCCCCGCTTCTGGATGGCAGATTGCAGGAGCCACTTGGTAGTATCAAACCAGCCCGACTTGGCACTGGTGCCAACTTGGGTCTGGGAACCATCCTGCGTATCGTGGATTCTAATTAGCCAGCTGGCCACTCCCAGCCACAGGCCCCCAAACACAAACAACGGTGCTTTTCCCTGGAAAACAAAACTCGCCTGCCAACTTTTTGATGGCAGATTGCAGGAGCCACTTGGTACTATCAAACCAGCCCAACTTGGCACTGGTGCCACCATGGGTCTGGTCACCATCCTGCCTATCGTAGCTTTTCAGGAGCCAGCCGGTCACTCCCAGCCATGGGCCCCCAGCCACAAACCTCGGCCCGTTTCCCTGGCACACAAAAGTAAGCTACCCCGCTTCTGGATGGCAGATTGCAGGACCAACTTGGCATCATCAAACCAGCCCGACTTGGCACTGGTGCCACCTCTGGTCTGGGAACCATCCTGCGTATCGTGGATTCTAAGTAGCCAGCTGGCCACTCCCAGCCACAGGTCCCCAAACAAAAACCACGGTGCTTTTCCCTGGAAAACAAAACTGGCCTGCCAACTTTTTGATGGCAGATTGCAGGAGCCACTTGGTACTATCAAACCAGCCCAACTTGGCACTGGTGCCACCATGGGTCTGGTCACCATCCTGCCTATCGTAGCTTTTCAGGAGCCAGCCGGTCACTCCCAGCCAGAGGCCCCCAGCCACAAACCTCGGCCCGTTTCCCTGGCACACAAAAGTAAGCTACCCCGCTTCTGGATGGCAGATTGCAGGAGCAAATTGGCATCATCAAACCAGCCCGACTTGGCACTGGTGCCACCTCTGGTCTGGGAACCATCCTGCGTATCGTGGGTTCTAAGGAGCCAGCCGGCTACTCCCAGCCACAGGCCCCCAATCACAAACAACGGCGCTTTTCCCTGGAAAACAAAACTCGCCTGCTAGCTTTTATATGGCAGAGTGCAGGAGCCACTTGGTACAATCAAACCAGCCCAACTTGGCACTGGTGCCACTATGGGTCTGGTCACCATCCTGCCTATCGTAGCATTTCAGGAGCCAGTCGGTCACTCCCAGCCGTAGGCCCCCAGACACAAAATTCTGCCCGTTTCCCTGGCAAACAAAAGTAAGCTACCCCGCTTCTGGATGGCAGATTGCAGGAGCCACTTTGCACCATCAAACCAGCCCAACTTGGCACTGGTGCCACCTCTGGTCTGGGAACCATCCTGCGTATCGTGGATTCTAAGGAGCCAGCCGGCCACTCCCAGGCACAGGCCCCCAAACAAAAACAACGGCGCTTTTCCCTGGAAAACAAAACTCGCCTGTTAACTTTTTGATGGCAGATTGCAGGAGCCACTTGGTACTATCAAACCAGCCTGACTTGGCACTGGTGCCACCTTGGCTCTGGGAACCATGCTGCGTAACGTAGATTCTAAGGCGCCAGCCGGTCACTCCCAGCCACAGGCCCCCAAACACAAACCTCGGCCCTTTTCCCTGGCAAACAAAATTAAGCTGCCCCGCTTCTGGATGGCAGATTGCAGGAGCCACTTGGTGCTATCAAACCAGCCCAACTTAGCACTGGTGCCACCTTGGGTCAGGTCACCATCCTGCCTATCGTAGCTTTTCAGGGGCCAGCCAGCCAGCCCCAGGCACTGGCCCCCAGACAAGAATTTCGGCCCATTTCCCTGGCAAACAAAAGTAAGCTACCCCGCTTCTGGATGGCAGATTGCAGGAGCCACTTGGTAATATCAAACCAGCCCAACTTGGCACTGGTGCCACCACTGGTCTGGGAACCATCCTGCGTATCGTGGATTCTTAAGCAGCCACCCGGCCACTCCGAGCCACATGCCCCCAAACACAAACAACGGCGCTTTTCCCCGGAAAACAAAACTCGCCTGCCAACAATTTGATGGCAGATTGCAGGAGCCACTTGGTACTATCAAACCAGCCCAACTTGGCACTGGTGCCACCATGGGTCTGGTCACCATCCTGCCTAGCATAGCTTTTCAGGAGCCAGGAGGTCACTCCCAGCCATAGACCCCCAGACAGAAACCTCGGCCCGTTTCCATAGAAAAAAAAAGTAAGCTGCCCCGCTTCTGGATGGCAGATTGCAGGAGCCACTTGGTACTATCAAATCAGCCCAACTTGGCACTGCTGCCACCATGGGTCTGGTAAACATCCTGCCTATCGTAGCTTTTCAGGAGCCAGCCAGTCACTCCCTGCCATAGGGCCCCAGACAAATACCTCGGCCCGTTTCCCTGGCAAACAAAAGTAAGCTGCCCCGCTTCTGGATGGCAGATTGCAGGAGCCACTTGGTACTATCAAACCAGCCCGACTTGGCAATGGTGCCACCTCTGGTCTGGGAACCATCCTGCGTAACGTGGATTCTAAGACGACAGGCGGCCACTCCCAGCCACAGGGCCCCAAACACAAACAACGGCGCTTTTCCCTGGAAAACAAAACTGGCCTGCCAACATTTTGATGGCAGATTGCAGGAGCCACTTGGTGCTATCAAACCAGCCAACTTGGCACTGGTGCCACCATGGGTCTGGTCAAAATCCTGCCTATCGTAGCTTTTCAGGAGCCAGCTGGCCACTCCCAGCCATAGGCGCCCAGACACAAATCTCGGCCCATTTCCATGGTAAACAAAAGTAAGCTGCCCCGCTTCTGGATGGCAGATTGCAGGAGCCACTTGGTGCAATCAAACCAGCCCAACCTGGCACTGGTGCCACCTCGGGTCTGGTAACCATCCTGCCTATCGTAGCTTTTCAGGAGCCAGCCGGTCACTCCCAGCCATAGGCCCCCAGACACAAACCTCGCCCCGTTTCCCTTGCAAACAAAAGTAAGCTGCCCCGCTTCTGGATGGTAGATTGCAGGAGCCACTTGGTACTATCAAACCAGCCCGACTTGGCACTGGTGCCACCTTGGCTCTGGGAACCATGCTGCGTAACGTAGATTCTAAGGCGTGAGGCGGCCACTCCAAGCCACAGGCCCCCAAACACAAACAAAGGCGCTTTTCTCTGGGAAACAAAACTCAGTTGCCCTGATTTTGGATGGCTGATTGCAGGAGCCACTTGGTACTATCAAACCAGCCCAACTTGGCACTGGTGCCTCCATGGGTCTGGTAACCATCCTGCCTATCGTAGCTTTTCAGGAGCCAGCCGGTCACTCTCAGCCATAGGCCCCAGACACAAAGCTCTGCCCGTTTCCCTGGCAAACAAAAGTAAGCTACCCCGCTTCTGGATGGCAGATTGCAGGAGCCACTTTGTACCATCAAACCAGCCCGACTTGGCACTGGTGCCACCTCTGGTCTGGGCACCATCCTGCGTTTTGTGGATTCTAAGGAGCCACCTGGCCACTCCCAGCCACAGGCCCACAAACACAAACAACGGCGCTTTTCCCTGGAAAACAAAACTGGCCTGCCAAATTATTGATGGCAGATTGCAGGAGCCACTTGGTACTATCAAACCAGCCCAACTTGGCACTGGTGCCACCATGGGTCTGGTCACCATCCTGCCTATCGTAGCTTTTCAGGAGCCAGCCGGTCACTCCCAGCCATAGGCCCCCAGACACAAATCTCGGCCCGTTTCCATGGCAAACAAAAGTAAGCTGCCCCGCTTCTGGATGGCAGATTGCAGGAGCTATTTATTACTATCAAACCAGCCCGACTTGGCACTGGTGCCACCTCTGGTCTGGGAACCATCCTGCCTATCATGGATTTTCAGGGGCCAGCCGGCCACTCTCAGCCATATGCCCCCAAACACAAACCACGGCCCTTTTCTCTGGCAAACAAAACTCAACTGCCCCTCTTCTGGATGGCAAATTGCAGGACGCACTTGGTACTACGAAAACAGCCCGACTTGGCACTGATGCCACCTTGGGTCAGGGAACCATCCTGCGTATCGAGCTTTTTAAGGAGCCAGCCGGCCACGCCCAGCCATATACCGCCAAAAACAAACCACGGAACTTTTCTCCAGCAAACAAAAATCCGCTGCCCCGCGTCTGGATGGCAGATTGCAGGAGCCACTTTGCACCATCAAACCAGCCCGACTTGGCACTGGTGCCACCTTGGATCTGGGAACCATTCTGCCTATCGTGGATTTTCAGGGGCCAGCCGGCCACTCTCAGCCATAGCCCCCAAACACAAACCACGGACCTTTACTCTGGTAAACAAAACTCAACTGCCCCTCTTCGGGATGGCAAATTGCAGGACGCACTTGGTACTAAAAAACCAGCCCGACTTGGCACTGGTGCCACATTGGGTCTGGTCACCATCCTGCGTATCGTGCATTTTAAGGAGCCAGCGGGCCACTCCCAGCCATATGACACCAAACACAACCCACGGCCCTTTCCTCTGGGAAACAAAACTCAGCTGCCCAGCGTCTGGATGGCACATTGCAGGAGCCACTTTGTACTATCAAACCCGCCCGACTTGGCACTGCTGCCACCTTGGCTCCTGGAACCATCCTGCGTATCGTGGATTCTAAGGAGCCAGCCGGCCACTCCCAGCCGCAGGCCCCCAAACAGAAACAACGGCGCTTTTCCCTGGAAAACAAAACTCGCCTGCCAAAATTTTGATGGCAGATTGCAGGAGCCACTTGGTACTATCAAACCAGCCCGACTTGGCACTGCTGCCGCCTTGGGTCTGGGAACCATGCTGCGTAACGTAGATTCTAATGCGCCAGGCGGCCACTCCCAGCCACAGGCCCACAAAGAAAAACAACGGTGCTTTTCCCTGGAAAACAAAACTCGCCTGCCAACTTTTTGATGGCAGATTGCAGGAGCCACTTGGTACAATCAAACCAGACCAACTTGGCACTGGTGCCACTATGGGTCTGGTCACCATCCTGCCTATCGTAGCATTTCAGGAGCCAGTCGGTCACTCCCAGCCGTAGGCCCCCAGACACAAACCTCGGCCCGTTTCCCTGGCAAACAAAATTAAGCTGCCCCGCTTCTGGATGGCAGATTGCAGGAGCCACTTGGTACTATCAAACCAGCCCAACTTGGCACTGGTGCCACCATGGGTCTGGTAACCATCCTGCCTATCGTAGCTTTTCAGGGGCCAGCCAGCCAGCCCCAGGCACTGGCCCCCAGACAAGAATTTCGGCCCGTTTCCCAGGCAAACCAAAGTAAGCTACCCCGCTTCTGGATGGCAGATTGCAGGAGCCACTTTGCACCATCAAACCAGCCCAACTTGACACTGGTGCCACCTCTGGCCTGGGAACCATCCTGCGTATTGTGGATTCTAAGCAGCCACCCGGCCACTCCGAGCCACAGGCCCCCAAACACAAACAACGGCGCTTTTCCCCGGAAAACAAAACTCGCCTGCCAACATTTGGATGACAGATTGCAGGAGCCACTTGGTACTATCAAACCAGCCCAACTTGGCACTGGTGCCACCATGGGTCTGGTCACCATCCTGCCTAGCATAGCTTTTCAGGAGCCAGGAGGCCACTCCCAGCCATAGACCCCCAGACAGAAACCTCGGCCCGTTTCCATGGAAAACAAAAGTAAGCTGCCCCGCTTCTGGATGGAAGATTGCAGGAGCCACTTGGTACTATCAAATTAGCCCAACTTGGCACTGGTGCCACCATGGGTCTGGTCACCATCCTGCCTATCGTAGCTTTTCAGGAGCCAGCCAGTCACTCCCAGCCATAGGCCCCCAGACACAAACCTCGGCCCGTTTCCCTGGCAAACAAATGTAAGCTACCGCGCTTCTGGATGGCAGATTGCAGGAGCCACTTTGCACCATCAAACCAGCCCGACTTGGCACTGGTTCCAGTTCTGGTCTGGGAACCATCCTGCTTATCGTGGATTCTAAGGAGACAGCGGGCCACTCCCAGCCACAGGCCCCCAAACACAAACAACGGCACTTTTCCCTGGAAAACAAAACTGGCCTGCCAAATTTTTGATGGCAGATTGCAGGAGCCACTTGGTACTATCAAACCAGCCCAACTTGGCACTGGTGCCACCATGGGTCTGGTCACCATCCTGCCTATCGTAGCTTTTCAGGAGCCAGCCGGTCACTCCCAGCCATAGGCCCCCAGACACAAACCTCGGCCCGTTTCCCTGGCAAACAAAAGTAAGCTGCCCCACTTCTGGATGGCAGATTGCAGGAGCTATTTATTACTATCAAACCAGCCCGACTTGGCACTGGTGCCACCTCTGGTCTGGGAACCATCTTGCCTATCGTGGATTTTCAGGGGCCAGCCGGCCACTCTCAGCCATATGCCCCCAAACACAAACCACGGCCCTTTTCTCTGGCAAACAAAACTCAACTGCCCCTCTTCTGGATGGCAGATTGCAGGAACCACTTGGTACTATCAAACCAGCCCTACTTGGCACTGGTGCCACCTTGGGTCTGGGAAGCATGCTGCGTATCATGGATTTTCAGGAGCCAGCCCGCCACTGCAAGCTACAGGCCCCCAAACACAAACAACAGCCTTTATCTCTGGAAAACATAATTCAGCTGCCCCGCTTCTGGATGGCAGATTGCAGGAGCCACTTGGTAGTATCAAACCAGCCCGACTTGGCACTGGTGCCAACTTGGGTCTGGGAACCATCCTGCGTATCGTGGATTCTAATTAGCCAGCTGGCCACTCCCAGCCACAGGCCCCCAAACACAAACAACGGTGCTTTTCCCTGGAAAACAAAACTCGCCTGCCAACTTTTTGATGGCAGATTGCAGGAGCCACTTGGTACTATCAAACCAGCCCAACTTGGCACTGGTGCCACCATGGGTCTGGTCACCATCCTGCCTATCGTAGCTATTCAGGAGCCAGCCGGTCACTCCCAGCCATGGGCCCCCAGCCACAAACCTCGGCCCGTTTCCCTGGCAAACAAAAGTAAGCTGCCCCGCTTCTGGATGGCAGATTGCAGGAGCTATTTATTACTATCAAACCAGCCCGACTTGGCACTGGTGCCACCTCTGGTCTGGGAACCATCCTGCCTATCGTGGATTTTCAGGGGCCAGCCGGCCACTCTCAGCCATATGCCCCCAAACACAAACCACGGCCCTTTTCTCTGGCAAACAAAACTCAACTGCCCCTCTTCTGGATGGCAAATTGCAGAACGCACTTGGTACTAAGAAAACAGCCCGACTTGGCACTGATGCCACCTTGGGTCAGGGAACCATCCTGCGTATCGAGCTTTTTAAGGAGCCAGCCGGCCACGCCCAGCCATATACCGCCAAAAACAAGCCACGGAAATTTTCTACAGCAAACAAAAATCCGCTGCCCCGCGTCTGGATGGCAGATTGCAGGAGCCACTTTGCACCATCAAACCAGCCCGACTTGGCACTGGTGCCACCTTGGGTCTGGGAACCATTCTGCCTATCGTGGATTTTCAGGGGCCAGCCGGCCACTCTGAGCCATAGGCCCCCAAACAAAAACCACGGCCCTTTTCTCTGGCAAACAAAACTCAGCTGCCCCGCTTCTGGATGGCAGATTGCAGGACGCACTTGGTACTATCAAACCAGCCCGACATGGCACTGGTGCCACCTTGGGTCTGGGAACCATCCTGCGTATTGTGGATTGTCAGGAGCCAGCCGACCACTCTCGGCCACAGACCCCAATCAAAAACAACGGCCCGATTCACAGGCAAAAAAATCTCAGCTGCCCCACTTGTGGATGGGGAATTGCAGGAAGCGCTTGACACTGTCAAACCAGCCCAACTTGGCACTGGTGCCACCTTGGGCCTGGGAACGATGCTGCGTATCATGGAATTTAAGGAGCCAGTCGGCCACTCCCAGCCACAGGACCCAAACACATACCACAGCCCTTTTCTTTGGCAAACAAAACTCAGCTGCCCTGCTTTTGGATGGCAGATTGCAGGAGCCACTTGGTACTATCAAACCAGCCCAACTTGGCACTGGTGCCACCATGGGTCTGGTCACCATCCTGCGTATCGTAGCTTTTCAGGAGCCAGCTGGTCAGTCCCAGCCATAGGCCCCAGACACAAAGCTCTGCCCATTTCCCTGGCAAACAAAAGTAAGCTACCCCGCTTCTGGATGGCAGATTGCAGGAGACATTTTGCACCATCAAACCAGCCCGACTTGGCACTGGTGCCACCTCTGGTCTGGAAACCATCCTGCGTATCGTGGATTCTTAGGAGCCAGCTGGCCACTCCCAGCCACAGGCCCCCAAACACAAACAACGGTGCTTTTCCCTGGAAAACAAAACTCGCCTGCCAACTTTTTGATGGCAGATTGCAGGAGCCACTTGGTACTATCAAACCAGCCCAACTTGGCACTGGTGCCACCATGGGTCTGGTCACCATCCTGCCTATCGTAGCTTTTCAGGAGCCAGCCGGTCACTGCCAGCCATAGGCCCCCAGACACAAACCTCGGCCCGTTTCCCTGGCAAACAAAAGTAAGCTGCCCCGCTTCTGGATGGCAGATTGCAGGAGTTATTTTGTACTATCAAACCAGCCAGACGTGGCACTGGTGCCACCTTGGATCTGGGAACCATCTTGCCTATCGTGGATTCTAATTAGCCAGCTGGCCACTCCCAGCCACAGGCCCTCAAACACAAACAACGGTGCTTTTCCCTGGAAAACAAAACTCGCCTGCCAACTTTTTGATGGCAGATTGCAGGAGCCACTTGGTACTATCAAACCAGCCCAACTTGGCACTGGTGCCACCATGGGTCTGGTCACCATCCTGCCTATCGTAGCTTTTCAGGAGCCAGCCGGTCACTCCCAGCCATGGGCCCCCAGCCACAAACCTCGGCCCGTTTCCCTGGCACACAAAAGTAAGCTACCCCGCTTCTGGATGGCAGATTGCAGGACCAACTTGGCATCATCAAACCAGCCCGACTTGGCACTGGTGCCACCTCTGGTCTGGGAACCATCCTGCGTATCGTGGATTCTAAGTAGCCAGCTGGCCACTCCCAGCCACAGGTCCCCAAACACAAACAACGGTGCTTTTCCCTGGAAAACAAAACTGGCCTGCCAACTTTTTGATGGCAGATTGCAGGAGCCACTTGGTACTATCAAACCAGCCCAACTTGGCACTGGTGCCACCATGGGTCTGGTCACCATCCTGCCTATCGTAGCTTTTCAGGAGCCAGCCGGTCACTCCCAGCCAGAGGCCCCCAGCCACAAACCTCGGCCCGTTTCCCTGGCACACAAAAGTAAGCTACCCCGCTTCTGGATGGCAGATTGCAGGAGCAAATTGGCATCATCAAACCAGCCCGACTTGGCACTGGTGCCACCTCTGGTCTGGGAACCATCCTGCGTATCGTGGGTTCTAAGGAGCCAGCCGGCTACTCCCAGCCACAGGCCCCCAATCACAAACAACGGCGCTTTTCCCTGGAAAACAAAACTCGCCTGCTAGCTTTTTTATGGCAGAGTGCAGGAGCCACTTGGTACAATCAAACCAGCCCAACTTGGCACTGGTGCCACTATGGGTCTGGTCACCATCCTGCCTATCGTAGCATTTCAGGAGCCAGTCGGTCACTCCCAGCCGTAGGCCCCCAGACACAAAATTCTGCCCGTTTCCCTGGTAAACAAAAGTAAGCTACCCCGCTTCTGGATGGCAGATTGCAGGAGCCACTTTGCACCATCAAACCAGCCCAACTTGGCACTGGTGCCACCTCTGGTCTGGGAACCATCCTGCGTATCGTGGATTCTAAGGAGCCAGCCGGCCACTCCCAGGCACAGGCCCCCAAACAAAAACAACGGCGCTTTTCCCTGGAAAACAAAACTCGCCTGTTAACTTTTTGATGGCAGATTGCAGGAGCCACTTGGTACTATCAAACCAGCCTGACTTGGCACTGGTGCCACCTTGGCTCTGGGAACCATGCTGCGTAACGTAGATTCTAAGGCGCCAGCCGGTCACTCCCAGCCACAGGCCCCCAAACACAAACCTCGGCCCGTTTCCCTGGCAAACAAAATTAAGCTGCCCCGCTTCTGGATGGCAGATTGCAGGAGCCACTTGGTGCTATCAAACCAGCCCAACTTAGCACTGGTGCCACCTTGGGTCAGGTCACCATCCTGCCTATCGTAGCTTTTCAGGGGCCAGCCAGCCAGCCCCAGGCACTGGCCCCCAGACAAGAATTTCGGCCCATTTCCCTGGCAAACAAAAGTAAGCTACCCCGCTTCTGGATGGCAGATTGCAGGAGCCACTTGGTAATATCAAACCAGCCCAACTTGGCACTGGTGCCACCACTGGTCTGGGAACCATCCTGCGTATCGTGGATTCTTAAGCAGCCACCCGGCCACTCCGAGCCACATGCCCCCAAACACAAACAACGGCGCTTTTCCCCGGAAAACAAAACTCGCCTGCCAACAATTTGATGGCAGATTGCAGGAGCCACTTGGTACTATCAAACCAGCCCAACTTGGCACTGGTGCCACCATGGGTCTGGTCACCATCCTGCCTAGCATAGCTTTTCAGGAGCCAGGAGGTCACTCCCAGCCATAGACCCCCAGACAGAAACCTCGGCCCGTTTCCATAGAAAAAAAAAGTAAGCTGCCCCGCTTCTGGATGGCAGATTGCAGGAGCCACTTGGTACTATCAAATCAGCCCAACTTGGCACTGCTGCCACCATGGGTCTGGTAAACATCCTGCCTATCGTAGCTTTTCAGGAGCCAGCCAGTCACTCCCTGCCATAGGGCCCCAGACAAATACCTCGGCCCGTTTCCCTGGCAAACAAAAGTAAGCTGCCCCGCTTCTGGATGGCAGATTGCAGGAGCCACTTGGTACTATCAAACCAGCCCGACTTGGCAATGGTGCCACCTCTGGTCTGGGAACCATCCTGCGTAACGTGGATTCTAAGACGACAGGCGGCCACTCCCAGCCACAGGGCCCCAAACACAAACAACGGCGCTTTTCCCTGGAAAACAAAACTGGCCTGCCAACTTTTTGATGGCAGATTGCAGGAGCCACTTGGTGCTATCAAACCAGCCAACTTGGCACTGGTGCCACCATGGGTCTGGTCAAAATCCTGCCTATCGTAGCTTTTCAGGAGCCAGCTGGCCACTCCCAGCCATAGGCGCCCAGACACAAATCTCGGCCCATTTCCATGGTAAACAAAAGTAAGCTGCCCCGCTTCTGGATGGCAGATTGCAGGAGCCACTTGGTGCAATCAAACCAGCCCAACCTGGCACTGGTGCCACCTCGGGTCTGGTAACCATCCTGCCTATCGTAGCTTTTCAGGAGCCAGCCGGTCACTCCCAGCCATAGGCCCCCAGACACAAACCTCGCCCCGTTTCCCTTGCAAACAAAAGTAAGCTGCCCCGCTTCTGGATGGTAGATTGCAGGAGCCACTTGGTACTATCAAACCAGCCCGACTTGGCACTGGTGCCACCTTGGCTCTGGGAACCATGCTGCGTAACGTAGATTCTAAGGCGTGAGGCGGCCACTCCAAGCCACAGGCCCCCAAACACAAACAAAGGCGCTTTTCTCTGGGAAACAAAACTCAGTTGCCCTGATTTTGGATGGCTGATTGCAGGAGCCACTTGGTACTATCAAACCAGCCCAACTTGGCACTGGTGCCTCCATGGGTCTGGTAACCATCCTGCCTATCGTAGCTTTTCAGGAGCCAGCCGGTCACTCTCAGCCATAGGCCCCAGACACAAAGCTCTGCCCGTTTCCCTGGCAAACAAAAGTAAGCTACCCCGCTTCTGGATGGCAGATTGCAGGAGCCACTTTGAACCATCAAACCAGCCCGACTTGGCACTGGTGCCACCTCTGGTCTGGGCACCATCCTGCGTTTTGTGGATTCTAAGGAGCCACCTGGCCACTCCCAGCCACAGGCCCACAAACACAAACAACGGCGCTTTTCCCTGGAAAACAAAACTGGCCTGCCAAATTATTGATGGCAGATTGCAGGAGCCACTTGGTACTATCAAACCAGCCCAACTTGGCACTGGTGCCACCATGGGTCTGGTCACCATCCTGCCTATCGTAGCTTTTCAGGAGCCAGCCGGTCACTCCCAGCCATAGGCCCCCAGACACAAATCTCGGCCCGTTTCCATGGCAAACAAAAGTAAGCTGCCCCGCTTCTGGATGGCAGATTGCAGGAGCTATTTACTACTATCAAACCAGCCCGACTTGGCACTGGTGCCGCCTCTGGTCTGGGAACCATCCTGCCTATCATGGATTTTCAGGGGCCAGCCGGCCACTCTCAGCCATATGCCCCCAAACACAAACCACGGCCCTTTTCTCTGGCAAACAAAACTCAACTGCCCCTCTTCTGGATGGCAAATTGCAGGACGCACTTGGTACTACGAAAACAGCCCGACTTGGCACTGATGCCACCTTGGGTCAGGGAACCATCCTGCGTATCGAGCTTTTTAAGGAGCCAGCCGGCCACGCCCAGCCATATACCGCCAAAAACAAACCACGGAACTTTTCTCCAGCAAACAAAAATCCGCTGCCCCGCGTCTGGATGGCAGATTGCAGGAGCCACTTTGCACCATCAAACCAGCCCGACTTGGCACTGGTGCCACCTTGGATCTGGGAACCATTCTGCCTATCGTGGATTTTCAGGGGCCAGCCGGCCACTCTCAGCCATAGCCCCCAAACACAAACCACGGACCTTTACTCTGGTAAACAAAACTCAACTGCCCCTCTTCGGGATGGCAAATTGCAGGACGCACTTGGTACTAAAAAACCAGCCCGACTTGGCACTGGTGCCACATTGGGTCTGGTCACCATCCTGCGTATCGTGCATTTTAAGGAGCCAGCGGGCCACTCCCAGCCATATGACACCAAACACAACCCACGGCCCTTTCCTCTGGGAAACAAAACTCAGCTGCCCAGCGTCTGGATGGCACATTGCAGGAGCCACTTTGTACTATCAAACCCGCCCGACATGGCACTGCTGCCACCTTGGCTCCTGGAACCATCCTGCGTATCGTGGATTCTAAGGAGCCAGCCGGCCACTCCCAGCCGCAGGCCCCCAAACAGAAACAACGGCGCTTTTCCCTGGAAAACAAAACTCGCCTGCCAAAATTTTGATGGCAGATTGCAGGAGCCACTTGGTACTATCAAACCAGCCCGACTTGGCACTGCTGCCGCCTTGGGTCTGGGAACCATGCTGCGTAACGTAGATTCTAATGCGCCAGGCGGCCACTCCCAGCCACAGGCCCACAAAGAAAAACAACGGTGCTTTTCCCTGGAAAACAAAACTCGCCTGCCAACTTTTTGATGGCAGATTGCAGGAGCCACTTGGTACAATCAAACCAGCCCAACTTGGCACTGGTGCCACTATGGGTCTGGTCACCATCCTGCCTATCGTAGCATTTCAGGAGCCAGTCGGTCACTCCCAGCCGTAGGCCCCCAGACACAAACAACGGCCCGTTTCCCTGGCAAACAAAATTAAGCTGCCCCGCTTCTGGATGGCAGATTGCAGGAGCCACTTGGTACTATCAAACCAGCCCAACTTGGCACTGGTGCCACCATGGGTCTGGTCACCATCCTGCCTATCGTAGCTTTTCAGGGGCCAGCCAGCCAGCCCCAGGCACTGGCCCCCAGACAAGAATTTCGGCCCGTTTCCCAGGCAAACCAAAGTAAGCTACCCCGCTTCTGGATGGCAGATTGCAGGAGCCACTTTGCACCATCAAACCAGCCCAACTTGACACTGGTGCCACCTCTGGCCTGGGAACCATCCTGCGTATTGTGGATTCTAAGCAGCCACCCGGCCACTCCGAGCCACAGGCCCCCAAACACAAACAACGGCGCTTTTCCCCGGAAAACAAAACTCGCCTGCCAACATTTGGATGACAGATTGCAGGAGCCACTTGGTACTATCAAACCAGCCCAACTTGGCACTGGTGCCACCATGGGTCTGGTCACCATCCTGCCTAGCATAGCTTTTCAGGAGCCAGGAGGCCACTCCCAGCCATAGACCCCCAGACAGAAACCTCGGCCCGTTTCCATGGAAAACAAAAGTAAGCTGCCCCGCTTCTGGATGGAAGATTGCAGGAGCCACTTGGTACTATCAAACCAGCCCAACTTGGCACTGGTGCCACCATGGGTCTGGTCACCATCCTGCCTATCGTAGCTTTTCAGGAGCCAGCCAGTCACTCCCAGCCATAGGCCCCCAGACACAAACCTCGGCCCGTTTCCCTGGCAAACAAATGTAAGCTACCGCGCTTCTGGATGGCAGATTGCAGGAGCCACTTTGCACCATCAAACCAGCCCGACTTGGCACTGGTTCCAGTTCTGGTCTGGGAACCATCCTGCTTATCGTGGATTCTAAGGAGACAGCGGGCCACTCCCAGCCACAGGCCCCCAAACACAAACAACGGCACTTTTCCCTGGAAAACAAAACTGGCCTGCCAAATTTTTGATGGCAGATTGCAGGAGCCACTTGGTACTATCAAACCAGCCCAACTTGGCACTGGTGCCACCATGGGTCTGGTCACCATCCTGCCTATCGTAGCTTTTCAGGAGCCAGCCTGTCACTCCCAGCCATAGGCCCCCAGACACAAACCTCGGCCCGTTTCCCTGGCAAACAAAAGTAAGCTGCCCCACTTCTGGATGGCAGATTGCAGGAGCTATTTATTACTATCAAACCAGCCCGACTTGGCACTGGTGCCACCTCTGGTCTGGGAACCATCTTGCCTATCGTGGATTTTCAGGGGCCAGCCGGCCACTCTCAGCCATATGCCCCCAAACACAAACCACGGCCCTTTTCTCTGGCAAACAAAACTCAACTGCCCCTCTTCTGGATGGCAGATTGCAGGAGCCACTTGGTACTATCAAACCAGCCCTACTTGGCACTGGTGCCACCTTGGGTCTGGGAAGCATGCTGCGTATCATGGATTTTCAGGAGCCAGCCCGCCACTGCAAGCTACAGGCCCCCAAACACAAACAACAGCCTTTATCTCTGGCAAACATAATTCAGCTGCCCCGCTTCTGGATGGCAGATTGCAGGAGCCACTTGGTAGTATCAAACCAGCCCGACTTGGCACTGGTGCCAACTTGGGTCTGGGAACCATCCTGCGTATCGTGGATTCTAATTAGCCAGCTGGCCACTCCCAGCCACAGGCCCCCAAACACAAACAACGGTGCTTTTCCCTGGAAAACAAAACTGGCCTGCCAACTTTTTGATGGCAGATTGCAGGAGCCACTTGGTACTATCAAACCAGCCCAACTTGGCACTGGTGCCACCATGGGTCTGGTCACCATCCTGCCTATCGTAGCTTTTCAGGAGCCAGCCGGTCACTCCCAGCCATGGGCCCCCAGCCACAAACCTCGGCCCGTTTCCCTGGCAAACAAAAGTAAGCTGCCCCGCTTCTGGATGGCAGATTGCAGGAGCTATTTATTACTATCAAACCAGCCCGACTTGGCACTGGTGCCACCTCTGGTCTGGGAACCATCCTGCCTATCGTGGATTTTCAGGGGGCAGCCGGCCACTCTCAGCCATATGCCCCCAAACACAAACCACGGCCCTTTTCTCTGGCAAACAAAACTCAACTGCCCCTCTTCTGGATGGCAAATTGCAGGACGCACTTGGTACTAAGAAAACAGCCCGACTTGGCACTGATGCCACCTTGGGTCAGGGAACCATCCTGCGTATCGAGCTTTTTAAGGAGCCAGCCGGCCACGCCCAGCCATATACCGCCAAAAACAAGCCACGGAAATTTTCTCCAGCAAACAAAAATCCGCTGCCCCGCGTCTGGATGGCAGATTGCAGGAGCCACTTTGCACCATCAAACCAGCCCGACTTGGCACTGGTGCCACCTTGGGTCTGGGAACCATTCTGCCTATCGTGGATTTTCAGGGGCCAGCCGGCCACTCTGAGCCATAGGCCCCCAAACAAAAACCACGGCCCTTTTCTCTGGCAAACAAAACTCAGCTGCCCCGCTTCTGGATGGCAGATTGCAGGACGCACTTGGTACTATCAAACCAGCCCGACTTGGCACTGGTGCCACCTTGGGTCTGGGAACCATCCTGCGTATTGTGGATTGTCAGGAGCCAGCCGACCACTCTCGGCCACAGACCCCAATCAAAAACAACGGCCCGATTCACAGGCAAAAAAATCTCAGCTGCCCCACTTGTGGATGGGGGATTGCAGGAAGCGCTTGACACTGTCAAACCAGCCCAACTTGGCACTGGTGCCACCTTGGGCCTGGGAACGATGCTGCGTATCATGGAATTTAAGGAGCCAGTCGGCCACTCCCAGCCACAGGACCCAAACACATACCACAGCCCTTTTCTTTGGCAAACAAAACTCAGCTGCCCTGCTTTTGGATGGCAGATTGCAGGAGCCACTTGGTACTATCAAACCAGCCCAACTTGGCACTGGTGCCACCATGGGTCTGGTCACCATCCTGCGTATCGTAGCTTTTCAGGAGCCAGCTGGTCAGTCCCAGCCATAGGCCCCAGACACAAAGCTCTGCCCGTTTCCCTGGCAAACAAAAGTAAGCTACCCCGCTTCTGGATGGCAGATTGCAGGAGACACTTTGCACCATCAAACCAGCCCGACTTGGCACTGGTGCCACCTCTGGTCTGGAAACCATCCTGCGTATCGTGGATTCTTAGGAGCCAGCTGGCCACTCCCAGCCACAGGCCCCCAAACACAAACAACGGCGCTTTTCCCTGGAAAACAAAACTCGCCTGCCAACTTTTTGATGGCAGATTGCAGGAGCCACTTGGTACTATCAAACCAGCCCAACTTGGCACTGGTGCCACCATGGGTCTGGTCACCATCCTGCCTATCGTAGCTTTTCAGGAGCCAGCCGGTCACTCCCAGCCATAGGCCCCCAGACACAAACCTCGGCCCGTTTCCCTGGCAAACAAAAGTAAGCTGCCCCGCTTCTGGATGGCAGATTGCAGGAGTTATTTTGTACTATCAAACCAGCCAGACGTGGCACTGGTGCCACCTTGGATCTGGGAACCATCTTGCCTATCGTGGATTTTAAGGAGCCAGCCGGCCTCTCTCAGCCATATGCCCCCAAACACAAACCACGGCCCTTTTCTCTGGCAAACAAAACTCAACTGCCCCTCTTCTGGATGGCAGATTGCAGGAGCCACTTGGTACTATCAAACCAGCCCGACTTGGCACTGGTGCCACCTTGGGTCTGGGAAGCATGCTGCGTATCATGGATTTTCAGGAGCCAGCCCGCCACTGCAAGCTACAGGCCCCCAAACACAAACAACAGCCTTTCTCTCTGGCAAACAAAACTCAACTGCCCCTCTCTTGGATGGCAAATTGCAGGACGCACTTGGTACTACGAAAACAGCCCGACTTGGCGCTGATGCCACCTTGGGTCAGGGAACCATCCTGCGTATCGAGCTTTTTAAGGAGCCAGCCGGCGACGCCCAGCCATATACCGCCAAAAACAAACCACGGAACTTTTCTCCAGCAAACAAAAATCCGCTGCCCCGCGTCTGGATGGCAGATTGCAGGAGCCACTTTGCACCATGAAACCAGCCCAACTTGGCGCTGGTGCCACCTTGGGTCTGGGAACCATCCTGCGTATCGTGGATTCTAATTAGCCAGCCGGCCACTCTCAGCCACAGGCCCCCAAACACAAACAACGGCGCTTTTCCCTGGAAAACAAATCTGGCCTGCAAACATTTTGATGGCAGATTGCAGGAGCCACTTGGTACTATCAAACCAGCCCGACTTGGCACTGGTGCCACCTTGGCTCTGGGAACCATGCTGCGTAACGTAGATTCTAAGGCGCCAGGCGGCCACTCCCAGCCACAGGCCCCCAAACACAAACAACGGCGCTTTTCCCTGGAAAACAAAACTCGCCTGCCAACTTTTTGATGGCAGATTGCAGGAGCCACTTGGTACTATCAAACCAGCCCAACTTGGCTCTGGTGCCACAATGGGTCTGGTCACCATCCTGCCTATCGTAGCTTTTCAGGAGCCAGCCGGTCACTCCCAGCCATAGGCCCCCAGACAAAACCCTCGGCCCGTTCCCCTGGCAAACAAATATAAGCTGCCCCGCTTCTGGATGGCAGATTGCAGGAGTTATTTAGTACTATCAAACCAGCCTGACTTGGCACTGGTGCCACCTTGGGTCTGGGAACCATCCTGCGTATCGTGGATTCTAAGGAGCCAGCCGGCCACTCCCAGCCACAGGACCCCAAACACAAACAACAGCGCTTTTCTCTGGCAAACAAAACTCAGTTGCCCTGCTTTTGGATGGCAGATTGCAGGAGCGACTTGGTACTATCAAACCAGCCCAACTTGGCACTGGTGCCTCCATGGGTCTGGTAACCATCCTGCCTATCGTAGCTTTTCAGGAGCCAGCCGGTCACTCCCAGCCATAGGCCCCCAGACACAAACCTCGCCCCGTTTCCCTTGCAAACAAAAGTAAGCTACCCCGCTTCTGGATGGTAGATTGCAGGAGCCACTTGGTACTATCAAACCAGCCCGACTTGGCACTGGTGCCACCTTGGCTCTGGGAACCATGCTGCGTAACGTAGATTCTAAGGCGTGAGGCGGCCACTCCAAGCCACAGGCCCCCAAACACAAACAAAGGCGCTTTTCTCTTGGAAACAAAACTCAGTTGCCCTGATTTTGGATGGCTGATTGCAGGAGCCACTTGGTACTATCAAACCAGCCCAACTTGGCACTGGTGCCTCCATGGGTCTGGTAACCATCCTGCCTATCGTAGCTTTTCAGGAGCCAGCCGGTCACTCTCAGCCATAGGCCCCAGACACAAAGCTCTGCCCGTTTCCCTGGCAAACAAAAGTAAGCTACCCCGCTTCTGGATGGCAGATTGCAGGAGCCACTTTGAACCATCAAACCAGCCCGACTTGGCACTGGTGCCACCTCTGGTCTGGGCACCATCCTGCGTTTTGTGGATTCTAAGGAGCCACCTGGCCACTCCCAGCCACAGGCCCACAAACACAAACAACGGCGCTTTTCCCTGGAAAACAAAACTGGCCTGCCAAATTATTGATGGCAGATTGCAGGAGCCACTTGGTACTATCAAACCAGCCCAACTTGGCACTGGTGCCACCATGGGTCTGGTCACCATCCTGCCTATCGTAGCTTTTCAGGAGCCAGCCGGTCACTCCCAGCCATAGGCCCCCAGACACAAATCTCGGCCCGTTTCCCTGGCAAACAAAAGTAAGCTGCCCCGCTTCTGGATGGCAGATTGCAGGAGCTATTTATTACTATCAAACCAGCCCGACTTGGCACTGGTGCCACCTCTGGTCTGGGAACCATCCTGCCTATCGTGGATTTTCAGGGGCCAGCCGGCCACTCTCAGCCATATGCCCCCAAACACAAACCACGGCCCTTTTCTCTGGCAAACAAAACTCAACTGCCCCTCTTCTGGATGGCAAATTGCAGGACGCACTTGGTACTACGAAAACAGCCCGACTTGGCACTGATGCCACCTTGGGTCAGGGAACCATCCTGCGTATCGAGCTTTTTAAGGAGCCAGCCGGCCACGCCCAGCCATATACCGCCAAAAACAAACCACGGAACTTTTCTCCAGCAAACAAAAATCCGCTGCCCCGCGTCTGGATGGCAGATTGCAGGAGCCACTTTGCACCATCAAACCAGCCCGACTTGGCACTGGTGCCACCTTGGATCTGGGAACCATTCTGCCTATCGTGGATTTTCAGGGGCCAGCCGGCCACTCTCAGCCATAGCCCCCAAACACAAACCACGGACCTTTACTCTGGTAAACAAAACTCAACTGCCCCTCTTCGGGATGGCAAATTGCAGGACGCACTTGGTACTAAAAAACCAGCCCGACTTGGCACTGGTGCCACATTGGGTCTGGTCACCATCCTGCGTATCATGCATTTTAAGGAGCCAGCTGGCCACTCCCAGCCATATGACACCAAACACAACCCACGGCCCTTTCCTCTGGGAAACAAAACTCAGCTGCCCAGCGTCTGGATGGCACATTGCAGGAGCCACTTTGTACTATCAAACCCGCCCGACTTGGCACTGCTGCCACCTTGGCTCCTGGAACCATCCTGCGTATCGTGGATTCTTAGGAGCCAGCCGGCCACTCCCAGCCGCAGGCCCCCAAACAGAAACAACGGCGCTTTTCCCTGGAAAACAAAACTCGCCTGCCAAAATTTTGATGGCAGATTGCAGGAGCCACTTGGTACTATCAAACCAGCCCGACTTGGCACTGGTGCCAACTTGGGTCTGGGAACCATGCTGCGTAACGTAGATTCTAATGCGCCAGGCGGCCACTCCCAGCCACAGGCCCACAAAGAAAAACAACGGCGCTTTTCCCTGGAAAACAAAACTCGCCTGCCAACTTTTTGATGGCAGATTGCAGGAGCCACTTGGTACAATCAAACCAGCCCAACTTGGCACTGGTGCCACTATGGGTCTGGTCACCATCCTGCCTATCGTAGCATTTCAGGAGCCAGTCGGTCACTCCCAGCCGTAGGCCCCCAGACACAAACAACGGCCCGTTTCCCTGGCAAACGAAATTAAGCTGCCCCGCTTCTGGATGGCAGATTGCAGGAGCCACTTGGTACTATCAAACCAGCCCAACTTGGCACTGGTGCCACCATGGGTCTGGTCACCATCCTGCCTATCGTAGCTTTTCAGGGGCCAGCCAGCCGGCCCCAGGCACTGGCTCCCAGACAAGAATTTCGGCCCGTTTCCCAGGCAAACCAAAGTAAGCTACCCCGCTTCTGGATGGCAGATTGCAGGAGCCACTTTGCACCATCAAACCAGCCCAACTTGACACTGGTGCCACCTCTGGCCTGGGAACCATCCTGCGTATTGTGGATTCTAAGCAGCCACCCGGCCACTCCGAGCCACAGGCCCCCAAACACAAACAACGGCGCTTTTCCCCGGAAAACAAAACTCGCCTGCCAACATTTGGATGACAGATTGCAGGAGCCACTTGGTACTATCAAACCAGCCCAACTTGGCACTGGTGCCACCATGGGTCTGGTCACCATCCTGCCTATCGTAGCTTTTCAGGAGCCAGCCGGTCACTCCCAGCCAGCCGGCCCCCAGACACAAACCTCGGCCCGTTTCCCTGGCAAACAAATGTAAGCTACCGCGCTTCTGGATGGCAGATTGCAGGAGCCACTTTGCACCATCAAACCAGCCCGACTTGGCACTGGTTCCAGTTCTGGTCTGGGAACCATCCTGCTTATCGTGGATTCTAAGGAGACAGCGGGCCACTCCCAGCCACAGGCCCACAAACACAAACAACGGCACTTTTCCCTGGAAAACAAAACTGGCCTGCCAAATATTTGATGGCAGATTGCAGGAGCCACTTGGTACTATCAAACCAGCCCAACTTGGCACTGGTGCCACCATGGGTCTGGTCACCATCCTGCCTATCGTAGCTTTTCAGGAGCCAGCCGGTCACTCCCAGCCATAGGCCCCCAGACACAAACCTCGGCCCGTTTCCCTGGCAAACAAAAGTAAGCTGCCCCACTTCTGGATGGCAGATTGCAGGAGTTATTTAGTACTATCAAATCAGCCCGACTTGGCACTGGTGCCACCTCTGGTCTGGGAACCATCCTGCCTATCGTGGATTTTCAGGGGCCAGCCGGCCACTCTCAGCCATATGCCCCCAAACACAAACCACGGCCCTTTTCTCTGGCAAACAAAACTCAACTGCCCCTCTTCTGGATGGCAGATTGCAGGAGCCACTTGGTACTATCAAACCAGCCCTACTTGGCACTGGTGCCACCTTGGGTCTGGGAAGCATGCTGCGTATCATGGATTTTCAGGAGCCAGCCCGCCTCTGCAAGCTACAGGCCCCCAAACACAAACAACAGCCTTTATCTCTGGCAAACAAAATTCAGCTGCCCCGCTTCTGGATGGCAGATTGCAGGAGCCACTTGGTAATATCAAACCAGCCCGACTTGGCACTGGTGCCAACTTGGGTCTGGGAACCATCCTGCGTATCGTGGATTCTAATTAGCCAGCTGGCCACTCCCAGCCACAGGTCCCCAAACACAAACAACGGTGCTTTTCCCTGGAAAACAAAACTCGCCTGCCAAATTATTGATGGCAGATTGCAGGAGCCACTTGGTACTATCAAACCAGCCCAACTTGGCACTGGTGCCACCATGGGTCTGGTCACCATCCTGCCTATCGTAGCTTTTCAGGAGCCAGCCGGTCACTCCCAGCCATGGGCCCCCAGCCACAAACCTCGGCCCGTTTCCCTGGCAAACAAAAGTAAGCTGCCCCGCTTCTGGATGGCAGATTGCAGGAGCTATTTATTACTATCAAACCAGCCCGACTTGGCACTGGTGCCACCTCTGGTCTGGGAACCATCCTGCCTATCGTGGATTTTCAGGGGCCAGCCGGCCACTCTCAGCCATATGCCCCCAAACACAAACCACGGCCCTTTTCTCTGGCAAACAAAACTCAACTGCCCCTCTTCTGGATGGCAAATTGCAGGACGCACTTGGTACTAAGAAAACAGCCCGACTTGGCACTGATGCCACCTTGGGTCAGGGAACCATCCTGCGTATCGAGCTTTTTAAGGAGCCAGCCGGCCACGCCCAGCCATATACCGCCAAAAACAAGCCACGGAAATTTTCTCCAGCAAACAAAAATCCGCTGCCCCGCGTCTGGATGGCAGATTGCAGGAGCCACTTTGCACCATCAAACCAGCCCGACTTGGCACTGGTGCCACCTTGGGTCTGGGAACCATTCTGCCTATCGTGGATTTTCAGGGGCCAGCCGGCCACTCTGAGCCATAGGCCCCCAAACAAAAACCACGGCCCTTTTCTCTGGCAAACAAAACTCAGCTGCCCCGCTTCTGGATGGCAGATTGCAGGACGCACTTGGTACTATCAAACCAGCCCGACTTGGCACTGGTGCCACCTTGGGTCTGGGAACCATCCTGCGTATTGTGGATTGTCAGGAGCCAGCCGACCACTCTCGGCCACAGACCCCAATCAAAAACAACGGCCCGATTCACAGGCAAAAAAATCTCAGCTGCCCCACTTGTGGATGGGGGATTGCAGGAAGCGCTTGACACTGTCAAACCAGCCCAACTTGGCACTGGTGCCACCTTGGGCCTGGGAACGATGCTGCGTATCATGGAATTTAAGGAGCCAGTCGGCCACTCCCAGCCACAGGACCCAAACACATACCACAGCCCTTTTCTTTGGCAAACAAAACTCAGCTGCCCTGCTTTTGGATGGCAGATTGCAGGAGCCACTTGGTACTATCAAACCAGCCCAACTTGGCACTGGTGCCACCATGGGTCTGGTCACCATCCTGCGTATTGTACCTTTTCAGGAGCCAGCTGGTCAGTCCCAGCCATAGGCCCCAGACACAAAGCTCTGCCCGTTTCCCTGGCAAACAAAAGTAAGCTACCCCGCTTCTGGATGGCAGATTGCAGGAGACACTTTGCACCATCAAACCAGCCCGACTTGGCACTGGTGCCACCTCTGGTCTGGAAACCATCCTGCGTATCGTGGATTCTTAGGAGCCAGCTGGCCACTCCCAGCCACAGGCCCCCAAACACAAACAACGGCGCTTTTCCCTGGAAAACAAAACTCGCCTGCCAACTTTTTGATGGCAGATTGCAGGAGCCACTTGGTACTATCAAACCAGCCCAACTTGGCACTGGTGCCACCATGGGTCTGGTCACCATCCTGCCTATCGTAGCTTTTCAGGAGCCAGCCGGTCACTCCCAGCCATAGGCCCCCAGACACAAACCTCGGCCCGTTTCCCTGGCAAACAAAAGTAAGCTGCCCCGCTTCTGGATGGCAGATTGCAGGAGTTATTTTGTACTATCAAACCAGCCAGACGTGGCACTGGTGCCACCTTGGATCTGGGAACCATCTTGCCTATCGTGGATTTTAAGGAGCCAGCCGGCCTCTCTCAGCCATATGCCCCCAAACACAAACCACGGCCCTTTTCTCTGGCAAACAAAACTCAACTGCCCCTCTTCTGGATGGCAGATTGCAGGAGCCACTTGGTACTATCAAACCAGCCCTACTTGGCACTGGTGCCACCTTGGGTCTGGGAAGCATGCTGCGTATCATGGATTTTCAGGAGCCAGCCCGCCACTGCAAGCTACAGGCCCCCAAACACAAACAACAGCCTTTTTCTCTGGCAAACAAAACTCAACTGCCCCTCTTCTGGATGGCAAATTGCAGGACGCACTTGGTACTACGAAAACAGCCCGACTTGGCGCTGATGCCATCTTGGGTCAGGGAACCATCCTGCGTATCGAGCTTTTTAAGGAGCCAGCCGGCGACGCCCAGCCATATACCGCCAAAAACAAACCACGGAACTTTTCTCCAGCAAACAAAAATCCGCTGCCCCGCGTCTGGATGGCAGATTGCAGGAGCCACTTTGCACCATGAAACCAGCCCAACTTGGCGCTGGTGCCACCTTGGGTCTGGGAACCATCCTGTGTATCGTGGATTCTAATTAGCCAGCCGGCCACTCCCAGCCACAGGCCCCCAAACACAAACAACGGCGCTTTTCCCTGGAAAACAAATCTGGCCTGCAAACATTTTGATGGCAGATTGCAGGAGCCACTTGGTACTATCAAACCAGCCCGACTTGGCACTGGTGCCACCTTGGCTCTGGGAACCATGCTGCGTAACGTAGATTCTAAGGCGCCAGGCGGCCACTCCCAGCCACAGGCCCCCAAACACAAACAACGGCGCTTTTCCCTGGAAAACAAAACTCGCCTGCCAACTTTTTGATGGCAGATTGCAGGAGCCACTTGGTACTATCAAACCAGCCCAACTTGGCTCTGGTGCCACCATGGGTCTGGTCACCATCCTGCCTATCGTAGCTTTTCAGGAGCCAGCCGGTCACTCCCAGCCATAGGCCCCCAGACAAAAACCTCGGCCCGTTTCCCTGGCAAACAAATATAAGCTGCCCCGCTTCTGGATGGCAGATTGCAGGAGTTATTTAGTACTATCAAACCAGCCAGACGTGGCACTGGTGCCACCTTGGATCTGGGAACCATCTTGCCTATCGTGGATTTTAAGGAGCCAGCCGGCCTCTCTCAGCCATATGCCCCCAAACACAAACCACGGCCCTTTCCTCTGGCAAACAAAACTCAACTGCCCCTCTTCTGGATGGCAGATTGCAGGAGCCACTTGGTACTATCAAACCAGCCCGACTTGGCACTGGTGCCACCTTGGGTCTTGGAAGCATGCTGCGTATCATGGATTTTCAGGAGCCAGCCCGCCACTGCAAGCTACAGGCCCCCAAACACAAACAACAGCCTTTTTCTCTGGCAAACAAAATTCAGCTGCCCCGCTTCTGGATGGCAGATTGCAGGAGCCACTTGGTAGTATCAAGCCAGCCCGACTTGGCACTGGTGCCAACTTGGGTCTGGGAACCATCCTGCGTATCGTGGATTCTAAGTAGCCAGCTGGCCACTCCCAGCCACAGGTCCCCAAACACAAACAACGGTGCTTTTCCCTGGAAAACAAAACTGGCCTGCCAACTTTTTGATGGCAGATTGCAGGAGCCACTTGGTACTATCAAACCAGCCCAACTTGGCACTGGTGCCACCATGGGTCTGGTCACCATCCTGCCTATCGTAGCTTTTCAGGAGCCAGCCGGTCACTCCCAGCCATAGGCCCCCAGACAAAAACCTCGGCCCGTTTCCCTGGCACACAAAAGTAAGCTACCCCGCTTCTGGATGGCAGATTGCAGGAGCAAATTGTCATCATCAAACCAGCCCGACTTGGCACTGGTGCCACCTGTGGTCTGGGAACCATCCTGCGTATCGTGGGTTCTAAGGAGCCAGCCGGCCACTCCCAGCCACAGGCCCCCAATCACAAACAACGGCGCTTTTCCCTGGAAAACAAAACTCGCCTGCTAGCTTTTTTATGGCAGAGTGCAGGAGCCACTTGGTACAATCAAACCAGCCCAACTTGGCACTGGTGCCACTATGGGTCTGGTCACCATCCTGCCTATCGTAGCATTTCAGGAGCCAGTCGGTCACTCCCAGCCGTAGGCCCCCAGACACAAAGCTCTGCCCGTTTCCCTGGCAAACAAAAGTAAGCTACCCCGCTTCTGTATGGCAGATTGCAGGAGCCACTTTGCACCATCAAACCAGCCCAACTTGGCACTGGTGCCACCTTGGGTCTGGGAACCATCCTGCGTATCGTGGATTCTAAGGAGCCAGCCGGCCACTCCCAGGCACAGGCCCCCAAACAAAAACAACGGCGCTTTTCCCTGGAAAACAAAACTCGCCTGTCAACTTTTTGATGGCAGATTGCAGGAGCCACTTGGTACTATCAAACCAGCCCAACTTGGCTCTGGTGCCACCATGGCTCTGGTCACCATCCTGCCTATCGTAGCTTTTCAGGAGCCATCCGGTCACTCCCAGCCATAGGCCCCCAGACAAAAACCTCGGCCCGTTTCCCTGGCAAACAAAAGTAAGCTGCCCTGCTTCTGGATGGCAGATTGCAGGAGTTATTTAGTACTATCAAACCAGCCAGACGTGGCACTGGTGCCACCTTGGATCTGGGAACCATCTTGCCTATCGTGGATTTTAAGGAGCCAGCCGGCCTCTCTCAGCCATATGCCCCCAAACACAAACCACGGCCCTTTTCTCTGGCAAACAAAACTCAACTGCCCCTCTTCTGGATGGCAGATTGCAGGAGCCACTTGGTACTATCAAACCAGCCCGACTTGGCACTGGTGCCACCTTGGGTCTGGGAAGCATGCTGCGTATCATGGATTTTCAGGAGCCAGCCCGCCACTGCAAGCTACAGGCACCCAAACACAAACAACAGCCTTTTTCTCTGGCAAACAAAATTCAGCTGCCCCGCTTCTGGATGGCAGATTGCAGGAGCCACTTGGTACTATCAAACCAGCCCAACTTGGCACTGGTGCCAACTTGGGTCTGGGAACCATCCTGCCTATCGTGGATTCTAAGCAGCCAGCTGGCCACTCCCAGCCACAGGCCCCCAAACACAAACAACGGTGCTTTTCCCTGGAAAACAAAACTCGCCTGCTAGCTTTTTGATGGCAGAGTGCAGGAGCCACTTGGTACCATCAAACCAGCCCAACTTGGCACTGGTGCCACTATGGGTCTGGTCACCATCCTGCCTATCGTAGCATTTCAGGAGCCAGCCGGTCACTCCCAGCCGTAGGCCCCCAGACACAAACCTCGGCCCGTTTCCCTGGCAAACAAAATTAAGCTGCCCCGCTTCTGGATGGCAGATTGCAGGAGCCACTTGGTACTATCAAACCAGCCCAACTTGGCACTGGTGCCACCATGGGTCTGGTCACCATCCTGCCTATCGTAGCTTTTCAGGGGCCAGCCAGCCAGCCCCAGGCACTGGCCCCCAGACAAGAATTTCGGCCCGTTTCCCAGGCAAACCAAAGTAAGCTACCCCGCTTCTGGATGGCAGATTGCAGGAGCCACTTTGCACCATCAAACCAGCCCAACTTGACACTGGTGCCACCTCTGGCCTGGGAACCATCCTGCGTATTGTGGATTCTAAGCAGCCACCCGGCCACTCCGAGCCACAGGCCCCCAAACACAAACAACGGCGCTTTTCCCCGGAAAACAAAACTCGCCTGCCAACATTTGGATGACAGATTGCAGGAGCCACTTGGTACTATCAAACCAGCCCAACTTGGCACTGGTGCCACCATGGGTCTGGTCACCATCCTGCCTAGCATAGCTTTTCAGGAGCCAGGAGGCCACTCCCAGCCATAGACCCCCAGACAGAAACCTCGGCCCGTTTCCATGGAAAACAAAAGTAAGCTGCCCCGCTTCTGGATGGAAGATTGCAGGAGCCACTTGGTACTATCAAATTAGCCCAACTTGGCACTGGTGCCACCATGGGTCTGGTAAACATCCTGCCTATCGTAGCTTTTCAGGAGCCAGCCAGTCACTCCCTGCCATAGGGCCCCAGACAAATACCTCGGCCCGTTTCCCTGGCAAACAAAAGTAAGCTGCCCCGCTTCTGGATGGCAGATTGCAGGAGCCACTTGGTACTATGAAACCAGCCCGACTTGGCACTGGTGCCACCTTGGATCTGGGAACCATGCTGCGTAACGTGGATTCAAAGACGACAGGCGGCCACTCCCAGCCACAGGGCCCCAAACACAAACAACGGTGCTTTTCCCTGGAAAACAAAACTCGTCTCCCAACTTTTTGATGGCAGATTGCAGGAGCCACTTGGTACTATCAAATCAGCCCAACTTGGCACTGCTGCTACCATGGGTCTGGTAATCATCCTGCCTACTGTAGCTTTTCAGGAGCCAGCCGGTCACTCCCAGCCATAGGCCCCCAGAAAAAAACCTCGGCCCGTTTCCCTGGCAAACAAAAGTAAGCTGCCCCGCTTCTGGATGGCAGATTGCAGGAACCACTTTGAACCATCAAACCAGCCCGACTTGGCACTGGTGCCACCTCTGGTCTGGGAACCATCCTGCGTATCGTGGATTCTAAGGAGCCATCTGGCCACTCCCAGCTACAGGCCCACAAACACAAACAACGGCGCTTTTCCCTGGAAAACAAAACTGGCCTGCCAAATATTTGATGGCAGATTGCAGGAGCCACTTGGTACTATCAAACCAGCCCAACTTGGCACTGGTGCCACCATGGGTCTGGTCACCATCCTGCCTATCGTAGCTTTTCAGGAGCCAGCCGGTCACTCCCAGCCATAGGCCCCCAGACACAAACCTCGGCCCGTTTCCCTGGCAAACAAAAGTAAGCTGCCCCGCTTCTGGATGGCAGATTGCAGGAGCTATTTATTACTATCAAACCAGCCCGACTTGGCACTGGTGCCACCTCGGGTCTGGGAACCATCCTGCCTATCGTGGATTTTCAGGGGCCAGCCGGCCACTCTCAGCCATACGCCCCCAAACACAAACCACGGCCCTTTTCTCTGGCAAACAAAACTCAACTGCCCCTCTTCTGGATGGCAAATTGCAGGACGCACTTGGTACTACGAAAACAGCCCGACTTGGCACTGATGCCACCTTGGGTCAGGGAACCATCCTGCGTATCGAGCATTTAAGGAGCCAGCCGTCCACGCCCAGCCATATATCGCCAAAAACAAACCACGGAACTTTCCTCCAGCAAACAAAAATCCGCTGCCCCGCGTCTGGATGGCAGATTGCAGGAGCCACTTAGCACCATCAAACCAGCCCAACTTGGCACTGGTGCCACCTTGGGTCTGGTCACCATCCTGCGTATGGTGCATTTTAAGGAGCCAGCTGGCCACTCCCAGCCATAGGCCCCCAGACACAAAATTCTGCCCGTTTCCCTGGCAAACAAAAGTAATCTACCCCGCTTCTGGATGGCAGATTGCAGGAGGCACTTTGCACCCTCAAACCAGCCCGACTTGGCACTGGTGCCACCTTGGGTCTGGGAACCATCCTGCGTATCGTGGATTCTAAGGAGCCAGCCGGCCACTCCCAGCCACAGGCCCCCAAACAAAAACAACGGCGCTTTTCCCTGGAAAACAAAACTCGCCTGCCAACTTTTTGATGGCAGAATGCAGGAGCTATTTAGTACTATCAAACCAGCCCGACTTGGCACTGGTGCCACCTTGGATCTGGGAACCATCCTGACTATTGTGGATTTTCAGGTGTCAGCCGGCCCCTCTCAGCCATATTCCCTCAAACACAAACCACAGCCCTTTTCTCTGGCAAACAAAACTCAACTGCCCCTCTTCTGGAAGGCAAATTGCAGGACGCACTTGGTACTACAAAAACAGCCCAACTTGGCACTGGTGCCACCTCTGGCCTGGGAACCATCCTGCGTATCGAGCTTTTTAAGGAGCCAGCCGGCCACTCCCAGCCATATGCCCCAAAAATGAACCACGGACGTGTTTTCTGGCAAACAAAAATCAGCTGCCCCGCGTCGGGATGGCAGATTGCAGGAGCCACTTTGAACCATCAAACCAGCCCAACTTGGCTCTGGTGCCACCTTGGGTCTGGGAACCATTCTGCCTATCGTGGATTTTCAGGGGCCAGCCGGCCACTCTGAGCCATAGGCCCCCAAACAAAAACCACGGCCCTTTTCTCTGGCAAACAAAACTCAGCTGCCCCGCTTCTGGATGGCAGATTGCAGGACGCACTTGGTACAATCAAACCAGCCCAACTTGGCACTGGTGCCACCTTGGGTCTGGGAACCATCCTGCGTATTGTGGAATGTCAGGAGCCAGCCGACCACTCTCGGCCACAGACCCCAATCAAAAACAACGGCCCGATTCACAGGCAAAAAAATCTCAGCTGCCCCATTGTGGATGGGAGATTGCAGGAGGCGCTTGACACTGTCAAACCAGCCCAACTTGGCACTGGTGCCACCTTGGCTCTGGGAACCATGCTGCGTATCATGGAATTTAAGGAGCCAGTCGGCCACTCCCAGCCACAGGACCCAAACACATACCACAGCCCTTTACCCCTGGCAAACAAAACTCAGCTGCCCTGCTTTTGGATGGCAGATTGCAGGAGCCACTTGGTACTATCAAACCAGCCCAACTTGGCACTGGTGCCTCCATGGGTCTGGTCACCATCCTGCGTATCGTAGCTTTTCAGGAGCCAGCCGGTCAGTCCCAGCCATAGGCCCCAGACACAAAGCTCTGCCCGTTTCCCTGGCAAACAAAAGTAAGCTACCCCGCTTCTGGATGGCAGATTGCGGGAGCCACTTGGTACTATCAAACCAGCCCGACTTGGCACTGGTGCCACCTTGGCTCTGGGAACCATCCTGCGTATCGTGGATTCTTAGGAGCCAGCTGGCCACTCCCAGCCACAGGCCCCCAAACACAAACAACGGTGCTTTTCCCTGGAAAACAAAACTGGCCTGCCAACTTTTTGATGGCAGATTGCAGGAGCCACTTGGTACTATCAAACCAGCCCAACTTGGCTCTGGTGCCACCATGGGTCTGGTCACCATCCTGCCTATCGTAGCTTTTCAGAGCCAGCCGGTCACTCCCAGCCATAGGCCCCCAGACAAAAACCTCGGCCCGTTTCCCTGGCAAACAAAAGTAAGCTGCCCCGCTTCTGGATGGCAGATTGCAGGAGTTATTTAGTACTATCAAACCAGCCAGACGTGGCACTGGTGCCACCTTGGATCTGGGAACCATCTTCCCTATCGTGGATTTTAAGGAGCCAGCCGGCCTCTCTCAGCCATATGCCCCTAAACACAAACCACGGCCCTTTTCTCTGGCAAACAAAACTCAACTGCCCCTCTTCTGGATGGCAGATTGCAGGAGCCACTTGGTACTATCAAACCAGCCCTACTTGGCACTGGTGCCACCTTGGGTCTGGGAAGCATGCTGCGTATCATGGATTTTCAGGAGCCAGCCCGCCACTGCAAGCTACAGGCCCCCAAAAACAAACAACAGCCTTTATCTCTGGCAAACAAAATTCAGCTGCCCCGCTTCTGGATGGCAGATTGCAGGAGCCACTTGGTAGTATCAAACCAGCCCGACTTGGCACTGGTGCCAACTTGGGTCTGGGAACCATCCTGCGTATCGTGGATTCTAATTAGCCAGCTGGCCACTCCCAGCCACAGGCCCCCAAACACAAACAACGGTGCTTTTCCGTGGAAAACAAAACTCGCCTGCCAACTTTTTGATGGCAGATTGCAGGAGCCACTTGGTACTATCAAACCAGCCCAACTTGGCACTGGTGCCACCATGGGTCTGGTCACCATCCTGCCTATCGTAGCTTTTCAGGAGCCAGCCGGTCACTCCCAGCCATGGGCCCCCAGCCACAAACCTCGGCCCGTTTCCCTGGCACACAAAAGTAAGCTACCCCGCTTCTGGATGGCAGATTGCAGGAGCAACTTGGTATCATCAAACCAGCCCGACTTGGCACTGGTGCCACCTCTGGTCTGGGAACCATCCTGCGTATCGTGGGTTCTAAGGAGCCAGCCGGCCACTCCCAGCCACAGGCCCCCAATCACAAACAACGGCGCTTTTCCCTGGAAAACAAAACTCGCCTGCTAGCTTTTTGATGGCAGAGTGCAGGAGCCACTTGGTACAATCAAACCAGCCCAACTTGGCACTGGTGCCACTATGGGTCTGGTCACCATCCTGCCTATCGTAGCTTTTCAGGAGCCAGCCGGTCACTCCCAGCCGTAGGCCTCCAGACACAAACCTCGGCCCGTTTCCCTGGCAAACAAAATTAAGCTGCCCCGCTTCTGTATGGCAGATTGCAGGAGCCACTTGGTACTATCAAACCAGCCCAACTTAGCTCTGGTGCCACCTTGGGTCAGGTCACCATCCTGCCTATCGTAGCTTTTCAGGGGCCAGCCAGCCAGCCCCAGGCACTGGCCCCCAGACAAGAATTTCGGCCCATTTCCCTGGCAAACAAAAGTAAGCTACCCCGCTTCTGGATGGCAGATTGCAGGAGCCACTTGGTAATATCAAACCAGCCCAACTTGGCACTGGTGCCACCACTGGTCTGGGAACCATCCTGCGTATCGTGGATTCTAAGCAGCCAACCGGCCACTCCGAGCCACATGCCCCCAAACACAAACAACGGCGCTTTTCCCCAGAAAACAAAACTCGCCTGCCAACAATTTGATGGCAGATTGCAGGAGCCACTTGGTACTATCAAACCAGCCCAACTTGGCACTGGTGCCACCATGGGTCTGGTCACCATCCTGCCTAGCATAGCTTTTCAGGAGCCAGGAGGTCACTCCCAGCCATAGACCCCCAGACAGAAACCTCGGCCCGTTTCCATAGAAAAAAAAAGTAAGCTGTCCCGCTTCTGGATGGCAGATTGCAGGAGCCACTTGGTACTATCAAATTCGCCCAACTTGGCACTGGTGCCACCATGGGTCTGGTAAACATCCTGCCTATCGTAGCTTTTCAGGAGCCAGCCAGTCACTCCCTGCCATAGGGCCCCAGACAAATACCTCGGCCCGTTTCCCTGGCAAACAAAAGTAAGCTGCCCCGCTTCTGGATGGCAGATTGCAGGAGCCACTTGGTACTATCAAACCAGCCCGACTTGGCACTGGTGCCACCTTGGGTCTGGGAAGCATGCTGCGTATCATGGATTTTCAGGAGCCAGCCCGCCACTGCAAGCTACAGGCCCCCAAACACAAACAACAGCCTTTTTCTCTGGCAAACAAAATTCAGCTGCCCCGCTTCTGGATGGCAGATTGCAGGAGCCACTTGGTACTATCAAACCAGCCCGACTTGGCACTGGTGCCAGCTTGGGTCTGGGAACCATGCTGCGTAACGTAGATTCTAAGGCGTGAGGCGGCCACTCCAAGCCACAGGCCACCAAACACAAACAAAGGCGCTTTTCTCTGGGAAACAAAACTCAGTTGCCCTGATTTTGGATGGCTGATTGCAGGAGCCACTTGGTACTATCAAACCAGCCCAACTTGGCACTGGTGCCTCCATGGGTCTGGTAACCATCCTGCCTATCGTAGCTTTTCAGGAGCCAGCCGGTCACTCTCAGCCATAGGCCCCAGACACAAAGCTCTGCCCGTTTCCCTGGCAAACAAAAGTAAGCTACCCCGCTTCTGGATGGCAGATTGCAGGAGCCACTTTGAACCATCAAACCAGCCCGACTTGGCACTGGTGCCACCTCTGGTCTGGGCACCATCCTGCGTTTTGTGGATTCTAAGGAGCCACCTGGCCACTCCCAGCCACAGGCCCACAAACACAAACAACGGCGCTTTTCCCTGGAAAACAAAACTGGCCTGCCAAATTTTTGATGGCAGATTGCAGGAGCCACTTGGTACTATCAAACCAGCCCAACTTGGCACTGGTGCCACCATGGGTCTGGTCACCATCCTGCCTATCGTAGCTTTTCAGGAGCCAGCCGGTCACTCCCAGCCATAGGCCCCCAGACACAAATCTCGGCCCGTTTCCATGGCAAACAAAAGTAAGCTGCCCCGCTTCTGGATGGCAGATTGCAGGAGCTATTTATTACTATCAAACCAGCCCGACTTGGCACTGGTGCCACCTCTGGTCTGGGAACCATCCTGCCTATCGTGGATTTTCAGGGGCCAGCCGGCCACTCTCAGCCATATGCCCCCAAACACAAACCACGGCCCTTTTCTCTGGCAAACAAAACTCAACTGCCCCTCTTCTGGATGGCAAATTGCAGGACGCACTTGGTACTACGAAAACAGCCCGACTTGGCACTGATGCCACCTTGGGTCAGGGAACCATCCTGCGTATCGAGCTTTTTAAGGAGCCAGCCGGCCACGCCCACCCATATACCGCCAAAAACAAACCACGGAACTTTTCTCCAGCAAACAAAAATCCGCTGCCCCGCGTCTGGATGGCAGATTGCAGGAGGCACTTTGCACCATCAAACCAGCCCGACTTGGCACTGGTGCCACCTTGGATCTGGGAACCATTCTGCCTATCGTGGATTTTCAGGGGCCAGCCGGCCACTCTCAGCCATAGCCCCCAAACACAAACCACGGACCTTTACTCTGGTAAACAAAACTCAACTGCCCCTCTTCGGGATGGCAAATTGCAGGACGCACTTGGTACTAAAAAACCAGCCCGACTTGGCACTGGTGCCACATTGGGTCTGGTCACCATCCTGTGTATCGTGCATTTTAAGGAGCCAGCTGGCCACTCCCAGCCATATGACACCAAACACAACCCACGGCCCTTTCCTCTGGGAAACAAAACTCAGCTGCCCAGCGTCTGGATGGCACATTGCAGGAGCCACTTCGTACTATCAAACCCGCCCGACTTGGCACTGCTGCCACCTTGGCTCCTGGAACCATCCTGCGTATCGTGGATTCTAAGGAGCCAGCCGGCCACTCCCAGCCGCAGGCCCCCAAACAGAAACAACGGCGCTTTTCCCTGGAAAACAAAACTCGCCTGCCAAAATTTTGATGCCAGATTGCAGGAGCCACTTGGTACTATCAAACCAGCCCGACTTGGCACTGCTGCCGCCTTGGGTCTGGGAACCATGCTGCGTAACGTAGATTCTAATGCGCCAGGCGGCCACTCCCAGCCACAGGCCCACAAAGAAAAACAACGGCGCTTTTCCCTGGAAAACAAAACTCGCCTGCCAACTTTTTGATGGCAGATTGCAGGAGCCACTTGGTACTATCAAACCAGCCCAACTTGGCACTGGTGCCACCATGGGTCTGGTCACCATCCTGCCTATCGTAGCTTTTCAGGAGCCAGCCGGTCACTCCCAGCCGTAGGCCCCCAGACACAAACCTCGGCCCGTTTCCCTGGCAAACAAATGTAAGCTACCGCGCTTCTGGATGGCAGATTGCAGGAGCCACTTTGCACCATCAAACCAGCTCGACTTGGCACTGGTTCCAGTTCTGGTCTGGGAACCATCCTGCGTATCGTGGATTCTAAGGAGACAGCGGGCCACTCCCAGCCACAGGCCCCCAAAAACAAACAACGGCACTTTTCCCTGGAAAACAAAACTGGCCTGCCAAATTTTTGATGGCAGATTGCAGGAGCCACTTGGTACTATCAAACCAGCCCAACTTGGCACTGGTGCCACCATGGGTCTGGTCACCATCCTGCCTATCGTAGCTTTTCAGGAGCCAGCCGGTCACTCCCAGCCATAGGCCCCCAGACACAAACCTCGGCCCGTTTCCCTGGCAAACAAAAGTAAGCTGCCCCACTTCTGGATGGCAGATTGCAGGAGCTATTTATTACTATCAAACCAGCCCGACTTGGCACTGGTGCCACCTCTGGTCTGGGAACCACCCTGCCTATCGTGGATTTTCAGGGGCCAGCCAGCCACTCTCAGCCATATGCCCCCAAACACAAACCACGGCCCTTTTCTCTGGCAAACAAAACTCAACTGCCCCTCTTCTGGATGGCAGATTGCAGGAGCCACTTGGTACTATCAAACCAGCCCGACTTGGCACTGATGCCACCTTGGGTCAGGGAACCATCCTGCGTATCGAGCTTTTTAAGGAGCCAGCCGGCCACGCCCACCCATATACCGCCAAAAACAAACCACGGAACTTTTCTCCAGCAAACAAAAATCCGCTGCCCCGCGTCTGGATGGCAGATTGCAGGAGCCACTTTGCACCATCAAACCAGCCCGACTTGGCACTGGTGCCACCTTGGATCTGGGAACCATTCTGCCTATCGTGGATTTTCAGGGGCCAGCCGGCCACTCTCAGCCATAGCCCCCAAACACAAACCACGGACCTTTACTCTGGTAAACAAAACTCAACTGCCCCTCTTCGGGATGGCAAATTGCAGGACGCACTTGGTACTAAAAAACCAGCCCGACTTGGCACTGGTGCCACATTGGGTCTGGTCACCATCCTGTGTATCGTGCATTTTAAGGAGCCAGCCGGCCACTCCCAGCCATATGACACCAAACACAACCCACGGCCCTTTCCTCTGGGAAACAAAACTCAGCTGCCCAGCGTCTGGATGGCACATTGCAGGAGCCACTTCGTACTATCAAACCCGCCCGACTTGGCACTGCTGCCACCTTGGCTCCTGGAACCATCCTGCGTATCGTGGATTCTAAGGAGCCAGCCGGCCACTCCCAGCCGCAGGCCCCCAAACAGAAACAACGGCGCTTTTCCCTGGAAAACAAAACTCGCCTGCCAAAATTTTGATGGCAGATTGCAGGAGCCACTTGGTACTATCAAACCAGCCCGACTTGGCACTGCTGCCGCCTTGGGTCTGGGAACCATGCTGCGTAACGTAGATTCTAATGCGCCAGGCGGCCACTCCCAGCCACAGGCCCACAAAGAAAAACAACGGCGCTTTTCCCTGGAAAACAAAACTCGCCTGCCAACTTTTTGATGGCAGATTGCAGGAGCCACTTGGTACTATCAAACCAGCCCAACTTGGCACTGGTGCCACCATGGGTCTGGTCACCATCCTGCCTATCGTAGCTTTTCAGGAGCCAGCCGGTCACTCCCAGCCGTAGGCCCCCAGACACAAACCTCGGCCCGTTTCCCTGGCAAACAAATGTAAGCTACCGCGCTTCTGGATGGCAGATTGCAGGAGCCACTTTGCACCATCAAACCAGCTCGACTTGGCACTGGTTCCAGTTCTGGTCTGGGAACCATCCTGCGTATCGTGGATTCTAAGGAGACAGCGGGCCACTCCCAGCCACAGGCCCCCAAAAACAAACAACGGCACTTTTCCCTGGAAAACAAAACTGGCCTGCCAAATTTTTGATGGCAGATTGCAGGAGCCACTTGGTACTATCAAACCAGCCCAACTTGGCACTGGTGCCACCATGGGTCTGGTCACCATCCTGCCTATCGTAGCTTTTCAGGAGCCAGCCGGTCACTCCCAGCCATAGGCCCCCAGACACAAACCTCGGCCCGTTTCCCTGGCAAACAAAAGTAAGCTGCCCCACTTCTGGATGGCAGATTGCAGGAGCTATTTATTACTATCAAACCAGCCCGACTTGGCACTGGTGCCACCTCTGGTCTGGGAACCACCCTGCCTATCGTGGATTTTCAGGGGCCAGCCAGCCACTCTCAGCCATATGCCCCCAAACACAAACCACGGCCCTTTTCTCTGGCAAACAAAACTCAACTGCCCCTCTTCTGGATGGCAGATTGCAGGAGCCACTTGGTACTATCAAACCAGCCCTACTTGGCACTGGTGCCACCTTGGGTCTGGGAAGCATGCTGCGTATCATGGATTTTCAGGAGCCAGCCCGCCACTGCAAGCTACAGGCCCCCAAACACAAACAACAGCCTTTTTCTCTGGCAAACAAAATTCAGCTGCCCCGCTTCTGGATGGCAGATTGCAGGAGCCACTTGGTAGTATCAAACCAGCCCGACTTGGCACTGGTGCCAACTTGGGTCTGGGAACCATCCTGCGTATCGTGGATTCTAATTAGCCAGCTGGCCACTCCCAGCCACAGGCCCCCAAACACAAACAACGGTGCTTTTCCCTGGAAAACAAAACTCGCCTGCCAAATATTTGATGGCAGATTGCAGGAGCCACTTGGTACTATCAAACCAGCCCAACTTGGCACTGGTGCCACCATGGGTCTGGTCACCATCCTGCCTATCGTAGCTTTTCAGGAGCCAGCCGGTCACTCCCAGCCATGGGCCCCCAGCCACAAACCTCGGCCCGTTTCCCTGGCAAACAAAAGTAAGCTGCCCCGCTTCTGGATGGCAGATTGCAGGAGCTATTTATTACTATCAAACCAGCCCGACTTGGCACTGGTGCCACCTCTGGTCTGGGAACCATCCTGCCTATCGTGGATTTTCAGGGGCCAGCCGGCCACTCTCAGCCATATGCCCCCAAACACAAACCACGGCCCTTTTCTCTGGCAAACAAAACTCAACTGCCCCTCTTCTGGATGGCAAATTGCAGGACGCACTTGGTACTACGAAAACAGCCCGACTTGGCACTGATGCCACCTTGGGTCAGGGAACCATCCTGCGTATCGAGCTTTTTAAGGAGCCAGCCGGCCACGCCCAGCCATATACCGCCAAAAACAAACCACGGAACTTTTCTCCAGCAAACAAAAATCCGCTGCCCCGCGTCTGGATGGCAGATTGCAGGAGCCACTTTGCACCATCAAACCAGCCCGACTTGGCACTGGTGCCACCTTGGATCTGGGAACCATTCTGCCTATCGTGGATTTTCAGGGGCCAGCCGGCCACTCTCAGCCATAGGCCCCCAAACACAAACCACGGACCTTTACTCTGGTAAACAAAACTCAACTGCCCCTCTTCGGGATGGCAAATTGCAGGACGCACTTGGTACTAAAAAACCAGCCCGACTTGGCACTGGTGCCACATTGGGTCTGGTCACCATCCTGCGTATCGTGCATTTTAAGGAGCCAGCTGGCCACTCCCAGCCATATGACACCAAACACAACCCACGGCCCTTTCCTCTGGGAAACAAAACTCAGCTGCCCAGCGTCTGGATGGCACATTGCAGGAGCCACTTCGTACTATCAAACCCGCCCGACTTGGCACTGCTGCCACCTTGGCTCCTGGAACCATCCTGCGTATCGTGGATTCTAAGGAGCCAGCCGGCCACTCCCAGCCGCAGGCCCCCAAACAGAAACAACGGCGCTTTTCCCTGTAAAACAAAACTCGCCTGCCAAAATTTTGATGGCAGATTGCAGGAGCCACTTGGTACTATCAAACCAGCCCGACTTGGCACTGCTGTCGCCTTGGGTCTGGGAACCATGCTGCGTAACGTAGATTCTAATGCGCCAGGCGGCCACTCCCAGCCACAGGCCCACAAAGAAAAACAACGGCGCTTTTCCCTGGAAAACAAAACTCGCCTGCCAACTTTTTGATGGCAGATTGCAGGAGCCACTTGGTACTATCAAACCAGCCCAACTTGGCACTGGTGCCACCATGGGTCTGGTCACCATCCTGCCTATCGTAGCTTTCCAGGAGCCAGCCGGTCACTCCCAGCCATAGGCCCACAAAGACACAAACCTCGGCCCGTTTCCCTGGCAAACAAATGTAAGCTACCGCGCTTCTGGATGGCAGATTGCAGGAGCCACTTTGCACCATCAAACCAGCCCGACTTGGCACTGGTTCCAGTTCTGGTCTGGGAACCATCCTGCTTATCGTGGATTCTAAGGAGACAGCGGGCCACTCCCAGCCACAGGCCCCCAAACAAAAACAACGGCACTTTTCCCTGGAAAACAAAACATGCCTGCCAAATTTTTGATGGCAGATTGCAGGAGCCACTTGGTACTATCAAACCAGCCCAACTTGGCACTGGTGCCACCATGGGTCTGGTCACCATCCTGCGTATCGTAGCTTTTCAGGAGCCAGCCGGTCACTCCCAGCCATAGGCCCCCAGACACAAACCTCGGCCCGTTTCCATGGCAAACAAAAGTAAGCTGCCCCACTTCTGGATGGCAGATTGCAGGAGCTATTTATACTATCAAACCAGCCCGACTTGGCACTGGTGCCACCTCTGGTCTGGGAACCATCCTGCCTATCGTGGATTTTCAGGGGCCAGCCGGCCACTCTCAGCCATATGCCCCCAAACACAAACCACGGCCCTTTTCTCTGGCAAACAAAACTCAACTGCCCCTCTTCTGGATGGCAGATTGCAGGAGCCACTTGGTACTATCAAACCAGCCCTACTTGGCACTGGTGCCACCTTGGGTCTGGGAAGCATGCTGCGTATCATGGATTTTCAGGAGCCAGCCCGCCACTGCAAGCTACAGGCCCCCATACACAAACAACAGCCTTTTTCTCTGGCAAACAAAATTCAGCTGCCCCGCTTCTGGATGGCAGATTGCAGGAGCCACTTGGTAGTATCAAACCAGCCCAACTTGGCACTGGTGCCACCATGGGTCTGGTCACCATCCTGCCTATCGTAGCTTTTCAGGAGCCAGCCGGTCACTCCCAGCCATAGGCCCCCAGACACAAACCTCGGCCCGTTTCCCTGGCAAACTAATGTAAGCTACCGCGCTTCTGGATGGCAGATTGCAGGAGCCACTGTGCACCATCAAACCAGCCCGACTTGGCACTGGTTCCAGTTCTGGTCTGGGAACCATCCTGCTTATCGTGGATTCTAAGGAGACAGCGGGCCACTCCCAGCCACAGGCCCCCAAACACAAACAACGGCACTTTTCCCTGGAAAACAAAACTCGCCTGCCAAATTTTTGATGGCAGATTGCAGGAGCCACTTGGTACTATCAAACCAGCCCAACTTGGCACTGGTGCCACCATGGGTCTGGTCACCATCCTGCCTATCGTAGCATTTCAGGAGCCAGCCGGTCACTCCCAGCCATAGGCCCCCAGACACAAACCTCGGCCCGTTTCCCTGGCAAACAAAAGTAAGCTGCCCCACTTCTGGATGGCAGATTGCAGGAGCTATTTATTACTATCAAACCAGCCCGACTTGGCACTGGTGCCACCTCTGGTCTGGGAACCATCCTGCCTATCGTGGATTTTCAGGGGCCAGCCGGCCACTCTCAGCCATATGCCCCCAAACACAAACCACGGCCCTTTTCTCTGGCAAACAAAACTCAACTGCCCCTCTTCTGGATGGCAAATTGCAGGACGCACTTGGTACTACGAAAACAGCCCGACTTGGCACTGATGCCACCTTGGGTCAGGGAACCATCCTGCGTATCGAGCTTTTTAAGGAGCCAGCCGGCCACGCCCAGCCATATACCGCCAAAAACAAACCACGGAACTTTTCTCCAGCAAACAAAAATCCGCTGCCCCGCGTCTGGATGGCAGATTGCAGGAGCCACTTTGCACCATCAAACCAGCCCGACTTGGCACTGGTGCCACCTTGGATCTGGGAACCATTCTGCCTATCGTGGATTTTCAGGGGCCAGCCGGCCACTCTCAGCCATAGGCCCCCAAACACAAACCACGGACCTTTACTCTGGTAAACAAAACTCAACTGCCCCTCTTCGGGATGGCAAATTGCAGGACGCACTTGGTACTAAAAAACCAGCCCGACTTGGCACTGGTGCCACATTGGGTCTGGTCACCATCCTGCGTATCGTGCATTTTAAGGAGCCAGCTGGCCACTCCCAGCCATATGACACCAAACACAACCCACGGCCCTTTCCTCTGGGAAACAAAACTCAGCTGCCCAGCGTCTGGATGGCACATTGCAGGAGCCACTTCGTACTATCAAACCCGCCCGACTTGGCACTGCTGCCACCTTGGCTCCTGGAACCATCCTGCGTATCGTGGATTCTAAGGAGCCAGCCGGCCACTCCCAGCCGCAGGCCCCCAAACAGAAACAACGGCGCTTTTCCCTGGAAAACAAAACTCGCCTGCCAAAATTTTGATGGCAGATTGCAGGAGCCACTTGGTACTATCAAACCAGCCCGACTTGGCACTGCTGCCGCCTTGGGTCTGGGAACCATGCTGCGTAACGTAGATTCTAATGCGCCAGGCGGCCACTCCCAGCCACAGGCCCACAAAGAAAAACAACGGCGCTTTTCCCTGGAAAACAAAACTCGCCTGCCAACTTTTTGATGGCAGATTGCAGGAGCCACTTGGTACTATCAAACCAGCCCAAATTGGCACTGGTGCCACCATGGGTCTGGTCACCATCCTGCCTATCGTAGCTTTTCAGGAGCCAGCCGGTCACTCCCAGCCATAGGCCCCCAGACACAAACCTCGGCCCGTTTCCCTGGCAAACAAATGTAAGCTACCGCGCTTCTGGATGGCGGATTGCAGGAGCTATTTATACTATCAAACCAGCCTGACTTGGCACTGGTGCCACCTCTGGTCTGGGAACCATCCTGCCTATCGTGGATTTTCAGGGGCCAGCCGGCCACTCTCAGCCATATGCCCCCAAACACAAACCACGGCCCTTTTCTCTGGCAAACAAAACTCAACTGCCCCTCTTCTGGATGGCAGATTGCAGGAGCCACTTGGTACTATCAAACCAGCCCTACTTGGCACTGGTGCCACCTTGGGTCTGGGAAGCATGCTGCGTATCATGGATTTTCAGGAGCCAGCCCGCCACTGCAAGCTACAGGCCCCCATACACAAACAACAGCCTTTATCTCTGGCAAACAAAATTCAGCTGCCCCGCTTCTGGATGGTAGATTGCAGGAGCCACTTGGTACTATCAAACCAGCCCAACTTGGCACTGGTGCCACCATGGGTCTGGTCACCATCCTGCCTATCGCAGCTTTTCAGGAGCCAGCCGGTCACTCCCAGCCATGGGCCCCAAGCCACAAACCTCGGCCCGTTTCCCTGGCACACAAAAGTAAGCTACCCCGCTTCTGGATGGCAGATTGCAGGAGCAACTTGGCATCATCAAACCAGCCCGACTTGGCACTGGTGCCACTTTGGGTCTGGTCACCATCCTGCCTATCGTAGCTTTTCAGGGGCCAGCCAGCCAGCCCCAGGCACTGGCCCCCAGACAAGAATTTCGGCCCATTTCCCTGGCAAACAAAAGTAAGCTACCCCGCTTCTGGATGGCAGATTGCAGGAGCCACTTGGTAATATCAAACCAGCCCGACTTGGCACTGGTGCCACCACTGGTCTGGGAACCATCCTGCGTATCGTGGATTCTAAGCAGCCACCCGGCCACTCCGATCCACATGCCCCCAAACACAAACAACGGCGCTTTTCCCCGGAAAACAAAACTCGCCTGCCAACATTTTGATGGCAGATTGCAGGAGCCACTTGGTACTATCAAACCAGCCCAACTTGGCACTGGTGCCACCATGGGTCTGGTCACCATCCTGCCTAGCATAGCTTTTCAGGAGCCAGGAGGTCACTCCCAGCCGTAGACCCCCAGACAGAAACCTCGGCCCGTTTCCATAGAAAACAAAAGTAAGCTGCCCCGCTTCTGGATGGCAGATTGCAGGAGCCACTTGGTACTATCAAATTCGCCCAACTTGGCACTGGTGCCACCATGGGTCTGGTCACCATCCTGCCTATCGTAGCTTTTCAGGAGCCAGCCGGTCACTCCCAGCCATAGGCCCCCAGACACAAACCTCGGCCCGTTTCCCTGGCAAACAAAAGTAAGCTGCCCCACTTCTGGATGGCAGATTGCAGGAGCTATTTATTACTATCAAACCAGCCCGACTTGGCACTGGTGCCACCTCTGGTCTGGGAACCACCCTGCCTATCGTGGATTTTCAGGGGCCAGCCAGCCACTCTCAGCCATATGCCCCCAAACACAAACCACGGCCCTTTTCTCTGGCAAACAAAACTCAACTGCCCCTCTTCTGGATGGCAGATTGCAGGAGCCACTTGGTACTATCAAACCAGCCCTACTTGGCACTGGTGCCACCTTGGGTCTGGGAAGCATGCTGCGTATCATGGATTTTCAGGAGCCAGCCCGCCACTGCAAGCTACAGGCCCCCAAACACAAACAACAGCCTTTTTCTCTGGCAAACAAAATTCAGCTGCCCCGCTTCTGGATGGCAGATTGCAGGAGCCACTTGGTAGTATCAAACCAGCCCGACTTGGCACTGGTGCCAACTTGGGTCTGGGAACCATCCTGCGTATCGTGGATTCTAATTAGCCAGCTGGCCACTCCCAGCCACAGGCCCCCAAACACAAACAACGGTGCTTTTCCCTGGAAAACAAAACTCGCCTGCCAAATATTTGATGGCAGATTGCAGGAGCCACTTGGTACTATCAAACCAGCCCAACTTGGCACTGGTGCCACCATGGGTCTGGTCACCATCCTGCCTATCGTAGCTTTTCAGGAGCCAGCCGGTCACTCCCAGCCATGGGCCCCCAGCCACAAACCTCGGCCCGTTTCCCTGGCAAACAAAAGTAAGCTGCCCCGCTTCTGGATGGCAGATTGCAGGAGCTATTTATTACTATCAAACCAGCCCGACTTGGCACTGGTGCCACCTCTGGTCTGGGAACCATCCTGCCTATCGTGGATTTTCAGGGGCCAGCCGGCCACTCTCAGCCATATGCCCCCAAACACAAACCACGGCCCTTTTCTCTGGCAAACAAAACTCAACTGCCCCTCTTCTGGATGGCAAATTGCAGGACGCACTTGGTACTACGAAAACAGCCCGACTTGGCACTGATGCCACCTTGGGTCAGGGAACCATCCTGCGTATCGAGCTTTTTAAGGAGCCAGCCGGCCACGCCCAGCCATATACCGCCAAAAACAAACCACGGAACTTTTCTCCAGCAAACAAAAATCCGCTGCCCCGCGTCTGGATGGCAGATTGCAGGAGCCACTTTGCACCATCAAACCAGCCCGACTTGGCACTGGTGCCACCTTGGATCTGGGAACCATTCTGCCTATCGTGGATTTTCAGGGGCCAGCCGGCCACTCTCAGCCATAGGCCCCCAAACACAAACCACGGACCTTTACTCTGGTAAACAAAACTCAACTGCCCCTCTTCGGGATGGCAAATTGCAGGACGCACTTGGTACTAAAAAACCAGCCCGACTTGGCACTGGTGCCACATTGGGTCTGGTCACCATCCTGCGTATCGTGCATTTTAAGGAGCCAGCTGGCCACTCCCAGCCATATGACACCAAACACAACCCACGGCCCTTTCCTCTGGGAAACAAAACTCAGCTGCCCAGCGTCTGGATGGCACATTGCAGGAGCCACTTCGTACTATCAAACCCGCCCGACTTGGCACTGCTGCCACCTTGGCTCCTGGAACCATCCTGCGTATCGTGGATTCTAAGGAGCCAGCCGGCCACTCCCAGCCGCAGGCCCCCAAACAGAAACAACGGCGCTTTTCCCTGTAAAACAAAACTCGCCTGCCAAAATTTTGATGGCAGATTGCAGGAGCCACTTGGTACTATCAAACCAGCCCGACTTGGCACTGCTGTCGCCTTGGGTCTGGGAACCATGCTGCGTAACGTAGATTCTAATGCGCCAGGCGGCCACTCCCAGCCACAGGCCCACAAAGAAAAACAACGGCGCTTTTCCCTGGAAAACAAAACTCGCCTGCCAACTTTTTGATGGCAGATTGCAGGAGCCACTTGGTACTATCAAACCAGCCCAACTTGGCACTGGTGCCACCATGGGTCTGGTCACCATCCTGCCTATCGTAGCTTTCCAGGAGCCAGCCGGTCACTCCCAGCCATAGGCCCACAAAGACACAAACCTCGGCCCGTTTCCCTGGCAAACAAATGTAAGCTACCGCGCTTCTGGATGGCAGATTGCAGGAGCCACTTTGCACCATCAAACCAGCCCGACTTGGCACTGGTTCCAGTTCTGGTCTGGGAACCATCCTGCTTATCGTGGATTCTAAGGAGACAGCGGGCCACTCCCAGCCACAGGCCCCCAAACAAAAACAACGGCACTTTTCCCTGGAAAACAAAACATGCCTGCCAAATTTTTGATGGCAGATTGCAGGAGCCACTTGGTACTATCAAACCAGCCCAACTTGGCACTGGTGCCACCATGGGTCTGGTCACCATCCTGCGTATCGTAGCTTTTCAGGAGCCAGCCGGTCACTCCCAGCCATAGGCCCCCAGACACAAACCTCGGCCCGTTTCCATGGCAAACAAAAGTAAGCTGCCCCACTTCTGGATGGCAGATTGCAGGAGCTATTTATACTATCAAACCAGCCCGACTTGGCACTGGTGCCACCTCTGGTCTGGGAACCATCCTGCCTATCGTGGATTTTCAGGGGCCAGCCGGCCACTCTCAGCCATATGCCCCCAAACACAAACCACGGCCCTTTTCTCTGGCAAACAAAACTCAACTGCCCCTCTTCTGGATGGCAGATTGCAGGAGCCACTTGGTACTATCAAACCAGCCCTACTTGGCACTGGTGCCACCTTGGGTCTGGGAAGCATGCTGCGTATCATGGATTTTCAGGAGCCAGCCCGCCACTGCAAGCTACAGGCCCCCATACACAAACAACAGCCTTTTTCTCTGGCAAACAAAATTCAGCTGCCCCGCTTCTGGATGGCAGATTGCAGGAGCCACTTGGTAGTATCAAACCAGCCCAACTTGGCACTGGTGCCACCATGGGTCTGGTCACCATCCTGCCTATCGTAGCTTTTCAGGAGCCAGCCGGTCACTCCCAGCCATAGGCCCCCAGACACAAACCTCGGCCCGTTTCCCTGGCAAACTAATGTAAGCTACCGCGCTTCTGGATGGCAGATTGCAGGAGCCACTGTGCACCATCAAACCAGCCCGACTTGGCACTGGTTCCAGTTCTGGTCTGGGAACCATCCTGCTTATCGTGGATTCTAAGGAGACAGCTGGCCACTCCCAGCCACAGGCCCCCAAACACAAACAACGGCACTTTTCCCTGGAAAACAAAACTCGCCTGCCAAATTTTTGATGGCAGATTGCAGGAGCCACTTGGTACTATCAAACCAGCCCAACTTGGCACTGGTGCCACCATGGGTCTGGTCACCATCCTGCCTATCGTAGCTTTTCAGGAGCCAGCCGGTCACTCCCAGCCATAGGCCCCCAGACACAAACCTCGGCCCGTTTCCCTGGCAAACAAAAGTAAGCTGCCCCACTTCTGGATGGCAGATTGCAGGAGCTATTTATTACTATCAAACCAGCCCGACTTGGCACTGGTGCCACCTCTGGTCTGGGAACCATCCTGCCTATCGTGGATTTTCAGGGGCCAGCCGGCCACTCTCAGCCATATGCCCCCAAACACAAACCACGGCCCTTTTCTCTGGCAAACAAAACTCAACTGCCCCTCTTCTGGATGGCAAATTGCAGGACGCACTTGGTACTACGAAAACAGCCCGACTTGGCACTGATGCCACCTTGGGTCAGGGAACCATCCTGCGTATCGAGCTTTTTAAGGAGCCAGCCGGCCACGCCCAGCCATATACCGCCAAAAACAAACCACGGAACTTTTCTCCAGCAAACAAAAATCCGCTGCCCCGCGTCTGGATGGCAGATTGCAGGAGCCACTTTGCACCATCAAACCAGCCCGACTTGGCACTGGTGCCACCTTGGATCTGGGAACCATTCTGCCTATCGTGGATTTTCAGGGGCCAGCCGGCCACTCTCAGCCATAGGCCCCCAAACACAAACCACGGACCTTTACTCTGGTAAACAAAACTCAACTGCCCCTCTTCGGGATGGCAAATTGCAGGACGCACTTGGTACTAAAAAACCAGCCCGACTTGGCACTGGTGCCACATTGGGTCTGGTCACCATCCTGCGTATCGTGCATTTTAAGGAGCCAGCTGGCCACTCCCAGCCATATGACACCAAACACAACCCACGGCCCTTTCCTCTGGGAAACAAAACTCAGCTGCCCAGCGTCTGGATGGCACATTGCAGGAGCCACTTCGTACTATCAAACCCGCCCGACTTGGCACTGCTGCCACCTTGGCTCCTGGAACCATCCTGCGTATCGTGGATTCTAAGGAGCCAGCCGGCCACTCCCAGCCGCAGGCCCCCAAACAGAAACAACGGCGCTTTTCCCTGGAAAACAAAACTCGCCTGCCAAAATTTTGATGGCAGATTGCAGGAGCCACTTGGTACTATCAAACCAGCCCGACTTGGCACTGCTGCCGCCTTGGGTCTGGGAACCATGCTGCGTAACGTAGATTCTAATGCGCCAGGCGGCCACTCCCAGCCACAGGCCCACAAAGAAAAACAACGGCGCTTTTCCCTGGAAAACAAAACTCGCCTGCCAACTTTTTGATGGCAGATTGCAGGAGCCACTTGGTACTATCAAACCAGCCCAAATTGGCACTGGTGCCACCATGGGTCTGGTCACCATCCTGCCTATCGTAGCTTTTCAGGAGCCAGCCGGTCACTCCCAGCCATAGGCCCCCAGACACAAACCTCGGCCCGTTTCCCTGGCAAACAAATGTAAGCTACCGCGCTTCTGGATGGCGGATTGCAGGAGCTATTTATACTATCAAACCAGCCTGACTTGGCACTGGTGCCACCTCTGGTCTGGGAACCATCCTGCCTATCGTGGATTTTCAGGGGCCAGCCGGCCACTCTCAGCCATATGCCCCCAAACACAAACCACGGCCCTTTTCTCTGGCAAACAAAACTCAACTGCCCCTCTTCTGGATGGCAGATTGCAGGAGCCACTTGGTACTATCAAACCAGCCCTACTTGGCACTGGTGCCACCTTGGGTCTGGGAAGCATGCTGCGTATCATGGATTTTCAGGAGCCAGCCCGCCACTGCAAGCTACAGGCCCCCATACACAAACAACAGCCTTTATCTCTGGCAAACAAAATTCAGCTGCCCCGCTTCTGGATGGTAGATTGCAGGAGCCACTTGGTACTATCAAACCAGCCCAACTTGGCACTGGTGCCACCATGGGTCTGGTCACCATCCTGCCTATCGCAGCTTTTCAGGAGCCAGCCGGTCACTCCCAGCCATGGGCCCCAAGCCACAAACCTCGGCCCGTTTCCCTGGCACACAAAAGTAAGCTACCCCGCTTCTGGATGGCAGATTGCAGGAGCAACTTGGCATCATCAAACCAGCCCGACTTGGCACTGGTGCCACTTTGGGTCTGGTCACCATCCTGCCTATCGTAGCTTTTCAGGGGCCAGCCAGCCAGCCCCAGGCACTGGCCCCCAGACAAGAATTTCGGCCCATTTCCCTGGCAAACAAAAGTAAGCTACCCCGCTTCTGGATGGCAGATTGCAGGAGCCACTTGGTAATATCAAACCAGCCCGACTTGGCACTGGTGCCACCACTGGTCTGGGAACCATCCTGCGTATCGTGGATTCTAAGCAGCCACCCGGCCACTCCGATCCACATGCCCCCAAACACAAACAACGGCGCTTTTCCCCGGAAAACAAAACTCGCCTGCCAACATTTTGATGGCAGATTGCAGGAGCCACTTGGTACTATCAAACCAGCCCAACTTGGCACTGGTGCCACCATGGGTCTGGTCACCATCCTGCCTAGCATAGCTTTTCAGGAGCCAGGAGGTCACTCCCAGCCGTAGACCCCCAGACAGAAACCTCGGCCCGTTTCCATAGAAAACAAAAGTAAGCTGCCCCGCTTCTGGATGGCAGATTGCAGGAGCCACTTGGTACTATCAAATTCGCCCAACTTGGCACTGGTGCCACCATGGGTCTGGTAAACATCCTGCCTATCGTAGCTTTTCAGGAGCCAGCCAGTCACTCCCTGCCATAGGGCCCCAGACAAATACCTCGGCCCGTTTCCCTGGCAAACAAAAGTAAGCTGCCCAGCTTCTGGATGGCAGATTGCAGGAGCCACTTGGTACTATCAAACCAGCCCAACTTGGCAATGGTGCCACCTCTGGTCTGGGAACCATCCTGCGTAACGTGGATTCTAAGACGACAGGCGGCCACTCCCAGCCACAGGGCCCCAAACACAAACAACGGCGCTTTTCCCTGGAAAACAAAACTCGCCTGCCAACATTTTGATGGCAGATTGCAGGAGCCACTTGGTACTATCAAATCAGCCCAACTTGGCACTGCTGCTACCATGGGTCTGGTAATCATCCTGCCTACTGTAGCTTTTCAGGTGCCAGCGGGTCACTCCCAGCCATAGGCCCCCAGAAAAAAACCTCGGCCCGTTTCCCTGGCAAACAAAAGTAAGCTGCCCCGCTTCTGGATGGCAGATTGCAGGAACCTCTTGGTACTATCAAACCAGCCAGACTTGGAACTGGTGCCACCTTGGGACTGGAAACCATCCTGCGTATCGTGGATTCTAAGGAGCCAGCCGGCCACTCCCAGCCACAGGCCCCCAAACACAAACAACGGCGCTTTTCCCTGGAAAACAAAACTCGCCTGCCAACTTTTTGATGGCAAATTGCAGGAGCCACTTGGTGCTATCAAACCAGCCAACTTGGCACTGGTGCCACCATGGGTCTGGTCAAAATCCTGCCTATCGTAGCTTTTCAGGAGCCAGCTGGCCATTCCCAGCCATAGGCGCCCAGACACAAATCTCGGCCCATTTCCATGGTAAACAAAAGTAAGCTGCCCCGCTTCTGGATGGCAGATTGCAGGAGCCACTTGGTACTATCAAACCAGCCCAACCTGGCACTGGTGCCACCTCGGGTCTGGTAACCATCCTGCCTATCGTAGCTTTTCAGGAGCCAGCCGGTCACTCCCAGCCATAGGCCCCCAGACACAAACCTCGCCCCGTTTCCCTGGCAAACAAAAGTAAGCTGCCCCGCTTCTGGATGGTAGATTGCAGGAGCCACTTGGTACTATCAAACCAGCCCGACTTGGCACTGGTGCCACCTTGGCTCTGGGAACCATGCTGCGTAACGTAGATTCTAAGGCGCGAGGCGGCCACTCCAAGCCACAGGCCCCCAAACACAAACAAAGGCGCTTTTCTCTGGGAAACAAAACTCAGTTGCCCTGCTTTTGGATGGCTGATTGCAGGAGCCACTTGGTACTATCAAACCAGCCCAACTTGGCACTGGTGCCTCCATGGGTCTGGTAACCATCCTGCCTATCGTAGCTTTTCAGGAGCCAGCCGGTCACTCCCAGCCATAGGCCCCAGACACAAAGCTCTGCCCGTTTCCCTGGCAAACAAAAGTAAGCTACCCCGCTTCTGGATGGCAGATTGCAGGAGCCACTTTGAACCATCAAACCAGCCCGACTTGGCACTGGTGCCACCTCTGGTCTGGGAACCATCCTGCGTTTTGTGGATTCTAAGGAGCCACCTGGCCACTCCCAGCCACAGGCCCACAAACACAAACAACGGCGCTTTTCCCTGGAAAACAAAACTGGCCTGCCAAATTTTTGATGGCAGATTGCAGGAGCCACTTGGTACTATCAAACCAGCCCAACTTGGCACTGGTGCCACCATGGGTCTGGTCACCATCCTGCCTATCGTAGCTTTTCAGGAGCCAGCCGGTCACTCCCAGCCATAGGCCCCCAGACACAAATCTCGGACCGTTTCCATGGCAAACAAAAGTAAGCTGCCCCGCTTCTGGATGGCAGATTGCAGGAGCTATTTATTACTATCAAACCAGCCCGACTTGGCACTGGTGCCACCTCTGGTCTGGGAACCATCCTGCCTATCGTGGATTTTCAGGGGCCAGCCGGCCACTCTCAGCCATATGCCCCCAAACACAAACCACGGCCCTTTTCTCTGGCAAACAAAACTCAACTGCCCCTCTTCTGGATGGCAAATTGCAGGAGTCACTTGGTACTGCGAAAACAGCCCGACTTGGCACTGATGCCACCTTGGGTCAGGGAACCATCCTGCGTATCGAGCTTTTTAAGGAGCCAGCCGGCCACGCCCAGCCATATACCGCCAAAAACAAACCACGGAACTTTTCTCCAGCAAACAAAAATCCGCTGCCCCGCATCTGGATGGCAGATTGCAGGAGCCACTTTGCACCATCAAACCAGCCAGACTTGGCACTGGTGCCACCTCTGGTCTGGGAACCATTCTGCCTATCGTGGATTTTCAGGGGCCAGCCGGCCACTCTCAGCCATAGGCCCCCAAACACAAACCACGGCACTTTACTCTGGTAAACAAAACTCAACTGCCCCTCTTCTGGATGGCAAATTGCAGGACGCACTTGGTACTACAAAAGCAGCCCGACTTGGCACTGGTGCCACCTTGGGTCTGGTCACCATCCTGCGTATGGTGCATTTTAAGGAGCCAGCTGGCCACTCCCAGCCATTGGCCCCCAGACACAAAATTCTGCCCGTTTCCCTGGGAAACAAAAGTAATCTACCCTGCTTCTGGATGGCAGATTGCAGGAGCCACTTTGCACCATCAAACCAGCCCAACTTGGCACTGGTGCCACCTTGGGTCTGGGAACCATCCTGCGTATCGTGGATTCTAAGGAGCCAGCCGGCCACTCCCAGCCACAGGCCCCCAAACAAAAACAACGGCGCTTTTCCCTGGAAAACAAAATTCGCCTGCCAACTTTTTGATGGCAGATTGCAGGAGCTATTTAGTACAATCAAACCAGCCCGACTTGGCACTGGTGCCACCTTGGATCTGGGAACCATCCTGCCTATTTTGATTTTTCAGGTGTCAGCCGGCCCCTCTCAGCCATATTCCCTCAAACACAAACCACGGCCCTTTTCTCTGGCAAACAAAACTCAACTGCCCCTCTTCTGGAATGCAAATTGCAGGACGCACTTGGTACTACAAAAACAGCCCAACTTGGCACTGGTGCCACCTCTGGCCTGGGAACCATCCTGCGTATCGAGCTTTTTAAGGAGCCAGCCGGCCACTCCCAGCCATATGCCCCCAAAAATGAACCACGGACTTGTTGTCTGGCAAACAAAAATCAGCTGCCCCGCGTCGGGATGGCAGATTGCAGGAGCCACTTTGCACCATCAAACCAGCCCGACTTGGCTCTGGTGCCACCTTGGGTCTGGGAACCATTCTGCCTATCGTGGATTTTCAGGGGCCAGCCGGCCACTGTGAGCCATAGGCCCCCAAACAAAAACCACGGCCCTTTTCTCTGGCAAACAAAACTCAGCTGCCCCGCTTCTGGATGGCAGATTGCAGGACGCACTTGGTACAATCAAACCAGCCCAACTTGGCACTGGTGCCACCTTGGGTCTGGGAACCATCCTGCGTATTGTGGATTGTCAGGAGCCAGCCGACCACTCTCGGCCACAGACCCCAATCAAAAACAACGGCCCGATTCACAGGCAAAAAAATCTCAGCTGCCCCACTTGTGGATGGGAGATTGCAGGAGGCGCTTGACACTGTCAAACCAGCCCAACTTGGCACTGGTGCCACCTTGGGCCTGGGAACGATGCTGCGTATCATGGAATTTAAGGAGCCAGTCGGCCACTCCCAGCCACAGGACCCAAACACATACCACAGCCCTTTTCTGTGGAAAACAAAACTCAGCTGCCCTGCTTTTGGATGGCAGATTGCAGGAGCCACTTGGTACTATCAAACCAGCCCAACTTGGCACTGGTGCCTCCATGTGTCTGGTCACCATCCTGCCTATCGCAGCTTTTCAGGAGCCAGCCGGTCACTCCCAGCCATGGGCCCCAAGCCACAAACCTCGGCCCGTTTCCCTGGCACACAAAAGTAAGCTACCCCGCTTCTGGATGGCAGATTGCAGGAGCAACTTGGCATCATCAAACCAGCCCGACTTGGCACTGGTGCCACTTTGGGTCTGGTCACCATCCTGCCTATCGTAGCTTTTCAGGGGCCAGCCAGCCAGCCCCAGGCACTGGCCCCCAGACAAAAATTTCGGCCCATTTCCCTGGCAAACAAAAGTAAGCTACCCCGCTTCTGGATGGCAGATTGCAGGAGCCACTTGGTAATATCAAACCAGCCCGACTTGGCACTGGTGCCACCACTGGTCTGGGAACCATCCTGCGTATCGTGGATTCTAAGCAGCCACCCGGCCACTCCGATCCACATGCCCCCAAACACAAACAACGGCGCTTTTCCCCGGAAAACAAAACTCGCCTGCCAACATTTTGATGGCAGATTGCAGGAGCCACTTGGTACTATCAAACCAGCCCAACTTGGCACTGGTGCCACCATGGGTCTGGTCACCATCCTGCCTAGCATAGCTTTTCAGGAGCCAGGAGGTCACTCCCAGCCATAGACCCCCAGACAGAAACCTCGGCCCGTTTCCATAGAAAACAAAAGTAAGCTGCCCCGCTTCTGGATGGCAGATTGCAGGAGCCACTTGGTACTATCAAATTCGCCCAACTTGGCACTGGTGCCACCATGGGTCTGGTAAACATCCTGCCTATCGTAGCTTTTCAGGAGCCAGCCAGTCACTCCCTGCCATAGGGCCCCAGACAAATACCTCGGCCCGTTTCCCTGGCAAACAAAAGTAAGCTGCCCAGCTTCTGGATGGCAGATTGCAGGAGCCACTTGGTACTATCAAACCAGCCCAACTTGGCAATGGTGCCACCTCTGGTCTGGGAACCATCCTGCGTAACGTGGATTCTAAGACGACAGGCGGCCACTCCCAGCCACAGGGCCCCAAACACAAACAACGGCGCTTTTCCCTGGAAAACAAAACTCGCCTGCCAACATTTTGATGGCAGATTGCAGGAGCCACTTGGTACTATCAAATCAGCCCAACTTGGCACTGCTGCTACCATGGGTCTGGTAATCATCCTGCCTACTGTAGCTTTTCAGGTGCCAGCGGGTCACTCCCAGCCATAGGCCCCCAGAAAAAAACCTCGGCCCGTTTCCCTGGCAAACAAAAGTAAGCTGCCCCGCTTCTGGATGGCAGATTGCAGGAACCTCTTGGTACTATCAAACCAGCCAGACTTGGAACTGGTGCCACCTTGGGACTGGAAACCATCCTGCGTATCGTGGATTCTAAGGAGCCAGCCGGCCACTCCCAGCCACAGGCCCCCAAACACAAACAACGGCGCTTTTCCCTGGAAAACAAAACTCGCCTGCCAACTTTTTGATGGCAAATTGCAGGAGCCACTTGGTGCTATCAAACCAGCCAACTTGGCACTGGTGCCACCATGGGTCTGGTCAAAATCCTGCCTATCGTAGCTTTTCAGGAGCCAGCTGGCCATTCCCAGCCATAGGCGCCCAGACACAAATCTCGGCCCATTTCCATGGTAAACAAAAGTAAGCTGCCCCGCTTCTGGATGGCAGATTGCAGGAGCCACTTGGTACTATCAAACCAGCCCAACCTGGCACTGGTGCCACCTCGGGTCTGGTAACCATCCTGCCTATCGTAGCTTTTCAGGAGCCAGCCGGTCACTCCCAGCCATAGGCCCCCAGACACAAACCTCGCCCCGTTTCCCTGGCAAGCAAAAGTAAGCTGCCCCGCTTCTGGATGGTAGATTGCAGGAGCCACTTGGTACTATCAAACCAGCCCGACTTGGCACTGGTGCCACCTTGGCTCTGGGAACCATGCTGCGTAACGTAGATTCTAAGGCGCGAGGCGGCCACTCCAAGCCACAGGCCCCCAAACACAAACAAAGGCGCTTTTCTCTGGGAAACAAAACTCAGTTGCCCCGCTTCTGGATGGCAGATTGCAGGAGCCACTTTGAACCATCAAACCAGCCCGACTTGGCACTGGTGCCACCTCTGGTCTGGGAACCATCCTGCGTTTTGTGGATTCTAAGGAGCCACCTGGCCACTCCCAGCCACAGGCCCACAAACACAAACAACGGCACTTTTCCCTGGAAAACAAAACTGGCCTGCCAAATTATTGATGGCAGATTGCAGGAGCCACTTGGTACTATCAAACCAGCCCAACTTGGCACTGGTGCCACCATGGGTCTGGTCACCATCCTGCCTATCGTAGCTTTTCAGGAGCCAGCCGGTCACTCCCAGCCATAGGCCCCCAGACACAAATCTCGGCCCGTTTCCATGGCAAACAAAAGTAAGCTGCCCCGCTTCTGGATGGCAGATTGCAGGAGCTATTTATTACTATCAAACCAGCCCGACTTGGCACTGGTGCCACCTCTGGTCTGGGAACCATCCTGCCTATCGTGGATTTTCAGGGGCCAGCCGGCCACTCTCAGCCATATGCCCCCAAACACAAACCACGGCCCTTTTCTCTGGCAAACAAAACTCAACTGCCCCTCTTCTGGATGGCAAATTGCAGGAGTCACTTGGTACTGCGAAAACAGCCCGACTTGGCACTGATGCCACCTTGGGTCAGGGAACCATCCTGCGTATCGAGCTTTTTAAGGAGCCAGCCGGCCACGCCCACCCATATACCGCCAAAAACAAACCACGGAACTTTTCTCCAGCAAACAAAAATCCGCTGCCCCGCGTCTGGATGGCAGATTGCAGGAGCCACTTTGCACCATCAAACCAGCCAGACTTGGCACTGGTGCCACCTTGGATCTGGGAACCATTCTGCCTATCGTGGATTTTCAGGGGCCAGCCGGCCACTCTCAGCCATAGGCCCCCAAACACAAACCACGGCACTTTACTCTGGTAAACAAAACTCAACTGCCCCTCTTCTGGATGGCAAATTGCAGGACGCACTTGGTACTACAAAAGCAGCCCGACTTGGCACTGGTGCCACCTTGGGTCTGGTCACCATCCTGCGTATGGTGCATTTTAAGGAGCCAGCTGGCCACTCCCAGCCATTGGCCCCCAGACACAAAATTCTGCCCGTTTCCCTGGGAAACAAAAGTAATCTACCCTGCTTCTGGATGGCAGATTGCAGGAGCCACTTTGCACCATCAAACCAGCCCAACTTGGCACTGGTGCCACCTTGGGTCTGGGAACCATCCTGCGTATCGTGGATTCTAAGGAGCCAGCCGGCCACTCCCAGCCACAGGCCCCCAAACAAAAACAACGGCGCTTTTCCCTGGAAAACAAAATTCGCCTGCCAACTTTTTGATGGCAGATTGCAGGAGCTATTTAGTACAATCAAACCAGCCCGACTTGGCACTGGTGCCACCTTGGATCTGGGAACCATCCTGCCTATTTTGATTTTTCAGGTGTCAGCCGGCCCCTCTCAGCCATATTCCCTCAAACACAAACCACGGCCCTTTTCTCTGGCAAACAAAACTCAACTGCCCCTCTTCTGGAATGCAAATTGCAGGACGCACTTGGTACTACAAAAACAGCCCAACTTGGCACTGGTGCCACCTCTGGCCTGGGAACCATCCTGCGTATCGAGCTTTTTAAGGAGCCAGCCGGCCACTCCCAGCCATATGCCCCCAAAAATGAACCACGGACTTGTTGTCTGGCAAACAAAAATCAGCTGCCCCGCGTCGGGATGGCAGATTGCAGGAGCCACTTTGCACCATCAAACCAGCCCGACTTGGCTCTGGTGCCACCTTGGGTCTGGGAACCATTCTGCCTATCGTGGATTTTCAGGGGCCAGCCGGCCACTGTGAGCCATAGGCCCCCAAACAAAAACCACGGCCCTTTTCTCTGGCAAACAAAACTCAGCTGCCCCGCTTCTGGATGGCAGATTGCAGGACGCACTTGGTACAATCAAACCAGCCCAACTTGGCACTGGTGCCACCTTGGGTCTGGGAACCATCCTGCGTATTGTGGATTGTCAGGAGCCAGCCGACCACTCTCGGCCACAGATCCCAATCAAAAACAACGGCCCGATTCACAGGCAAAAAAATCTCAGCTGCCCCACTTGTGGATGGGAGATTGCAGGAGGCGCTTGACACTGTCAAACCAGCCCAACTTGGCACTGGTGCCACCTTGGGCCTGGGAACGATCCTGCGTATCATGGAATTTAAGGAGCCAGTCGGCCACTCCCAGCCACAGGACCCAAACACATACCACAGCCCTTTTCTGTGGAAAACAAAACTCAGCTGCCCTGCTTTTGGATGGCAGATTGCAGGAGCCACTTGGTACTATCAAACCAGCCCGACTTGGCACTGGTGCCACCTCTGGTCTGGAAACCATCCTGCGTATCGTGGATTCTTAGGAGCCAGCTGGCCACTCCCAGCCACAGGCCCCCAAACAAAAACAACGGTGCTTTTCCCTGGAAAACAAAACTGGCCTGCCAACTTTTTGATGGCAGATTGCAGGAGCCACTTGGTACTATCAAACCAGCCCGACTTGGCACTGGTGCCACCTTGGCTCTGGGAACCATGCTGCGTAACGTAGATTCTAAGGCCCGAGGCGGCCACTCCCAGCCACAGGCCCCCAAACACAAACAACGGCGCTTTCCCCTGGAAAGCAAAACTCGCCTGCCAACTTTTTGATGGCAGATTGCAGGAGCCACTTGGTACTATCAAACCAGCCCAACTTGGCTCTGGTGCCACCATGGGTCTGGTCACCATCCTGCCTATCGTAGCTTTTCAGGAGCCAGCCGGTCACTCCCAGCCATAGGCCCCCAGACAAAAACCTCGGCCCTTTTCCATGGCAAACAAAAGTAAGCTGCCCCGCTTCTGGATGGCAGATTGCAGGAGTTATTTAGTACTATCAAACCAGCCCGACTTGGCACTGGTGCCACCTTGGATCTGGGAACCATCTTGCCTATCGTGGATTTTAAGGAGCCAGGAGGTCACTCCCAGCCATAGACCCCAAGACAGAAACCTCGGCCCTTTTCTCTGGCAAACAAAACTCAACTGCCCCTCTTCTGGATGGCAGATTGCAGGAGCCACTTGGTACTATCAAACCAGCCCTACTTGGCACTGGTGCCACCGTGGGTCTGGGAAGCATGCTGCGTATCATGGATTTTCAGGAGCCAGCCCGCCACTGCAAGCTACAGGCCCCCAAACACAAACAACAGCCTTTTTCTCTGGCAAACAAAATTCAGCTGCCCCGCTTCTGGATGGCAGATTGCAGGAGCCACTTGGTAGTATCAAACCAGCCCGACTTGGCACTGGTGCCAACTTGGGTCTGGGAACCATCCTGCGTATCGTGGATTATAATTAGCCAGCTGGCCACTCCCAGCCACAGGCCCCCAAACACAAACAACGGTGCTTTTCCCTGGAAAACAAAACTGGCCTGCCAACTTTTTGATGGCAGATTGCAGGAGCCACTTGGTACTATCAAACCAGCCCAACCTGGCACTGGTGCCACCATGGGTCTGGTCACCATCCTGCCTATCATAGCTTTTCAGGAGCCAGCCGGTCACTCCCAGCCATGGGCCCCCAGCCACAAACCACGGCCCGTTTCCCTGGCACACAAAAGTAAGCTACCCCGCTTCTGGATGGCAGATTGCAGGAGCAACTTGGCATCATCAAACCAGCCCGACTTGGCACTGGTGCCACCTCTGGTCTGGGAACCATCCTGCGTATCGTGGGTTCTAAGGAGCCAGCCGGCCACTCCCAGCCACAGGACCCCAATCACAAACAACGGCGCTTTTCCCTGGCAAACAAAATTAAGCTACCCCTCTTCTGGATGGCAGATTGCAGGAGCCACTTGGTACTATCAAACCAGCCGACTTGGCACTGGTGCCACCATGGGTCTGGGAACCATCCTGCCTATCGTAGCTTTTCAGGAGCCAGCCGGTCACTCCCAGCCATAGGCCCCAGACACAAAGCTCTGCCCGTTTCCCTGGCAAACAAAAGTAAGCTACCCCGCTTCTGGATGGCAGATTGCAGGAGCCACTTTGAACCATCAAACCAGCCCGACTTGGCACTGGTGCCACCTCTGGTCTGGGAACCATCCTGCGTATCGTGGATTCTAAGGAGCCAGCTGGCCACTCCCAGCCACAGGCCCCCAAACACAAACAACGGCGCTTTTCCCTGGAAAACAAAACTGGCCTGCCAACTTTTTGATGGCAGATTGCAGGAGCCACTTGGTACTATCAAACCAGCCCAACTTGGCACTGGTGCCACCATGGGTCTGGTCACCATCCTGCCTATCGTAGCTTTTCAGGAGCCAGCCGGTCACTCCCATCCATAGGCCCCCAGACACAAAGCTCGGCCCGTTTCCCTGGCAAACAAAAGTAAGCTGCCCCGCTTCTGGATGGCAGATTGCAGGAGCTATTTATTACTATCAAACCAGCCCGACTTGGCACTGGTGCCACCTCTGGTCTGGAAACCATCCTGCGTATCGTGGATTCTTAGGATTCAGCTGGCCACTCCCAGCCACAGGCCCCCAAACACAAACAACGGTGCTTTTCCCTGGAAAACAAAACTGGCCTGCCAACTTTTTGATGGCAGATTGCAGGAGCCACTTGGTACTATCAAACCAGCCCGACTTGGCACTGGTGCCACCTTGGCTCTGGGAACCATGCTGCGTAACGTAGATTCTAAGGCGCCAGGCGGCCACTCCCAGCCACAGGCCCCCAAACACAAACAACGGTGCTTTTCCCTGGAAAACAAAACTCGCCTGCCAACTTTTTGATGGCAGATTGCAGGAGCCACTTGGTACTATCAAACCAGCCCAACTTGGCTCTGGTGCCACCATGGGTCTGGTCACCATCCTGCCTATCGTAGCTTTTCAGGAGCCAGCCGGTCACTCCCAGCCATAGGCCCCCAGACAAAAACCTCGGCCCTTTTCCCTGGCAAACAAAAGTAAGCTGCCCCGCTTCTGGATGGCAGATTGCAGGAGTTATTTAGTACTATCAAACCAGCCAGACGTGGCACTGGTGCCACCTTGGATCTGGGAACCATCTTGCCTATCGTGGATTTTAAGGAGCCAGGAAGTCACTCCCAGCCATAGACCCCAAGACAGAAACCTCGGCCCTTTTCTCTGGCAAACAAAACTCAACTGCCCCTCTTCTGGATGGCAGATTGCAGGAGCCACTTGGTACTATCAAACCAGCCCTACTTGGCACTGGTGCCACCGTGGGTCTGGGAAGCATGCTGCGTATCATGGATTTTCAGGAGCCAGCCCGCCACTGCAAGCTACAGGCCCCCAAACACAAACAACAGCCTTTTTCTCTGGCAAACAAAATTCAGCTGCCCCGCTTCTGGATGGCAGATTGCAGGAGCCACTTGGTAGTATCAAACCAGCCCGACTTGGCACTGGTGCCAACTTGGGTCTGGGAACCATCCTGCGTATCGTGGATTCTAATTAGCCAGCTGGCCACTCCCAGCCACAGGCCCCCAAACACAAACAACGGTGCTTTTCCCTGGAAAACAAAACTGGCCTGCCAACTTTTTGATGGCAGATTGCAGGAGCCACTTGGTACTATCAAACCAGCCCAACTTGGCACTGGTGCCACCATGGGTCTGGTCACCATCCTGCCTATCGTAGCTTTTCAGGAGCCAGCCAGTCACTCCCAGCCATGGGCCCCCAGCCACAAACATCGGCCCGTTTCCCTGGCACACAAAAGTAAGCTACCCCGCTTCTGGATGGCAGATTGCAGGAGCAACTTGGCATCATCAAACCAGCCCGACTTGGCACTGGTGCCACCTCTGGTCTGGGAACCATCCTGCGTATCGTGGGTTCTAAGGAGCCAGCCGGCCACTCCCAGCCACAGGCCCCCAATCACAAACAACGGCGCTTTTCCCTGGAAAACAAAACTCGCCTGCTAGCTTTTTGATGGCTCAGTGCAGGAGCCACTTGGTACAATCAAACCAGCCCAACTTGGCACTGGTGCCACTATGGGTTTGGTCACCATCCTGCCTATCGTAGCATTTCAGGAGCCAGCCGGTCACTCCCAGCCGTAGGCCTCCAGACACAAACTTCGGCCCGTTTCCCTGGCAAACAAAATTAAGCTGCCCCGCTTCTGGATGGCAGATTGCAGGAGCCACTTGGTACTATCAAACCAGCCCGACTTGGCAATGGTGCCACCTCTGGTCTGGGAACCATCCTGCGCAACGTGGATTCTAAGACGACAGGCGGCCACTCCCAGCCACAGGGCCCCAAACACAAACAACGGCGCTTTTCCCTGGAAAACAAAACTCGCCTGCCAACATTTTGATGGCAGATTGCAGGAGCCACTTGGTACTATCAAATCAGCCCAACTTGGCACTGCTGCTACCATGGGTCTGGTAATCATCCTGCCTACTGTAGCTTTTCAGGAGCCAGCCGGTCACTCCCAGCCATAGGCCCCCAGAAAAAACCTCGGCCCGTTTCCCTGGCAAACAAAAGTAAGCTGCCCCGCTTCTGGATGGCAGATTGCAGGAACCTCTTGGTACTATCAAACCAGCCCGACTTGGAACTGGTGCCACCTTGGGACTGGAAACCATCCTGCGTATCGTGGATTCTAAGGAGGCAGCCGGCCACTCCCAGCCACAGGCCCCCAAACACAAACAACGGCGCTTTTCCCTGGAAAACAAAACTCGCCTGCCAACACTTTGATGGCAGATTGCAGGAGCCACTTGGTGCTATCAAACCAGCCAACTTGGCACTGGTGCCACCATGGGTCTGGTCAAAATCCTGCCTATCGTAGCTTTTCAGGAGCCAGCTGGCCACTCCCAGCCATAGGCGCCCAGACACAAAGCTCGGCCCATTTCCATGGTAAACAAAAGTAAGCTGCCCCGCTTCTGGATGGCAGATTGCAGGAGCCACTTGGTACTATCAAACCAGCCCAACCTGGCACTGGTGCCACCACTGGTCTGGGAACCATCCTGCGTATCGTGGATTCTAAGGAGCCAGCCGGCCACTCCCAGCCACAGGACCCCAGACACAAAGCTCTGCCCGTTTCCCTGACAAACAAAATTAAGCTACCCCGCTTCTGGATGGCAGATTGCAGGAGCTATTTAGTACTATCAAAGCAGCCCGACTTGGCACTGGTGCCACCTTGGCTCTGGGAACCATCCTGCCTATTGTGGATTTTGTGGGGTCAGCCGGCCACTCTCAGCCATATGCCCTCAAACACAAACCACGGCCCTTTTCTCTGGCAAACTAAACTCAACTGCCCCTCTTCTGGAAGGCAAATTGCAGGACGCACTTGGTACTACAAAAACAGCCCAACTTGGCACTGGTGCCACCTTGGGTCTGGGAACCATTCTGCCTATCGTGGATTTTCAGGGGCCAGCCGGCCACTCTGAGCCATAGGCCGCCAAACAAAAACCACGGCCCTTTTCTCTGGCAAACAAAACTCAGCTGCCCCACTTCTGGATGGCAGATTGCAGGAGCCACTTGGTACTATCAAACCAGCCCAACTTGGCACTGGTGTCACCATGGGCCTGGTCACCATCCTGCCTATCGTAGCTTTTCAGGAGCCAGCCAGTCACTCCCAGCCATAGGCCCCAGACACAAACCTCGGCCTGTTTCCCTGGCAAACAAAAGTAAGCTACCCCGCTTCTGGATGGCAGATTGCAGGAGCCACTTGTTACTATCAAACCAGCCCGACTTGGCACTGGTGCCTCCTCTGGTCTGGGAACCATCCTGCGTATCGTGGATTCTAAGGAGCCAGCCGGCCACTCCCAGCCACAGGCCCCCAAACACAAACAACGGTGCTATTCCCTGGAAAACAAAACGCGCCTGCCAACTTTTTGATGGCAGATTGCAGGAGACACTTGGTACTATCAAACCAGCCCAACTTGGCACTGGTGCCACCATGGGTCTGGTCACCATCCTGCCTATCATAGCTTTTCAGGAGCCAGCCGGTCACTCCCAGCCATAGGCCCCAGACACAAAGCTCTGCCCGTTTCCCTGGCAAACAAAAGTAAGCTACCCCGCTTCTGGATGGCAGATTGCAGGAGCCACTTTGAACCATCAAACCAGCCCGACTTGGCACTGGTGCCACCTCTGGTCTGGGAACCATCCTGCGTTTTGTGGATTCTAAGGAGCCAGCTGGCCACTCCCAGCCACAGGCCCCCAAACACAAACAACGGCGCTTTTCCCTGGAAAACAAATCTGGCCTGCCAAATTTTTGATGGCAGATTGCAGGAGCCACTTGGTACTATCAAACCAGCCCAACTTGGCACTGGTGCCACCATGGGTCTGGTCACCATCCTGCCTATCGTAGCTTTTCAGGAGCCAGCCGGTCACTCCCAGCCATAGGCCCCCAGACACAAATCTCGGCCCGTTTCCCTGGCAAACAAAAGTAAGCTGCCCCGCTTCTGGATGGCAGATTGCAGGAGCTATTTATTACTATCAAACCAGCCCGACTTGGCACTGGTGCCACCTCTGGTCTGGGAACCATACTGCGTATCGAGCTTTTTAAGGAGCCAGCCGGCCACGCCCAGCCATATACCGCCAAAAACAAACCACGGAACTTTTCTCCAGCAAACAAAAATCCGCTGCCCCGCGTCTGGATGGCAGATTGCAGGAGCCACTTTGCACCATCAAACCAGCCCGACTTGGCACTGGTGCCACCTTGGATCTGGGAACCATTCTGCCTATCGTGGATTTTCAGGGGCCAGCCGGCCACTCTCAGCCATAGGCCCCCAAACACAAACCACGGACCTTTACTCTGGTAAACAAAACTCAACTGCCCCTCTTCGGGATGGCAAATTGCAGGACGCACTTGGTACTAAAAAACCAGCCCGACTTGGCACTGGTGCCACCTTGGGTCTGGTCACCATCCTGCGTATCGTGCATTTTAAGAAGCCAGCGGGCCACTCCCAGCCATATGACACCAAACACAACCCACGGCCCTTACCTCTGGGAAACAAAACTCAGCAGCCCAGCCTCTGGATGGAACATTGCAGGAGCAACTTCGTACTATCAAACCAGCCCGACTTGGCACTGGTGCCACCTTGGCTCTGGGAACCATCCTGCGTATCGTGGATTCTAAGGAGCCAGCCGGCCACTCCCAGCCGCAGGCCCCAAAACAAAAACAACGGCGCTTTTCCCTGGAAAACAAAACTCGACTGTCAAAATTTTGATGGCAGATTGCAGGAGCCACTTGGTACTATCAAACCAGCCCGACTTGGCACTGCTGCCGCCTTGGGTCTGGGAACCATGCTGCGTAACGTAGATTCTAATGCGCCAGGCGGCCACTCCCAGCCACAGGCCCCCAAAGAAAAACAACGGCGCTTTTCCCTGGAAAACAAAACTCGCCTGCCAACTTTTTGATGGCAGATTGCAGGAGCCACTTGGTACTATCAAACCAGCCCAACTTGGCACTGGTGCCACCATGGGTCTGGTAAACATCCTGCCTATCGTAGCTTTTCAGGAGCCAGATGGTCACTCCCAGCCATAGGCCCCCAGACACAAACCTCGGCCCGTTTCCCTGGCAAACAAAAGTAAGCTGCCCCACTTCTGGATGGCAGATTGCAGGAGCCACTTTGCACCATCAAACCAGCCCGACTTGGCACTGGTTCCAGTTCTGGTCTGGGAACCATCCTGCTTATCGTGGATTCTAAGGAGACAGCTGGCCACTCCCAGCCACAGGCCCCCAAACACAAACAACGGCACTTTTCCCTGGAAAACAAAACTGGCCTGCCAAATTTTTGATGGCAGATTGCAGGAGCCACTTGGTACTATCAAACCAGCCCGACTTGGCACTGGTGCCACCTCTGGTCTGGGAACCATCCTGCCTATCGTGGATTTTCAGGGGCCAGCCGGCCACTCTCAGCCATATGCCCCCAAACACAAACCACGGCCCTTTTCTCTGGCAAACAAAACTCAACTGCCCCTCTTCTGGATGGCAAATTGCAGGAGCCACTTGGTACTACGAAAACAGCCCGACTTGGCACTGATGCCACCTTGGGTCAGGGAACCATCCTGCGTATCGAGCTTTTTAAGGAGCCAGCCGGCCACGCCCAGCCATATACCGCCAAAAACAAACCACGGAACTTTTCTCCAGCAAACAAAAATCCGCTGCCCCGCGTCTGGATGGCAGACTGCAGGAGCCACTTTGCACCATCAAACCAGCCCGACTTGGCACTGGTGCCACCTTGGATCTGGGAACCATCTTGCCTATTGTGGATTTTCAGGTGTCAGCCGGCCCCTCTCAGCCATATGCCCTCAAACACAAACCACGGCCCTTTTCTCTGGCAAACCAAACTCATCTGCCCCTCTTCTGGAAGGCAAATTGCAGGACGCACTTGGTACTACAAAAACAGCCCAACTTGGCACTGGTGCCACCTCTGGCCTGGGAACCATGCTGCGTATCGAGCTTTTCAAGGAGCCAGCCGGCCACTCCCAGCCATATGCCCCCAAAAATGAACCACGGACTTGTTGTCTGGCAAACAAAACTCAACTGCCCCTCTTCTGGATGGCAAATTGCAGGAGCCACTTGGTACTACGAAAACAGCCCGACTTGGCACTGATGCCACCTTGGGTCTGGGAACCATTCTGCCTATCGTGGATTTTCAGGGGCCAGCCGGCCACTCTGAGCCATAGGCCCCCAAACAAAAACCACGGCCCTTTTCTCTGGCAAACAAAACTCAGCTGCCCCGCTTCTGGATGGCAGATTGCAGGACGCACTTGGTACAATCAAACCAGCCCAACTTGGCACTGGTGCCACCTTGGGTCTGGGAACCATCCTGCGTATTGTGGATTGTCAGGAGCCAGCCGACCACTCTCGGCCACAGACCCCAATCAAAAACAACGGCCCGATTCACAGGCAAAAAAATCTCAGCTGCCCCACTTGTGGATGGGAGATTGCAGGAGGCGCTTGACACTGTCAAACCAGCCCAACTTGGCACTGGTGCCACCTTGGGTCTGGGAACCATCCTGCGTATCATGGAATTTAAGGAGCCAGTCGGCCACTCCCAGCCACAGGACCCAAACACATACCACACCCCTTTTCTTTGGCAAACAAAACTCAGCTGCCCTGCTTTTGGATGGCAGATTGCAGGAGCCACTTGGTACTATCAAACCAGCCCAACTTGGCACTGGTGCCTCCATGTGTCTGGTCACCATCCTGCGTATCGTAGCTTTTCAGGAGCCAGCCGGTCAGTCCCAGCCATAGGCCCCAGACACAAAGCTCTGCCCGTTTCCCTGGCAAACAAAAGTAAGCTACCCCGCTTCTGGATGGCAGATTGCAGGAGCCACTTGGTACTATCAAACCAGCCCGACTTGGCACTGGGGCCACCTCTGGTCTGGAAACCATCCTGCGTATCGTGGATTCTTAGGAGCCAGCTGGCCACTCCCAGCCACAGGCCCCCAAACAAAAACAACGGTGCTTTTCCCTGGAAAACAAAACTGGCCTGCCAACTTTTTGATGGCAGATTGCAGGAGCCACTTGGTACTATCAAACCAGCCCAACTTGGCACTGGTGCCACCTTGGCTCTGGGAACCATGCTGCGTAACGTAGATTCTAAGGCACGAGGCGGCCACTCCCAGCCACAGGCCCCCAAACACAAATAACGGCGCTTTTTCTCTGGCAAACAAAATTCACCTGCCCCGCTTCTGGATGGCAGATTGCAGGAGCCACTTGGTACTATCAAACCAGCCCGACTTGGCACTGGTGCCAACTTGGGTCTGGGAACCATCCTGCCTATCGTGGATTCTAAGTAGCCAGCTGGCCACTCCCAGCCACAGGCCCCCAAACACAAACAACGGTGCTTTTCCCTGGAAAACAAAACTGGCCTGCCAACTTTTTGATGGCAGATTGCAGGAGCCACTTGGTACTATCAAACCAGCCCAACTTGGCACTGGTGCCACCATGGGTCTGGTCACCATCCTGCCTATCGTAGCTTTTCAGGAGCCAGCCGGTCACTCCCAGCCATAGGCCCCCAGCCACAAACCTCGGCCCGTTTCCCTGGCACACAAAAGTAAGCTACCCCGCTTCTGGATGGCAGATTGCAGGAGCAACTTGGCATCATCAAACCAGCCCGACTTGGCACTGGTGCCACCTCTGGTCTGGGAACCATCCTGCGTATCGTGGGTTCTAAGGAGCCAGCCGGCCACTCCCAGCCACAGACCCCAATCACAAACAACGACGCTTTTCCCTGGCAAACAAAACTCGCCTGCTAGCTTTTTGATGGCAGTGTGCAGGAGCTGCTTGGTACAATCAAACCAGCCCAACTTGGCACTGGTGCCACTATGGGTCTGGTCACCATCCTGCCTATCGTAGCATTTCAGGAGCCAGCCGGTCACTCCCAGCCGTAGGCCTCCAGACACAAACCTCGGCCCGTTTCCCTGGCAAACAAAATTAAGCTGCCCCGCTTCTGGATGGCAGATTGCAGGAGCCACTTGGTACTATCAAACCAGCCCTACTTGGCACTGGTGCCACCTTGGGTCTGGGAAGCATGCTGCGTATCATGGATTTTCAGGAGCCAGCCCGCCACTGCAAGCTACAGGCCCCCAAACACAAACAACAGCCTTTTTCTCTGGCAAACAAAACTCAACTGCCCCTCTCTTGGATGGCAAATTGCAGGACGCACTTGGTACTACGAAAACAGCCCGACTTGGCGCTGATGCCACCTTGGGTCAGGGAACCATCCTGCGTATCGAGCTTTTTAAGGAGCCAGCCGGCGACGCCCAGCCATATACCGCCAAAAACAAACCACGGAACTTTTCTCCAGCAAACAAAAATCCGCTGCCCCGCGTCTGGATGGCAGATTGCAGGAGCCACTTTGCACCATGAAACCAGCCCAACTTGGCGCTGGTGCCACCTTGGGTCTGGGAACCATCCTGCGTATCGTGGATTCTAATTAGCCAGCCGGCCACTCTCAGCCACAGGCCCCCAAACACAAACAACGGCGCTTTTCCCTGGAAAACAAATCTGGCCTGCAAACATTTTGATGGCAGATTGCAGGAGCCACTTGGTACTATCAAACCAGCCCGACTTGGCACTGGTGCCACCTTGGCTCTGGGAACCATGCTGCGTAACGTAGATTCTAAGGCCCGAGGCGGCCACTCCCAGCCACAGGCCCCCAAACACAAACAACGGCGCTTTTCCCTGGAAAACAAAACTCGCCTGCCAACTTTTTGATGGCAGATTGCAGGAGCCACTTGGTACTATCAAACCAGCCCAACTTGGCTCTGGTGCCACCATGGGTCTGGTCACCATCCTGCCTATCGTAGCTTTTCAGGAGCCAGCCGGTCACTCCCAGCCATAGGCCCCCAGACAAAAACCTCGGCCCGTTTCCCTGGCAAACAAATATAAGCTGTCCCGCTTCTGGATGGCAGATTGCAGGAGTTATTTAGTACTATCAAACCAGCCAGACGTGGCACTGGTGCCACCTTGGATCTGGGAACCATCTTGCCTATCGTGGATTTTAAGGAGCCAGCCGGCCTCTCTCAGCCATATGCCCCCAAACACAAACCACGGCCCTTTCCTCTGGCAAACAAAACTCAACTGCCCCTCTTCTGGATGGCAGATTGCAGGAGCCACTTGGTACTATCAAACCAGCCCGACTTGGCACTGGTGCCACCTTGGGTCTTGGAAGCATGCTGCGTATCATGGATTTTCAGGAGCCAGCCCGCCACTGCAAGCTACAGGCCCCCAAACACAAACAACAGCCTTTTTCTCTGGCAAACAAAATTCAGCTGCCCCGCTTCTGGATGGCAGATTGCAGGAGCCACTTGGTAGTATCAAACCAGCCCGACTTGGCACTGGTGCCACCATGGGTCTGGTCACCATCCTGCCTATCGTAGCTTTTCAGGAGCCAGCCGGTCACTCCCAGCCATAGGCCCCCAGCCACAAACCTCTGCCCGTTTCCCTGGCACACAAAAGTAAGCTACCCCGCTTCTGGATGGCAGATTGCAGGAGCAAATTGGCATCATCAAACCAGCCCGACTTGGCACTGGTGCCACCTCTGGTCTGGGAACCATCCTGCGTATCGTGGGTTCTAAGGAGCCAGCCGGCCACTCCCAGCCACAGGCCCCCAATCACAAACAACGGCGCTTTTCCCTGGAAAACAAAACTCGCCTGCTAGCTTTTTTATGGCAGAGTGCAGGAGCCACTTGGTACAATCAAACCAGCCCAACTTGGCACTGGTGCCACTATGGGTCTGGTCACCATCCTGCCTATCGTAGCATTTCAGGAGCCAGTCGGTCACTCCCAGCCGTAGGCCCCCAGACACAAAGCTCTGCCCGTTTCCCTGGCAAACAAAAGTAAGCTACCCCGCTTCTGTATGGCAGATTGCAGGAGCCACTTTGCACCATCAAACCAGCCCAACTTGGCACTGGTGCCACCTTGGGTCTGGGAACCATCCTGCGTATCGTGGATTCTAAGGAGCCAGCCGGCCACTCCCAGGCACAGGCCCCCAAACAAAAACAACGGCGCTTTTCCCTGGAAAACAAAACTCGCCTGTCATCTTTTTGATGGCAGATTGCAGGAGCCACTTGGTACTATCAAACCAGCCCAACTTGGCACTGGTGCCACCATGGCTCTGGTCACCATCCTGCCTATCGTAGCTTTTCAGGAGCCAGCCGGTCACTCCCAGCCATAGGCCCCCAGACAAAAACCTCGGCCCGTTTCCCTGGCAAACAAAAGTAAGCTGCCCTGCTTCTGGATGGCAGATTGCAGGAGCCACTTGGTACTATCAAACCAGCCCAACTTGGCACTGGTGCCACCTTGGGTCTGGGAAGCATGCTGCGTATCATGGATTTTCAGGAGCCAGCCCGCCACTGCAAGCTACAGGCACCCAAACACAAACAACAGCATTTTTCTCTGGCAAACAAAATTCAGCTGCCCCGCTTCTGGATGGCAGATTGCAGGAGCCACTTGGTACTATCAAACCAGCCCGACTTGGCACTGGTGCCAACTTGGGTCTGGGAACCATCCTGCCTATCGTGGATTCTAAGCAGCCAGCTGGCCACTCCCAGCCACAGGCCCCCAAACACAAACAACGGTGCTTTTCCCTGGAAAACAAAACTCGCCTGCTAGCTTTTTGATGGCAGAGTGCAGGAGCCACTTGGTACAATCAAACCAGCCCAACTTGGCTCTGGTGCCACTATGGGTCTGGTCACCATCCTGCCTATCGTAGCATTTCAGGAGCCAGCCGGTCACTCCTTGCCGTAGGCCCCCAGACACAAACAACGGCCCGTTTCCCTGGCAAACAAAATTAAGCTGCCCCGCTTCTGGATGGCAGATTGCAGGAGCCACTTGGTACTATCAAACCAGCCCAACTTGGCACTGGTGCCACCATGGGTCTGGTCACCATCCTGCCTATCGTAGCTTTTCAGGGGCCAGCCAGCCAGCCCCAGGCACTGGCCACCAGACAAGAATTTCGGCCCGTTTCCCAGGCAAACCAAAGTGAGCTACCCCGCTTCTGGATGGCAGATTGCAGGAGCCACTTTGCACCATCAAACCAGCCCAACTTGACACTGGTGCCACCTCTGGCCTGGGAACCATCCTGCGTATTGTGGATTCTAAGCAGCCACCCGGCCACTCCGAGCCACAGGCCCCCAAACACAAACAACGGCGCTTTTCCCCGGAAAACAAAACTCGCCTGCCAACATTTGGATGACAGATTGCAGGAGCCACTTGGTACTATCAAACCAGCCCAACTTGGCACTGGTGCCACCATGGGTCTGGTCACCATCCTGCCTAGCATAGCTTTTCAGGAGCCAGGAGGCCACTCCCAGCCATAGACCCCCAGACAGAAACCTCGGCCCGTTTCCATGGAAAACAAAAGTAAGCTGCCCCGCTTCTGGATGGAAGATTGCAGGAGCCACTTGGTACTATCAAATTAGCCCAACTTGGCACTGGTGCCACCATGGGTCTGGTAAACATCCTGCCTATCGTAGCTTTTCAGGAGCCAGCCAGTCACTCCCTGCCATAGGGCCCCAGACAAATACCTTGGCCCGTTTCCCTGGCAAACAAAAGTAAGCTGCCCCGCTTCTGGATGGCAGATTGCAGGAGCCACTTGGTACTACGAAAACAGCCCGACTTGGCACTGGTGCCACCTTGGATCTGGGAACCATGCTGCGTAACGTGGATTCTAAGACGACAGGCGGCCACTCCCAGCCACAGGGCCCCAAACACAAACAACGGTGCTTTTCCCTGGAAAACAAAACTCGTCTCCCAACTTTTTGATGGCAGATTGCAGGAGCCACTTGGTACTATCAAATCAGCCCAACTTGGCACTGCTGCTACCATGGGTCTGGTAATCATCCTGCCTACTGTAGCTTTTCAGGAGCCAGCCGGTCACTCCCAGCCATAGGCCCCCAGAAAAAAACCTCGGCCCTTTTCCCTGGCAAACAAAAGTAAGCTGCCCCGCTTCTGGATGGCAGATTGCAGGAACCACTTGGTACTATCAAACCAGCCTGACTTGGCACTGGTGCCACCTTGGGTCTGGGAACCATCCTGCGTATCGTGGATTCTAAGGAGCCAGCCGGCCACTCCCAGCCACAGGACCCCAAACACAAACAACAGCGCTTTTCTCTGGCAAACAAAACTCAGTTGCCCTGCTTTTGGATGGCAGATTGCAGGAGCGACTTGGTACTATCAAACCAGCCCAACTTGGCACTGGTGCCTCCATGGGTCTGGTAAACATCCTGCCTATCGTAGCTTTTCAGGAGCCAGCCGGTCACTCCCAGCCATAGGCCGCCAGACACAAACCTCGCCCCGTTTCCCTTGCAAACAAAAGTAAGCTGCCCCGCTTCTGGATGGTAGATTGCAGGAGCCACTTGGTACTATCAAACCAGCCCGACTTGGCACTGGTGCCACCTTGGCTCTGGGAACCATGCTGCGTAACGTAGATTCTAAGGCGTGAGGCGGCCACTCCAAGCCACAGGCCCCCAAACACAAACAAAGGCGCTTTTCTCTGGGAAACAAAACTCAGTTGCCCTGATTTTGGATGGCTGATTGCAGGAGCCACTTGGTACTATCAAACCAGCCCAACTTGGCACTGGTGCCACCATGGGTCTGGTAACCATCCTGCCTATCGTAGCTTTTCAGGAGCCAGCCGGTCACTCTCAGCCATAGGCCCCAGACACAAAGCTCTGCCCGTTTCCCTGGCAAACAAAAGTAAGCTACCCCGCTTCTGGATGGCAGATTGCAGGAGCCACTTTGAACCATCAAACCAGCCCGACTTGGCACTGGTGCCACCTCTGGTCTGGGCACCATCCTGCGTTTTGTGGATTCTAAGGAGCCACCTGGCCACTCCCAGCCACAGGCCCACAAACACAAACAACGGCGCTTTTCCCTGGAAAACAAAACTGGCCTGCCAAATTATTGATGGCAGATTGCAGGAGCCACTTGGTACTATCAAACCAGCCCAACTTGGCACTGGTGCCACCATGGGTCTGGTCACCATCCTGCCTATCGTAGCTTTTCAGGAGCCAGCCGGTCACTCCCAGCCATAGGCCCCCAGACACAAATCTCGGCCCGTTTCCATGGCAAACAAAAGTAAGCTGCCCCGCTTCTGGATGGCAGATTGCAGGAGCTATTTATTACTATCAAACCAGCCCGACTTGGCACTGGTGCCACCTCTGGTCTGGGAACCATCCTGCCTATCGTGGATTTTCAGGGGCCAGCCGGCCACTCTCAGCCATATGCCCCCAAACACAAACCACGGCCCTTTTCTCTGGCAAACAAAACTCAACTGCCCCTCTTCTGGATGGCAAATTGCAGGACGCACTTGGTACTACGAAAACAGCCCGACTTGGCACTGATGCCACCTTGGGTCAGGGAACCATCCTGCGTATCGAGCTTTTTAAGGAGCCAGCCGGCCACGCCCACCCATATACCGTTAAAAACAAACCACGGAACTTTTCTCCAGCAAACAAAAATCCGCTGCCCCGCGTCTGGATGGCAGATTGCAGGAGCCACTTTGCACCATCAAACCAGCCCGACTTGGCACTGGTGCCACCTTGGATCTGGGAACCATTCTGCCTATCGTGGATTTTCAGGGGCCAGCCGGCCACTCTCAGCCATAGCCCCCAAACACAAACCACGGACCTTTACTCTGGTAAACAAAACTCGCCTGCCAAAATTTTGATGGCAGATTGCAGGAGCCACTTGGTACTATCAAACCAGCCCGACTTGGCACTGGTGCCACCTTGGGTCTGGGAACCATGCTGCGTAACGTAGATTCTAATGCGCCAGGCGGCCACTCCCAGCCACAGGCCCACAAAGAAAAACAACGGCGCTTTTCCCTGGAAAACAAAACTCGCCTGCCAACTTTTTGATGGCAGATTGCAGGAGCCACTTGGTACAATCAAACCAGCCCAACTTGGCACTGGTGCCACTATGGGTCTGGTCACCATCCTGCCTATCGTAGCATTTCAGGAGCCAGTCGGTCACTCCCAGCCGTAGGCCCCCAGACACAAACAACGGCCCGTTTCCCTGGCAAACAAAATTAAGCTGTCCCGCTTCTGGATGGCAGATTGCAGGAGCCACTTGGTACTATCAAACCAGCCCAACTTGGCACTGGTGCCACCATGGGTCTGGTCACCATCCTGCCTATCGTAGCTTTTCAGGGGCCAGCCAGCCAGCCCCAGGCACTGGCCCCCAGACAAGAATTTCGGCCCGTTTCCCAGGCAAACCAAAGTAAGCTACCCCGCTTCTGGATGGCAGATTGCAGGAGCCACTTTGCACCATCAAACCAGCCCAACTTGACACTGGTGCCACCTCTGGCCTGGGAACCATCCTGCGTATTGTGGATTCTAAGCAGCCACCCGGCCACTCCGAGCCACAGGCCCCCAAACACAAACAACGGCGCTTTTCCCCGGAAAACAAAACTCGCCTGCCAACATTTTGATGGCAGATTGCAGGAGCCACTTGGTACTATCAAACCAGCCCAACTTGGCACTGGTGCCACCATGGGTCTGGTCACCATCCTGCCTAGCATAGCTTTTCAGGAGCCAGGAGGCCACTCCCAGCCATAGACCCCCAGACAGAAACCTCGGCCCGTTTCCATGGAAAACAAAAGTAAGTTGCCCCGCTTCTGGATGGAAGATTGCAGGAGCCACTTGGTACTATCAAACCAGCCCAACTTGGCACTGGTGCCACCATGGGTCTGGTCAGCATCCTGCCTATCGTAGCTTTTCAGGAGCCAGCCGGTCACTCCCAGCCATAGGCCCCCAGACACAAACCTCGGCCCGTTTCCCTGGCAAACAAATGTAAGCTACCGCGCTTCTGGATGGCAGATTGCAGGAGCCACTTTGCACCATCAAACCAGCCCGACTTGGCACTGGTTCCAGTTCTGGTCTGGGAACCATCCTGCTTATCGTGGATTCTAAGGAGACAGCGGGCCACTCCCAGCCACAGGCCCCCAAACACAAACAACGGCACTTTTCCCTGGAAAACAAAACTGGCCTGCCAAATATTTGATGGCAGATTGCAGGAGCCACTTGGTACTATCAAACCAGCCCAACTTGGCACTGGTGCCACCATGGGTCTGGTCACCATCCTGCCTATCGTAGCTTTTCAGGAGCCAGCCGGTCACTCCCAGCCATAGGCCCCCAGACACAAACCTCGGCCCGTTTCCCTGGCAAACAAAAGTAAGCTGCCCCACTTCTGGATGGCAGATTGCAGGAGCTATTTATTACTATCAAACCAGCCCGACTTGGCACTGGTGCCACCTCTGGTCTGGGAACCATCCTGCCTATCGTGGATTTTCAGGGGCCAGCCGGCCACTCTCAGCCATATGCCCCCAAACACAAACCACGGCCCTTTTCTCTGGCAAACAAAACTCAACTGCCCCTCTTCTGGATGGCAGATTGCAGGAGCCACTTGGTACTATCAAACCAGCCCTACTTGGCACTGGTGCCACCTTGGGTCTGGGAAGCATGCTGCGTATCATGGATTTTCAGGAGCCAGCCCGCCACTGCAAGCTACAGGCCCCCAAACACAAACAACAGCCTTTATCTCTGGCAAACAAAATTCAGCTGCCCCGCTTCTGGATGGCAGATTGCAGGAGCCACTTGGTAGTATCAAACCAGCCCGACTTGGCACTGGTGCCAACTTGGGTCTGGGAACCATCCTGCGTATCGTGGATTCTAATTAGCCAGCTGGCCACTCCCAGCCACAGGCCCCCAAACACAAACAACGGTGCTTTTCCCTGGAAAACAAAACTCGCCTGCCAACTTTTTGATGGCAGATTGCAGGAGCCACTTGGTACTATCAAACCAGCCCAACTTGGCACTGGTGCCACCATGGGTCTGGTCACCATCCTGCCTATCGTAGCTTTTCAGGAGCCAGCCGGTCACTCCCAGCCATGGGCCCCCAGCCACAAACCTCGGCCCGTTTCCCTGGCAAACAAAAGTAAGCTGCCCCGCTTCTGGATGGCAGATTGCAGGAGCTATTTATTACTATCAAACCAGCCCGACTTGGCACTGGTGCCACCTCTGGTCTGGGAACCATCCTGCCTATCGTGGATTTTCAGGGGCCAGCCGGCCACTCTCAGCCATATGCCCCCAAACACAAACCACGGCCCTTTTCTCTGGCAAACAAAACTCAGCTGCCCCGCTTCTGGATGGCAGATTGCAGGACGCACTTGGTACTATCAAACCAGCCCGACTTGGCACTGGTGCCACCTTGGGTCTGGGAACCATCCTGCGTATTGTGGATTGTCAGGAGCCAGCCGACCACTCTCGGCCACAGACCCCAATCAAAAACAACGGCCCGATTCACAGGCAAAAAAATCTCAGCTGCCCCACTTGTGGATGGGGGATTGCAGGAAGCGCTTGACACTGTCAAACCAGCCCAACTTGGCACTGGTGCCACCTTGGGCCTGGGAACGATGCTGCGTATCATGGAATTTAAGGAGCCAGTCGGCCACTCCCAGCCACAGGACCCAAACACATACCACAGCCCTTTTCTTTGGCAAACAAAACTCAGCTGCCCTGCTTTTGGATGGCAGATTGCAGGAGCCACTTGGTACTATCAAACCAGCCCAACTTGGCACTGGTGCCACCATGGGTCTGGTCACCATCCTGCCTATCGTACCTTTTCAGGAGCCAGCTGGTCAGTCCCAGCCGTAGGCCCCAGACACAAAGCTCTGCCCGTTTCCCTGGCAAACAAAAGTAAGCTACCCCGCTTCTGGATGGCAGATTGCAGGAGACACTTTGCACCATCAAACCAGCCCGACTTGGCACTGGTGCCACCTCTGGTCTGGAAACCATCCTGCGTATCGTGGATTCTTAGGAGCCAGCTGGCCACTCCCAGCCACAGGCCCCCAAACACAAACAACGGCGCTTTTCCCTGGAAAACAAAACTCGCCTGCCAACTTTTTGATGGCAGATTGCAGGAGCCACTTGGTACTATCAAACCAGCCCAACTTGGCACTGGTGCCACCATGGGTCTGGTCACCATCCTGCCTATCGTAGCTTTTCAGGAGCCAGCCGGTCACTCCCAGCCATAGGCCCCCAGACACAAACCTCGGCCCGTTTCCCTGGCAAACAAAAGTAAGCTGCCCCGCTTCTGGATGGCAGATTGCAGGAGTTATTTTGTACTATCAAACCAGCCAGACGTGGCACTGGTGCCACCTTGGATCTGGGAACCATCTTGCCTATCGTGGATTTTAAGGAGCCAGCCGGCCTCTCTCAGCCATATGCCCCCAAACACAAACCACGGCCCTTTTCTCTGGCAAACAAAACTCAACTGCCCCTCTTCTGGATGGCAGATTGCAGGAGCCACTTGGTACTATCAAACCAGCCCTACTTGGCACTGGTGCCACCTTGGGTCTGGGAAGCATGCTGCGTATCATGGATTTTCAGGAGCCAGCCCGCCACTGCAAGCTACAGGCCCCCAAACACAAACAACAGCCTTTTTCTCTGGCAAACAAAACTCAACTGCCCCTCTTCTGGATGGCAAATTGCAGGACGCACTTGGTACTACGAAAACAGCCCGACTTGGCGCTGATGCCACCTTGGGTCAGGGAACCATCCTGCGTATCGAGCTTTTTAAGGAGCCAGCCGGCGACGCCCAGCCATATACCGCCAAAAACAAACCACGGAACTTTTCTCCAGAAAACAAAAATCCGCTGCCCCGCGTCTGGATGGCAGATTGCAGGAGCCACTTTGCACCATGAAACGAGCCCAACTTGGCGCTGGTGCCACCTTGGGTCTGGGAACCATCCTGCGTATCGTGGATTCTAATTAGCCAGCCGGCCACTCCCAGCCACAGGCCCCCAAACACAAACAACGGCGCTTTTCCCTGGAAAACAAATCTGGCCTGCAAACATTTTGATGGCAGATTGCAGGAGCCACTTGGTACTATCAAACCAGCCCGACTTGGCACTGGTGCCACCTTGGCTCTGGGAACCATGCAGCGTAACGTAGATTCTAAGGCGCCAGGCGGCCACTCCCAGCCACAGGCCCCCAAACACAAACAACGGCGCTTTTCCCTGGAAAACAAAACTCGCCTGCCAACTTTTTGATGGCAGATTGCAGGAGCCACTTGGTACTATCAAACCAGCCCAACTTGGCTCTGGTGCCACCATGGGTCTGGTCACCATCCTGCCTATCGTAGCTTTTCAGGAGCCAGCCGGTCACTCCCAGCCATAGGCCCCCAGACAAAAACCTCGGCCCGTTTCCCTGGCAAACAAATATAAGCTGCCCCGCTTCTGGATGGCAGATTGCAGGAGTTATTTAGTACTATCAAACCAGCCAGACGTGGCACTGGTGCCACCTTGGATCTGGGAACCATCTTGCCTATCGTGGATTTTAAGGAGCCAGCCGGCCTCTCTCAGCCATATGCCCCCAAACACAAACCACGGCCCTTTCCTCTGGCAAACAAAACTCAACTGCCCCTCTTCTGGATGGCAGATTGCAGGAGCCACTTGGTACTATCAAACCAGCCCGACTTGGCACTGGTGCCACCTTGGGTCTTGGAAGCATGCTGCGTATCATGGATTTTCAGGAGCCAGCCGGCCACTGCAGCCTACAGGCCCCCAAACACAAACAACAGCCTTTTTCTCTGGCAAACAAAATTCAGCTGCCCCGCTTCTGGATGGCAGATTGCAGGAGCCACTTGGTAGTATCAAACCAGCCCGACTTGGCACTGGTGCCAACTTGGGTCTGGGAACCATCCTGCGTATCGTGGATTCTAAGTAGCCAGCTGGCCACTCCCAGCCACAGGTCCCCAAACACAAACAACGGTGCTTTTCCCTGGAAAACAAAACTGGCCTGCCAACTTTTTGATGGCAGATTGCAGGAGCCACTTGGTACTATCAAACCAGCCCAACTTGGCACTGGTGCCACCATGGCTCTGGTCACCATCCTGCCTATCGTAGCTTTTCAGGAGCCAGCCGGTCACTCCCAGCCATAGGCCCCCAGCCACAAACCTCGGCCCGTTTCCCTGGCAAACAAAAGTAAGCTACCCCGCTTCTGGATGGCAGATTGCAGGAGCAAATTGTCATCATCAAACCAGCCCGACTTGGCACTGGTGCCACCTGTGGTCTGGGAACCATCCTGCGTATCGTGGGTTCTAAGGAGCCAGCCGGCCACTCCCAGCCACAGGCCCCCAATCACAAACAACGACGCTTTTCCCTGGAAAACAAAACTCGCCTGCTAGCTTTTTTATGGCAGAGTGCAGGAGCCACTTGGTACAATCAAACCAGCCCAACTTGGCACTGGTGCCACTATGGGTCTGGTCACCATCCTGCCTATCGTAGCATTTCAGGAGCCAGCCGGTCACTCCCAGCCATAGGCCCCCAGACAAAAACCTCGGCCCGTTTCCCTGGCAAACAAAAGTAAGCTGCCCTGCTTCTGGATGGCAGATTGCAGGAGTTATTTAGTACTATCAAACCAGCCAGACGTGGCACTGGTGCCACCTTGGATCTGGGAACCATCTTGCCTATCGTGGATTTTAAGGAGCCAGCCGGCCTCTCTCAGCCATATGCCCCCAAACACAAACCACGGCCCTTTTCTCTGGCAAACAAAACTCAACTGCCCCTCTTCTGGATGGCAGATTGCAGGAGCCACTTGGTACTATCAAACCAGCCCGACTTGGCACTGGTGCCACCTTGGGTCTGGGAAGCATGCTGCGTATCATGGATTTTCAGGAGCCAGCCCGCCACTGCAAGCTACAGGCACCCAAACACAAACAACAGCCTTTTTCTCTGGCAAACAAAATTCAGCTGCCCCGCTTCTGGATGGCAGATTGCAGGAGCCACTTGGTACTATCAAACCAGCCCAACTTGGCACTGGTGCCTCCATGTGTCTGGTCACCATCCTGCGTATCGTAGCTTTTCAGGAGCCAGCCGGTCAGTCCCAGCCATAGGCCCCCAGACACAAAGCTCTGCCCGTTTCCCTGGCAAACAAAAGTAAGCTACCCCGCTTCTGGATGGCAGATTGCAGGAGCCACTTGGTACTATCAAACCAGCCCGACTTGGCACTGGGGCCACCTCTGGTCTGGAAACCATCCTGCGTATCGTGGATTCTTAGGAGCCAGCTGGCCACTCCCAGCCACAGGCCCCCAAACAAAAACAACGGTGCTTTTCCCTGGAAAACAAAACTGGCCTGCCAACTTTTTGATGGCAGATTGCAGGAGCCACTTGGTACTATCAAACCAGCCCAACTTGGCACTGGTGCCACCTTGGCTCTGGGAACCATGCTGCGTAACGTAGATTCTAAGGCACGAGGCGGCCACTCCCAGCCACAGGCCCCCAAACACAAATAACGGCGCTTTTTCTCTGGCAAACAAAATTCACCTGCCCCGCTTCTGGATGGCAGATTGCAGGAGCCACTTGGTACTATCAAACCAGCCCGACTTGGCACTGCTGCCGCCTTGGGTCTGGGAACCATGCTGCGTAACGTAGATTCTAATGCGCCAGGCGGCCACTCCCAGCCACAGGCCCCCAAACACAAACAACGGTGCTTTTCCCTGGAAAACAAAACTGGCCTGCCAACTTTTTGATGGCAGATTGCAGGAGCCACTTGGTACTATCAAACCAGCCCAACTTGGCACTGGTGCCACCATGGGTCTGGTCACCATCCTGCCTATCGTAGCTTTTCAGGAGCCAGCCGGTCACTCCCAGCCATAGGCCCCCAGCCACAAACCTCGGCCCGTTTCCCTGGCACACAAAAGTAAGCTACCCCGCTTCTGGATGGCAGATTGCAGGAGCAACTTGGCATCATCAAACCAGCCCGACTTGGCACTGGTGCCACCTCTGGTCTGGGAACCATCCTGCGTATCGTGGGTTCTAAGGAGCCAGCCGGCCACTCCCAGCCACAGACCCCAATCACAAACAACGGCGCTTTTCCCTGGAAAACAAAACTCGCCTGCTAGCTTTTTGATGGCAGTGTGCAGGAGCTGCTTGGTACAATCAAACCAGCCCAACTTGGCACTGGTGCCACTATGGGTCTGGTCACCATCCTGCCTATCGTAGCATTTCAGGAGCCAGCCGGTCACTCCCAGCCGTAGGCCTCCAGACACAAACCTCGGCCCGTTTCCCTGGCAAACAAAATTAAGCTGCCCCGCTTCTGGATGGCAGATTGCAGGAGCCACTTGGTACTATCAAACCAGCCCAACTTGGCACTGGTGCCACCATGGGTCTGGTCACCATCCTGCCCATCGTAGCTTTTCAGGGGCCAGCCAGCCAGCCCCAGGCACTGGCCCCCAGACAAGAATTTCGGCCCATTTCCCTGGCAAACAAAAGTAAGCTACCCCGCTTCTGGATGGCAGATTGCAGGAGCCACTTGGTACTATCAAACCAGCCCGACTTGGCACTGGTGCCACCTTGGGTCTGGGAAGCATGCTGCGTATCATGGATTTTCAGGAGCCAGCCCGCCACTGCAAGCTACAGGCCCCCAAACACAAACAACAGCCTTTTTCTCTGGCAAACAAAACTCAACTGCCCCTCTCTTGGATGGCAAATTGCAGGACGCACTTGGTACTACGAAAACAGCCCGACTTGGCGCTGATGCCACCTTGGGTCAGGGAACCATCCTGCGTATCGAGCTTTTTAAGGAGCCAGCCGGCGACGCCCAGCCATATACCGCCAAAAACAAACCACGGAACTTTTCTCCAGCAAACAAAAATCCGCTGCCCCGCGTCTGGATGGCAGATTGCAGGAGCCACTTTGCACCATGAAACCAGCCCAACTTGGCGCTGGTGCCACCTTGGGTCTGGGAACCATCCTGCGTATCGTGGATTCTAATTAGCCAGCCGGCCACTCTCAGCCACAGGCCCCCAAACACAAACAACGGCGCTTTTCCCTGGAAAACAAATCTGGCCTGCAAACATTTTGATGGCAGATTGCAGGAGCCACTTGGTACTATCAAACCAGCCCGACTTGGCACTGGTGCCACCTTGGCTCTGGGAACCATCCTGCGTAACGTAGATTCTAAGGCCCGAGGCGGCCACTCCCAGCCACAGGCCCCCAAACACAAACAACGGCGCTTTTCCCTGGAAAACAAAACTCGCCTGCCAAATTTTTGATGGCAGATTGCAGGAGCCACTTGGTACTATCAAACCAGCCCAACTTGGCTCTGGTGCCACCATGGGTCTGGTCACCATCCTGCCTATCGTAGCTTTTCAGGAGCCAGCCGGTCACTCCCAGCCATAGGCCCCCAGACAAAAACCTCGGCCCGTTTCCCTGGCAAACAAATATAAGCTGTCCCGCTTCTGGATGGCAGATTGCAGGAGTTATTTAGTACTATCAAACCAGCCAGACGTGGCACTGGTGCCACCTTGGATCTGGGAACCATCTTGCCTATCGTGGATTTTAAGGAGCCAGCCGGCCTCTCTCAGCCATATGCCCCCAAACACAAACCACGGCCCTTTCCTCTGGCAAACAAAACTCAACTGCCCCTCTTCTGGATGGCAGATTGCAGGAGCCACTTGGTACTATCAAACCAGCCCGACTTGGCACTGGTGCCACCTTGGGTCTTGGAAGCATGCTGCGTATCATGGATTTTCAGGAGCCAGCCCGCCACTGCAAGCTACAGGCCCCCAAACACAAACAACAGCCTTTTTCTCTGGCAAACAAAATTCAGCTGCCCCGCATCTGGATGGCAGATTGCAGGAGCCACTTGGTAGTATCAAACCAGCCCGACTTGGCACTGGTGCCACCATGGGTCTGGTCACCATCCTGCCTATCGTAGCTTTTCAGGAGCCAGCCGGTCACTCCCAGCCATAGGCCCCCAGCCACAAACCTCTGCCCGTTTCCCTGGCACACAAAAGTAAGCTACCCCGCTTCTGGATGGCAGATTGCAGGAGCAAATTGGCATCATCAAACCAGCCCGACTTGGCACTGGTGCCACCTCTGGTCTGGGAACCATCCTGCGTATCGTGGGTTCTAAGGAGCCAGCCGGCCACTCCCAGCCACAGGCCCCCAATCACAAACAACGGCGCTTTTCCCTGGAAAACAAAACTCGCCTGCTAGCTTTTTTATGGCAGAGTGCAGGAGCCACTTGGTACAATCAAACCAGCCCAACTTGGCACTGGTGCCACTATGGGTCTGGTCACCATCCTGCCTATCGTAGCATTTCAGGAGCCAGTCGGTCACTCCCAGCCGTAGGCCCCCAGACACAAAGCTCTGCCGGTTTCCCTGGCAAACAAAAGTAAGCTACCCCGCTTCTGTATGGCAGATTGCAGGAGCCACTTTGCACCATCAAACCAGCCCAACTTGGCACTGGTGCCACCTTGGGTCTGGGAACCATCCTGCGTATCGTGGATTCTAAGGAGCCAGCCGGCCACTCCCAGGCACAGGCCCCCAAACAAAAACAACGGCGCTTTTCCCTGGAAAACAAAACTCGCCTGTCATCTTTTTGATGGCAGATTGCAGGAGCCACTTGGTACTATCAAACCAGCCCAACTTGGCACTGGTGCCACCATGGCTCTGGTCACCATCCTGCCTATCGTAGCTTTTCAGGAGCCAGCCGGTCACTCCCAGCCATAGGCCCCCAGACAAAAACCTCGGCCCGTTTCCCTGGCAAACAAAAGTAAGCTGCCCTGCTTCTGGATGGCAGATTGCAGGAGTTATTTAGTACTATCAAACCAGCCAGACGTGTCACTGGTGCCACCTTGGATCTGGGAACCATCTTGCCTATCGTGGATTTTAAGGAGCCAGCCGGCCTCTCTCAGCCATATACCCCCAAACACAAACCACGGCCCTTTTCTCTGGCAAACAAAACTCAACTGCCCCTCTTCTGGATGGCAGATTGCAGGAGCCACTTGGTACTATCAAACCAGCCCTACTTGGCACTGGTGCCACCTTGGGTCTGGGAAGCATGCTGCGTATCATGGATTTTCAGGAGCCAGCCCGCCACTGCAAGCTACAGGCACCCAAACACAAACAACAGCCTTTTTCTCTGGCAAACAAAATTCAGCTGCCCCGCTTCTGGATGGCAGATTGCAGGAGCCACTTGGTACTATCAAACCAGCCCGACTTGGCACTGGTGCCAACTTGGGTCTGGGAACCATCCTGCCTATCGTGGATTCTAAGCAGCCAGCTGGCCACTCCCAGCCACAGGCCCCCAAACACAAACAACGGCGCTTTTCCCCGGAAAACAAAACTCGCCTGCCAACATTTGGATGACAGATTGCAGGAGCCACTTGGTACTATCAAACCAGCCCAACTTGGCACTGGTGCCACCATGGGTCTGGTCACCATCCTGCCTAGCATAGCTTTTCAGGAGCCAGGAGGCCACTCCCAGCCATAGACCCCCAGACAGAAACCTCGGCCCGTTTCCATGGAAAACAAAAGTAAGCTGCCCCGCTTCTGGATGGAAGATTGCAGGAGCCACTTGGTACTATCAAATTAGCCCAACTTGGCACTGGTGCCACCATGGGTCTGGTAAACATCCTGCCTATCGCAGCTTTTCAGGAGCCAGCCAGTCACTCCCTGCCATAGGGCCCCAGACAAATACCTCGGCCCGTTTCCCTGGCAAACAAAAGTAAGCTGCCCCGCTTCTGGATGGCAGATTGCAGGAGCCACTTGGTACTACGAAAACAGCCCGACTTGGCACTGGTGCCACCTTGGATCTGGGAACCATGCTGCGTAACGTGGATTCTAAGACGACAGGCGGCCACTCCCAGCCACAGGGCCCCAAACACAAACAACGGTGCTTTTCCCTGGAAAACAAAACTCGTCTCCCAACTTTTTGATGGCAGATTGCAGGAGCCACTTGGTACTATCAAATCAGCCCAACTTGGCACTGCTGCTACCATGGGTCTGGTAATCATCCTGCCTACTGTAGCTTTTCAGGAGCCAGCCGGTCACTCCCAGCCATAGGCCCCCAGAAAAAAACCTCGGCCCGTTTCCCTGGCAAACAAAAGTAAGCTGCCCCGCTTCTGGATGGCAGATTGCAGGAACCACTTGGTACTATCAAACCAGCCTGACTTGGCACTGGTGCCACCTTGGGTCTGGGAACCATCCTGCGTATCGTGGATTCTAAGGAGCCAGCCGGCCACTCCCAGCCACAGGACCCCAAACACAAACAACAGCGCTTTTCTCTGGCAAACAAAACTCAGTTGCCCTGCTTTTGGATGGCAGATTGCAGGAGCCACTTGGTACTATCAAACCAGCCCAACTTGGCACTGGTGCCTCCATGGGTCTGGTAAACATCCTGCCTATCGTAGCTTTTCAGGAGCCAGCCGGTCACTCCCAGCCATAGGCCCCCAGACACAAACCTCGCCCCGTTTCCCTTGCAAACAAAAGTAAGCTGCCCCGCTTCTGGATGGTAGATTGCAGGAGCCACTTGGTACTATCAAACCAGCCCGACTTGGCACTGGTGCCACCTTGGCTCTGGGAACCATGCTGCGTAACGTAGATTCTAAGGCGTGAGGCGGCCACTCCAAGCCACAGGCCCCCAAACACAAACAAAGGCGCTTTTCTCTGGGAAACAAAACTCAGTTGCCCTGATTTTGGATGGCTGATTGCAGGAGCCACTTGGTACTATCAAACCAGCCCAACTTGGCACTGGTGCCTCCATGGGTCTGGTAACCATCCTGCCTATCGTAGCTTTTCAGGAGCCAGCCGGTCACTCTCAGCCATAGGCCCCAGACACAAAGCTCTGCCCGTTTCCCTGGCAAACAAAAGTAAGCTACCCCGCTTCTGGATGGCAGATTGCAGGAGCCACTTTGAACCATCAAACCAGCCCGACTTGGCACTGGTGCCACCTCTGGTCTGGGCACCATCCTGCGTTTTGTGGATTCTAAGGAGCCACCTGGCCACTCCCAGCCACAGGCCCACAAACACAAACAACGGCGCTTTTCCCTGGAAAACAAAACTGGCCTGCCAAATTATTGATGGCAGATTGCAGGAGCCACTTGGTACTATCAAACCAGCCCAACTTGGCACTGGTGCCACCATGGGTCTGGTCACCATCCTGCCTATCGTAGCTTTTCAGGAGCCAGCCGGTCACTCCCAGCCATAGGCCCCCAGACACAAATCTCGGCCCGTTTCCATGGCAAACAAAAGTAAGCTGCCCCGCTTCTGGATGGCAGATTGCAGGAGCTATTTATTACTATCAAACCAGCCCGACTTGGCACTGGTGCCACCTCTGGTCTGGGAACCATCCTGCCTATCGTGGATTTTCAGGGGCCAGCCGGCCACTCTCAGCCATATGCCCCCAAACACAAACCACGGCCCTTTTCTCTGGCAAACAAAACTCAACTGCCCCTCTTCTGGATGGCAAATTGCAGGACGCACTTGGTACTACGAAAACAGCCCGACTTGGCACTGATGCCACCTTGGGTCAGGGAACCATCCTGCGTATCGAGATTTTTAAGGAGCCAGCCGGCCACGCCCACCCATATACCGTTAAAAACAAACCACGGAACTTTTCTCCAGCAAACAAAAATCCGCTGCCCCGCGTCTGGATGGCAGATTGCAGGAGCCACTTTGCACCATCAAACCAGCCCGACTTGGCACTGGTGCCACCTTGGATCTGGGAACCATTCTGCCTATCGTGGATTTTCAGGGGCCAGCCGGCCACTCTCAGCCATAGCCCCCAAACACAAACCACGGACCTTTACTCTGGTAAACAAAACTCGCCTGCCAAAATTTTGATGGCAGATTGCAGGAGCCACTTGGTACTATCAAACCAGCCCGACTTGGCACTGGTGCCACCTTGGGTCTGGGAACCATGCTGCGTAACGTAGATTCTAATGCGCCAGGCGGCCACTCCCAGCCACAGGCCCACAAAGAAAAACAACGGCGCTTTTCCCTGGAAAACAAAACTCGCCTGCCAACTTTTTGATGGCAGATTGCAGGAGCCACTTGGTACAATCAAACCAGCCCAACTTGGCACTGGTGCCACTATGGGTCTGGTCACCATCCTGCCTATCGTAGCATTTCAGGAGCCAGTCGGTCACTCCCAGCCGTAGGCCCCCAGACACAAACAACGGCGCTTTTCCCCGGAAAACAAAACTCGCCTGCCAACATTTTGATGGCAGATTGCAGGAGCCACTTGGTACTATCAAACCAGCCCAACTTGGCACTGGTGCCACCATGGGTCTGGTCACCATCCTGCCTAGCATAGCTTTTCAGGAGCCAGGAGGCCACTCCCAGCCATAGACCCCCAGACAGAAACCTCGGCCCGTTTCCATGGAAAACAAAAGTAAGTTGCCCCGCTTCTGGATGGAAGATTGCAGGAGCCACTTGGTACTATCAAACCAGCCCAACTTGGCACTGGTGCCACCATGGGTCTGGTCACCATCCTGCCTATCGTAGCTTTTCAGGAGCCAGCCGGTCACTCCCAGCCATAGGCCCCCAGACACAAACCTCGGCCCGTTTCCCTGGCAAACAAATGTAAGCTACCGCGCTTCTGGATGGCAGATTGCAGGAGCCACTTTGCACCATCAAACCAGCCCGACTTGGCACTGGTTCCAGTTCTGGTCTGGGAACCATCCTGCTTATCGTGGATTCTAAGGAGACAGCGGGCCACTCCCAGCCACAGGCCCCCAAACACAAACAACGGCACTTTTCCCTGGAAAACAAAACTGGCCTGCCAAATATTTGATGGCAGATTGCAGGAGCCACTTGGTACTATCAAACCAGCCCAACTTGGCACTGGTGCCACCATGGGTCTGGTCACCATCCTGCCTATCGTAGCTTTTCAGGAGCCAGCCGGTCACTCCCAGCCATAGGCCCCCAGACACAAAGCTCTGCCCGTTTCCCTGGCAAACAAAAGTAAGCTTCCCCGCTTCTGGATGGCAGATTGCAGGAACCACTTGGTAGTATCAAACCAGCCCGACTTGGCACTGGTGCCACCTCTGGTCTGGGAACCCTCCTGGTAAACAAATGTAAGCTGCCCCGCTTCTGGATGGCAGATTGCAGGCGCTATTTATTACTATCAAACCAGCCCGACTTGGCACTGGTGCCACCTTGGGTCAGGGAACCATCCTGCGTATCGAGCTTTTTAAGGAGCCAGCCGGCCACGCCCAGCCATATACCGCCAAAAACAAACCACGGAACTTTTCTCCAGCAAACAAAAATCCGCTGCCCCGCGTCTGGATGGCAGATTGCAGGAGCCACTTGGTACCATCAAACCAGCCCGACTTGGCACTGGTGCCACCTTGGATGTGGGAACCATTCTGCCTATCGTGGATTTACAGGGGCCAGCCGGCCACTCTCAGCCATAGGCCCCCAAACACAAACCACGGCACTTTACTCTGGTAAACAAAACTCAACTGCCCCTCTTCGGGGTGGCAAATTGCAGGACGCACTTGGTACTAAAAAACCAGCCCGACTTGGCACTGGTGCCACCTTGGGTCTGGTCACCATCCTGCGTATCGTGCATTTTAAGGAGCCAGCTGGCCACTCCCAGCCATATGACACCAAACACAAACCACGGCCCTTTCCTCTGGGAAACAAAACTCAGCAGCCCAGCGTCTGGATGGCACATTGCAGGAGCCACTTCGTACTATCAAACCAGCCCGACTTGGCACTGGTGCCACCTTGCTCTGGGAACCATCCTGCGTATCGTGGATTCTAAGGAGCCAGCCGGCCACTCCCAGCCGAAGGCCCCCAAACACAAACAACGGCGCTTTTCCCTGGAAAACAAAACTCGACTGCCAAAATTTTGATGGCAGATTGCAGGAGCCACTTGGTACTATCAAACCAGCCCGACTTGGCACTGCTGCCGCCTTGGGTCTGGGAACCATGCTGCGTAACGTAAATTCTAAGGCGCCAGGCGGCCACTCCCAGCCACAGGCCCCCAAACACAAACAACGGCGCTTTTCCCTGGAAAACAAAACTCGCCTGCCAACTTTTTGATGGCAGATTGCCTGTGGCTGGGAGTGGCCAGCTGGCTCCTTAGAATCCACGATACGCAGGATGGTTCCCAGACCTGAGGTGGCACCAGTGCCACGTCGGGATAGTTTGATGGTTCAAAGTGGCTCCTGCAATCTGCCATCCAGAAGCGGGGTAGCTTACTTTTGTTTGCCAGGGAAACGGGCAGAGCTTTGTGTCTGGGGCCCTATGGCAGGGAGTGACTGGCTGGCTCCTGAAAAGCTACGATAGGCAGGATGTTTACCAGACCCATGGTGGCACCAGTGCCAAGTTGGGCTAATTTGATAGTACCAAGTGGCTCCTGCAATGTGCCATCCAGAAGCGGGGCAGCTTACATTTGTTTTCCATGGAAACGGCCCGAGGTTTCTGTCTGGGGGTCTATGGCTGGGAGTGACCTCCTGGCTCCTGAAAAGCTATGCTAGGCAGGATGGTGACCAGACCCATAGTGCACCAGTGCCAAGTTGGGCTGGTTTGATAGTACCAAGTGGCTCCTGCAATCTGCCATCAAAATGTTGGCAGGCGAGTTTTGTTTTCCGGGGAAAAGCGCCGTTGTTTGTGTTTGGGGGCCTGTGGCTCGGAGTGGCCGGGTGGCTGCTTAGAATCCACGATACGCAGGATGGTTCCCAGACCAGTGGTGTCACCAGTGCCAAGTTGGGCTGGTTTGATATTACCAAGTGGCTCCTGCAATATGCCATCCAGAAGCGGGGTAGCTTACTTTTGTTTGCCAGGGAAATGGGCCGAAATTCTTGTCTGGGGGCCAGTGCCTGGGGCTGGCTGGCTGGCCCCTGAAAAGCTACCATAGGCAGGATGGTGACCAGACCCATGGTGGCACCAGTGCCAAGTCGGGCTGGTTTGATAGTACCAAGTGGCTCCTGCAATCTGCCATCCAGAAGCGGGGCAGCTTAATTTTGTTTGCCAGGGAAACGGGCCGAGGTTTGTGTCTGGAGGCCTACGGCTGGGAGTGACCAGCTGGCTCCTGAAATGCTACGATAGGCAGGATGGTGACCAGACCCATAGTGGCACCAGTGCCAAGTTGGGCTGGTTTGATTGTACCAAGTGGCTCCTGCACTCTGCCATCAAAAAGCTAGCAGGCGAGTTTTGTTTTCCCGGGAAAAGCGCCGTTGTTTGTGATTGGGGGCCTGTGGCTGGGAGTGGCCGGCTGGCTCCTTAGAACCCACGATACGCAGGATGGTTCCCAGACCAGAGGTGGCACCAGTGCCAAGTCGGGCTGGTTTGATGATGCCAAGTTGCTCCTGCAATCTGCCATCCAGAAGCGGGGTAGCTTACTTTTGTGTGCCAGGGAAACGGGCCGAGGTTTGTGGCTGGGGGCCCATGGCTGGGAGTGACTGGCTGGCTCCTGAAAAGCTACGATAGGCAGGATGGTGACCAGACCCATGGTGGCACCAGTGCCAAGTTGGGCTGGTTTGATAGTACCAAGTGGCTCCTGCAATCTGCCATCAAAAAGTTGGCAGGTCAGTTTTGTTTTCCAGGGAAAAGCACCGTTGTTTGTGTTTGGGGGCCTGTGGCTGGGAGTGGCCAGCTGGCTAATTAGAATCCACGATACGCAGGATGGTTCCCAGACCCAAGTTGGCACCAGTGCCAAGTCGGGCTGGTTTGATACTACCAAGTGGCTCCTGCAATCTGCCATCCAGAAGCGGGGCAGCTGAATTTTGTTTGCCAGAGAAAAAGGCTGTTGTTTGTGTTTGGGGGCCTGTAGCTTGCAGTGGCGGGCTGGCTCCTGAAAATCCATGATACGCAGCATGCGTCCCAGACCCACGGTGGCACCAGTGCCAAGTAGGGCTGGTTTGATAGTACCAAGTGGCTCCTGCAATCTGCCATCCAGAAGAGGGGCAGTTGAGTTTTGTTTGCCAGAGAAAAGGGCCGTGGTTTGTGTTTGGGGGCATATGGCTGAGAGAGGCCGGCTGGCTCCTTAAAATCCACGATAGGCAAGATGGTTCCCAGATCCAAGGTGGCACCAGTGCCACGTCTGGCTGGTTTGATAGTACTAAATAACTCCTGCAATCTGCCATCCAGAAGCGGGGCAGCTTACTTTTGTTTGCCAGGGAAAAGGGCCGAGGTTTTTGTCTGGGGGCCTATGGCTGGGAGTGACCGGCTGGCTCCTGAAAAGCTACGATAGGCAGGATGGTTACCAGACCCATGGTGGCACCAGTGCCAAGTTGGGCTGGTTTGATAGTACCAAGTGGCTCCTGCAATCTGCCATCAAAAAGTTGGCAGGCGAGTTTTGTTTTCCAGGGAAAAGCACCGTTGTTTGTGTTTGGGGGCCTGTGGCTGGGAGTGGCCGCCTCGGGCCTTAGAATCTACGTTATGCAGCATGGTTCCCAGAGCCAAGGTGGCACCAGTGCCAAGTCGGGCTGGTTTGATAGTACCAAGTGGCTCCTGCAATCTGCCATCAAAAAGTTGGCAGGCCAGTTTTGTTTTCCAGGGAAAAGCGCCGTTGTTTGTGTTTGGGGGCCTGTGGCTGGGAGTGGCCAGCTGGCTCCTAAGAATCCACGATACGCAGGATGGTTTCCAGACCAGAGGTGGCACCAGTGCCAAGTCGGGCTGGTTTGATAGTAATAAATAGCACCTGCAATCTGCCATCCAGAAGCGGGGCAGCTTACTTTTGTTTGCCAGTGAAACGGGCCGAGCTTTGTGTCTGGGGGCCTATGGCTGGGAGTGACCGGCTGGCTCCTGAAAAGCTACGATAGGCAGGATGGTGACCAGACCCATGGTGGCACCAGTACCAAGTTGGGCTGGTTTGATAGTACCAAGTGGCTCCTGCAATCTGCCATCATAAGGTTGGCAGGCCAGTTTTGTTTTCCAGGGAAAAGCGCCGTTGTTTGTGTTTGGGGGCCTGTGGCTGGGAGTGGCCAGCTGGCTCCTTAGAATCCACGATACGCAGGATGGTTCCCAGACCAGAGGTGGCACCAGTGCCAAGTCGGGCTGGTTTGATGGTTCAAAGTGGCTCCTGCAATCAGCCATCCAGAAGCGGGGTAGCTTACTTTTGTTTGCCAGGGAAACGGGCCGAGCTTTGTGTCTGGGGGCCTATGGCTGGGAGTGACCGGCTGGCTCCTGAAAAGATACGATAGGCAGGATGGTTCCCAGACCCATGGTGGCACCAGTGCCAAGTCGGCTGGTTTGATAGTACCAAGTGGCTCCTGCAATCTGCCATCCAGAAGAGGGGTAGCTTAATTTTGTTTTCCAGGGAAAAGCGCCGTTGTTTGTGATTCGGGTCCTGTGGCTGGGAGTGGCCGGCTGGCTCCTTAGAACCCACGATACGCAGGATGGTTCCCAGACCAGAGGTGGCACCAGTGCCAAGTCGGGCTGGTTTGATGATGCCAAGTTGCTCCTGCAATCTGCCATCCAGAAGCGGGGTAGCTTACTTTTGTGTGCCAGGGAAACGGGCCGAGGTTTGTGGCTGGGGGCCCATGGCTGGGAGTGACCGGCTGGCTCCTGAAAAGCTACTATAGGCAGGATGGTGACCAGACCCATGGTGGCACCAGTGCCAGGTTGGGCTGGTTTGATAGTACCAAGTGGCTCCTGCAATCTGCCATCAAAAAGTTGGCAGGCCAGTTTTGTTTTCCAGGGAAAAGCACCGTTGTTTGTGTTTGGGGGCCTGTGGCTGGGAGTGGCCAGCTGGCTAATTAGAATCCACGATACGCAGGATGGTTCCCAGACCCAAGTTGGCACCAGTGCCAAGTCGGGCTGGTTTGATACTACCAAGTGGCTCCTGCAATCTGCCATCCAGAAGCGGGGCAGCTGAATTTTGTTTGCCAGAGAAAAAGGCTGTTGTTTGTGTTTGGGGGCCTGTAGCTTGCAGTGGCGGGCTGGCTCCTGAAAATCCATGATACGCAGCATGGTTCCCAGACCAGAGGTGGCACCAGTGCCAAGTCGGGCTGGTTTGATACTACCAAGTGGCTCCTGCAATCTGCCATCCAGAAGCGGGGCAGCTGAATTTTGTTTGCCAGAGAAAAAGGCTGTTGTTTTTGTTTGGGGGCCTGTGCCTGGGAGTGGCCGGCTGGCTCCTTAGAATCCACGATACGCAGGATGGTTCCCAGACCCAAGGTGGCACCAGTGCCAAGTTGGGCTGGTTTGATGGTGCAAAGTGGCTCCTGCAATCTGCCATCCAGAAGCGGGGTATATTACTTTTGTTTGCCAGGGAAACAGGCAGAATTTTGTGTCTGGGGGCCTATGGCTGGGAGTGGCCAGCTGGCTCCTTAAAATGCACCATACGCCGGATGGTGACCAGACACAAGGTGGCACCAGTGCCAAGTCCGGCAGCTTTTGTAGTACCAAGTGCGTCCTGGAATTTGCCATCCAGAAGAGGGGCAGTTGAGTTTTGTTTACCAGAGTAAAGTGCCGTGGTTTGTTTTTGGGGGCCTATGGCTGAGAGTGGCCGGCTGGCCCCTGAAAATCCACGATAGGCAGAATGGTTCCCAGATCCAAGGTGGCACCAGTGCCAAGTCGGGCTGGTTTGATGGTGCAAAGTGGCTCCTGCAATCTGCCATCCAGACGCGGGGCAGCGGATTTTTGTTTGCTGGAGAAAAGTTCCGTGGTTTGTTTTTGGCGGTATATGGCTGGGCGTGGCCGGCTGGCTCCTTAAAAAGCTCGATACGCAGGATGGTTCCCTGACCCAAGGTGGCATCAGTGCCAAGTCGGGCTGTTTTCGTAGTACCAAGTGCGTCCTGCAATTTGCCATCCAGAAGAGGGGCAGTTGAGTTTTGTTTGCCAGAGAAAAGGGCCGTGGTTTGTGTTTGGGGGCGTATGGCTGAGAGTGGCCGGCTGGCCCCTGAAAATCCACGATAGGCAGGATGGTTCCCAGACCAGAGGTGGCACCAGTGCCAAGTCGGGCTGGTTTGATAGTAATAAATAGCTCCTGCAATCTGCCATCCAGAAGCGGGGCAGCTTACTTTTGTTTGCCAGGGAAACGGGCCGAGATTTGTGTCTGGGGGCCTATGGCTGGGAGTGACCGGCTGGCTCCTGAAAAGCTACGATAGGCAGGATGGTTACCAGACCCATGGTGGCACCAGTGCCAGGTTGGGCTGGTTTGATAGTACCAAGTGGCTCCTGCAATCTGCCATCAAAAATTTGGCAGGCCAGTTTTGTTTTCCAGGGAAAAGTGCCGTTGTTTTTGTTTGTGGGCCTGTAGCTGGGAGTGGCCAGCTGGCTCCTTAGAATCCACGATACGCAGGATGGTTCCCAGACCAGAGGTGGCACCAGTGCCAAGTCGGGCTGGTTTGATGTTTCAAAGTGGCTCCTGCAATCTGCCATCCAGAAGCGGGGTAGCTTACTTTTGTTTGCCAGGGAAACGGGCAGAGCTTTGTGTCTGGCGGCCTATGGCTGGGAGTGACCGGCTGGCTCCTGAAAAGCTACGATAGGCAGGATGGTTACCAGACCCATGGAGGCACCAGTGCCAAGTTGGGCTGGTTTGATAGTACCAAGTCGCTCCTGCAATCTGCCATCAAAAAGCAGGGCAACTGAGTTTTGTTTGCCAGAGAAATGCGCTGTTGTTTGTGTTTGGGGTCCTGTGGCTGGGAGTGGCCGGCTGGCTCCTTAGAATCCACGATACGCAGGATGGCTCCCAGACCCAAGGTGGCACCAGTGCCAAGTCGGGCTGGTTTGATAGTACCAAGTGGCTCCTGCAATCTGCCATCCAGAAGCGGGGCAGCTTACTTTTGTTTGCCAGGGAAACGGGCCGAGGTATTTGTCTGGGGCCCTATGGCAGGGAGTGACTGGCTGGCTCCTGAAAAGCTACGATAGGCAGGATGTTTACCAGACCCATGGAGGCACCAGTGCCAAGTTGGGCTAATTTGATAGTACCAAGTGGCTCCTGCAATCTTCCATCCAGAAGCGGGGCAGCTTACTTTTGTTTGCCAGGGAAACGGGCCGAGGTCTTTGTCGGGGGGCCTATGGCTGGGAGTGACCGGCTGGCTCCTGAAAAGCTACGATAGGCAGGATGGTGACCAGACCCATGGTGGCACCAGTGCCAAGTTGGGCTGGTTTGATAGTACCAAGTGGCTCCTGCAATCTGCCATCAAAATTTTGGCAGGCGAGTTTTGTTTTCCGGGGAAAAGCGCCGTTGTTTGTGTTTGGGGGCCTGTGGCTCGGAGTGGCCGGGTGGGTGCTGAGAATCCACAATACGCAGGATGGTTCCCAGGCCAGAGGTGGCACCAGTGTCAAGTTGGGCTGGTTTGATGGTGCAAAGTGGCTCCTGCAATCTGCCATCCAGAAGCGGGGTAGCTTACTTTTGTTTGCCTGGGAAACGGGCCGAAATTCTTGTCTGGGGGCCAGTGCCTGGGGCTGGCTGGCTGGCCCCTGAAAAGCTACGATAGGCAGGATGGTGACCAGACCCATGGTGGCACCAGTGCCAAGTTGGGCTGGTTTGATAGTACCAAGTGGCTCCTGCAATCTGCCATCCAGAAGCGGGGCAGCTTAATTTTGTTTGCCAGGGAAACGGGCCGTTGTTTGTGTCTGGGGGCCTACGGCTGGCAGTGACCGACTGGCTCCTGAAATGCTACGATAGGCAGGATGGTGACCAGACCCATAGTGGCACCAGTGCCAAGTTGGGTTGGTTTGATTGTACCAAGTGGCTCCTGCACTGAGCCATCAAAAAGCTAGCAGGCGAGTTTTGTTTTCCAGGGAAAAGCGCCGTTGTTTGTGATTGGGGGCCTGTGGCTGGGAGTGGCCGGCTGGCTCCTTAGAACCCACGATACGCAGGATGGTTCCCAGACCAGAGGCGGCACCAGTGCCAAGTCGGGCTGGTTTGATGATGCCAATTTGCTCCTGCAATCTGCCATCCAGAAGCGGGGTAGCTTACTTTTGTGTGCCAGGGAAACGGGCCGAGGTTTGTGGCTGGGGGCCTATGGCTGGGAGTGACCGGCTGGCTCCTGAAAAGCTACGATAGGCAGGACGGTGACCAGACCCATGGTGGCACCAGTGCCAAGTTGGGCTGGTTTGATAGTACCAAGTGGCTCCTGCAATCTGCCATCAAAAAGTTGGCAGGCCAGTTTTGTTTTCCAGGGAAAAGCACCGTTGTTTGTGTTTGTGGGCCTGTGGCTGGGAGTGGCCAGCTGGCTAATTAGAATCCACGATACGCAGGATGGTTCCCAGACCCAAGTTGGCACCAGTGCCACGTCGGGCTGGTTTGATACTACCAAGTGGCTCCTGCAATCTGCCATCCAGAAGCGGGGCAGCTGAATTTTGTTTGCCAGAGAAAAAGGCTGTTGTTTGTGTTTGGGGGCCTGTAGCTTGCAGTGGCGGGCTGGCTCCTGAAAATCCATGATACGCAGCATGCTTCCCAGACCCAAGGTGGCACCAGTGCCAAGTAGGGCTGGTTTGATATTACCAGGTGGCTCCTGCAATCTGCCATCCAGAAGAGGGGCAGTTGAATTTTGTTTGCCAGAGAAAAGGGCCGTGGTTTGTGTTTGGGGGCATATGGCTGAGAGTGACCGGCTGGCCCCTGAAAATCCACGATAGGCAGGATGGTTCCCAGACCAGAGGTGGCACCAGTGCCAAGTCGGGCTAGTTTGATGGTGCAAAGTGGCTCCTGCAATCTGCCATCAAAAATTTGGCAGGCCAGATTTGTTTTCCAGGGAAAAGTGCCGTTGTTTGTGTTTGGGGGCCTGTGGCTGGGAGTGGCCAGCTGTCTCCTTAGAATCCACGATAAGCAGGATGGTTCCCAGACCAGAACTGGAACCAGTGCCAAGTCGGGCTGGTTTGATGGTGCAAAGTGGCTCCTGCAATCTGCCATCCAGAAGCGGGGTAGCTTAATTTTGTTTGTCAGGGAAACGGGCAGAGCTTTGTGTCTGGGGTCCTGTGGCTGGGAGTGGCCGGCTGGCTCCTTAGAATCCACGATACGCAGGATGGTTCCCAGACCAGTGGTGGCACCAGTGCCAGGTTGGGCTGGTTTGATAGTACCAAGTGGCTCCTGCAATCTGCCATCCAGAAGCGGGGCAGCTTACTTTTGTTTACCATGGAAATGGGCCGAGCTTTGTGTCTGGGCGCCTATGGCTGGGAGTGGCCAGCTGGCTCCTGAAAAGCTACGATAGGCAGGATTTTGACCAGACCCATGGTGGCACCAGTGCCAAGTTGGCTGGTTTGATAGCACCAAGTGGCTCCTGCAATCTGCCATCAAAAAGTTGGCAGGCGAGTTTTGTTTTCCAGGGAAAAGCGCCGTTGTTTTTCTTTGGGGGCCTGTGGCTGGGAGTGGCCGCCTCGCGCCTTAGAATCTACGTTACGCAGCATGGTTCCCAGACCCAAGGCGGCAGCAGTGCCAAGTCGGGCTGGTTTGATAGTACCAAGTGGCTCCTGCAATCTGCCATCAAAATTTTGGCAGTCGAGTTTTGTTTTCCAGGGAAAAGCGCCGTTGTTTGTGTTTGGGGGCCTTCGGCTGGGAGTGGCCGGCTGGCTCCTTAGAATCCACGATACGCAGGATGGTTCCCAGAGCAAGGTGGCACCAGTGCCAAGTCGGGCTGGTTTGATAGTACGAAGTGGCTCCTGCAATGTGCCATCCAGACGCTGGGCTGCTGAGTTTTGTTTCCCAGAGGAAAGGGCCGTGGTTTGTGTTTGGTGTCATATGGCTGGGAGTGGCCAGCTGGCTCCTTAAAATGCACGATACGCAGGATGGTGACCAGACCCAAGGTGGCACCAGTGCCAAGTCGGGCTGGTTTTTTAGTACCAAGTGCGTCCTGCAATTTGCCACCCCGAAGAGGGGCAGTTGAGTTTTGTTTACCAGAGTAAAGTGCCGTGGTTTGTGTTTGGGGGCCTATGGCTGAGAGTGGCCGGCTGGCCCCTGTAAATCCACGATAGGCAGAATGGTTCCCACATCCAAGGTGGCACCAGTGCCAAGTCGGGCTGGTTTGATGGTACCAAGTGGCTCCTGCAATCTGCCATCCAGACGCGGGGCAGCGGATTTTTGTTTGCTGGAGAAAAGTTCCGTGGTTTGTTTTTGGCGGTATATGGCTGGGCGTGGCCGGCTGGCTCCTTAAAAAGCTCGATACGCAGGATGGTTCCCTGACCCAAGGTGGCACCAGTGCCAAGTCGGGCTGGTTTGATAGTAATAAATAGCGCCTGCAATCTGCCATCCAGAAGCGGGGCAGCTTACATTTGTTTGCCAGGGAAACGGGCCGAGATTTGTGTCTGGGGGCCTATGGCTGGGAGTGACCGGCTGGCTCCTGAAAAGCTACGATAGGCAGGATGGTTCCCAGACCCATGGCGGCACCAGTGCCAAGTTGGGCTGATTTGATAGTACCAAGTGGCTCCTGCAATCTGCCATCAAAAATTTGGCAGGCCAGTTTTGTTTTCCAGGGAAAAGCGCCGTTGTTTTTGTTTGTGGGCCTGTGGCTGGGAGTGGCCAGCTGGCTCCTTAGAATCCACAAAACGCAGGATGGTTCCCAGACCCAAGGTGGCACCAGTGCCAAGTCGGGCTGGTTTGATGGTTCAAAGTGGCTCCTGCAATCTGCCATCCAGAAGCGGGGTAGCTTACTTTTGTTTGCCAGGGAAACGGGCAGAGCTTTGTGTCTGGCGGCCTATGGCTGGGAGTGACCGGCTGGCTCCTGAAAAGCTACGATAGGCAGGATGGTTACCAGACCCATGGAGGCACCAGTGCCAAGTTGGGCTGGTTTGATAGTACCAAGTGGCTCCTGCAATCTGCCATCCAAAAGCAGGGCAGCTGAGTTTTGTTTGCCAGAGAATAGCGCTGTTGTTTGTGTTTGGGGGCCTGTGGCTGGGAGTGGCCGGCTGGCTCCTTAGAATCCACGATACGCAGGATGGTTCCCAGACCCGAGGTGGCACCAGTGCCAAGTCGGGCTGGTTTGATAGTACCAAGTGGTTCCTGCAATCTGCCATCCAGAAGCGGGGCAGCTTACTTTTGTTTACCATGGAAATGGGCCGAGGTTTGTGTCTGGGCGCCTATGGCTGGGAGTGACTGGCTGGCTCCTGAAAAGCTACGATAGGCAGGATGGTGACCAGACCCATGGTGGCACCAGTGCCAAGTTGGCTGGTTTGATAGCACCAAGTGGCTCCTGCAATCTGCCATCAAAAAGTTGGCAGGCGAGTTTTGTTTTCCAGGGAATAGCGCGGTTGTTTGTGTTTGGGGGCCTGTGGCTGGGAGTGGCCGGCTGGCTCCTTAGAATCCACGATACGCAGGATGGTTCCCAGACCAGAGGAGGCACCAGTGCCAAGTCGGGCTGATTTGATAGTACCAAGTGGCTCCTGCAATCTGCCATCCAGAAGCGGGGCAGCTTACTTTTGTTTGCCAGGGAAATGGGCCGAGGTTTGTGTCTGGGGCCTATGGCTGGGAGTGACCGGCTGGCTCCTGAAAAGCTACGATAGGCAGGATGGTGACCAGGCCCATGGTGACACCAGTGCCAAGTTGGGCTGGTTTGATAGTACCAAGTGGCTCCTGCAATCTGTCATCCAGACGTGGGGCAGCTGAATTTTGTTTGCCAGGGAAAAGGGCCGTGGTTTTTGTTGGGGGGCCAATAGCTCAGAGTGGCCGGCTGGCCCCTGAAAATCCACGATAGGCAGAATGGTTCCCAGACCCAAGGTGGCACCAGTGCCAAGTTGGGATGTTTTTGTAGTACCAAGTGCGTCCTGAAATTTGCCTTCCAGAAGAGGGGCAGTTGAGTTTTGTTTGCCAGAGAAAAGGGCCGTGGTTTGTTTTTGAGGGCATATGGCTGAGAGTGGCCGGCTGACCCCACAAAATCCACAATAGGCAGGATGGTTCCCAGAGCCAAGGTGGCACCAGTGCCAAGTCGGGCTGGTTTGATAGTACTAAATAGCTCCTGCAATCTGCCATCCAGAAGCGGGGTAGCTTAATTTTGTTTGTCAGGGAAACGGGCAGAGCTTTGTGTCTGGGGTCCTGTGGCTGGGAGTGGCCGGCTGGATAATTAGAATCCACGATACGCAGGATGGTTCCCAGACCAGTGGTGGCACCAGTGCCAGGTTGGGCTGGTTTGATAGTACCAAGTGGCTCCTGCAATCTGCCATCCAGAAGCGGGGCAGCTTACTTTTGTTTACCATGGAAATGGGCCGAGCTTTGTGTCTGGGCGCCTATGGCTGGGAGTGGCCAGCTGGCTCCTGAAAAGCTACGATAGGCAGGATTTTGACCAGACCCATGGTGGCACCAGTGCCAAGTTGGCTGGTTTGATAGCACCAAGTGGCTCCTGCAATCTGCCATCAAAATGTTGGCAGGCGAGTTTTGTTTTCCAGGGAAAAGCGCCGTTGTTTGTGTTTGGGGGCCTGTGGCTGGGAGTGGCCGGCTGCCTCCTTAGAATCCACGATACGCAGGATGGTTTCCAGTCCCAAGGAGGCACCAGTTCCAAGTATGGCTGGTTTGATAGTACCAAGAGGTTCCTGCAATCTGCCATCCAGAAGCGGGGTAGCTTACTTTTGTTTGCCAGGGAAACGGGCCGAGGTTTTTTTCTGGGGGCCTATGGCTGGGAGTGACCGGCTGGCTCCTGAAAAGCTACAGTAGGCAGGATGATTACCAGACCCATGGTAGCAGCAGTGCCAAGTTGGGCTGATTTGATAGTACCAAGTGGCTCCTGCAATCTGCCATCAAAATGTTGGCAGGCGAGTTTTGTTTTCCAGGGAAAAGCGTCGTTGTTTGTGTTTGGGGCCCTGTGGCTGGGGGTGGCCGCCTGTCGTCTTAGAATCCACGTTACGCAGGATGGTTCCCAGACCAGAGGTGGCACCATTGCCAAGTCGGGCTGGTTTGATAGTACCAAGTGGCTCCTGCAATCTGCCATCCAGAAGCGGGGCAGCTTACTTTTGTTTGCCAGGGAAACGGGCCGAGGTATTTGTCTGGGGCCCTATGGCAGGGAGTGACTGGCTGGCCCCTGAAAAGCTACGATAGGTAGGATGTTTACCAGACCCATGGTGGCACCAGTGCCAAGTTGGGCTAATTTGATAGTACCAAGTGGCTCCTGCAATCTGCCATCCAGAAGCGGGGCAGCTTACATTTGTTTTCCATGGAAACGGGCCGAGGTTTCTGTCTGGGGGTCTATGGCTGGGAGTGACCTCCTGGCTCCTGAAAAGCTATGCTAGGCAGGATGGTGACCAGACCCATGGTGGCACCAGTGCCAAGTTGGGCTGATTTGATAGTACCAAGTGGCTCCTGCAATCTGCCATCAAAATGTTGGCAGGCGAGTTTTGTTTTCCGGGGAAAAGCGCCGTTGTTTTTGTTTGTGGTCCTGTGGCTCGGAGTGGCCGGGTGGCTGCTTAGAATCCACGATACGCAGGATGGTTCCCAGACCAGTGGTGGCACCAGTGCCAAGTTGGGCTGGTTTGATATTACCAAGTGGCTCCTGCAATCTGCCATCCAGAAGCGGGGTAGCTTACTTTTGTTTGCCAGGGAAATGGGCCGAAATTCTTGTCTGGGGGCCAGTGCCTGGGGCTGACTGGCTGGCCCCTGAAAAGCTACGATAGGCAGGATGGTGACCAGACCCATGGTGGCACCAGTGCCAAGTTGGGCTGGTTTGATAGTACCAAGTGGCTCCTGCAATCTGCCATCCAGAAGCGGGGCAGCTTAATTTTGTTTGCCAGGGAAACGGGCCGAGGTTTGTGTCTGGAGGCCTACAGCTGGGAGTGACCGGCTGGCTCCTGAAATGCTACGATAGGCAGGATGGTGACCAGACCCATGGTGGCACCAGTGCCAAGTTGGGCTGGTTTGATTGTACCAAGTGGCTCCTGCACTCTGCCATCAAAAAGCTAGCAGGCGAGTTTTGTTTTCCAGGGAAAAGCGCCGTTGTTTGTGATTGGGGGCCTGTGGCTGGGAGTGGCCGGCTGGCTCCTTAGAACCCACGATACGCAGGATGGTTCCCAGACCAGAGGTGGCACCAGTGCCAAGTCGGGCTGGTTTGATGATGCCAAGTTGCTCCTGCAATCTGCCATCCAGAAGCGGGGTAGCTTACTTTTGTTTGCCAGGGAAACGGGCCGAGGTTTGTGGCTAGGGGCCCATGGCTGGGAGTGACCGGCTGGCTCCTGAAAAGCTACGATAGGCAGGATGGTGACCAGACCCATGGTGGCACCAGTGCCAAGTTGGGCTGGTTTGATAGTACCAAGTGGCTCCTGCAATCTGCCATCAAAAAGTTGGCAGGCCAGTTTTGTTTTCCAGGGAAAAGCACCGTTGTTTGTGTTTGGGGGCCTGTGGCTGGGAGTGGCCAGCTGGCTAATTAGAATCCACGATACGCAGGATGGTTCCCAGACCCAAGTTGGCACCAGTGCCAAGTCGGGCTGGTTTGATACTACCAAGTGGCTCCTGCAATCTGCCATCCAGAAGCGGGGCAGCTGAATTTTGTTTGCCAGAGAAAAAGGCTGTTGTTTGTGTTTGGGGGCCTGTAGCTTGCAGTGGCGGGCTGGCTCCTGAAAATCCATGATACGCAGCATGCTTCCCAGACCCACGGTGGCACCAGTGCCAAGTAGGGCTGGTTTGATAGTACCAAGTCGCTCCTGCAATCTGCCATCCAGAAGAGGGGCAGTTGAGTTTTGTTTGCCAGAGAAAAGGGCCATGGTTTGTGTTTGGGGGCATATGGCTGAGAGAGGCCGGCTGGCTCCTTCAAATCCACGATAGGCAAGATGGTTCCCAGATCCAAGGTGGCACCAGTGCCACGTCTGGCTGGTTTGATAGTACTAAATAACTCCTGCAATCTGCCATCCAGAAGCGGGGCAGCTTACTTTTGTTTGCCAGGGAAAAGGGCCGAGCTTTGTGTCTGGGGGCCTATGGCTGGGAGTGACCGGCTGGCTCCTGAAAAGCTACGATAGGCAGGATGGTGACCAGACCCATGGTGGCACCAGAGCCAAGTTGGGCTGGTTTGATAGTACCAAGTGGCTCCTGCAATCTGCCATCAAAAAGTTGGGAGGCGAGTTTTGTTTTCCAGGGAAAAGCGCCGTTGTTTGTGTTTGGGGGCCTGTGGCTGGGAGTGGCCGACTCGCGCCTTAGAATCTACGTTACGCAGCATGGTTCCCAGAGCCAAGGTGGCACCAGTGCCAAGTCGGGCTGGTTTGATAGTACCAAGTGGCTCCTGCAATCTGCCATCAAAAAGTTGGCAGGCCAGTTTTGTTTTCCAGGGAAAAGCACCGTTGTTTTTGTTTGGGGGCCTGTGGCTGGGAGTGGCCAGCTGGCTCCTAAGAATCCACGATACGCAGGATGGTTTCCAGACCAGAGGTGGCACCAGTGCCAAGTCGGGCTGATTTGATAGTACCAAGTGGCTCCCGCAATCTGCCATCCAGAAGCGGGGTAGCTTACTTTTGTTTGCCAGGGAAACGGGCAGAGCTTTGTGTCTGGGGCCTATGGCTGAGAGTGACCGGCTGGCTCCTGAAAAGCTACGATAGGCAGGATGGTGACCAGACCCATGGAGTCACCAGTGCCAAGTTGGGCTGGTTTGATAGTACCAAGTGGCTCCTGCAATCTGCCATCCAAAAGCAGGGCAGCTGAGTTTTTTTTTCCAAAGAAAAGGGCTGTGGTATGTGTTTGGGTCCTGTGGCTGGGAGTGGCCGACTGGCTCCTTAAATTCCATGATACGCAGCATCATTCCCAGGCCCAAGTTGGCACCAGTGCCAAGTTGGGCTGGTTTGACAGTGTCAAACGCCTCCTGCAATCTCCCATCCACAAGTGGGGCAGCTGAGATTTTTTTGCCTGTGAATCGGGCCGTTGTTTTTGATTGGGGTCTGTGGCCGAGAGTGGTCGGCTGGCTCCTGACAATCCACAATACGCAGGATGGTTCCCAGACCCAAGGTGGCACCAGTGCCAAGTTGGGCTGGTTTGATTGTACCAAGTGCGTCCTGCAATCTGCCATCCAGAAGCGGGGCAGCTGAGTTTTGTTTGCCAGAGAAAAGGGCCGTGGGTTTTTGTTTGGGGGCCTATGGCTCACAGTGGCCGGCTGGCCCCTGAAAATCCACGATAGGCAGAATGGTTCCCAGACCCAAGGTGGCACCAGAGCCAAGTCGGGCTGGTTTGATGGTGCAAAGTGGCTCCTGCAATCTGCCATCCCGACGCGGGGCAACTGATTTTTGTTTGCCAGACAACAAGTCCGTGGTTCATTTTTGGGGGCATATGGCTGGGAGTGGCCGGCTGGCTCCTTAAAAAGCTCGATACGCAGGATGGTTCCCAGGCCAGAGGTGGCACCAGTGCCAAGTTGGGCTGTTTTTGTAGTACCAAGTGCGTCCTGCAATTTGCATTCCAGAAGAGGGGCAGTTGAGTTTTGTTTGCCAGAGAAAAGGGCCGTGGTTTGTGTTTGAGGGAATATGGCTGAGAGGGGCCGGCTGACACCTGAAAATCTACGATAGGCAGGATGGTTCCCAGATCCAAGGTGGCACCAGTGCCAAGTCGGGCTGGTTTGATTGTACTAAATAGCTCCTGCAATCTGCCATCAAAAAGTTGGCAGGCGAATTTTGTTTTCCAGGGAAAAGCGCCGTTGTTTTTGTTTGGGGGCCTGTGCCTGGGAGTGGCCGGCTGGCTCCTTAGAATCCACGATACGCAGGATGTTTCCCAGACCCAAGGTGGCACCAGTGCCAAGTTGGGCTGGTTTGATGGTGCAAAGTGGCTCCTGCAATCTGCCATCCAGAAGCAGGGTAGATTACTTTTGTTTGCCAGGGAAACGGGCAGAATTTTGTGTCTGGGGGCGTATGGCTGGGAGTGGCCAGCTGGCTCCTTAAAATGCACCATACGCAGGATGGTGACCAGACCCAAGGTGGCACCAGTGCCAAGTCGGGCTGCTTTTGTAGTACCAAGTGCGTCCTGCAATTTGCCATCCAGAAGAGGGGCAGTTGAGTTTTGTTTACCCGAGTAAAGTGCCGTGGTTTGTGTTTGGGGGCCTATGGCTGAGAGTGGCCGGCTGGCCCCTGAAAATCCACGATAGGCAGGATGGTTCCCAGATCCAAGGTGGCACCAGTGCCAAGTCGGGCTGGTTTGATGGTGCAAAGTGGCTCCTGCAATCTGCCATCCAGACGCGGGGCAGCGGATTTTTGTTTGCTGGAGAAAAGTTCCGTGGTTTGTTTTTGGCGGTATATGGCTGGGCGTGGCCGGCTGGCTCCTTAAAAAGCTCGATACGCAGGATGGTTCCCTGACCCAAGGTGGCATCAGTGCCAAGTCGGGCTGTTTTCGTAGTACCAAGTGGCTCCTGCAATTTGCCATCCAGAAGAGGGGCAGTTGAGTTTTGTTTGCCAGAGAAAAGGGCCGTGGTTTGTGTTTGGGGGCATATGGCTGAGAGTGGCCGGCTGGCCCCTGAAAATCCACGATAGGCAGGATGGTTCCCAGACCAGAGGTGGCACCAGTGCCAAGTCGGGCTGGTTTGATAGTAATAAATAGCTCCTGCAATCTGCCATCCAGAAGCGGGGCAGCTTACTTTTGTTTGCCATGGAAACGGGTCGAGCTTTGTGTCTGGGGGCCTATGGCTGGGAGTGACCGGCTGGCTCCTGAAAAGCTACGATAGGCAGGATGGTTCCCAGACCCATGGTGGCACCAGTGCCAAGTTGGGCTGGTTTGATAGTACCAAGTGGCTCCTGCAATCTGCCATCAAAAATTTGGCAGGCCAGTTTTGTTTTCCAGGGAAAAGCGCCATTGTTTGTGTTTGTGGGCCTGTGGCTGGGAGTGGCCAGGTGGCTCCTTAGAATCCACAAAACGCAGGATGGTTCCCAGACCAGAGGTGGCACCAGTGCCAAGTCGGGCTAGTTTGATGGTGCAAAGTGGCTCCTGCAATCTGCCATCCAGAAGCGGGGTAGCTTACTTTTGTTTGCCAGGGAAACGGGCAGAGCTTTGTGTCTGGGGCCTATGGCTGGGAGTGACCGGCTGGCTCCTGAAAAGCTACGATAGGCAGGATGGTTACCAGACCCATGGAGGCACCAGTGCCAAGTTGGGCTGGTTTGATAGTACCAAGTGGCTCCTGCAATCAGCCATCCAAAAGCAGGGCAACTGAGTTTTGTTTCCCAGAGAAAAGCGCCTTTGTTTGTGTTTGGGGGCCTGTGGCTTGGAGTGGCAGCCTCGCGCCTTAGAATCTACGTTACGCAGCATGGTTCCCAGAGCCAAGGTGGCACCAGTGCCAAGTCGGGCTGGTTTGATAGTACCAAGTGGCTCCTGCAATCTACCATCCAGAAGCGGGGCAGCTTACTTTTGTTTGCCAGGGAAACGGGCCGAGGTTTGTGTCTGGGGGCCTATGGCTGGGAGTGACCGGCTGGCTCCTGAAAAGCTACGATAGGCAGGATGGTTACCAGACCCGAGGTGGCACCAGTGCCAGGTTGGGCTGGTTTGATAGTACCAAGTGGCTCCTGTAATCTGCCATCCAGAAGCGGGGCAGCTTACTTTTGTTTACCATGGAAATGGGCCGAGCTTTGTGTCTGGGCGCCTATGGCTGGGAATGGCCAGCTGGCTCCTGAAAAGCTACGATAGGCAGGATTTTGACCAGACCCATGGTGGCACCAGTGCCAAGTTGGCTGGTTTGATAGCACCAAGTGGCTCCTGCAATCTGCCATCAAAATGTTGGCAGGCGAGTTTTGTTTTCCAGGGAAAAGCGCCGTTGTTTGTGTTTGGGGGCCTGTGGCTGGGAGTGGCCGGCTGCCTCCTTAGAATCCACGATACGCAGGATGGTTTCCAGTCCCAAGGTGGCACCAGTTCCAAGTCTGGCTGGTTTGATAGTACCAAGAGGTTCCTGCAATCTGCCATCCAGAAGCGGGGCAGCTTACTTTTGTTTGCCAGGGAAACGGGCCGAGGTTTTTTTCTGGGGGCCTATGGCTGGGAGTGACCCGCTGGCACCTGAAAAGCTACAGTAGGCAGGATGATTACCAGACCCATGGTAGCAGCAGTGCCAAGTTGGGCTGATTTGATAGTACCAAGTGGCTCCTGCAATCTGCCATCAAAATGTTAGCAGGCGAGTTTTGTTTTCCAGGGAAAAGCGCCGTTGTTTGTGTTTGGGGCCCTGTGGCTGGGAGTGGCCGCCTGTCGTCTTGGAATCCACGTTACGCAGGATGGTTCCCAGACCAGAGGTGGCACCATTGCCAAGTCGGGCTGGTTTGATAGTACCAAGTGGCTCCTGCAATCTGCCATCCAGAAGCGGGGCAGCTTACTTTTGTTTGCCAGGGAAACGGGCCCAGGTATTTGTCTGGGGCCCTATGGCAGGGAGTGACTGGCTGGCTCCTGAAAAGCTACGATAGGCAGGATGTTTACCAGACCCATGGTGGCACCAGTGCCAAGTTTGGCGAATTTGATAGTACCAAGTGGCTCCTGCAATCTGCCATCCAGAAGCGGGGCAGCTTACTTTTGTTTTCTATGGAAACGGGCCGAGGTTTCTGTCTGGGGGTCTATGGCTGGGAGTGACCTCCTGGCTCCTGAAAAGCTATGCTAGGCAGGATGGTGACCAGACCCATAGTGGCACCAGTGCCAAGTTGGGCTGGTTTGATTGTACCAAGTGGCTCCTGCACTCTGCCATCAAAAAGTTGGCAGGCCAGTTTTGTTTTCCAGGGAAAAGCGCCGTTGTTTTTGATTGGGGGCCTGTGGCTGGGAGTGGCCGGCTGGCTCCTTAGAACCCACGATACGCAGGATGGTTCCCAGACCAGAGGTGGCACCAGTGCCAAGTCGGGCTGGTTTGATGATGCCAAGTTGCTCCTGCAATCTGCCATCCAGAAGCGGGGTAGCTTACTTTTGTGTGCCAGGGAAACGGGCCGAGGTTTGTGGCTGGGGGCCCATGGCTGGGAGTGACTGGCTGGCTCCTGAAAAGCTACGATAGGCAGGATGGTGACCAGACCCATGGTGGCACCAGTGCCAAGTTGGGCTGGTTTGATAGTACCAAGTGGCTCCTGCAATCTGCCATCCAGAAGAGGGGCAGTTGAGTTTTGTTTGCCAGAGAAAAGGACCGTGGTTTGTGTTTGGGGGCATATGGCTGAGAGTGGCCGGCTGGCCCCTGAAAATCCACGATAGGCAGGATGGTTCCCAGACCAGAGGTGGCACCAGTGCCAAGTCGGGCTGGTTTGATAGTAATAAATAGCTCCTGCAATCTGCCATCCAGAAGTGGGGCAGCTTACTTTTGTTTGCCAGGGAAACGGGCCGAGGTTTGTGTCTGGGGGCCTATGGCTGGGAGTGACCGGCTGGCTCCTGAAAAGCTACGATAGGCAGGATGGTGACCAGACCCATGGTGGCACCAGTGCCAAGTTGGGCTGGTTTGATAGTACCAAGTGGCTCCTGCAATCTGCCATCAAAAATTTGGCAGGCCAGTTTTGTTTTCCAGGGAAAAGTTCCGTTGTTTGTGTTTGGGGGCCTGTGGCTGGGAGTGGCCCGCTGTCTCCTTAGAATCCACGATAAGCAGGATGGTTCCCAGACCAGAACTGGAACCAGTGCCAAGTCGGGCTGGTTTGATGGTGCAAAGTGGCTCCTGCAATCTGCCATCCAGAAGCGCGGTAGCTTACATTTGTTTGCCAGGGAAACGGGCCGAGGTTTGTGTCTGGGGGCCTATGGCTGGGAGTGACCGGCTGGCTCCTGAAAAGCTACGATAGGCAGGATGGTGACCAGACCCATGGTGGCACCAGTGCCAAGTTGGGCTGGTTTGATAGTACCAAGTGGCTCCTGCAATCTGCCATCAAAAAGTTGGCAGGCGAGTTTTGTTTTCCAGGGGAAAGCACCGTTGTTTGTGTTTGGGGGCCTGTGGCTGGGAGTGGCCAGCTGGCTAATTAGAATCAACGATACGCAGGATGGTTCCCAGACCAGAGGTGGCACCACTGCCAAGTCGGGCTGGTTTGATACTACCAAGTGGCTCCTGCAATCTGCCATCCAGAAGCGGGGCAGCTGAATTTTGTTTGCCAGAGATAAAGGCTGTTGTTTGTGTATGGGGGCCTGTAGCTTGCAGTGGCGGGCTGGCTCCTGAAAATCCATGATACGCAGCATGCTTCCCAGACCCAAGGTGGCACCAGTGCCAAGTAGGGCTGGTTTGATAGTACCAAGTGGCTCCTGCAATCTGCCATCCAGAAGAGGGGCAGTTGAGTTTTGTTTGCCAGAGAAAAGGGCCGTGGTTTGTGTTTGGGGGCATATGGCTGAGAGTGGCCGGCTGGCCCCGGAAAATCCACGATAGGCAGGATGGTTCCCAGACCAGAGGTGGCACCAGTGCCAAGTCGGGCTGGTTTGATAGTATAAATAGCTCCTGCAATCTGCCATCCAGAAGCAGGGCAGCTGAGTTTTGTTTGCCAGGGAAAAGGGCTGTGGTATGTGTTTGGGTCCTGTGGCTGGGAGTGGCCGACTGGCTCCTTAAATTCCATGATACGCAGCATGGTTCCCAGAGCCAAGGTGGCACCAGTGCCAAGTTGGGCTGGTTTGACAGTGTCAAGCGCCTCCTGCAATCTCCCATCCACAAGTGGGGCAGCTGAGATTTTTTTGCCTGTGAATCGGGCCGTTGTTTTTGATTGGGGTCTGTGGCCGAGAGTGGTCGGCTGGCTCCTGACAATCCACAATACGCAGGATGGTTCCCAGACCCAAGGTGGCACCAGTGCCAAGTTGGGCTGGTTTGATTGTACCAAGTGCGTCCTGCAATCTGCCATCCAGAAGAGGGGCAGCTGAGTTTTGTTTGCCAGAGAAAAGGGCCGTGGTTTGTGTTTGGGGGCCTATGGCTGAGAGTGGCCGGCTGGCCCCTGAAAATCCACGATAGGCAGAATGGTTCCCAGACCCAAGGTGGCACCAGAGCCAAGTCGGGCTGGTTTGATGGTGCAAAGTGGCTCCTGCAATCTGCCATCCCGACGCGGGGCAGCTGATTTTTGTTTGCCAGACAACAAGTCCGTGGTTCATTTTTGGGACATATGGCTGGGCGTGGCCGGCTGGCTCCTTAAAAAGCTCGATACGCAGGATGGTTCCCAGGCCAGAGGTGGCACCAGTGCCAAGTTGGGCTGTTTTTGTAGTACCAAGTGCGTCCTGCAATTTGCCTTCCAGAAGAGGGGCAGTTGAGTTTTGTTTGCCAGAGAAAAGGGCCGTGGTTTGTGTTTGAGGGAATATGGCTGAGAGGGGCCGGCTGACACCTGAAAATCCACAATAGTCAGGATGGTTCCCAGATCCAAGGTGGCACCAGTGCCAAGTCGGGCTGGTTTGATAGTACTAAATAGCTCCTGCAATCTGCCATCAAAAAGTTGGCAGGCGAGTTTTGTTTTCCAGGGAAAAGCGCCGTTGTTTTTGTTTGGGGGCCTGTGGCTGGGAGTGGCCGGCTGGCTCCTTAGAATCCACGATACGCAGGATGGTTCCCAGACCCAAGGTGGCACCAGTGCCAAGTTGGGCTGGTTTGATGGTGCAAAGTGGCTCCTGCAATCTGCCATCCAGAAGCGGGGTAGATTACTTTTGTTTGCCAGGGAAACGGGCAGAATTTTGTGTCTGGGGGCCTATGGCTGGGAGTGGCCAGCTGGCTCCTTAAAATGCACCCTACGCAGGATGGTGACCAGACCCAAGGTGGCACCAGTGCCAAGTTGGGCTGGTTTGATGGTGCAAAGTGGCTCCTGCAATCTGCCATCCAGACGCGGGGCAGCGGATTTTTGTTTGCTGGAGGAAAGTTCCGTGGTTTGTTTTTGGCGATATATGGCTGGGCGTGGACGGCTGGCTCCTTAAAAAGCTCGATACGCAGGATGGTTCCCTGACCCAAGGTGGCATCAGTGCCAAGTCGGGCTGTTTTCGTAGTACCAAGTGCGTCCTGCAATTTGCCATCCAGAAGAGGGGCAGTTGAGTTTTGTTTGCCAGAGAAAAGGGCCGTGGTTTGTGTTTGGGGGCGTATGGCTGAGAGTGGCCGGCTGGCCCCTGAAAATCCACGATAGGCAGGATGGTTCCCAGACCAGAGGTGGCACCAGTGCCAAGTCGGGCTGGTTTGATAGTACTAAATAGCTCCTGCAATCCGCCATCCAGAAGCGGGGCAGCTTACTTTTGTTTGCCAGGGAAACGGGCCGAGCTTTGTGTCTGGGGGCCTATGGCTGGGAGTGACCGGCTGGCTCCTGAAAAGCTACGATAGGCAGGATGGTGACCAGACCCATGGTGGCACCAGTGCCAAGTTGGGCTGGTTTGATAGTACCAAGTGGCTCCTGCAATCTGCCATCAAATATTTGGCAGGCCAGTTTTGTTTTCCAGGGAAAAGCGCCGTTGCTTGTGTTTGTGGGCCTATAGCTGGGAGTGGCCAGATGGCTCCTTAGAATCCACGATACGCAGGATGGTTCCCAGACCCGAGGTGGCACCAGTGCCAAGTCGGGCTGGTTTGATGTTTCAAAGTGGTTCCTGCAATCTGCCATCCAGAAGCGGGGTAGCTTACTTTTGTTTGCCAGGGAATCGGGCAGAGCTTTGTGTCTGGGGCCTATGGCTGGGAGTGACCGGCTGGCTCCTGAAAAGCTACGATAGGCAGGATGGTTACCAGACCCATGGAGGCACCAGTGCCAAGTTGGGCTGGTTTGATAGTACCAAGTCGCTCCTGCAATCTGCCATCCAAAAGCAGGGCAACTGAGTTTTGTTTGCCAGAGAAAAGCGCTGTTGTTTGTGTTTGGGGTCCTGTGGCTGGGAGTGGCCGGCTGGCTCCTTAGAATCCACGATACGCAGGATGGTTCCCAGACCCAAGGTGGCACCAGTGCCAAGTCAGGCTGGTTTGATAGTACCAAGTGGTTCCTGCAATCTGCCATCCAGAAGCGGGGTAGCTTACTTTTGTTTGCCAGGGAAACGGGCCGAGGTTTTTTTCTGGGGGCCTATGGCTGGGAGTGACCGGCTGGCTCCTGAAAAGCTACAGTAGGCAGGATGATTACCAGACCCATGGTAGCAGCAGTGCCAAGTTGGGCTGATTTGATAGTACCAAGTGGCTCCTGCAATCTGCCATCAAAAATTTGGCAGGCGAGTTTTGTTTTCCAGGGAAAAGCACCGTTGTTTGTGTTTGGGGCCCTGTGGCTGGGAGTGGCCGCCTGTCGTCTTAGAATCCACGTTACGCAGCATGGTTCCCAGATCCAAGGTGGCACCAGTGCCAAGTCGGGCTGGTTTCATAGTACCAAGTGGCTCCTGCAATCTGCCATCCAGAAGCGGGGCAGCTTACTTTTGATTGCCAGGGAAACGGGCCGAGGTATTTGTCTGGGGCCCTATGGCAGGGAGTGACTGGCTGGCTCCTGAAAAGCTACGATAGGCAGGATGTTTACCAGACCCATGGTGGCACCAGTGCCAAGTTGGGCTAATTTGATAGTACCAAGTGGCTCCTGCAATCTTCCATCCAGAAGCGGGGCAGCTTACTTTTGTTTTCCATGGAAACGGGCCGAGGTTTCTGTCTGGGGGTCTATGGCTGGGAGTGGCCTCCTGGCTCCTGAAAAGCTATGCTAGGCAGGATGGTGACCAGACCCATGGTGGCACCAGTGCCAAGTTGGGCTGGTTTGATAGTACCAAGTGGCTCCTGCAATCTGTCATCCAAATGTTGGCAGGCGAGTTTTGTTTTCCGGGGAAAAGCGCCGTTGTTTGTGTTTGGGGGCCTGTGGCTCGGAGTGGCCGGGTGGCTGCTTAGAATCCACAATACGCAGGATGGTTCCCAGGCCAGAGGTGGCACCAGTGTCAAGTTGGGCTGGTTTGATGGTGCAAAGTGGCTCCTGCAATCTGCCATCCAGAAGCGGGCTAGCTTACTTTGGTTTGCCTGGGAAACGGGCCGAAATTCTTGTCTGGGGGCCAGTGCCTGGGGCTGGCTGGCTGGCCCCTGAAAAGCTACGATAGGCAGGATGGTGACCAGAGCCATGGTGGCACCAGTGCCAAGTTGGGCTGGTTTGATAGTACCAAGTGGCTCCTGCAATCTGCCATCCAGAAGCGGGGCAGCTTAATTTTGTTTGCCAGGGAAACGGGCCGTTGTTTGTGTCTGGGGGCCTACGGCTGGGAGTGACCGACTGGCTCCTGAAATGCTACGATAGGCAGGATGGTGACCAGACCCATAGTGGCACCAGTGCCAAGTTGGGCTGGTTTGATTGTACCAAGTGGCTCCTGCACTCTGCCATCAAAAAGCTAGCAGGCGAGTTTTGTTTTCCAGGGAAAAGCACCGTTGTTTGTGTTTGGGGGCCTGTGGCTGGGAGTGGCCAGCTGGCTGCTTAGAATCCACGATAGGCAGGATGGTTCCCAGACCCAAGTTGGCACCAGTGCCAAGTCGGGCTGGTTTGATAGTACCAAGTGGCTCCTGCAATCTGCCATCCAGAAGCGGGGCAGCTGAATTTTGTTTGCCAGAGAAAAAGGCTGTTGTTTGTGTTTGGGGGCCTGTAGCTTGCAGTGGCGGGCTGGCTCATGAAAATCCATGATACGCAGCATGCTTCCCAGACCCAAGGTGGCACCAGTGCCAAGTCGGGCTGGTTTGATAGTACCAAGTGGCTCCTGCAATCTGCCATCCAGAAGAGGGGCAGTTGAGTTTTGTTTGCCAGAGAAAAGGGCCGTGGTTTGTGTTTGGGGGCATATGGCTGAGAGAGGCCGGCTGGCTCCTTAAAATCCACGATAGGCAAGATGGTTCCCAGATCCAAGGTGGCACCAGTGCCACGTCTGGCTGGTTTGATAGTACTAAATAACTCCTGCAATCTGCCATCCAGAAGCAGGGCAGCTTACTTTTGTTTGCGAGGGAAACGGGCCGAGGTTTTTGTCTGGGGGCCTATGGCTGGGAGTGACCGGCTGGCTCCTGAAAAGCTACGATAGGCAGGATGGTGACCAGACCCATGGTGGCACCAGAGCCAAGTTGGGCTGGTTTGATAGTACCAAGTGGCTCCTGCAATCTGCCATCAAAAAGTTGGCAGGCGAGTTTTGTTTTCCAGGGAAAAGCGCCGTTGTTTGTGTTTGGGGGCCTGTGGCTGGGAGTGGCCGCCTGGCGCCTTAGAATCTACGTTACGCAGCATGGTTCCCAGAGCCAAGGTGGCACCAGTGCCAAGCCGGGCTGGTTTGATAGTACCAAGTGGCTCCTGCAATCTGCCATCAAAAAGTTGACAGGCGAGTTTTGTTTTCCAGGGAAAAGCGCCGTTGTTTTTGTTTGGGGGCCTGTGCCTGGGAGAGGCCGGCTGGCTCCTTAGAATCCACGATACGCAGGATGTTTCCCAGACCCAAGGTGGCACCAGTGCCAAGTTGGGCTGGTTTGATGGTGCAAAGTGGCTCCTGCAATCTGCCATACAGAAGCGGGGTAGCTTACTTTTGTTTGCCAGGGAAACGGGCAGAGCTTTGTGTCTGGGGGCCTACGGCTGGGAGTGACCGACTGGCTCATGAAATGCTACGATAGGCAGGATGGTGACCAGACCCATAGTGGCACCAGTGCCAAGTTGGGCTGGTTTGATTGTACCAAGTGGCTCCTGCACTCTGCCATAAAAAAGCTAGCAGGCGAGTTCTGTTTTCCAGGGAAAAGCGCCGTTGTTTGTGATTGGGGGCCTGTGGCTGGGAGTCGCCGGCTGGCTCCTTAGAACCCACGATACGCAGGATGGTTCCCAGACCAGAGGTGGCACCAGTGCCAAGTCGGGCTGGTTTGATGATGCCAATTTGCTCCTGCAATCTGCCATCCAGAAGCGGGGTAGCTTACTTTTGTGTGCCAGGGAAACGGGCCGAGGTTTGTGGCTGGGGGCCTATGGCTGGGAGTGACCGGCTGGCTCCTGAAAAGCTACGATAGGCAGGATGGTGACCAGACCCATGGTGGCACCAGTGCCACGTTGGGCTGGTTTGATAGTACCAAGTGGCTCCTGCAATCTGCCATCCAGAAGCGGGGTAGCTTACTTTTGTTTGCCAGGGAAATGGGCCGAAATTCTTGTCTGGGGGCCAGTGCCTGGGGCTGGCTGGCTGGCCCCTGAAAAGCTACGATAGGCAGGATGGTGACCAGACCCAAGGTGGCACCAGTGCTAAGTTGGGCTGGTTTGATAGTACCAAGTGGCTCCTGCAATCTGCCATCCAGAAGCGGGGCAGCTTAATTTTGTTTGCCAGGGAAACGGGCCGAGGTTTGTGTCTGGAGGCCTACGGCTGGGAGTGACCGGCTGGCTCCTGAAATGCTACGATAGGCAGGATGGTGACCAGACCCATAGTGGCACCAGTGCCAAGTTGGGCTGGTTTGATTGTACCAAGTGGCTCCTGCACTCTGCCATCAAAAAGCTAGCAGGCGAGTTTTGTTTTCCAGGGAAAAGCGCCGTTGTTTGTGTTTGGGGGCCTGTGGCTGGGAGTGGCCGGCTGGCTCCTTAGAATCCACGATACGCAGGATGGTTCCCAGACCAGAGGTGGCACCAGTGCCAAGTTGGGCTGGTTTGATGATGCCAAGTTGCTCCTGCAATCTGCCATCCAGAAGCGGGGTAGCTTACTTTTGTGTGCCAGGGAAACGGGCCGAGGTTTGTGGCTGGGGGCCCATGGCTGGGAGTGACCGGCTGGCTCCTGAAAAGCTACGATAGGCAGGATGGTGACCAGACCCATGGTGGCACCAGTGCCAAGTTGGGCTGGTTTGATAGTACCAAGTGGCTCCTGCAATCTGCCATCAAAAAGTTGGCAGGCCAGTTTTGTTTTCCAGGGAAAAGCACCGTTGTTTGTGTTTGGGGGCCTGTGGCTGGGAGTGGCCAGCTGGCTACTTAGAATCCACGATACGCAGGATGGTTCCCAGACCCAAGTTGGCACCAGTGCCAAGTCGGGCTGGTTTGATACTACCAAGTGGCTCCTGCAATCTGCCATCCAGAAGCGGGGCAGCTGAATTTTGTTTGCCAGAGATAAAGGCTGTTGTTTGTGTATGGGGGCCTGTAGCTTGCAGTGGCGGTCTGGCTCCTGAAAATCCATGATACGCAGCATGCTTCCCAGACCCAAGGTGGCACCAGTGCCAAGTAGGGCTGGTTTGATAGTACCAAGTGGCTCCTGCAATCTGCCATCCAGAAGAGGGGCAGTTGAGTTTTGTTTGCCAGAGAAAAGGGCCGTGGTTTTTGTTTGGGGGCATATGGCTGAGAGTGGCCGGCTGGCCCCTGAAAATCCACGATAGGCAGGATGGTTCCCAGACCAGAGGTGGCACCAGTGCCAAGTCGGGCTGGTTTGATAGTATAAATAGCTCCTGCAATCTGCCATCCAGAAGTGGGGCAGCTTACTTTTGTTTGCCAGGGAAACGGGCCGAGGTTTTTGTCTGGGGGCCTATGGCTGGGAGTGACCGGCTGGCTCCGGAAAAGCTACGATAGGCAGGATGGTGACCAGACCCATGGTGGCACCAGTGCCAAGTTGGGCTGGTTTGATAGTACCAAGTGGCTCCTGCAATCTGCCATCAAAAATTTGGCAGGCCAGTTTTGTTTTCCAGGGAAAAGTGCCGTTGTTTGTGTTTGGGGGCCTGTGGCTGGGAGTGGCCCGCTGTCTCCTTAGAATCCACGATAAGCAGGATGGTTCCCAGACCAGAACTGGAACCAGTGCCAAGTTGGGCTGGTTTGATAGTACCAAGTGGCTCCTGCAATCTGCCATCAAAAAGTTGGCAGGCGAGTTTTGTTTGCCAGGGAAACGCGCCGTTGTTTTTCTTTGTGGGCCTGTGGCTGGGAGTGGCCGCCTGGCGCATTAGAATCTGCGTTACGCAGCATGGTTCCCAGACCCAAGGCGGCAGCAGTGCCAAGTCGGGCTGGTTTGATAGTACCAAGTGGCTCCTGCAATCTGCCATCAAAATTTTGGCAGGCGAGTTTTGTTTTCCAGGGAAAAGCGCCGTTGTTTCTGTTTGGGGGCCTGCGGCTGGGAGTGGCCGGCTGGCTCCTTAGAATCCACGATACGCAGGATGGTTCCAGGAGCCAAGGTGGCAGCAGTGCCAAGTCGGGCGGGTTTGATAGTAAGAAGTGGCTCCTGCAATGTGCCATCCAGACGCTGGGCAGCTGAGTTTTGTTTCCCAGAGGAAAGGGCCGTGGGTTGTGTTTGGTGTCATATGGCTGGGAGTGGCCAGCTGGCTCCTTAAAATGCACGATACGCAGGATGGTGACCAGACCCAATGTGGCACCAGTGCCAAGTCGGGCTGGTTTTTTAGTACCAAGTGCGTCCTGCAATTTGCCATCCCGAAGAGGGGCAGTTGAGTTTTGTTTACCAGAGTAAAGTGCCGTGGTTTGTGTTTGGGGTCCTATGGCTGAGAGTGGCCGGCTGGCCCCTGAAAATCCACGATAGGCAGAATGGTTCCCACATCCAAGGTGGCACCAGTGCCAAGTCGGGCTGGTTTGATGGTGCAAAGTGGCTCCTGCAATCTGCCATCCAGACGCGGGGCAGCGGATTTTTGTTTGCTGGAGAAAAGTTCCGTGGTTTGTTTTTGGCGGTATATGGCTGGGCGTGGCCGGCTGGCTCCTTAAAAAGCTCGATACGCAGGATGGTTCCCTGACCCAAGGTGGCATCAGTGCCAAGTCGGGCTGTTTTCGTAGTACCAAGTGCGTCCTGCAATTTGCCATCCAGAAGAGGGGCAGTTGAGTTTTGTTTGCCAGAGAAAAGGGCCGTGGTTTGTGTTTGGGGGCATATGGCTGAGAGTGGCCGGCTGGCCCCTGAAAATCCACAATAGGCAGGATGGTTCCCAGACCAGAGGTGGCACCAGTGCCAAGTCGGGCTGGTTTGATAGTACTAAATAGCTCCTGCAATCTGCCATCCAGAAGCGGGGCAGCTTACTTTTGTTTGCCAGGGAAACGGGCCGAGGTTTGTGGCTGGGGGCCCATGGCTGGGAGTGACCGGCTGGCTCCTGAAAAGCTACGATAGGCAGGATGGTGACCAGACCCATGGTGGCACCAGTGCCAAGTTGGGCTGGTTTGATAGTACCAAGTGGCTCCTGCAATCTGCCATCAAAAAGTTGGCAGGCCAGTTTTGTTTTCCAGGGAAAAGCACCGTTGTTTGTGTTTGGGGGCCTGTGGCTGGGAGTGGCCGGCTGGCTCCTTAGAATCCACGATACGCAGGATGGTTCCCAGACCAGATGTGGCACCAGTGACAAGTCGGGCTGGTTCGATAGTACCAAGTGGTTCCTGCAATATGCCATCCAGAAGCGGGGTAGCTTATTTTGTTTGCCAGGGAAACGGTCCGAGGATTTTGTCTGGGGGCCTATGGCTGGGAGTGACCGGCTGGCTCCTGAAAAGCTACGATAGGCAGGATGGTTACCAGACCCATGGTGGCACCAGTGCCAAGTTGGGCTGATTTGATAGTACCAAGTGGCTCCTGCAATCTGCCATCAAAAAGTTGGCAGGCGAGATTTGTTTTCCAGGGAAAAGCGCCATTGTTTGTGTTTGGGGGCCTGTGGCTGGGAGTGGCCAGCTAGCTCCTTAGAATCCACGATACGCAGCATGGTTCCCAGACCAGAGGTGGCACCAGTGCCAAGTCGGGCTGGTTTGATAGTACCAAGTGGTTCCTGCAATCTGCCATCCAGAAGCGGGGCAGCTTACTTTTGTTTGCCAGGGAAACGGGCCGAGCTTTGTGTCTGGGGGCCTATGGCTGGGAGTGACCGGCTGGCTCCTGAAAAGCTACGATAGGCAGGATGGTTACCAGACCCATGGCGGCACCAGTGCCAAGTCGGGCTGGTTTGATAGTACCAAGTGGCTCCTGCAATCTGCCATCCAGAAGCTGGGCAGCTGAGTTTTGTTTCCCAGAGAAAAGGGCCGTGGGTTGTGTTCGGGGGCATATTGCTGGGAGTAGCCAGCTGGCTCCTTAAAATGCACGATAGGCAGGATGGTTCCCAGACCCAAGGTGGCACCAGTGCCAAGTCGGGCTGATTTTGTAGTACCAAGTGGCTCCTGCAATTTGCCATCCAGAGGAGGGGCAGTTGAGTTTTGTTTACCAGAGTAAAGGGCCGTGGTTTGTGTTTGGGGGCCTATGGCTGAGAGTGGCCGGCTGGCTCCTCAGAACCCACAATACGCAGGATGGTTCCCAGATCACAGATGGCACCAGTGCCAAGTCGGGCTGGTTTGATGGTGCAAAGTGGCTCCTGCAATCTGCCATCCAGACGCGGGGCAGGGGATTTTTGTTTGCAAGAGAAAAGATCCGTGGTTTGTTTTTGGAGGCATATGGCTGGGAGTGACCGGCTGGCTCCTGAAAAGCTACAATAGGCAGGATGGTTACCAGACCCATGGTGGCACCAGTGCCAAGTTGGGCTGGTTTGATTGTACCAAGTGGCTCCTGCAATCTGCCATCAAAAAGTTGGCAGGCGAGTTTTGTTTTCCAGGGAAAAGCGCCGTTGTTTGTGTTTGGGGGCCTGTGGCTGGGAGTGGCCGTCTGGTTCCTTAGAATCCACGATACGCAGGATGGTTCCCAGACCAGATGTGGCACCAGTGACAAGTCGGGCTGGTTTGATAGTACCAAGTGGTTCCTGCAATATGCCATCCAGAAGCGGGGTAGCTTATTTTGTTTGCCAGGGAAACGGTCCGAGGTTTTTGTCTGGGGGCCTATGGCTGGGAGTGACCGGCTGGCTCCTGAAAAGCTACGATAGGCAGGATGGTGACCAGACCCATGGTGGCACCAGTGCCAAGTTGGGCTGGTTTGATAGTACCAAGTGGCTCCTGCAATCTGCCATCAAAAAGTGGCAGGCGAGTTTTGTTTTCCGGGGAAAAGCGCCGTTGTTTGTGTTTGGGGGCCTGTGGCTGGGAGTGGCCGGCTGGCTAATTAGAATCCACGATACGCAGGATGGTTCCCAGACCAGAGGTGGCACCAGTGCCAAGTCGGGCTGGTTTGATGGTACAAAGTGGCTCCTGCAATCTGCCATCCAGAAGCGGGGTAGCTTACTTTTGTTTGCCAGGGAAACGGTCCGAGGTTTTTGTCTGGGGGCCTATGACTGGGAGTGACCGGCTGGCTCCTGAAAAGCTACGATAGGCAGGATGGTGACCAGAGCCATGGTGGCACCAGTGCCAAGTTGGGCTGGTTTGATAGTACCAAGTGGCTCCTGCAATCTGCCATCCAGAAGCGGGGCAGCTTACTTTTGTTTGCCAGGGAAACGGGCCGAGGTTTGTGTCTGGGGGCCTATGGCTGGGAGTGACCGGCTGGCTCCTGAAAAGCTACGATAGGCAGGATGGTGACCAGACCCATGGTGGCACCAGTGCCAAGTTGGGCTGGTTTGATAGTACCAAATGGCTCCTGCAATCTGCCATCAAAAAGTTGGCAGGCGAGTTTTGTTTTCCAGGGAAAAGCGATGTTGTTTGTGTTTGGGGGCCTGTGGCTGGGAGTGGCCGGCTGGCTCCTTAGAATCCACGATACGCAGGATGGTTCCCAGACCAGAGGTGGCACCAGTGACAAGTCGGGCTGGTTTGATAGTACCAAGTGGTTCCTGCAATATGCCATCCAGAAGCGGGGTAGCTTATTTTGTTTGCCAGGGAAACGGGCCGAGGTTTTTGTCTGGGGGCCTATGGCTGGGAGTGACCGGCTGGCTCCTGAAAAGCTACGATAGGCAGGATGGTGACCAGACCCATGGTGGCACCAGTGCCAAGTTGGGCTGGTTTGATAGTACCAAGTGGCTCCTGCAATCTGCCATCAAAAAGTTGGCAGACGAGTTTTGTTTTCCGGGGAAAAGCGCCGTTGTTTGTGTTTGGGGGCCTGTGGCTGGGAGTGGCCGGCTGGCTCCTGAAAAGCTACGATAGGCAGGATGGTGACCAGACCCATGGTGGCACCAGTGCCAAGTTGGGCTGGTTTGATAGTACCAAGTGGCTCCTGCAATCTGCCATCCAGAAGCGGGGCAGCTTACTTTTGTTTGCCAGGGAAACGGGCCGAGCTTTGTGTCTGGGGGCCTATGGCTGGGAGTGACCGGCTGGCTCCTGAAAAGCTACGATAGGCAGGATGGTGACCAGACCCATGGTGGCACCAGTGCCAAGTTGGGCTGGTTTGATAGTACCAAGTGGCTCCTGCAATCTGCCATCAAAAAGTTGGCAGGCGAGTTTTGTTTTCCAGGGAAAAGCGCCGTTTATTCTGTTTGGGGGCCTGTGGCTGGCAGTGGCCAGCTAGCTCCTTAGAATCCACGATACGCAGCATGGTTCCCAGACCAGAGGTGGCACCAGTGCCAAGTCGGGCTGGTTTGATAGTACCAAGTGGTTCCTGCAATCTGCCATCCAGAAGCGGGGCAGCTTACTTTTGTTTGCCAGGGAAACGGGCCGAGGTTTGTGTCTGGGGGCCTATGGCTGGGAGTGACCGGCTGGCTCCTGAAAAGCTACGATAGGCAGGATGGTTACCAGACCCATGGCGACACCAGTGCCAAGTCGGGCTGGTTTGATAGTACCAAGTGGCTCCTGCAATCTGCCATCCAGAAGCTGGGCAGCTGAGTTTTGTTTCCCAGAGAAAAGGGCCGTGGGTTGTGTTCGGGGGCATATTGCTGGGAGTAGCCAGCTGGCTCCTTAAAATGCACGATAGGCAGGATGGTTCCCAGACCCAAGGTGGCACCAGTGCCAAGTCGGGCTGATTTTGTAGTACCAAGTGGCTCCTGCAATTTGCCATCCAGAGGAGGGGCAGTTGAGTTTTGTTTACCAGAGTAAAGGGCCGTGGTTTGTGTTTGGGGGCCTATGGCTGAGAGTGGCCGGCTGGCTCCTCAGAACCCACAATACGCAGGATGGTTCCCAGATCACAGATGGCACCAGTGCCAAGTCGGGCTGGTTTGATGGTGCAAAGTGGCTCCTGCAATCTGCCATCCAGACGCGGGGCAGGGGATTTTTGTTTGCAAGAGAAAAGATCCGTGGTTTGTTTTTGGAGGCATATGGCTGGGAGTGACCGGCTGGCTCCTGAAAAGCTACAATAGGCAGGATGGTTACCAGACCCATGGTGGCACCAGTGCCAAGTTGGGCTGGTTTGATTGTACCAAGTGGCTCCTGCAATCTGCCATCAAAAAGTTGGCAGGCGAGTTTTGTTTTCCAGGGAAAAGCGCCGTTGTTTGTGTTTGGGGGCCTGTGGCTGGGAGTGGCCGTCTGGTTCCTTAGAATCCACGATACGCAGGATGGTTCCCAGACCAGATGTGGCACCAGTGACAAGTCGGGCTGGTTTGATAGTACCAAGTGGTTCCTGCAATCTGCCATCCAGAAGCGGGGTAGCTTATTTTGTTTGCCAGGGAAACGGTCCGAGGTTTTTGTCTGGGGGCCTATGGCTGGGAGTGACCGGCTGGCTCCTGAAAAGCTACGATAGGCAGGATGGTGACCAGAGCCATGGTGGCACCAGTGCCAAGTTGGGCTGGTTTGATAGTACCAAGTGGCTCCTGCAATCTGCCATCAAAAAGTTGGCAGGCGAGTTTTGTTTTCCGGGGAAAAGCGCCGTTGTTTGTGTTTGGGGGCCTGTGGCTGGGAGTGGCCGGCTGGCTAATTAGAATCCACGATACGCAGGATGGTTCCCAGACCAGAGGTGGCACCAGTGCCAAGTCGGGCTGGTTTGATGGTACAAAGTGGCTCCTGCAATCTGCCATCCAGAAGCGGGGTAGCTTACTTTTGTTTGCCAGGGAAACGGTCCGAGGTTTTTGTCTGGGGGCCTATGGCTGGGAGTGACCGGCTGGCTCCTGAAAAGCTACGATAGGCAGGATGGTGACCAGAGCCATGGTGGCACCAGTGCCAAGTTGGGCTGGTTTGATAGTACCAAGTGGCTCCTGCAATCTGCCATCCAGAAGCGGGGCAGCTTACTTTTGTTTGCCAGGGAAACGGGCCGAGCTTTGTGTCTGGGGGCCTATGGCTGGGAGTGACCGGCTGGCTCCTGAAAAGCTACGATAGGCAGGATGGTGACCAGACCCATGGTGGCACCAGTGCCAAGTTGGGCTGGTTTGATAGTACCAAATGGCTCCTGCAATCTGCCATCAAAAAGTTGGCAGGCGAGTTTTGTTTTCCAGGGAAAAGCGATGTTGTTTGTGTTTGGGGGCCTGTGGCTGGGAGTGGCCGGCTGGCTCCTTAGAATCCACGATACGCAGGATGGTTCCCAGACCAGAGGTGGCACCAGTGACAAGTCGGGCTGGTTTGATAGTACCAAGTGGTTCCTGCAATATGCCATCCAGAAGCGGGGTAGCTTATTTTGTTTGCCAGGGAAACGGGCCGAGGTTTTTGTCTGGGGGCCTATGGCTGGGAGTGACCGGCTGGCTCCTGAAAAGCTACGATAGGCAGGATGGTGACCAGACCCATGGTGGCACCAGTGCCAAGTTGGGCTGGTTTGATAGTACCAAGTGGCTCCTGCAATCTGCCATCAAAAAGTTGGCAGACGAGTTTTGTTTTCCGGGGAAAAGCGCCGTTGTTTGTGTTTGGGGGCCTGTGGCTGGGAGTGGCCGGCTGGCTAATTAGAATCCACGATACGCAGGATGGTTCCCAGACCAGAGGTGGCACCAGTGCCAAGTCGGGCTGGTTTGATGGTACAAAGTGGCTCCTGCAATCTGCCATCCAGAAGCGGGGTAGCTTACTTTTGTTTGCCAGGGAAACGGTCCGAGGTTTTTGTCTGGGGGCCTATGGCTGGGAGTGACCGGCTGGCTCCTGAAAAGCTACGATAGGCAGGATGGTGACCAGACCCATGGTGGCACCAGTGCCAAGTTGGGCTGGTTTGATAGTACCAAGTGGCTCCTGCAATCTGCCATCAAAAAGTTGGCAGGCGAGTTTTGTTTTCCAGGGAAAAGCGCCGTTGTTTGTGTTTGGGGGCCTGTGGCTGGGAGTGGCCGGCTGGCTAATTAGAATCCACGATACGCAGGATGGTTCCCAGACCAGAGGTGGCACCAGTGCCAAGTCGGGCTGGTTTGATGGTACAAAGTGGCTCCTGCAATCTGCCATCCAGAAGCGGGGTAGCTCACTTTTGTTTGCCAGGGAAACGGGCCGAGCTTTGTGTCTGGGGGCCTATGGCTGGGAGTGACCGGCTGGCTCCTGAAAAGCTACGATAGGCAGGATGGTGACCAGACCCATGGTGGCACCAGTGCCAAGTTGGGCTGGTTTGATAGTACCAAGTGGCTCCTGCAATCTGCCATCAAAAAGTTGGCAGGCGAGTTTTGTTTTCCAGGGAAAAGCGCCGTTGTTTGTGTTTGGGGGCCTGTGGCTGGGAGTGGCCAGCTGGCTCCTTAGAATCCACGATACGCAGGATGGTTCCCAGACCAGATGTGGCACCAGCGACAAGTAGGGCTGGTTTGATAGTACCAAGTGGTTCCTGCAATCTGCCATCCAGAAGCGGGGCAGCTTACTTTTGTTTGCCAGGGAAACGGGCCGAGCTTTGTGTCTGGGGGCCTATGGCTGGGAGTGACCGGCTGGCTCCTGAAAAGCTACGATAGGCAGGATGGTGACCAGACCCATGGTGGCACCAGTGCCAAGTTGGGCTGGTTTGATAGTACCAAGTGGCTCCTGCAATCTGCCATCAAAAAGTTGGCAGGCGAGTTTTGTTTTCCAGGGAAAAGCGCCGTTTATTCTGTTTGGGGGCCTGTGGCTGGCAGTGGCCAGCTAGCTCCTTAGAATCCACGATACGCAGCATGGTTCCCAGACCAGAGGTGGCACCAGTGCCAAGTCGGGCTGGTTTGATAGTACCAAGTGGTTCCTGCAATCTGCCATCCAGAAGCGGGGCAGCTTACTTTTGTTTGCCAGGGAAACGGGCCGAGGTTTGTGTCTGGGGGCCTATGGCTGGGAGTGACCGGCTGGCTCCTGAAAAGCTACGATAGGCAGGATGGTTACCAGACCCATGGCGGCACCAGTGCCAAGTCGGGCTGGTTTGATAGTACCAAGTGGCTCCTGCAATCTGCCATCCAGAAGCTGGGCAGCTGAGTTTTGTTTCCCAGAGAAAAGGGCCGTGGGTTGTGTTCGGGGGCATATTGCTGGGAGTAGCCAGCTGGCTCCTTAAAATGCACGATAGGCAGGATGGTTCCCAGACCCAAGGTGGCACCAGTGCCAAGTCGGGCTGATTTTGTAGTACCAAGTGGCTCCTGCAATTTGCCATCCAGAGGAGGGGCAGTTGAGTTTTGTTTACCAGAGTAAAGGGCCGTGGTTTGTGTTTGGGGGCCTATGGCTGAGAGTGGCCGGCTGGCTCCTCAGAACCCACAATACGCAGGATGGTTCCCAGATCACAGATGGCACCAGTGCCAAGTCGGGCTGGTTTGATGGTGCAAAGTGGCTCCTGCAATCTGCCATCCAGACGCGGGGCAGGGGATTTTTGTTTGCAAGAGAAAAGATCCGTGGTTTGTTTTTGGAGGCATATGGCTGGGAGTGACCGGCTGGCTCCTGAAAAGCTACAATAGGCAGGATGGTTACCAGACCCATGGTGGCACCAGTGCCAAGTTGGGCTGGTTTGATTGTACCAAGTGGCTCCTGCAATCTGCCATCAAAAAGTTGGCAGGCGAGTTTTGTTTTCCAGGGAAAAGCGCCGTTGTTTGTGTTTGGGGGCCTGTGGCTGGGAGTGGCCGTCTGGTTCCTTAGAATCCACGATACGCAGGATGGTTCCCAGACCAGATGTGGCACCAGTGACAAGTCGGGCTGGTTTGATAGTACCAAGTGGTTCCTGCAATATGCCATCCAGAAGCGGGGTAGCTTATTTTGTTTGCCAGGGAAACGGTCCGAGGTTTTTGTCTGGGGGCCTATGGCTGGGAGTGACCGGCTGGCTCCTGAAAAGCTACGATAGGCAGGATGGTGACCAGACCCATGGTGGCACCAGTGCCAAGTTGGGCTGGTTTGATAGTACCAAGTGGCTCCTGCAATCTGCCATCAAAAAGTGGCAGGCGAGTTTTGTTTTCCGGGGAAAAGCGCCGTTGTTTGTGTTTGGGGGCCTGTGGCTGGGAGTGGCCGGCTGGCTAATTAGAATCCACGATACGCAGGATGGTTCCCAGACCAGAGGTGGCACCAGTGCCAAGTCGGGCTGGTTTGATGGTACAAAGTGGCTCCTGCAATCTGCCATCCAGAAGCGGGGTAGCTTACTTTTGTTTGCCAGGGAAACGGTCCGAGGTTTTTGTCTGGGGGCCTATGACTGGGAGTGACCGGCTGGCTCCTGAAAAGCTACGATAGGCAGGATGGTGACCAGAGCCATGGTGGCACCAGTGCCAAGTTGGGCTGGTTTGATAGTACCAAGTGGCTCCTGCAATCTGCCATCCAGAAGCGGGGCAGCTTACTTTTGTTTGCCAGGGAAACGGGCCGAGGTTTGTGTCTGGGGGCCTATGGCTGGGAGTGACCGGCTGGCTCCTGAAAAGCTACGATAGGCAGGATGGTGACCAGACCCATGGTGGCACCAGTGCCAAGTTGGGCTGGTTTGATAGTACCAAATGGCTCCTGCAATCTGCCATCAAAAAGTTGGCAGGCGAGTTTTGTTTTCCAGGGAAAAGCGATGTTGTTTGTGTTTGGGGGCCTGTGGCTGGGAGTGGCCGGCTGGCTCCTTAGAATCCACGATACGCAGGATGGTTCCCAGACCAGAGGTGGCACCAGTGACAAGTCGGGCTGGTTTGATAGTACCAAGTGGTTCCTGCAATATGCCATCCAGAAGCGGGGTAGCTTATTTTGTTTGCCAGGGAAACGGGCCGAGGTTTTTGTCTGGGGGCCTATGGCTGGGAGTGACCGGCTGGCTCCTGAAAAGCTACGATAGGCAGCATGGTGACCAGACCCATGGTGGCACCAGTGCCAAGTTGGGCTGGTTTGATAGTACCAAGTGGCTCCTGCAATCTGCCATCAAAAAGTTGGCAGACGAGTTTTGTTTTCCGGGGAAAAGCGCCGTTGTTTGTGTTTGGGGGCCTGTGGCTGGGAGTGGCCGGCTGGCTAATTAGAATCCACGATACGCAGGATGGTTCCCAGACCAGAGGTGGCACCAGTGCCAAGTCGGGCTGGTTTGATGGTACAAAGTGGCTCCTGCAATCTGCCATCCAGAAGCGGGGTAGCTTACTTTTGTTTGCCAGGGAAACGGTCCGAGGTTTTTGTCTGGGGGCCTATGGCTGGGAGTGACCGGCTGGCTCCTGAAAAGCTACGATAGGCAGGATGGTGACCAGACCCATGGTGGCACCAGTGCCAAGTTGGGCTGGTTTGATAGTACCAAGTGGCTCCTGCAATCTGCCATCAAAAAGTTGGCAGGCGAGTTTTGTTTTCCAGGGAAAAGCGCCGTTGTTTGTGTTTGGGGGCCTGTGGCTGGGAGTGGCCGGCTGGCTAATTAGAATCCACGATACGCAGGATGGTTCCCAGACCAGAGGTGGCACCAGTGCCAAGTCGGGCTGGTTTGATGGTACAAAGTGGCTCCTGCAATCTGCCATCTAGAAGCGGGGTAGCTCACTTTTGTTTGCCAGGGAAACAGGCCGAGGTTTTTGTCTGGGGGCCTATGGCTGGGAGTGACCGGCTGGCTCCTGAAAAGCTACGATAGGCAGGATGGTTACCAGACCCATGGTGGCACCAGTGCCAAGTTGGGCTGATTTGATAGTACCAAGTGGCACCTGCAATCTGCCATCAAAAAGTTGGCAGGCGAGATTTGTTTTCCAGGGAAAAGCGCCGTTGTTTGTGTTTGGGGGCCTGTGGCTGGGAGTGGCCGGCTGGCTCCTTAGAATCCACGATACGCATCATGGTTCCCAGACCCAAGGTGGCACCAGTGCCAAGTCGGGCTGGTTTGATAGTACCAAGTGGTTCCTGCAATCTGCCATCCAGAAGCGGGGCAGCTTACTTTTGTTTGCCAGGGAAACGGGCCGAGGTTTGTGTCTGGGGGCCTATGGCTGGGAGTGACCGGCTGGCTCCTGAAAAGCTACGATAGGCAGGATGGTGACCAGACCCATGGTGGCACCAGTGCCAAGTTGGGCTGGTTTGATAGTACCAAGTGGCTCCTGCAATCTGCCATCAAAAAGTTGGCAGGCGAGTTTTGTTTTCCAGGGAAAAGCGCCGTTGTTTGTGTTTGGGGGCCTGTGGCTGGGAGTGGCCGGCTGGCTCCTTAGAATCCACGATACGCAGGATGGTTCCCAGACCAGATGTGGCACCAGTGACAAGTAGGGCTGGTTTGATAGTACAAAGTGGTTCCTGCAATCTGCCATCCAGAAGCAGGGCAGCTTACTTTTGTTTGCCAGGGAAACGGGCCGAGCTTTGTGTCTGGGGGCCTATGGCTGGGAGTGACCGGCTGGCTCCTGAAAAGCTACGATAGGCAGGATGGTGACCAGACCCATGGTGGCACCAGTGCCAAGTTGGGCTGGTTTGATAGTACCAAGTGGCTCCTGCAATCTGCCATCAAAAAGTTGGCAGGCGAGTTTTGTTTTCCAGGGAAAAGCGCCGTTTATTCTTTTTGGGGGCCTGTGGCTGGCAGTGGCCAGCTAGCTCCTTAGAATCCACGATACGCAGCATGGTTCCCAGACCAGAGGTGGCACCAGTGCCAAGTAGGGCTGGTTTGATACTACCAAGTGGTTCCTGCAATCTGCCATCCAGAAGCGGGGCAGCTTACTTTTGTTTGCCAGGGAAACGGGCCGAGGTTTGTGTCTGGGGGCCTATGGCTGGGAGTGACCGGCTGGCTCCTGAAAAGCTACGATAGGCAGGATGGTTACCAGACCCATGGCGGCACCAGTGCCAAGTCGGGCTGGTTTGATAGTACCAAGTGGCTCCTGCAATCTGCCATCCAGAAGCTGGGCAGCTGAGTTTTGTTTCCCAGAGAAAAGGGCCGTGGGTTGTGTTCGGGGGCATATTGCTGGGAGTAGCCAGCTGGCTCCTTAAAATGCACGATAGGCAGGATGGTTCCCAGACCCAAGGTGGCACCAGTGCCAAGTCGGGCTGATTTTGTAGTACCAAGTGGCTCCTGCAATTTGCCATCCAGAGGAGGGGCAGTTGAGTTTTGTTTACCAGAGTAAAGGGCCGTGGTTTGTGTTTGTGGGCCTATGGCTGAGAGTGGCCGGCTGGCTCCTCAGAACCCACAATACGCAGGATGGTTCCCAGATCACAGATGGCACCAGTGCCAAGTCGGGCTGGTTTGATGGTGCAAAGTGGCTCCTGCAATCTGCCATCCAGACGCGGGGCAGGGGATTTTTGTTTGCAAGAGAAAAGATCCGTGGTTTGTTTTTGGAGGCATATGGCTGGGAGTGACCGGCTGGCTCCTGAAAAGCTACAATAGGCAGGATGGTTACCAGACCCATGGTGGCACCAGTGCCAAGTTGGGCTGGTTTGATTGTACCAAGTGGCTCCTGCAATCTGCCATCAAAAAGTTGGCAGGCGAGTTTTGTTTTCCAGGGAAAAGCGCCGTTGTTTGTGTTTGGGGGCCTGTGGCTGGGAGTGGCCGTCTGGTTCCTTAGAATCCACGATACGCAGGATGGTTCCCAGACCAGATGTGGCACCAGTGACAAGTCGGGCTGGTTTGATAGTACCAAGTGGTTCCTGCAATATGCCATCCAGGAGCAGGGTAGCTTATTTTGTTTGCCAGGGAAACGGTCCGAGGTTTTTGTCTGGGGGCCTATGGCTGGGAGTGACCGGCTGGCTCCTGAAAAGCTACGATAGGCAGGATGGTGACCAGACCCATGGTGGCACCAGTGCCAAGTTGGGCTGGTTTGATAGTACCAAGTGGCTCCTGCAATCTGCCATCAAAAAGTTGGCAGGCGAGTTTTGTTTTCCGGGGAAAAGCGCCGTTGTTTGTGTTTGGGGGCCTGTGGCTGGGAGTGGCCGGCTGGCTAATTAGAATCCACGATACGCAGGATGGTTCCCAGACCAGAGGTGGCACCAGTGCCAAGTCGGGCTGGTTTGATGGTACAAAGTGGCTCCTGCAATCTGCCATCCAGAAGCGGGGTAGCTTACTTTTGTTTGCCAGGGAAACGGTCCGAGGTTTTTGTCTGGGGGCCTATGTCTGGGAGTGACCGGCTGGCTCCTGAAAAGCTACGATAGGCAGGATGGTGACCAGAGCCATGGTGGCACCAGTGCCAAGTTGGGCTGGTTTGATTGTACCAAGTGGCTCCTGCAATCTGCCATCAAAAAGTTGGCAGGCGAGTTTTGTTTTCCAGGGAAAAGCGCCGTTGTTTGTGTTTGGGGGCCTGTGGCTGGGAGTGGCCGGCTGGCTCCTTAGAATCCACGATACGCAGGATGGTTCCCAGACCAGAGGTGGCACCAGTGCCAAGTAGGGCTGGTTTGATACTACCAAGTGGTTCCTGCAATCTGCCATCCAGAAGCGGGGCAGCTTACTTTTGTTTGCCAGGGAAACGGGCCGAGGTTTGTGTCTGGGGGCCTATGGCTGGGAGTGACCGGCTGGCTCCTGAAAAGCTACGATAGGCAGGATGGTGACCAGACCCATGGTGGCACCAGTGCCAAGTTGGGCTGGTTTGATAGTACCAAGTGGCTCCTGCAATTTGCCATCCAGAGGAGGGGCAGTTGAGTTTTGTTTACCAGAGTAAAGGGCCGTGGTTTGTGTTTGGGGGCCTATGGCTGAGAGTGGCCGGCTGGCTCCTTAGAATCCACAATACGCAGGATGGTTCCCAGATCACAGATGGCACCAGTGCCAAGTCGGGCTGGTTTGATGGTGCAAAGTGGCTCCTGCAATCTGCCATCCAGACGCGGGGCAGCGGATTTTTGTTTGCAAGAGAAAAGATCCGTGGTTTGTTTTTGGAGGCATATGTCTGGGAGTGACCGGCTGGCTCCTGAAAAGCTACAATAGGCAGAATGGTTACCAGACCCATGGTGGCACCAGTGCCAAGTTGGGCTGGTTTGATACTACCAAGTGGTTCCTGCAATCTGCCATCCAGAAGCGGGGCAGCTTACTTTTGTTTGCCAGGGAAACGGGCCGAGGTTTGTGTTTGGGGGCCTATGGCTGGGAGTGACCGGCTGGCTCCTGAAAAGCTACGATAGGCAGGATGGTGACCAGACCCATGGTGGCACCAGTGCCAAGTTGGGCTGGTTTGATAGTACCAAGTGGCTCCTGCAATCTGCCATCAAAATGTTGGCAGGCGAGTTTTGTTTTCCAGGGAAAAGCGCTGTTGTTTGTGTTTGGGGGCCTGTGGCTGGGAGTGGCCGGCTGGCTCCTTAGAATCCACGATACGCAGGATGGTTCCCAGACCAGATGTGGCACCAGTGACAAGTCGGGCTGGTTTGATAGTACCAAGTGGTTCCTGCAATATGCCATCCAGAAGCGGGGTAGCTTATTTTGTTTGCCAGGGAAACGGTCCGAGGTTTTTGTCTGGGGGCCTATGGCTGGGAGTGACCGGCTGGCTCCTGAAAAGCTACGATAGGCAGGATGGTGACCAGACCCATGGTGGCACCAGTGCCAAGTTGGGCTGGTTTGATAGTACCAAGTGGCTCCTGCAATCTGCCATCAAAAAGTTGGCAGACGAGTTTTGTTTTCCGGGGAAAAGCGCCGTTGTTTTTGTTTGGGGGCCTGTGGCTGGGAGTGGCCGGCTGGCTAATTAGAATCCACGATACGCAGGATGGTTCCCAGACCAGAGGTGGCACCAGTGCCAAGTTGGGCTGGTTTGATGGTACAAAGTGGCTCCTGCAATCTGCCATCGAGACGCGGGGAAGCGGATTTTTGTTTGCAAGAGAAAAGATCCGTGGTTTGTGTTCGGGGGCATATGGCTGGGAGTGACCGGCTGGCTCCTGAAAAGCTACGATAGGCAGGATGGTTACCAGACCCATGGTGGCACCAGTGCCAAGTTGGGCTGGTTTGATTGTACCAAGTGGCTCCTGCAATCTGCCATCAAAAAGTTGGCAGGCGAGTTTGGTTTTCCAGGGAAAAGCGCCGTTGTTTGTGTTTGGGGGCCTGTGGCTGGGAGTGGCCGGCTGGCTCCTTAGAATCCACGATACGCAGGATGGTTCCCAGACCAGATGTGGCACCAGTGCCAAGTTGGGCTGGTTTGATACTACCAAGTGGTTCCTGCAATCTGCCATCCAGAAGCGGGGCAGCTTACTTTTGTTTGCCAGGGAAACGGGCCGAGCTTTGTGTCTGGGGGCCTATGGCTGGGAGTGACCGGCTGGCTCCTGAAAAGCTACGATAGGCAGGATGGTGACCAGACCCATGGTGGCACCAGTGCCAAGTTGGGCTGGTTTGATAGTACCAAGTGGCTCCTGCAATCTGCCATCAAAAAGTTGGCAGGCGAGTTTTGTTTTCCGGGGAAAAGCGCCGTTGTTTGTGTTTGGGGGCCTGTGGCTGGGAGTGGCCGGCTGGCTAATTAGAATCCACGATACGCAGGATGGTTCCCAGACCAGAGGTGGCACCAGTGCCAAGTCGGGCTGGTTTGATGGTACAAAGTGGCTCCTGCAATCTGCCATCCAGAAGCAGGGTAGCTCACTTTTGTTTGCCAGGGAAACGGGCCGAGGTTTTTGTCTGGGGGCCTATGGCTGGGAGTGACCGGCTGGCTCCTGAAAAGCTACGATAGGCAGGATGGTTACCAGACCCATGGCGGCACCAGTGCCAAGTTGGGCTGATTTGATAGTACCAAGTGGCTCCTGCAATCTGCCATCCAGGAGCGGGGCATCTGAGTTTTGTTTGCCAGAGAAAATGGCTCTGGTTTGTGTTTGGGGGCCTGTGGCTGGCAGTGGCCGGCTGGCTCCTGAAAATCCATGATACGCAGCATGGTTCCCAGACCCAAGGTGGCACCAGTGCCAAGTAGGGCTGGTTTGACAGTGTCAAGTGCCTTCTGCAATCTCCCATCCAGAAGCGGGGCAGCTGAGATTTTTTGCCTGTGAAAAGCGCCGTTGTTTTTGATTAGGGTCTGTGGCCGAGAGTGGTCGGCTGGCTCCTGACAATCCACAATACGCAGGATGGTTCCCAGACCCAAGGTGGCACCAGTGCCAAGTCGGGCTGGTTTGATAGTACCAAGTGGTTCCTGCAATCTGCCATCCAGAAGCTGGGCAGCTGAGTTTTGTTTGCCAGAGTAAAGGGCCGTGGGTTGTGTTCGGGGGCATATGGCTGGGAGTAGCCAGCTGGCTCCTTAAAATGCACGATAGGCAGGATGGTTCCCAGACCCAAGGTGGCACCAGTGCCAAGTCGGGCTGGTTTTGTAGTACCAAGTGGCTCCTGCAATTTGCCATCCAGAGGAGGGGCAGTTGAGTTTTGTTTACCAGAGTAAAGGGCCGTGGTTTGTGTTGGGGGCCTATGGCTGAGAGTGGCCGGCTGGCTCCTCAGAACGCACAATACGCAGGATGGTTCCCAGATCGCAGATGGCACCAGTGCCAAGTCGGGCTGGTTTGATGGTGCAAAGTGGCTCCTGCAATCTGCCATCGAGACGCGGGGAAGCGGATTTTTGTTTGCAAGAGAAAAGATCCGTGGTTTGTGTTCGGGGGCATATGGCTGGGAGTGACCGGCTGGCTCCTGAAAAGCTACGATAGGCAGGATGGTTACCAGACCCATGGTGGCACCAGTGCCAAGTTGGGCTGGTTTGATTGTACCAAGTGGCTCCTGCAATCTGCCATAAAAAAGTTGGCAGGCGAGTTTTGTTTTCCAGGGAAAAGCGCCGTTGTTTGTGTTTGGGGGCCTGTGGCTGGGAGTGGCCGGCTGGCTCCTTAGAATCCACGATACGCAGGATGGTTCCCAGACCAGATGTGGCACCAGTGCCAAGTTGGGCTGGTTTGATACTACCAAGTGGTTCCTGAAATCTGCCATCCAGAAGCGGGGCAGCTTACTTTTGTTTGCCAGGGAAACGGGCCGAGGTTTGTGTCTGGTGGCCTATGGCTGGGAGTGACCGGCTGGCTCCTGAAAAGCTACGATAGGCAGGATGGTGACCAGACCCATGGTGGCACCAGTGCCAAGTTGGGCTGGTTTGATAGTACCAAGTGGCTCCTGCAATCTGCCATCAAAAAGTTGGCAGGCGAGTTTTGTTTTCCAGGGAAAAGCGCCGTTGTTTGTGTTTGGGGGCCTGTGGCTGGGAGTGGCCGGCTGGCTCCTTAGAATCCACGATACGCAGGATGGTTCCCAGACCAGAGGTGGCACCAGTGCCAAGTCGGGCTGGTTTGATAGTACCAAGTGGTTCCTGCAATCTGCCATCCAGAAGCGGGGCAGCTTACTTTTGTTTGCCAGGGAAACGGGCCGAGCTTTGTGTCTGGGGGCCTATGGCTGGGAGTGACCGGCTGGCTCCTGAAAAGCTACGATAGGCAGGATGGTGACCAGACCCATGGTGGCACCAGTGCCAAGTTGGGCTGGTTTGATAGTACCAAGTGGCTCCTGCAATCTGCCATCCAGGAGCGGGGCATCTGAGTTTTGTTTGCCAGAGAAAATGGCTCTGGTTTGTGTTTGGGGGCCTGTGGCTGGCAGTGGCCGGCTGGCTCCTGAAAATCCATTATACGCAGCATGGTTCTCAGACTCAAGGTGGCACCAGTGCCAAGTAGGGCTGGTTTGACAGTGTCAAGTGCCTTCTGCAATCTCCCATCCAGAAGCGGGGCAGCTGAGATTTTTTGCCTGTGAAAAGCGCCGTTGTTTTTGATTAGGGTCTGTGGCCGAGAGTGGTCGGCTGGCTCCTGACAATCCACAATACGCAGGATGGTTCCCAAACCCAAGGTGGCACCAGTGCCAAGTCGGGCTTGTTTGATAGTACCAAGTGGTTCCTGCAATCTGCCATCCAGAAGCTGGGCAGCTGAGTTTTGTTTGCCAGAGTAAAGGGCCGTGGGTTGTGTTCGGGGGCATATGGCTGGGAGTAGCCAGCTGGCTCCTTAAAATGCACGATAGGCAGGATGGTTCCCAGACCCAAGGTGGCACCAGTGCCAAGTCGGGCTGGTTTTGTAGTACCAAGTGGCTCCTGCAATTTGCCATCCAGAGGAGGGGCAGTTGAGTTTTGTTTACCAGAGTAAAGGGCCGTGGTTTCTGTTGGGGGCCTATGGCTGAGAGTGGCCGGCTGGCTCCTCAGAACGCACAATACGCAGGATGGTTCCCAGATCACAGATGGCACCAGTGCCAAGTCGGGCTGGTTTGATGGTGCAAAGTGGCTCCTGCAATCTGCCATCCAGACGCGGGGCAGCGGATTTTTGTTTGCAAGAGAAAAGATCCGTGGTTTGTTTTTGGAGGCATATGGCTGGGAGTGACCGGCTGGCTCCTGAAAAGCTACGATAGGCAGGATGGTGACCAGACCCATGGTGGCACCAGTGCCAAGTTGGGCTGGTTTGATAGTACCAAGTGGCTCCTGCAATCTGCCATCAAAAAGTTGGCAGGCGAGTTTTGTTTTCCAGGGAAAAGCGCCGTTGTTTGTGTTTGGGGGCCTGTGGCTGGGAGTGGCCGGCTGGCTCCTTAGAATCCACGATACGCAGGATGGTTCCCAGACCAGATGTGGCACCAGTGACAAGTCGGGCTGGTTTGATAGTACCAAGTGGTTCCTGCAATCTGCCATCCAGAAGCGGGGCAGCTTACTTTTGTTTGCCAGGGAAACGGGCCGAGCTTTGTGTCTGGGGGCCTATGGCTGGGAGTGACCGGCTGGCTCCTGAAAAGCTACGATAGGCAGGATGGTGACCAGAGCCATGGTGGCACCAGTGCCAAGTTGGGCTGGTTTGATAGTACCAAGTGGCTCCTGCAATCTGCCATCAAAAAGTTGGCAGGCGAGTTTTGTTTTCCAGGGAAAAGCGCCATTTTTTCTGTTTGGGGGCCTGTGGCTGGGAGTGGCCAGCTAGCTCCTTAGAATCCACGATACGCAGCATGGTTCCCAGACCAGAGGTGGCACCAGTGCAAAGTAGGGCTGGTTTGATACTACCAAGTGGTTCCTGCAATCTGCCATCCAGAAGCGAAACAGCTTACTTTTGTTTGCCAGGGAAACGGGCCGAGCTTTGTGTCTGGGGGCCTATGGCTGGGAGTGACCGGCTGGCTCCTGAAAAGCTACGATAGGCAGGATGGTGACCAGACCCATGGTGGCACCAGTGCCAAGTTGGGCTGGTTTGATAGTACCAAGTGGCTCCTGCAATCTGCCATCCAGGAGCGGGGCATCTGAGTTTTGTTTGCCAGAGAAAATGGCTCTGGTTTGTGTTTGGGGGCCTGTGGCTGGCAGTGGCCGGCTGGCTCCTGAAAATCCATGATACGCAGCATGGTTCCCAGACTCAAGGTGGCACCAGTGCCAAGTAGGGCTGGTTTGACAGTGTCAAGTGCCTTCTGCAATCTCCCATCCAGAAGCGGGGCAGCTGAGATTTTTTGCCTGTGAAAAGCGCCGTTGTTTTTGATTAGGGTCTGTGGCCGAGAGTGGTCGGCTGGCTCCTGACAATCCACAATACGCAGGATGGTTCCCAGACCCAAGGTGGCACCAGTGCCAAGTCGGGCTGGTTTGATAGTACCAAGTGGTTCCTGCAATCTGCCATCCAGAAGCTGGGCAGCTGAGTTTTGTTTGCCAGAGTAAAGGGCCGTGGTTTGTGTTCGGGGGCATATGGCTGGGAGTAGCCAGCTGGCTTCTTAAAATGCACGATAGGCAGGATGGTTCCCAGACCCAAGGTGGCACCAGTGCCAAGTCGGGCTGGTTTTGTAGTACCAAGTGGCTCCTGCAATTTGCCATCCAGAGGAGGGGCAGTTGAGTTTTGTTTACCAGAGTAAAGGGCCGTGGTTTGTGTTGGGGGCCTATGGCTGAGAGTGGCCGGCTGGCTCCTCAGAACGCACAATACGCAGGATGGTTCCCAGATCGCAGATGGCACCAGTGCCAAGTCGGGCTGGTTTGATGGTGCAAAGTGGCTCCTGCAATCTGCCATCGAGACGCGGGGAAGCGGATTTTTGTTTGCAAGAGAAAAGATCCGTGGTTTGTGTTCGGGGGCATATGGCTGGGAGTGACCGGCTGGCTCCTGAAAAGCTACAATAGGCAGGATGGTTACCAGACCCATGGTGGCACCAGTGCCAAGTTGGGCTGGTTTGATTGTACCAAGTGGCTCCTGCAATCTGCCATCAAAAAGTTGGCAGGCGAGTTTTGTTTTCCAGGGAAAAGCGCCGTTGTTTGTGTTTGGGGGCCTGTGGCTGGGAGTGGCCGGCTGGCTCCTTAGAATCCACGATACGCAGGATGGTTCCCAGACCAGATGTGGCACCAGTGCCAAGTTGGGCTGGTTTGATACTACCAAGTGGTTCCTGCAATCTGCCATCCAGAAGCGGGGCAGCTTACTTTTGTTTGCCAGGGAAACGGGCCGAGGTTTGTGTCTGGGGGCCTATGGCTGGGAGTGACCGGCTGGCTTCTGAAAAGCTACGATAGGCAGGATGGTGACCAGACCCATGGTGGCACCAGTGCCAAGTTGGGCTGGTTTGATAGTACCAAGTGGCTCCTGCAATCTGCCATCAAAAAGTTGGCAGGCGAGTTTTGTTTTCCAGGGAAAAGCGCCGTTGTTTGTGTTTGGGGGCCTGTGGCTGGGAGTGGCCGGCTGGCTCCTTAGAATCCACGATACGCAGGATGGTTCCCAGACCAGAGGTGGCACCAGTGCCAAGTCGGGCTGGTTTGATGGTACAAAGTGGCTCCTGCAATCTGCCATCCAGAAGCGGGGTAGCTTACTTTTGTTTGCCAGGGAAACGGTCCGAGGTTTTTGTCTGGGGGCCTATGGCTGGGAGTGACCGGCTGGCTCCTGAAAAGCTACGATAGGCAGGATGGTGACCAGAGCCATGGTGGCACCAGTGCCAAGTTGGGCTGGTTTGATAGTACCAAGTGGCTCCTGCAATCTGCCATCCAGGAGCGGGGCATCTGAGTTTTGTTTGCCAGAGAAAATGGCTCTGGTTTGTGTTTGGGGGCCTGTGGCTGGCAGTGGCCGGCTGGCTCCTGAAAATCCATGATACGCAGCATGGTTCTCAGACTCAAGGTGGCACCAGTGCCAAGTAGGGCTGGTTTGACAGTGTCAAGTGCCTTCTGCAATCTCCCATCCAGAAGCGGGGCAGCTGAGATTTTTTGCCTGTGAAAAGCGCCGTTGTTTTTGATTAGGGTCTGTGGCCGAGAGTGGTCGGCTGGCTCCTGACAATCCACAATACGCAGGATGGTTCCCAAACCCAAGGTGGCACCAGTGCCAAGTCGGGCTTGTTTGATAGTACCAAGTGGTTCCTGCAATCTGCCATCCAGAAGCTGGGCAGCTGAGTTTTGTTTGCCAGAGTAAAGGGCCGTGGGTTGTGTTCGGGGGCATATGGCTGGGAGTAGCCAGCTGGCTCCTTAAAATGCACGATAGGCAGGATGGTTCCCAGACCCAAGGTGGCACCAGTGCCAAGTCGGGCTGGTTTTGTAGTACCAAGTGGCTCCTGCAATTTGCCATCCAGAGGAGGGGCAGTTGAGTTTTGTTTACCAGAGTAAAGGGCCGTGGTTTCTGTTGGGGGCCTATGGCTGAGAGTGGCCGGCTGGCTCCTCAGAACGCACAATACGCAGGATGGTTCCCAGATCACAGATGGCACCAGTGCCAAGTCGGGCTGGTTTGATGGTGCAAAGTGGCTCCTGCAATCTGCCATCCAGACGCGGGGCAGCGGATTTTTGTTTGCAAGAGAAAAGATCCGTGGTTTGTTTTTGGAGGCATATGGCTGGGAGTGACCGGCTGGCTCCTGAAAAGCTACGATAGGCAGGATGGTGACCAGACCCATGGTGGCACCAGTGCCAAGTTGGGCTGGTTTGATAGTACCAAGTGGCTCCTGCAATCTGCCATCAAAAAGTTGGCAGGCGAGTTTTGTTTTCCAGGGAAAAGCGCCGTTGTTTGTGTTTGGGGGCCTGTGGCTGGGAGTGGCCGGCTGGCTCCTTAGAATCCACGATACGCAGGATGGTTCCCAGACCAGATGTGGCACCAGTGACAAGTCGGGCTGGTTTGATAGTACCAAGTGGTTCCTGCAATCTGCCATCCAGAAGCGGGGCAGCTTACTTTTGTTTGCCAGGGAAACGGGCCGAGCTTTGTGTCTGGGGGCCTATGGCTGGGAGTGACCGGCTGGCTCCTGAAAAGCTACGATAGGCAGGATGGTGACCAGAGCCATGGTGGCACCAGTGCCAAGTTGGGCTGGTTTGATAGTACCAAGTGGCTCCTGCAATCTGCCATCAAAAAGTTGGCAGGCGAGTTTTGTTTTCCAGGGAAAAGCGCCGTTTTTTGTGTTTGGGGGCCTGTGGCTGGGAGTGGCCAGCTAGCTCCTTAGAATCCACGATACGCAGCATGGTTCCCAGACCAGAGGTGGCACCAGTGCAAAGTAGGGCTGGTTTGATACTACCAAGTGGTTCCTGCAATCTGCCATCCAGAAGCGAAACAGCTTACTTTTGTTTGCCAGGGAAACGGGCCGAGCTTTGTGTCTGGGGGCCTATGGCTGGGAGTGACCGGCTGGCTCCTGAAAAGCTACGATAGGCAGGATGGTGACCAGACCCATGGTGGCACCAGTGCCAAGTTGGGCTGGTTTGATAGTACCAAGTGGCTCCTGCAATCTGCCATCAAAAAGTTGGCAGGCGAGTTTTGTTTTCCAGGGAAAAGCGCCGTTGTTTGTGTTTGGGGGCCTGTGGCTGGCAGTGGCCGGCTGGCTCCTTAGAATCCACAATACGCAGGATGGTTCCCAGACCCAAGGTGGCACCAGTGCCAAGTTGGGCTGGTTTGATACTACCAAGTGGTTCCTGCAATATGCCATCCAGAAGCGGGGCAGCTTACTTTTGTTTGCCAGGGAAACGGGCCGAGCTTTGTGTCTGGGGGCCTATGGCTGGGAGTGACCGGCTGGCTCCTGAAAAGCTACGATAGGCAGGATGGTGACCAGACCCATGGTGGCACCAGTGCCAAGTTGGGCTGGTTTGATAGTACCAAGTGGCTCCTGCAATCTGCCATCCAGGAGCGGGGCATCTGAGTTTTGTTTGCCAGAGAAAATGGCTCTGGTTTGTGTTTGGGGGCCTGTGGCTGGCAGTGGCCGGCTGGCTCCTGAAAATCCATGATACGCAGCATGGTTCCCAGACTCAAGGTGGCACCAGTGCCAAGTAGGGCTGGTTTGACAGTGTCAAGTGCCTTCTGCAATCTCCCATCCAGAAGCGGGGCAGCTGAGATTTTTTGCCTGTGAAAAGCGCCGTTGTTTTTGATTAGGGTCTGTGGCCGAGAGTGGTCGGCTGGCTCCTGACAATCCACAATACGCAGGATGGTTCCCAGACCCAAGGTGGCACCAGTGCCAAGTCGGGCTGGTTTGATAGTACCAAGTGGTTCCTGCAATCTGCCATCCAGAAGCTGGGCAGCTGAGTTTTGTTTGCCAGAGTAAAGGGCCGTGGGTTGTGTTCGGGGGCATATGGCTGGGAGTAGCCAGCTGGCTTCTTAAAATGCACGATAGGCAGGATGGTTCCCAGACCCAAGGTGGCACCAGTGCCAAGTCGGGCTGGTTTTGTAGTACCAAGTGGCTCCTGCAATTTGCCATCCAGAGGAGGGGCAGTTGAGTTTTGTTTACCAGAGTAAAGGGCCGTGGTTTGTGTTGGGGGCCTATGGCTGAGTGTGGCCGGCTGGCTCCTCAGAACGCACAATACGCAGGATGGTTCCCAGATCGCAGATGGCACCAGTGCCAAGTCGGGCTGGTTTGATGGTGCAAAGTGGCTCCTGCAATCTGCCATCGAGACGCGGGGAAGCGGATTTTTGTTTGCAAGAGAAAAGATCCGTGGTTTGTGTTCGGGGGCATATGGCTGGGAGTGACCGGCTGGCTCCTGAAAAGCTACAATAGGCAGGATGGTTACCAGACCCATGGTGGCACCAGTGCCAAGTTGGGCTGGTTTGATTGTACCAAGTGGCTCCTGCAATCTGCCATCAAAAAGTTGGCAGGCGAGTTTTGTTTTCCAGGGAAAAGCGCCGTTGTTTGTGTTTGGGGGCCTGTGGCTGGGAGTGGCCGGCTGGCTCCTTAGAATCCACGATACGCAGGATGGTTCCCAGACCAGATGTGGCACCAGTGCCAAGTTGGGCTGGTTTGATACTACCAAGTGGTTCCTGCAATCTGCCATCCAGAAGCGGGGCAGCTTACTTTTGTTTGCCAGGGAAACGGGCCGAGGTTTGTGTCTGGGGGCCTATGGCTGGGAGTGACCGGCTGGCTTCTGAAAAGCTACGATAGGCAGGATGGTGACCAGACCCATGGTGGCACCAGTGCCAAGTTGGGCTGGTTTGATAGTACCAAGTGGCTCCTGCAATCTGCCATCAAAAAGTTGGCAGGCGAGTTTTGTTTTCCAGGGAAAAGCGCCGTTGTTTGTGTTTGGGGGCCTGTGGCTGGGAGTGGCCGGCTGGCTCCTTAGAATCCACGATACGCAGGATGGTTCCCAGACCAGAGGTGGCACCAGTGCCAAGTCGGGCTGGTTTGATGGTACAAAGTGGCTCCTGCAATCTGCCATCCAGAAGCGGGGTAGCTTACTTTTGTTTGCCAGGGAAACGGTCCGAGGTTTTTGTCTGGGGGCCTATGGCTAGGAGTGACCGGCTGGCTCCTGAAAAGCTACGATAGGCAGGATGGTGACCAGACCCATGGTGGCACCAGTGCCAAGTTGGGCTGGTTTGATAGTACCAAGTGGCTCCTGCAATCTGCCATCAAAAAGTTGGCAGGCGAGTTTTGTTTTCCGGGGAAAAGCGCCGTTGTTTGTGTTTGGGGGCCTGTGGCTGGGAGTGGCCGGCTGGCTCCTTAGAATCCACGATACGCAGGATGGTTCCCAGACCCAAGGTGGCACCAGTGCCAAGTCGGGCTGGTTTGATAGTACCAAGTGGTTCCTGCAATCTGCCATCCAGAAGCGAAACAGCTAACTTTTGTTTGCCAGGGAAACGGGCCGAGCTTTGTTTCTGGGGGCCTATGGCTGGGAGTGACCGGCTGGCTCCTGAAAAGCTACGATAGGCAGGATGGTGACCAGACCCATGGTGGCACCAGTGCCAAGTTGGGCTGGTTTGATAGTACCAAGTGGCTCCTGCAATCTGCCATCAAAAAGTTGGCAGGCGAGTTTTGTTTTCCAGGGAAAAGCGCCGTTGTTTGTCTTTGGGGGCCTGTGGCTGGCAGTGGCCGGCTGGCTCCTTAGAATCCACAATACGCAGGATGGTTCCCAGACCCAAGGTGGCACCAGTGCCAAGTTGGGCTGGTTTGATAGTACCAAGTGGTTCCTGCAATCTGCCATCCAGAAGCGGGGCAGCTTACTTTTGTTTGCCAGGGAAACGGGCCGAGCTTTGTGTCTGGGGGCCTATGGCTGGGAGTGACCGGCTGGCTCCTGAAAAGCTACGATAGGCAGGATGGTGACCAGACCCATGGTGGCACCAGTGCCAAGTTGGGCTGGTTTGATAGTACCAAGTGGCTCCTGCAATCTGCCATCAAAAAGTTGGCAGGCGAGTTTTGTTTTCCGGGGAAAAGCGCCGTTGTTTGTGTTTGGGGGCCTGTGGCTGGGAGTGGCCGGCTGGCTCCTTAGAATCCACGATACGCAGGATGGTTCCCAGACCCAAGGTGGCACCAGTGCCAAGTTGGGCTGGTTTGATAGTACCAAGTGGTTCCTGCAATCTGCCATCCAGAAGCGAAACAGCTTACTTTTGTTTGCCAGGGAAACGGGCCGAGCTTTGTTTCTGGGGGCCTATGGCTGGGAGTGACCGGCTGGCTCCTGAAAAGCTACGATAGGCAGGATGGTGACCAGAGCCATGGTGGCACCAGTGCCAAGTTGGGCTGGTTTGATAGTACCAAGTGGCTCCTGCAATCTGCCATCAAAAAGTTGGCAGGCGAGTTTTGTTTTCCAGGGAAAAGCGCCGTTGTTTGTCTTTGGGGGCCTGTGGCTGGCAGTGGCCGGCTGGCTCCTTAGAATCCACAATACGCAGGATGGTTCCCAGACCCAAGGTGGCACCAGTGCCAAGTTGGGCTGGTTTGATAGTACCAAGTGGTTCCTGCAATCTGCCATCCAGAAGCGGGGCAGCTTACTTTTGTTTGCCAGGGAAACGGGCCGAGCTTTGTGTCTGGGGGCCTATGGCTGGGAGTGACCGGCTGGCTCCTGAAAAGCTACGATAGGCAGGATGGTGACCAGACCCATTGTGGCACCAGTGCCAAGTTGGGCTGGTTTGATAGTACCAAGTGGCTCCTGCAATCTGCCATCCAGGAGCGGGGCATCTGAGTTTTGTTTGCCAGAGAAAATGGCTCTGGTTTGTGTTTGGGGGCCTGTGGCTGGGAGTGGCCGGCTGGCTCCTGAAAATCCATGATATGCAGCATGGTTCCCAGACTCAAGGTGGCACCAGTGCCAAGTAGGGCTGGTTTGACAGTGTCAAGTGCCTTCTGCAATCTCCCATCCAGAAGCGGGGCAGCTGAGATTTTTTGCCTGTGAAAAGCGCCGTTGTTTTTGATTAGGGTCTGTGGCCGAGAGTGGTCGGCTGGCTCCTGACAATCCACAATACGCAGGATGGTTCCCAAACCCAAGGTGGCACCAGTGCCAAGTCGGGCTTGTTTGATAGTACCAAGTGGTTCCTGCAATCTGCCATCCAGAAGCTGGGCAGCTGAGTTTTGTTTGCCAGAGTAAAGGGCCGTGGGTTGTGTTCGGGGGCATATGGCTGGGAGTAGCCAGCTGGCTCCTTAAAATGCACGATAGGCAGGATGGTTCCCAGACCCAAGGTGGCACCAGTGCCAAGTCGGGCTGGTTTTGTAGTACCAAGTGGCTCCTGCAATTTGCCATCCAGAGGAGGGGCAGTTGAGTTTTGTTTACCAGAGTAAAGGGCCGTGGTTTCTGTTGGGGGCCTATGGCTGAGAGTGGCCGGCTGGCTCCTCAGAACGCACAATACGCAGGATGGTTCCCAGATCACAGATGGCACCAGTGCCAAGTCGGGCTGGTTTGATGGTGCAAAGTGGCTCCTGCAATCTGCCATCCAGACGCGGGGCAGCGGATTTTTGTTTGCAAGAGAAAAGATCCGTGGTTTGTTTTTGGAGGCATATGGCTGGGAGTGACCGGCTGGCTCCTGAAAAGCTACGATAGGCAGGATGGTGACCAGACCCATGGTGGCACCAGTGCCAAGTTGGGCTGGTTTGATAGTACCAAGTGGCTCCTGCAATCTGCCATCAAAAAGTTGGCAGGCGAGTTTTGTTTTCCAGGGAAAAGCGCCGTTGTTTGTGTTTGGGGGCCTGTGGCTGGGAGTGGCCGGCTGGCTCCTTAGAATCCACGATACGCAGGATGGTTCCCAGACCAGATGTGGCACCAGTGACAAGTCGGGCTGGTTTGATAGTACCAAGTGGTTCCTGCAATCTGCCATCCAGAAGCGGGGCAGCTTACTTTTGTTTGCCAGGGAAACGGGCCGAGCTTTGTGTCTGGGGGCCTATGGCTGGGAGTGACCGGCTGGCTCCTGAAAAGCTACGATAGGCAGGATGGTGACCAGAGCCATGGTGGCACCAGTGCCAAGTTGGGCTGGTTTGATAGTACCAAGTGGCTCCTGCAATCTGCCATCAAAAAGTTGGCAGGCGAGTTTTGTTTTCCAGGGAAAAGCGCCGTTTTTTCTGTTTGGGGGCCTGTGGCTGGGAGTGGCCAGCTAGCTCCTTAGAATCCACGATACGCAGCATGGTTCCCAGACCAGAGGTGGCACCAGTGCCAAGTTGGGCTGGTTTGATACTACCAAGTGGTTCCTGCAATCTGCCATCCAGAAGCGGGGCAGCTTACTTTTGTTTGCCAGGGAAACGGGCCGAGCTTTGTGTCTGGGGGCCTATGGCTGGGAGTGACCGGCTGGCTCCTGAAAAGCTACGATAGGCAGGATGGTGACCAGACCCATGGCGGCACCAGTGCCAAGTCGGGCTGGTTTGATAGTACCAAGTGGCTCCTGCAATCTGCCATCCAGGAGCGGGGCATCTGAGTTTTGTTTGCCAGAGAAAATGGCTCTGGTTTGTGTTTGGGGGCCTGTGGCTGGCAGTGGCCGGCTGGCTCCTGAAAATCCATGATACGCAGCATGGTTCCCAGACCCAAGGTGGCACCAGTGCCAAGTAGGGCTGGTTTGACAGTGTCAAGTGCCTTCTGCAATCTCCCATCCAGAAGCGGGGCAGCTGAGATTTTTTGCCTGTGAAAAGCGCCGTTGTTTTTGATTAGGGTCTGTGGCCGAGAGTGGTCGGCTGGCTCCTGACAATCCACAATACGCAGGATGGTTCCCAGACCCAAGGTGGCACCAGTGCCAAGTCGGGCTGGTTTGATAGTACCAAGTGGTTCCTGCAATCTGCCATCCAGAAGCTGGGCAGCTGAGTTTTGTTTGCCAGAGTAAAGGGCCGTGGGTTGTGTTCGGGGGCATATGGCTGGGAGTAGCCAGCTGGCTCCTTAAAATGCACGATAGGCAGGATGGTTCCCAGACCCAAGGTGGCACCAGTGCCAAGTCGGGCTGGTTTTGTAGTACAAAGTGGCTCCTGCAATTTGCCATCCAGAGGAGGGGCAGTTGAGTTTTGTTTACCAGAGTAAAGGGCCGTGGTTTGTTTTTGGAGGCATATGGCTGGGAGTGACCGGCTGGCTCCTGAAAAGCTACAATAGGCAGGATGGTTACGAGACCCATGGTGGCACCAGTGCCAAGTTGGGCTGGTTTGATAGTACCAAGTGGCTCCTGCAATCTGCCATCAAAAAGTTGGCAGGCGAGTTTTGTTTTCCAGGGAAAAGCGCCGTTGTTTGTGTTTGGGGGCCTGTGGCTGGGAGTGGCCGGCTGGCTCCTTAGAATCCACGATACGCAGGATGGTTCCCAGACCAGATGTGGCACCAGTGACAAGTCGGGCTGGTTTGATACTACCAAGTGGTTCCTGCAATCTGCCATCCAGAAGCGGGGCAGCTTACTTTTGTTTGCCAGGGAAACGGGCCGAGGTTTGTGTCTGGGGGCCTATGGCTGGGAGTGACCGGCTGCCTCCTGAAAAGCTACGATAGGCAGGATGGTGACCAGACCCATGGTGGCACCAGTGCCAAGTTGGGCTGGTTTGATTGTACCAAGTGGCTCCTGCAATCTGCCATCAAAAAGTTGGCAGGCGAGTTTTGTTTTCCAGGGAAAAGCGCCGTTGTTTGTGTTTGGGGGCCTGTGGCTGGGAGTGGCCGGCTGGCTCCTTAGAATCCACGATACGCAGGATGGTTCCCAGACCAGATGTGGCACCAGTGACAAGTCGGGCTGGTTTGATAGTACCAAGTGGTTCCTGCAATATGCCATCCAGAAGCGGGGTAGGTTACTTTTGTTTGCCAGGGAAACGGGCCGAGCTTTGTGTCTGGGGGCCTATGGCTGGGAGTGACCGGCTGGCTCCTGAAAAGCTACGATAGGCAGGATGGTGACCAGACCCATGGTGGCACCAGTGCCAAGTTGGGCTGGTTTGATAGTACAAAGTGGCTCCTGCAATCTGCCATCAAAAAGTTGGCAGGTGAGTTTTGTTTTCCAGGGAAAAGCGCCGTTGTTTGTGTTTGGGGGCCTGTGGCTGGGAGTGGCCGTCTGGCTCCTTAGAATCCACGATACGCAGGATGGTTCCCAGACCAGAGGTGGCACCAGTGCCAAGTTGGGCTGGTTTGATACTACCAAGTGGTTCCTGCAATCTGCCATCCAGAAGCGGGGCAGCTTACTTTTGTTTGCCAGGGAAACGGGCCGAGCTTTGTGTCTCGGGGCCTATGGCTGGGAGTGACCGGCTGGCTCCTGAAAAGCTACGATAGGCAGGATGGTGACCAGACCCATGGTGGCACCAGTGCCAAGTTGGGCTGGTTTGATAGTACCAAGTGGCTCCTGCAATCTGCCATCCAGGAGCGGGGCATCTGAGTTTTGTTTGCCAGAGAAAATGGCTCTGGTTTGTGTTTGGGGGCCTGTGGCTGGCAGTGGCCGGCTGGCTCCTGAAAATCCATGATACGCAGCATGGTTCCCAGACCCAAGGTGGCACCAGTGCCAAGTAGGGCTGGTTTGACAGTGTCAAGTGCCTTCTGCAATCTCCCATCCAGAAGCGGGGCAGCTGAGATTTTTTGCCTGTGAAAAGCGCCGTTGTTTTTGATTAGGGTCTGTGGCCGAGAGTGGTCGGCTGGCTCCTGACAATCCACAATACGCAGGATGGTTCCCAGACCCAAGGTGGCACCAGTGCCAAGTCGGGCTGGTTTGATAGTACCAAGTGGTTCCTGCAATCTGCCATCCAGAAGCTGGGCAGCTGAGTTTTGTTTGCCAGAGTAAAGGGCCGTGGGTTGTGTTCGGGGGCATATGGCTGGGAGTAGCCAGCTGGCTCCTTAAAATGCACGATAGGCAGGATGGTTCCCAGACCCAAGGTGGCACCAGTGCCAAGTCGGGCTGGTTTTGTAGTACCAAGTGGCTCCTGCAATTTGCCATCCAGAGGAGGGGCAGTTGAGTTTTGTTTACCAGAGTAAAGGGCCGTGGTTTCTGTTGGGGGCCTATGGCTGAGAGTGGCCGGCTGGCTCCTCAGAACGCACAATACGCAGGAAGGTTCCCAGATCACAGATGGCACCAGTGCCAAGTCGGGCTGGTTTGATGGTGCAAAGTGGCTCCTGCAATCTGCCATCCAGACGCGGGGCAGCGGATTTTTGTTTGCAAGAGAAAAGATCCGTGGTTTGTTTTTGGAGGCATATGGCTGGGAGTGACCGGCTGGCTCCTGAAAAGCTACAATAGGCAGGATGGTTACCAGACCCATGGTGGCACCAGTGCCAAGTTGGGCTGGTTTGATAGTACCAAGTGGCTCCTGCAATCTGCCATCAAAAAGTTGGCAGGCGAGTTTTGTTTTCCAGGGAAAAGCGCCGTTGTTTGTGTTTGGGGGCCTGTGGCTGGGAGTGGCCGGCTGGCTCCTTAGAATCCACGATACGCAGGATGGTTCCCAGACCAGATGTGGCACCAGTGCCAAGTTGGGCTGGTTTGATACTACCAAGTGGTTCCTGCAATCTGCCATCCAGAAGCGGGGCAGCTTACTTTTGTTTGCCAGGGAAACGGGCCGAGGTTTTTGTCTGGGGGCCTATGGCTGGGAGTGACCGGCTGGCTCCTGAAAAGCTACGATAGGCAGGATGGTGACCAGACCCATGGTGGCACCAGTGCCAAGTTGGGCTGGTTTGATAGTACCAAGTGGCTCCTGCAATCTGCCATCAAAAAGTTGGCAGGCGAGTTTTGTTTTCCAGGGAAAAGCGCCTTTGTTTGTGTTTGGGGGCCTGTGGCTGGGAGTGGCCGGCTGGCTCCTTAGAATCCACGATACGCAGGATGGTTCCCAGACCAGATGTGGCACCAGTGACAAGTTGGGCTGGTTTGATACTACCAAGTGGTTCCTGCAATCTGCCATCCAGAAGCGGGGCAGCTTACTTTTGTTTGCCAGGGAAACGGGCCGAGCTTTGTGTCTGGGGGCCTATGGCTGGGAGTGACCGGCTGGCTCCTGAAAAGCTACGATAGGCAGGATGGTGACCAGAGCCATGGTGGCACCAGTGCCAAGTTGGGCTGGTTTGATAGTACCAAGTGGCTCCTGCAATCTGCCATCAAAAAGTTGGCAGGCGAGTTTTGTTTTCCAGGGAAAAGCGCCGTTTTTTCTGTTTGGGGGCCTGTGGCTGGGAGTGGCCGGCTGGCTCCTTAGAATCCACGATACGCAGCATGGTTCCCAGACCAGAGGTGGCACCAGTGCCAAGTAGGGCTGGTTTGATACTACCAAGTGGTTCCTGCAATCTGCCATCCAGAAGCGGGGCAGCTTACTTTTGTTTGCCAGGGAAACGGGCCGAGGTTTGTGTCTGGGGGCCTATGGCTGGGAGTGACCGGCTGGCTCCTGAAAAGCTACGATAGGCAGGATGGTTACCAGACCCATGGCGGCACCAGTGCCAAGTCGGGCTGGTTTGATAGTACCAAGTGGCTCCTGCAATCTGCCATCCAGGAGCGGGGCATCTGAGTTTTGTTTGCCAGAGAAAATGGCTCTGGTTTGTGTTTGGGGGCCTGTGGCTGGCAGTGGCCGGCTGGCTCCTGAAAATCCATGATACGCAGCATGGTTCCCAGACCCAAGGTGGCACCAGTGCCAAGTAGGGCTGGTTTGACAGTGTCAAGTGCCTTCTGCAATCTCCCATCCAGAAGCGGGGCAGCTGAGATTTTTTGCCTGTGAAAAGCGCCGTTGTTTTTGATTAGGGTCTGTGGCCGAGAGTGGTCGGCTGGCTCCTGACAATCCACAATACGCAGGATGGTTCCCAGACCCAAGGTGGCACCAGTGCCAAGTCGGGCTGGTTTGATAGTACCAAGTGGTTCCTGCAATCTGCCATCCAGAAGCTGGGCAGCTGAGTTTTGTTTGC